>NC_140174.1:123363062-123558062 GCF_963971535.1 Notolepis coatsorum
GAGAGAGAGAAAGAGAGAGAGAGGGGTTGGGTAGCGTGGAAGGATAACAGGCTTGTTGTCTGTCATCAATAAATCATTGAAATGGGGAAACAGTGCAAGGGTCCCTGGGGAACCATTGTTTTCTGTAATGCACATGTAATGTATTGTAGCACATAATGTCCCAGTCTGACAGAAGGAATTACCAAAGGTCTCAGGATTACCTTATGTATTCAACTCAAATCCATTCAAAAGTGTTTTCTAACATGCCTATATTGCCATGTGGAAATGTAGTCCAAAATATGAACGTTTCTGGTCATTTGTTCCACTAATGAACAGTATATGCATGGTTGTGGCTTTTATCGAAACAATAACCCATCCTCAAACATAATTCACGATTTCCTGTATCTTGGACAGTTCAATCGATATTTGTAAACAATTCTTTGCACACAAAAAAACACAAACCATAGAACCAAGACAGTAATTCTTCATTAGTCGCAGAGAGACGCAAGTCGGAGCCGCTCCATTGACAATGACTGGCTTTATGGACTCAGACGACGTAGGCTACAGTAGCTGCCAGTTCTGAGAACTGTCGTAGGAACCACAGTCATTCTCTACAGGGAGGTGTAGTGGTGACGTCATTGCTGTTTCCGGCCGGTCCACCTCGCAAAATTGCAACGTATTTCCCCCATTGCCCATTTCTAAATCATCTCGTTTAAAACAAATAAAACATGAACATTTGCATGGTGTACCTTTCTGTGCGTATTCATCCACAATCTATAGTTCAACATGAAAATATTCGCAATTAATTGTAATTTTTTTTTATAAATGCTTAAACAATAATGTTAGTGATATAAGGGAACTCATTTTGTTTTCCAATGTTCATGAGGCAGAATTGTTACAATAGCCGATAATCCATTTCCCCAATGATAAATCCCTAAACGGGTGGACCTCGCGGGCCGTACCAAAGTGACGTCAGACTACACCTCCCTATACACCAGCTCCAGACTGACTCCAGATCAGTTGTCCTTATTCTCTTTTTGCTCTTTTTGCTTTATCCCTTTCACTACCACACTACCAAATGGTTAACCCTTTCACTGCAACAACACATAAGGTTAACCCTTTCACTGCCACACGACAGCAGGTTAACCCGTCTGTAGTGTGATAGTAAAGGGTTAATCTTCTGTAGTGTGGCAGTGAAAGGGTTATTCTCTTTTTGCTTTGGGATAGAGTTCTTCACATCTACGTAGACTGGACTATATATCGTAAAAGATCAAAGGAATATCTTGTGTGCAATCTGTATTCGAGTGACCTCAGGGTCCAGGCCAAGACTTGGGGGGAAATTATGTAATCGGTCCCTTCTGTGTGTGTGTGTGTGTGTGTGTGTGTGTGCGTGTGTGTGTGTGTGTGTGTGTGTGTGTGTGTGTGTGTGTGTGTGTGTGTGTGTGTGTGTGTGTGCGCGTGTGTGTGTGTGTGTGTGTGTGCGCGTGCGTGTGCCTGTGCGTGTGTGTGTGTGTCTTTCCCGGACGTGTTTGTGTGTGTGTGTGTGTGTGTGTGTGTGTGTGTGTGTGCGTATGTGTGTCTTTCCCAGACATGTGTGTGTGAGTGTGTGCATGCGTGCGTGCGTGCGTGCGTGCGTGCGTGCGTGCGTGCGTGCGTGCGTGCGTGCGTGTGTGTGTGTGTGTGTGTGTCTTTCCCGGTCTCAACAAGTCTGCTGTGCACATTCATGACCCCAGGAGGAAGACACCTATTGATGTTGGTGACCCCATGACCTTTCCTCTAGCGCCACCATCGGGCCAAAACTCAGAACAAGATATCTCGAAAAGTAATGGCCGGATTGCCATAACATTCGCTGTACACATACATGACCCTAAGAGTAGGACCTGTTGACCTGGTGACCCCTGTGACCTTTACTGTAGCGACACCGTTATGGATCCTGCGTCTGTTGAGACGGGCAATATCAGCAACTCTTGTTTCTGTCATCTACCCAGTAATGTGTTACATGTGAAAATAACAGCAAAGTGGGGAGATGGTTGGACCCTGGACTCTGCACTCTCCTGAATGCGTTCTTCTAGTTACTTTTACATCTGTTTCTCATCAGTGACTCTTCGTGTGGATATTTTTTTTTATCCACTTTTTCTCCTCATTTTCTATTTTTCTCCCATCCCAATTTCGTATTGCCAATTCCCCTGTCTTGAAAGTTGCTAGACTATGCCCCCCACAGGTCGGTTGTAGTGGGGATAGAAGCCTTGCATCATGTGTCCCCTCCGGTACACGAGGAGGCAGCCTGTCGCATCTTTTCACCAGACAGCGCGGACTCTCAGTGGCGAGGAGTAACGCGTGGGAGGCTCACATTGCCCCCGATACTTCCTGTCTCTGCTGTGCAGGCGTCTCCCAACCGACCTGTAGGAGTCGCTGTCCACAACGTCCAATCCAACGTCAATGAGCCAGTACGACGGCCGGCCCAAGTCGAAGGCAATGCTGAGACTGGGATTCGATACCGGAGTCTCTTGCATTGGTGACGAGCGCATTCTCCGCTACGCCACCCAGCCCTCGGTGTGGATTGTTGAGTTCATGCTGTGAACTAATTTCTGTAAAATTTTATTTATTTTTTTTTGTATTATTTTTCTTTAATTTATCATATTACAGTATGTGTTTCTTTCTTGAGTAGTTTTGCTCTACCATCCTAAAGTAATCTGTTCCAACGCTTTAATGATTGAGATTCAAAGTCTTCATATTGACATTACTTGAAATTATCCTAAATGTTTTCATAGATTATTGTACACTTACAGAGGTATATCTTATTTTTCTATAGAAAACTGAACGTTTTTTTTTTTTTTCGTTGAAGCCACCCCTGGAGGGCGTGTTACTTTTCTAGATTGATATATGAAGTAAGTGTGCGAAGCCACGTGTTTTATATTAAATAAAGACTGTCAACCTTTGAAAACCACAAACGTCCTAAATACGGGGCTTTAAATGTTTCTGAGTTGAATTTCATTGACAAAATGAAACAGATCTAGTCTTCAAGAAGCTGAACTGGCTTCATTTCAGGTGCGAGCCGATCTCCGCTATTAAAGGCTTTCAAATCCTTAAACTAATGGTGTCCTTCTTGCCTCGGCGTCAGTGTGAAGCAGAAGTTGAAATAGTTAGAAATGCATGTATGTACACAAAAAGAGCAATGTTGTCCGAATCAACAAACTAAAATATATTATAAAAAATATTATTTTCCCATAACTATTTTTCTGTGACAAAGAGTTTTTGAATAAGAAATAAGGACCAAAGTAATTAACAAGTTTCACCCTTAAAGGAACACGCCAACTTTTTGGGAAATTTGCTTATTTGCCATCTACCCTGGAGTTAGACAAGCAGGTACATAATCGTTTCTTCTCTGTGCATGCATTAGGCTTAGGGAACAGCCGCACTGTTAGCCTAGCTTAGCGTCATTCACTGGAAGTAGGTGTGCCAGTGTAGCCTAGTTCCCAACAGTCATGAAATACACTCCAAATACAACTCCAAAACCTTCCTGTAAACATGTTGTGACCTGTGTATTTACTAGTGATGTGACGATTCATCGATTCGCATCGGTGCACCGGCATAAACGTTCACGATGCGAGTGCACCGGTGGAATAAGTCCGCATCGGCCACAATTCAGGCTGAACTCGCGATGCATCTTGTTGTAGCGACGCCCCCTTTTTAACTTTGGAGCCATCTGATTGGTCGATAGGTTTAAGGGGGCGGGACTTATGGGTATGTCATACCTTATAAGGGCATATAGCCAAGTTTGATGGATTGTAACCACGCCCCCTTTTTTAGATGATTTATGACCCCTTAGGGCTTCTCTGATTGGTCGAGAGGTTCAAGGAGGCGGGACATCCGGTTTAGGAGGCGGGACATCCGGTTTCGGAAGGGGAGGGGTTGTAAGGGCGGGGACTTCCGTTTTTAGATTTTTTTTCAAAATAAAAGTTTTTTTAATTTTAATTTTTTTTCAAAATAAAAGTTTTTCAAAATAAGTTTTTTATTGTCAGAAATAAAATATTAATTTTTTTATTTTCAATTTTCAGAATGTGTGTATTCCATGGTCTTAAGAAAAATACAATATCTGCACAATATGTATTTGTGTATTCCAAGGTTTTCAGAATAAACATTTTAAATGTGTGTATCTTTAGAATATGTGTATATCTTCAGAATAAATGTGTGTGTGTATGTGTGTGGTTTAAGTTACAGAATTAAGAATAAAATACATTTTGTGTATTCCAAATGCCAAATGTAAAATACAATGTATTATTCTTCAGAAATGTTCAATAGCCGTTCTGTCAGTATGCTGTTTGTGAGTGTGTGTAGATTTGTTTGAGTAGAAAGAAAATGTGTGGGTGTGTAGAAAGAATTCTCCCCATGCTGTGTGTGTCTCCACTCAGTAGACTGAATAACTCTCTGTCAAACTGCAGCTTCTCTGAAGTGACAGCCCCCTTAGCTGTCATAGAAGTAGAGAGAATGACGATAGCGAATAGGGAAGCCTAAAACTAGTGTATTCAGCTTCTGTCAAGTCTAATAGATTTATGACCCTCCGACTTCCCCCTTTCTGCAGAAAAAAAACTCACAGTCCCCCAAGGTGTGGCTATGCGTGTATGTGCATGTTTGTGTCTATTCTTGGATAAAGCCAAATTACAAATGTGCCTATATTTTAGTTTCTTAGAGAATGCCCAATGCATGTTAGGGGAATATTTTTTAAGAAAATACAATGCCACAATCTTTAGACATTTGTGTTCAGAAAATTACAAATGTAATGTGTCTATATTTTTTAGTTTCATATGGAAGAGTGTGTTTAAGCAAAAGTCTAAATAAAAGAAAATACAAATGTAAGTGAATAATAGGCTGATGTTGTTTGAAAAAAGAGTGATCACTTGTAAATAGGGGTTCTAACTAACCACAATAAGTATGTATGTATGTATGTATGTATGTATGTATGTATGTATGTATGTATGTATGTATGTATGTATGTATGTATGTATGTATGTATGTATGTATGTATGTATGTATGTATGTATGTATGTATGTATGTATGTATGTATGTATGTATGTATGTATGTATGTATGTATGTATGTATGTATGTATGTATGTATGTATGTATGTGTGTATGTATGTATGTATGTATGTATATATGTATGTATGTATGTGTGTCTATATTTTAGTTTCTTGGATAAAGACATCATCTTTAGACATTTGTGTTTAAGCTAAAGACAATTACAAATGTATCCCCTTAATGATCTTTGGGTGTCAAAGTGAACCATTTCATTAGCCTGCAGGGGTCTAGGGTTTGAATGTATTGTTAATACGGTCCTGTGAAGTGTTTTTATTTAAAATAGATTCTTTTAAAAAAGGTTGCATTACAGTGTTTTGTATTATTCACATTAATTATTACACTTAAAGATATGATTAATTATAAAAGTTATATGTGTTAGCTTAAAGAGCTGTGCTGAAATGTCTGTGTGGATGTGTGTGTGTGAGGGGTGTGAATAGGCTCCTCTTAGGTGTTAAAACACCCCCATGATGGTGTGAAGTTTAGGGGACAGGCAAACTCAGATGTTAAAGGCAACATTCAAATGGTTTATATCTTTGTAACATGAAAGTTAGTGTAGAACATTATACTCATAGCATATTTTTTGTTCACACAATGGATGGGTTCACATACATTTATTGTGAAGACAATGTATTTAAAAAAATGTCCCCATAAACATACATTTGTCCTAATAAACTAACCTACACTATAACATGCAGCACTTTGATGAATACGGTTACACAGCTGACAGAGGTGTATTATAATTATAATTTGGATAAAAGCGTCAGCTAAATGACTAAATCTAAATGGTGTAATACCAACTATTTGACCGTATGGGACACATTGGTGATTCTTATTTTCTTATTTCGTAAAACTAATATAATTTTGACTGGAAAATTAGTCTTTGACAAGGTTGAGAGAATACATGCCAGAGAAAGACTTTTGTCTTGTTTACATCAGAGTCCCCCATTTTCAATTCATCAGGGCCTACATGACATACAGATAGACATTAATGCTACATCCAGACATTTTAGGACATAGCAGATTACAAATACACCAGTGTTTGTGATAACTTGTAAGGGTGTGTCTGTCCAAGCTGTTTTAACTGTTTCATATGTCTTAAATTAAGACTTAATTCTGGATATAGATCACTTCAAAGCCTGAATGTCCATATACTGTTTGGGCCTACATTTTTAGGTCAACTTCCCCTTTTTAGCACGGTTCAAACCGTACCAACACATCTAACCTTCCATTTATGGCACAGCACCACTGAAAATTAGGACAGAGTTTGGGTAAAAGGCGTTCTATGCTAGCTAGACCTTCTGTGATAGCTATGTCTGTAATGGACTTTCAAAAACGTTGAAACTGTAGACCATTCACCACCCTATCTGATTTTAAAGTTCCAAATTAAGGGGATTTAAAGAATGAGAAGGGCTAATATCCCTGCATCAATGCATAACGTGGTGTTATATTTTATATTTTGTTACGAACGGGTAAGTGACTTCCAAGTTGTCGAGAAGAAGAACGAGACGGAGAATGTTTACTCTTCCAAAACAGCAGTACTGTTTATTATCAGGGAAAAGCGTATAATATAATTACAGGGAGAAAGACAATATGTCTGTGATTTTCCAGCTGTAGGTTTGTCCGTAGGTTTAGTTGAAGCTCTAGCAAAGGACAAAGGATAGAGCAAACGTTAAATAGGAACATACTGAACATTCCACGCTGTCAATAAGTGACAGCAGTCTGTCAACCAATGACAGCACCCAGGTGTGACAGACAATTAGTGATGACAGCAATCAGTGGTGACATACAAGGTGAACCCATAACAACAGGAGTGACCCAGGTAGACAGTGGGATACTATCCTAAGGAGGATAGTATCCCGAACGTTACAGTATCCCCCCCCGACGAACGGCACCTGACGTTCACCTAGGGGCCTCGGGATGCAGCCGCCGGAAATCATCGATCAGGCTGGGATCTAATATGTCCCTTTGAGGCACCCAAGAACGGCTTAGTTACTATTTTAGATCATATGAATGGTCATTTTAACAGAGCACACCTGTTATGTTTATACACTGTAATAGTGGATGTTACGGCTTTTAAACTGAAAAATCATAAGTGTTTAGAAACTTTAGATATTGACCATATTATCGATGTTATCCACGCTTATATTATTGATAAAAAAGGTTACAGCATGATCTGCAATATTCTTTAATACATTTTTTATAATATATCCAACTGCGTTTCTTTCTACCTCAAGATGTAATAATTGTTTTGAATGATTCTAAGTTCCTCCTAGTAATAATACAAATATTATCCAGTTCTGCAACTATATTCAGGTCTGTGAATGTGTTCCCTTTAAAACTTCGAAATGTCAACACTGTCATACATATCCTTGCAGAGGTATGTAGAAATCTATCGATAGGACGAAAATGCACCCCAGATCCTTCTTAGATGTTGGTGACAGTAGTGTTGCACTAAAACAACCAAACACACGCAGTTACAATAAAGCATACCATCACCGTTATGTATAGAAAAAGGTGTACTTCCCATAGCAGGAGTCGAAACCGCGCCTCCCTGTTGAAACCAGGGCATACTTACCGCTAGACCACATGGGACTGCATGTGGTATACTGTACAAAGCCTGTTTACACTCAGACGGGGCTCCGGGGTCGGATATTTATCTTTCTGTACACGTTTTTTAAGTGAAATATATTAGTAGAACTCTTTTTACATCATTCTACATAAGACTTGTAGATACATAAGAACATCTTATAGAACATAAGACATGTTTTGATATTATAAATTAAATGCCTCATTGTTTTAAGGTGTTTCATACAAAATATAATCGATCCACTATACCCCTGGATTCACTATACAGTGAATCAGTCCAGATATTATACATAATTTTTACACAAACAGCATATTTATTGTGTGAATGAAGCAAATCTTTCATGTAGAAATAAGACATGTCGACAATAGACCTATCAGCCAGGCCATCACTGAAACAATATGAATTGTTTTTTGCTACACAATACATTTCACAGAGTAAATTTGACTCAAACAGAGTACATTTGGATAATTGAATGTGAATAATACATTCCTATCTCTGACTTCACAAGTCTGTCCAGGGTTACTGATAAATGACCCCGTCCTGGATACATTCCTATCTGTGAACACTATAATCACGGTAAAACCTAACATTGCATTATTTTCATGGTTATAATGTATAAAATACATCTTTGTTTTAAGATGTTTCATGTTAAATAGTTCTTAAAAATGAATTTCCTTCAATCATCGGGACAAGGAGCAAACAACCTCTGCCGGTAATACAGTGCATTTAGCTTTTTTTCTGCAAAATTATTATGAATTATAATATTGTATCAACAACTCTAATAACGGTTTTATGTTACTTTCATACATGTTAGGTGAGTAAGTTACATTTTTGTTTGCCTTAGAATTATCATCTTTGAGCTGTTTGAATATCTCCTATCGTGTGTAGGATTTAATCCATATAGAAATATTGAGAGCATAAAACTCAGGGGGGGCTAAAAAAAACTAGATGCTGTTCTGCAAAGTCCTTCATAAATGTGCTATTTGTATACCTTAGAACAGGTTAAAGAAAATACATTTGGGGCTTGAGCGTACTAAACTTCTAAAAAATACATCTGTATTGAAACACTTTTTTTTTTTTTTACCTCATCAGTGTGTAAACAGGTAAAAAAAACTAGGTTGATATGTCTGTTTTTAAGTGTATCATTGACAGTCAAACAATCAGAATTCACTAGGATTATGTGATATCATGTTTTTACATTTAGCAAAAATATAAATACACACTGTCTATAGTAGATACAAAAAAGATTTAGTAATACACTGTTTAGAACAATGCTGTTTGCAAATAGTCTGTTTTACTTATGTAGCACATTAGAGTTACATTCTTGCATGACAATTGGTATACTTTTTTACCAGGTAGTCATTTGAGATCATGGACCCTTTTTTTCCCGAGCTAGATCTGGTACAAATGACTGATAAAACATAAACAAACACCTAATAATACACAATAAGCAGATTGATAAATGAAGACAGGAAAATGAGTCTAATCACTGTAATTACAACATCAAACTGCTTGTCTTACAAAAGTAGGGATGTGTCATGGGGGTGATATATGTCAACCCTTGACTAAAATAGCATTATCCTTCTGACTATTGATTCAATCTAGTAAAAATCGACCTGTTTCATGATTTTAGATGTCTATTTTAAGTGTATCATTGACATTAAACAAAAAATTCAGAATTCAATAGGATTATGTGTTATCACGTAACGAGCAATAACACTATACAACAAACATCAAACTGCTTGTCTTACAAAAAGTAGGGATGTGTCATGGGGGTGATATATGTCAACCCTTGACTAAAATAGCATTATCCTTCTGACTATTGATTAAATCTAGTAAAAATCGGTCAGTTTCATGGTTTTAGATGTTTATAATTTATGTGTATCATTGACCCTCAGCCAATAAACAAAAAATTCAGAATTCAATAGGATTATGTGTTATCATATGCAAATATTATGGCTGAATTACTCGTGTGTACCACAATATAGTTCCAATTCCTTCACGAAAGTTGTTTACCATGTAGTCATTTGAGATCATCGACCCCTCTTTTAGCTAGACCTGGTCCCAATTGACTGCAACAACAAAGACCTTAAAATACATATTTTCTGAACATTACATTTGAGGTACCGCAAACTATATTGAATGGGTTTTTCAGGGTGAAAAAAAAGAGGATTGAAGGTATTGATCTGCAGGAGGTTGGTATGGGAGAGATGGTCAGGTCATAAATATAAAATATAACACCACGTTATGCATTGATGCAGGGATATTAGCCCTTCTCATTCTTTAAATCCCCTTAATTTGGAACTTTAAAATCAGATAGGGTGGTGAATGGTCTACAGTTTCAACGTTTTTGAAAGTCCATTACAGACATTGATTGATTGATTGATTGAAAACTTTATTAACAGATTGCAGAATGGGTACAATACAGTACAGCTCAATACACACAATTGTTAAGGGGATGCAGACCAGAGAAAGACTTTCGTCTTGTTTACATCAGGGTCCCCCATTTTCAATTCATCAGGACATATATGACATACATGACATACAGATAGTCAGTACTGCTACATCTATACATTTATGACATACCAGATTTGCAAATACAGTACTGTTTGTGATACAGAAGGAGTCAGGAAAAGGGAGTATATACATTTGACGTAGCAACTGTACATTGGAGGAGGTTGGGTGGGGGGGGTTGGGTACACTGGGATATTGACAACCATACTGGGTAATCTACATTGGAGGTGGTTGGGGGGGGGGGGGGCACACTGTATAAACAAGCAAAAGTGTACATTGAGGGGGGGGGGAGACACTGTACAAACAAACAAAATTGTACATTGGACTATTGACAAAACCATACTAGGTAAATGACTGTACATTGGCAAAACTGTACATTGAGGGGGGGGGGGAGACACTGTACAAACAAACAAAATTGTACATTGGACTCTTGACAAAACCATACTAGGTAAATGACTGTACATTGGAGGGGGTTGGGTTAGGATATTTACAGGGGCCAGTGTTGAATTGCAGTCTCCCGTAGGTGTCCCTTGAGAGAGGTTTTGAAAGTGGGTAGTGATCCACATTCCTTTACAGCTTTGGGTAGGGCGTTCCACATTGATGTGGCATAATTGCGAAACGTGTTTAATCCCTTATTTGAGCCGAATCTGGGTTTAACATGATTTGTGGAGCTCCCTCTGGTGTTGTGATCGTGGTATTCACTGACCTTTGGGAAGTATTTTGCCATGTACATGGGTACCTTGGTCGTGTAGTGTATCTTGTAGACCAGGCCCATTGCAAGTTGCTGTACTCTGTCGTCTACTCTAAGCCATCCTAGGTTGTCAAAGTGGGCAGGGGTGAGGTGGGTTCTAGGAGTAAGGTCAAGCAGTAGTCTGACCAGTTTGTTTTGAGATGTTTGTAATTTTGTTTTTAGCGCCTTTGAGGTGCTTTGGTACCATGAGGTGCAAGCATAGTCGTAGTACCCCTGAATGAGTGCTCCTGCCAGAGTCTTCAGGGTATTCTTGTTTACCAGAGAGGAGATCCGGTACAAGAATCGAGTTCGTTGGTTGACTTTTTTTATTACATTGGATGCCATTTTGTCACAGGAGAGATTAGCCTCTAGGATGGAACCCAGGTAGGTAATTTCATCTTTCCTTGTGACAATATTGTCACCCACTGTAACTGAGAAGCCGTCGGTCTTGCTGAGTTTGTTATTTGAACCGAAGAGAATGGACTCTGTTTTGCCCATGTGTAATGATAGTTTGTTATCAGCGAGCCATATGCAGATTCTGCCTAGTTCCGAGCTGAGGGTTTTTTCAACCTGTAACTTGTTCTTGTCAGAGACCAGCAGGGCTGAGTCATCCGCAAACAGGAACAAGTTGCAGTCACAAGCTGACGACATGTCATTTGCATAAATTAGGAACAGTAGCGGTCCTAGTATGCTTCCTTGTGGAACACCACAGCTCACTGTGAGGGGGGGGATAGGGTACCGTTTACCTCCACCATCTGTTCCCTCCCCTCAAGGTAGGATTGCATCCAGCTCACTGATAGACTATCAAAACCAATTGCTTTTAGCTTGTCAATCAGAATGGAGTGATTGACCGTGTCAAAGGCCTTTTGTAGGTCCAGCATGACCATGCCGCAGTATTTGCCTGCGTCCACCTCTTGTTTGATGTGGTCATTCAAATAGAGAAGGCATGTGTCAGTGGAGTGGGATGTTCTGAAGCCAGATTGGAATTCGTAGATTAGATTTTTTTCCGCTAGGTACTCTTCGACCTGTTCGTAGACTATTTTTTCCATTACTTTCGAGATGGAGGTGAGAATAGAAACAGGGCGGTAGTTGCCTGGGTCTAATTTGCTGCCCTTTTTGTGCAGAGGGGTCACCCTCGCAATTTTGAAGTCCTTGGGGACGTGTCCCTGTTTTATGGAGAGGTTTATTATGTGTGTGATGATTGGGGTGATGGCGGCTGCTGAGTCTCTGAGGAATTTGGAGGGGATGTTGTCATGGCCAGTGGCCTTGTTAGGTTGGAGGGCGCTCAGTTTATTGAGTACCTTATCTGTTGTTACCATTTCCAGCTTGAAGTCGTCCTTGCGGACCCCTAGGTTTTTGTAGTAAGCTACTATGTGTTCTACCCCATAAAGCCCTGAGTGGGAGGGTAGTTTGTTTACCAGTGTTGTGGCTATGTTTGTGAAGAAAATGTTTAAGTAATTGGCTACATCCAGCTTGTCTGTGATGAGCGTGTTGTCCGTTTTTATGTTTATGTTTGAGAATCTGGTTTTAAGTTTTTTACTGCATCCTAGTTGATTATTGAGTAATTTCCAAAGTTCACGTGGTTTGTTTTTGTTTTCCTCAGTTTTGTCATTGATGAAATTCTTTTTTGCAGTTTTGATCATGGAGTTTACGTCGTTTCTTAGTCTGTTTCTTTCTAGTTTGAGTTCAGTCACGTGGGCTTGGAGTTCACTGCTCGTGCTTTTAGTAAGCTTTGACTGACTTTTACGAAACTCAGAGCATTTTTTGTCTCTGGTTTTCATAGCGGCCAGTATTTCGGAGTGCATCCACGGCTCAGCGCGATTTTTTACCCTGGTGGTTCTTAGGGGGGCCATGTCGTTTATTATTGTTGAGAATTTGGTTTTGAAACCAAGCCATGTTTCTTCAACCAGTGTACCATTGAGTTCATCTGACCAGTCCAGACTCTCCAGTTCAAGGTTGAAGGCCTCGCTAGAGTAGGTTTTGAGGTCTCTAGATGTGACTGTTTTGTGGCAGCCAGCCTTTTGTTTTAGTTTTTTGCGGGTACAGAATATCACAGAATATCATATAATGATCACTTAACCCGCATGCTATAACCCCTTTATTGGAGATCTTGGACTTGTCGGAGGTCAGAATGAGGTCAATGGTAGTCTGAGTTGATTCACATACACATGTGGGTTGGTTGATTAGCTGGCTGAGGCCGTGCAGATCACAAAACCTATTGAATGACTTGAAGACGGGTGCATCTTTTCGTTGCATATCCGTGTTCCAGTCTCCAATAAGAATTTTGTCTACATCCTCAACTCCAGCTAAACACCCATCCAGTGTATCATAAAAGCCACTATGATCTGGCGGCCTGTAGACTGTGCCAACCAGTAGGGATTTCGCCCTTTCGAATAGGATTTCCACCCATACAGTTTCAATTGATTTATGATTCAGGTCATTTCTGTTGATGAATTTGGTGTCCTTGTGTATGTACACACAGACACCACCTCCATGTTTGTTCCTATCATTCCTGATTATTGAGTAATCTCTATCTCTGGATCTTTTACAGAATCGTCAAGCTTAGTTTCTGAGAAGCACAGTATGTTTGCCTTACCATTTATGAATAATTGTTTGATTTCATCCAATTTGTTTTTTAAGCTGTTAATGTTAATGTGAAAAATGTTCAGTCCATTGGCGTTGGTTATTTCATTGATGTTGGCAGGTTCGAAGTATTGTTCGTTTGTGATCTGTTCCTCTGTGTGGGGCTGGGGGGCTTTGTTGTTGTGGGTGGGAAGGGGGGAGGGGGGGGTCGGGTCCTGCGCCGTGCTGGAACAACAAAGAAGGGGGGAGGGGGGGGTCGGGTCCCGCGCCGTGCTGGAACAACAAAGGACTCGTTCCTGGATGTTTTCGTTGTTAGCTCTGCTAGCTAGCCGGCTATCGGGCGTCGAGATGTTTAAATCCCGCGTTGAGTTGGTCGTCATGGTTTCGACCCTCGGTTCACCTCCTCTCGTCTCTGCCTCACGTGTGCTTGTCTGCTGCGGCGTCATTGGGGGAGATTCGCCGCCCGCGCTGTGGATGTAGCCACAGGTTGCGTTGTCGATGCTGTTGGTCGCGATGGGAACCTCCATCGCTTCTTGCGTTGCCAGACCAAGTCTTCTAGCCTGAGTTCTGGTCACAACCGGGCCTGGGTTTAAATGAATGTCTCCCGAAAGTAGCAGAACCAGGATGATCATGGTCCTACGGTCCAATCTGCCAGTCGGGGGTACGTTTTTCCGTACCGGGCTCGCTGTTAGTAGCGTGTGTATAGCCGCTGTTCCGACGTCTATGTGTTTCTTTTCCGAGCCATTGAGAAGGTAGAAGTCACTGTGGGTCTCGTTAAATCCGTTTTCACTTCTCTCCACTTCTGTTTGATGTTGCTTCATAGCTATCACAGAAGGTCTAGCTAGCATAGAACGCCTTTTACCCAAACTCTGTCCTAATTTTCAGTGGTGCTGTGCCATAAATGGAGGGTTAGATGTGTTGGTACGGTTTGAACCGTGCTAAAAAGGGGAAGTTGACCTAAAAATGTAGGCCTAAACAGTATATGGACATTCAGGCTTTGAAGTGATCTATATCCAGAAATAAGTCTTAATTTAAGACATATGAAACAGTTAAAACAGCTTGGACAGACACACCCTTACAAGTTATCACAAACACTGGTGTATTTGTAATCTGCTATGTCCTAAAATGTCTGGATGTAGCATTAATGTCTATCTGTATGTCATGTAGGCCCTGATGAATTGAAAATGGGGGACTCTGATGTAAACAAGACAAAAGTCTTTCTCTGGCATGTATTCTCTCAACCTTGTCAAAGACTCATTTTCCAGTCAACATTGTATTAGTTTTACGAAATAAGAAAATAAGAATCACCAATGTGTCCCATACGGTCAAATAGTTGGTATTACACCATTTAGATTTAGTCATTTAGCTGACGCTTTTATCCAAATTATAATTATAATACACCTGTCAGCTGTGTAACCGTATTCATCAAAGTGCTGCATGTTATAGTGTAGGTTAGTTTATTAGGACAAATGTATGTTTATGGGGATTTTTTTTTTAAATACATTGTCTTCACAATAAATGTATGTGAACCCATCCATTGTGTGAACAAAAAATATGCTATGAGTATAATGTTCTACACTAACTTTCATGTTACAAAGATATAAACCATTTGAATGTTGCCTGTAACATCTGAGTTTGCCTGTCCCCTAAACTTGTGACACAATGTGCCTTTGAATACTCTCTCTGTAGTGTCTTTGCATCGGTCAAAACCGATTCATTCATATAATTTCCTCTCATCCACTTCTGTCAGCAGTGCACTGCACACAGCAGATACTATCTTTGCTTCGCTACAGAAGGCGAGAGCTGCGTCACAGTTATCAACAAACAGTGGAAGTCAAGGAGACATGAATAGAATTGATCATCTGGCTAACGCTAGTAGCCTCTGGCTAACGTTAGCCACTTAGCCGTTCAGCTAACGCTAAACTACAGTATCTAACTAATGTGACTCTGCAACACCAGTTCCATTAGTGAGGAAATGGGGGGGGGGGGTATATTGAAGACGCTTGACAACAGGTTAAAAGATAACTTCACATTTATTGGCAATTCGTTTCTCTTTATATCACTTCCTCCAGGTTCCAACTGTGTTGACAAAATGCAATCCTGGTGTGGTCAGCTACGGAGCCTCTCTCTCTCTCTCTCTCTCTCCCTCTCTCTCCCTCTCTCTCCCTCCCTCTCTCTCCCTCTCTCTCTCTCCTCTCTCTCTCTCTCTCTCTCTCTCTCTCTCTCCTCTCCCTCTCTCTCTCCCTCTCTCTCTCCCTCTCTCTCTCTCTCTCTCTCTCTCTCTCTCTCTCTCTCTCTCTCTCTCTCTCTCTCTCTCTCTCTCTCTCTCTCTCTCTCTCCTCTCTCCCTCTCTCTCCCTCTCTCTCCCTCCCTCTCTCTCCCTCTCCCTCCCTCTCTCTCCCTCCCTCCCTCTCTCTCCCTCCCTCTCTCTCCCTCCCTCTCTCTCCCTCTCTCTCCCTCTCTCTCCCTCTCCCTCTCTCTCCCTCTCTCTCCCTCTCCCTCTCTCTCCCTCCCTCTCTCTCCCTCTCTCTCCCTCTCTCTCCCTCTCTCTCTCCCTCCCTCTCCCTCTCCCTCTCCCTCTCCCTCTCCCTCTCTCTCTCTCTCTCTCTCTCTCTCCCTTCCCCTCTCTCTCTCTCTCTGTTCAATGATTTAAAGTGGCCAAACGTTACAATATAAATACTAATTGGATAGTTGATGATAACCATTTAATTTCATTATCTGAAATATTATAAAATCATTAAGTCTGCTATAAGCCATTATCCATTTGTGTGTGATTATTATTGTCACAGTAGTGTGTATATACATTGTGTGTGTGTTTTTAGCTCAAGTGGATAGAAAACAGTACTATGCAAAAGTCTTCTTAGGCACCCAAGAGTTTTTATATAAATTGTCTTACAGTAGATTATTTTATTTTTAAGAATAATATAAGCTGCATATAAGGAATACAACCAAATCCTCTGTCATACCATAAAATTGTATCATTATTTTGCATCGTGTTGAATCGCATTGTATCGCCCCGAATCGCATTATGTTGAATCAAATCGTATCGAATCGTATCTCAACAGGGGGTGAATCGTATCACATCGCATCGCCCGGTGCTTCAAATGTATCGTTAATGTATCGTATCGTTGGCACCGTATCGAGATGCCCATCGCATTGGCCTCAGTGATGGAGATGCACATCACTAGTATTTACCACATGGATAATTCTTTTTTTTTACAGAAATCTCTGCACATTGCACCAGAAAACGGACGATTTAGACGTGACGACAGGAAGCCGTCATGAAATTGTTGTAGTCCTAAGAAAGAGGAGACCCAGGGCTTTCGATGGATGTCTAAATTTCATAAAACCACACTACCCGGTTCACAAAAGCCACATACAAACGTAGTCCAACCATTTTTCTTTGACTAAACCTTCTATACACTAATATTTATTAAAATGCCAGTACCCATGCTAATATTGTTACTGTTAGTACTTGTATTTGTTCATTATTTCAAAGAGGCGGCCGTATTTCTGTGTGTCTTATTTTACCCACAGTTCAGAGAATAATCGGACTATCTACTGTAAGTCCGTTTTAAATGAGCAACTAGCAACACTAAAAGGCGGACTTAAGTCTTAAGTCGTGGCAGCTCCCACCCTCTGGAACTCCCTCCCCGCAGAACTCCCCAACTCTGGACTCCTTCAAAAAAAGAAACTCCTTAAAACTCACCTCTTCAACATGGCCTTTGACCAAGAACATCCCACATTTAAAGTTGTGTGTCTGTCTACCATGTTTGTTATTGTTGTTATCGCCCTATGTAAAGCGACCTTGGGTTTTATGAAAGGCGCTATACAAGTTATTATAATTATTATTATTAAGTCTCTTTATGCAACTGAAGATACAAGGTTTCCACAGGACAATGGCGATTTGTAGAGTAGACCAAGGTGCATGGAAAAAGCATTAAAGCAATATTTCGTAGACAACCCTGCATCACTGGGCTACTGAATAAAACATTGGGGAATACAGAGAATATAATAACCTGAATTGAAAAGTGCCACCTCAGCATGAGCGGCCTCCAGCATGGCACGCTCATCAGATTACCCAGCATCCACTCCTCCCCTCCCGGCTGGTGTAGCGCCCGTCTAGCCCCACCTCAGTGTGGCAGAGAGACGGCGAGGAGGGCTGGAGCCGACCAGGAGAGACAGATCCTTTCACTGTTTACATTTTGGAGGAACCATCGAGATGCTAGAATATATTATTTGAAGCCTTTGACAATTCTTCTTCCTGCTAAGCTAGGCTAGCTGCTCCCTACTGCTTCCAGTCATCGTGCTAAGCTAGGCTAGCTGCTCCCTACTGCTTCCAGTCATCGTGCTAAGCTAGGCTAGCTGCTCCCTACTGCTTCCAGTCCTCGTGCTAAGCTAGGCTAGCTGCTCTTTACTGCTTCAAGTCCTCGTGCTAAGCTAGGCTAACTGCTCTCTATTGCTTCCAGTTGTCATGCTAAGCTAGGCTAGCTGCTCCCTACTGCTTCCAGTCTGTTATGATGTACGTACGTAGTATTTTGTAATGGAGGTGTAGTAATAAGACTCCGGATACAGGATCACTCTTTAGCCTTTAGCATATTTACTCAAGCACGAGCATGGTATATCATCATTCAGCATCGTGTACTCTTCTTCTGCTCCTCACCTGTATGCATAACATGGCATTGTATTAACTACGCCCCATAGTGGAGACTCTTGGGAGTACAGCTTCAACATTCATTATTAGAGAACACAACACAGACCTCGTGCTAAGCTAGGCTAGCTGCTCCCTACTGCTTCCAGTCCTTGTGCTAAGCTAGGCTAGCAGGCACCTGGACTTCTCTCTGCGGCTACTGGACTCACAAGAGATAAAACTGATACCAATATTATTGTGGTCTGACTCTGAGGTGGATTTCCTAAAATGTTGCACTGTTCCTTTAGTATTGCTGACGTCAGCGTCCTCCTTCAGGTCCTTGGTGTTGAAGATTGATTGATTAATTGAAAACTTTATTAACAGATTGCAGAATGGGTACAATACAGTACGGCTCAGGGCGGCTGGGTGGCACAGCGCAAGAGACACCGGGTTCGACTCCGGCTGTCTGCGTTGCCTCCGGCTTGGGCCAGCCGTCATACTAACTCAATTGGCAGAGTTAGCGGGTGGAAGTCGATGGGTGGAAAAATAGAAAAAGAGGAGAAAAGGTGGATACAAAAAAAATACAGTACGGCTCAATACACACAATTGTTAAGGGGATGCAGACCAGAGAAAGACTTTCGTCTTGTTTACATCAGGTTCCCCCATCTTCAATTCATCATAACATATATACATGACATACAGGTAGACAGTACTGTTACATTTAGACATTTATGACATACAGTACCAGAGTACAAAAATTGTCTAAAAAGAGAGTATATACATTTGAGGGGGAAGAAACTGTTGGGTAGGCGGTTGGGGAGGAACTGTACATTTGGACATTTACAGGGGCCAGTTTCAAATTGCATCGATCTTATGGCAGCTGAACCCAAAGGTCCCATCCTCGTTCCTCACTACTTCCAGCCTTGAGTACCTGCACAGGGTGATTTATTTTAAGAGGGGAGGTGGGACGTAAGGGTGTAATGATTCAGTCCAACAACGATTCCATCAGATTCTGATTATTTAAGCAACAATTTCAATGCATCGTAAAATCGTACGTAAAAAGAGAGATAGCATAAGGAAACCCTGAGGGACTGACAGACAGGTTGGGTAGCGTGGAAGGATAACAGCGTGGAAGGTTACCAGTGTGGAAGGATAACAGCCTGGAAGGATAACAGCATGGCAGGATAACAGGGTGGAAGGATAACAGAGTGGAAGGATAACAGGGTGGAAGGATAACAGGGTGGAAGGATAACAGCGTGGAAGGATAACAGTGTGGAAGGATAACAGCGTGGAAGGATAACAGGGTGGAAGGATAACAGTGTGGAAGGATAACAGAGTGGAAGGATAACAGCGTGGAAGGATAACAGGGTGGAAGGATAACAGGGTGGAAGGATAACAGCGTGGAAGGATAACAGGGTGGAAGGATAACAGGGTGGAAGGATAACTGCATGGAAGGATAACAGCGTGGAAGTGTGAGGTTTCTGTCCTTGCGCTCTCACTCGTTCTGTTCCTTTAACCACCCTCGCTTTGTTTTCATTCATTTTCTGTCAATTGGTTCTATCCCCTCGTTCACACGTTTCTCCCCGTTGACGTCATCAGAGACGTCGCTGATTGGTTCTCTCACTTCCCCACGCTTTTCAATCACATTCCCCAGCTGTCACTGCTTTCTCCCCGTTGACGTCATCAGAGACGTCGCTGATTGGTTCTCTCACTTCCCCACGCTTTTCAATCAATCGATCCCTCATTATTTATACCCCGTTTTTCCCCACCCTAAGTGGTTGGATCGTCTTGTTTTGTCGCCTTGATTTGTCTCTGGATGTTTTTCCCCGTCGCTGCTGCTGCTGCCTTTTTCTCTGTGCTGTTCTCCAGGAATTCCTAGAAGCCTTCGCTTGGATACCTGCTCCCGTGGCGCGCGCTCGCCTCCACTGTTGTTCCAGTTCCAATTACGCATCTCGTCTGGGTGAGTTATCTTTTTGACTGTTCTTGACCTATTCCATTTTTCGTGTGTAAACTTACACTGAAGACTACCACCTTTTTGTCAAACAGTCACTCACCCAGCCTTTATCTATTTTTGCGTATTCCTTTATGGAATAATATTTTGGGATCAACCATCTCCCTCTGTGTGCTTGCTCACACCGAAGATATTATTTCACAATTGGACTGTGTGTTTACATGAAGATATTCACTGTGTGTTTACATGAAGATATTCACTGTGTGTTTACATGAAGATATTCACTGGGACTGTGTTTGGATTTAGCTCACTGTGTTGTTAACACGAAGAGTTTCACTTGGGCTGTTTTTGGAAATGTGCTCTCTGTGTTGTTAACACGAAGAGATTCACTTGGGCTGTGTTTGGAACTGTGCTCACTGTGTTGTTAACACGAAGAATTGTACACCCTGTTCTCCTGCTCGTTTAAGACTGCTCTGTCACTGACTCGTTCCCTCTCTCCCTCTCTCGGTCTCGCCACAACATCTGAGAACCCGCCGAGAGGATTCTGCAGAGCGGTTCAGAAGTCAACACCTGCTTCCCAAGACAACCCTCACGGGAGAAGCTGCAGAGCAGCAGAACTTTGCCCCTTGATCATTGTACCTGTCTTGTTTGACTTGCTTTCCCTGTTTCTCTTATTCTTAGTACCAAATAAACAAGCCCTCGTATTTGGCAACTCTGAATCCTACTCTCTTGTGTCGTTGCGTTTGGGGTCGGTGTCAAACCATAACATTACGATCCAACCCAGTCCGAGATTCTCGCCCAGCTTAACTCGCTGGGCGACGCCGTTAATACTTTTCATCTCTCACACCCTTCAGGAACATTCCCCGCAGCCCCAGCAGATCTCGCACCTCGGGAACCCCATCTCTCCGTCCCACGGCTGTTCGACGGTAATCCCGAGGAGTGTGCCACATTCATCATGCAATGTGAGTTGGTTTTCCGTCATCAACCAAGCCGTTTTTCTGCTCATGGGTCCCGAGTGGCTTATATGACCAACCTACTTTCAGGCCATGCTGCCCAGTGGGTCACTTCCTCCTGGGCAATGGAGGCAGATTTTTTGTTCTCCTACCCAGACTTCGTGGCGGAGCTCCGCAGAGTGTTCCACCATCCAGCCCGAGGTCTGGACCCTGGAGCCCGGTTGGGGACCTTCCGACAAGGGAGCAGCAGGGTGACGGACTATGTCATGGAGTTCCGATTGGCGGCGGTGGAGAGCGGATGGAACGAGCCTGCTCTTCGCCTAACCTTCATAAGGGGGCTCAGTGACGCAGTTCGGGACCAGCTCGCTACCAGGGAGGTGCCCGACTCCCTCGAGGAGCTGTTTAGCCTTGTCATCCGTATTGACGGACGCCTCCTGGAGAGAAGGCACGAGAGGACCCGACTGTCACCTCCTGAGGCACCCCGGACTCCTGGACGCCTCGTCCCCAACACTACTGATGGTAACAGGCTTCCCCGTCCGGTGCGCAAGGAGGAACCCATGCCACTGGGACGCTCTCGTCTGAGCCAGGTGGTGCGTCAGGCAAGGCTCAGGTCCGATCTCTGCCTCTACTGCGGCGGTACGGGACACTTTCTCGCCGACTGCCCTATCCGGCCAAAAGATCGGGCTCACCAAGACCCCGGGAGATCCTGGTGAGCCGTTTTTCCCAGTCCCAGCGCCGCGCACCACCTGACCATCTGATGGGGCCTGGGGGGACCAACGTGCCACGGTGGAGGCCCTCATCGACTCTGGGGCAGACGAGAACTTCCTCGACTTCGAGTTTGCCACCCAAGCCAACATACCTCTTGAGGCCCTTGTGAGGCCCTTGGAGATCTTTTCGTTGGACCAACACCGCCTGGCCGACATCTCTCAACGCACCGGCCCAGTCGTGCTGACCATCGCTGGGAACCACGTCGAGAGAATCCAGTTCCTCATTACCCAATCCCCCCTTGTCCTGGTGGTCCTGGGTAGGCCCTGGCTCGCGCTGCACGAGCCCCACATCGCCTGGTCCTCCGGTACCATCAGGGGCTGGAGCTCCTCCTGTCACGCCCGCTGTCTGCAGGCGGCGTCCTGTCCCCCGCCCCGGAGACCGGCTGGTGAGTTGCCCCCGGACCCCTCGTCCATTCCTCCCGAGTACCACGACCTCATGGAGGTATTCAGCAAGACCAGGGCTCAGGCCCTTCCACCTCACCGCCCCTATGACTGCGCCATCGACCTCCGCCAAGGGGCTCCCCTTCCCGGCAGCCGCCTCTACAGTCTGACTGTCCCGGAGAAGAAGGCGATGGATCTCTACATCTCTGAGTCATTGGAAGCAGGACTCATTCGGCCTTCCTCCTCCCCGGTGGCAGCCGGGTTCTTCTTTGTTGGTAAGAAGGATGGGGACCTGCGGCCCTGCATCGACTATCGTCAGCTCAACGAGATCACCATCAAGAACAAATACCCCCTACCTCTCATGAGCTCCACCTTCGAGCCACTGACCCAGGCCTCGTTCTTCACCAAGCTGGATCTCCGAAGTGCCTACCATCTTGTCGGTATCCGTGAGGGCGATGAATGGAAGACCGCCTTCAAGACCCCCAGGGGCCACTATGAGTACCTTGTGATGCCGTTCGGCCTCACCAACGCCCCGGCGGTATTCCAGGCACTCATGAACGATGTCCTCCGTGACATGCTGGAGGTGTTCGTGGTGGTGTACCTGGACGACATTCTTATCTTTTCCAGGACCCTCGAGGAACACATCCTGCATGTTCGCCGGGTGCTGGAGCGCCTCCTCCACAATCGGCTCTTCGTCAAGGCGGAGAAGTGCCGTTTCCACTCCAACTCCGTCGAGTACCTGGGCTTCATCGTTGAGAAGGGCTTGACCCGAGCGGATCCTCGCAAGATCCAGGCTGTGGAGGATTGGCCGGAACCCACCACTCGGAAGGAGTTACAGAGTTTCCTCGGGTTCGCCAACTTCTACCGAAGGTTCATCCGGAACTACAGTCAAGTGGCGGAGCCTCTTACCAAGCTGACCTCCCCCGCTCTGCCGTTCGACTGGTCCCCAGCGGCATGCGCTGCGTTCCGCTCCCTCAAGAGAAGGTTCACTTCCGCCCCTATCCTGCTCCACCCTGACCCCAAGAGACAGTTCATCGTGGAGGTGGACGCCTCGGATTCTGGTCTGGGCGCTGTCCTATCCCAACGTTCTCCTTCCGACCAGAAGGTACATCCTTGCGCCTTCTACTCGCGTCGCTTCCTACCCGCCGAGAGGAACTACGACACCGGCAATCGGGAGCTACTGGCGGTCGTGGCTGCGCTGGAGGAGTGGCGTCATTGGCTAGAGGGTGCCGAGGAGCCTTTTACCATCTGGACGGACCACAAGAACCTAACGTTCATCCGCGCTTCCAGGCGCCTCAACGGTCGGCAGGCGAGATGGGCCAGTTTCCTCAGTCGGTTCGACTTCTCGCTGACCTTCCGCCCCGGTTCCCGCAACACGAAGGCCGACTCTCTGTCCCGGATGCACTCTAAGGGGGCTCCACCCTCTGAGGTCCCATCTCCCATCATCCCGGAGGCCCGAGTGGTTGGAGCCATCACCTTGGGCATCGAGGGTGTGGTGAGGCGTGCCCTTCGCTTCCAACGTGCTCCAAGCAACGTCCCTAGGAGCCGTCTCTTCGTCCCCGACTCTGTCCGGTCCCAGGTACTGCTGTGGGGCCATACCAGCCGGTTCGCCTGCCACCCAGGCGTCCATCGCACGTTCTCCTTCCTGGCTCGTCGTTTCTGGTGGCCCACCATGCGGAACGACGTCAAGGAGTTCGTATTGGCCTGCGCGGTCTGTGCCCGCAGCAAGGCCTCTCACCAGGCACCCTCCGGGCTCTTGCAGCCCCTTCCCGTTCCAAGCCGTCCGTGGTCACATGTGGCGCTCGACTTCGTCACTGGTCTACCCTCCTCCCAGGGGAACACCTGCCTTCTGACCGTGGTGGATCGATTCAGCAAGGGGGTCCACCTCGTGGCCCTCTCCAAGCTTCCCTCAGCAGCCGAGACGGCGGACCTCCTGACGCACCACGTGTTCCGCCTTCACGGCTTTCCCCAGGACATCGTCTCTGACCGGGGGCCCCAGTTCACCTCCCAGGTATGGCGGGCTTTCTGCAAAGGATTGGGGGCAACGGTCAGTCTCTCCTCTGGCTACCATCCCCAGACAAACGGGCAGACGGAGAGGATGAACCAGAGCGTGGAGTCTGCTCTTCGGTGTGTGGCAGCCGAGAGGCCGGCATCCTGGAGCCGTTTCCTTCCCTGGGTTGAGTACTCCATCAACTCAATGGTCAGTTCCGCCACCGGCCTCTCCCCTTTTGAGGCCTCCCTGGGCTACCAGCCCCCTCTTTTTCCCGCACAGGAGACGGAAGTGGCAGTTCCCTCCGTGCAGGTCCACCTCGACCGCTGCCGTCGAGTTTGGGAGATCACCAGGACCGCGCTGCTCCGGACATCTGAGCGCGCCTGTCGTGGTGCCGACCGGCGCCGGGTTCCCGCGCCGACTTACCGCCCTGGGCAGAGGGTGTGGCTCTCCGCGAAGGACCTCCCGCTACGGTCCTCGGCCAAGAAGCTCAACCCCCGCTTCGTCGGGCCTTTCGAGGTCCTGAAAGTACTCAGTCCGGCGGCCCTGCGCCTGAAGCTTCCTGCATCCATGCACATCCACCCCGTGTTCCATGTCTCCCGGGTTAAGCCCGTCTCCCTCTGTCCCCTTATGCCTCCGGCTCCTGATCCGCCGCCTCCTGTGCTAGTGGATGGTCACCCCCAGTGGCAGGTCCGCCGGTTGATGGGCGTTCGTCGGCGGGGCCGGGGGTTCCAATACCTGGTGGACTGGGAGGGTTACGGCCCTGAGGAGCGTAGCTGGGTCTCCCGGCAGCTCATCGTGGATCCCGGCTTGATCACCGACTTCCATCGGGCCCATCCTGGCGAGCCGGGTCGGCCTGGTCGCCGGGTGGCTCCCGTGGAGGGGGGGGTACTGTGAGGTTTCTGTCCTTGCGCTCTCACTCGTTCTGTTCCTTTAACCACCCTCGCTTTGTTTTCATTCATTTTCTGTCAATTGGTTCTATCCCCTCGTTCACACGTTTCTCCCCGTTGACGTCATCAGAGACGTCGCTGATTGGTTCTCTCACTTCCCCACGCTTTTCAATCACATTCCCCAGCTGTCACTGCTTTCTCCCCGTTGACGTCATCAGAGACGTCGCTGATTGGTTCTCTCACTTCCCCACGCTTTTCAATCAATCGATCCCTCATTATTTATACCCCGTTTTTCCCCACCTTAAGTGGTTGGATCGTCTTGTTTTGTCGCCTTGATTTGTCTCTGGATGTTTTTCCCCGTCGCTGCTGCTGCTGCCTTTTTCTCTGTGCTGTTCTCCAGGAATTCCTAGAAGCCTTCGCTTGGATACCTGCTCCCGTGGCGCGCGCTCGCCTCCACTGTTGTTCCAGTTCCAATTACGCATCTCGTCTGGGTGAGTTATCTTTTTGACTGTTCTTGACCTATTCCATTTTTCGTGTGTAAACTTACACTGAAGACTACCACCTTTTTGTCAAACAGTCACTCACCCAGCCTTTATCTATTTTTGCGTATTCCTTTATGGAATAATATTTTGGGATCAACCATCTCCCTCTGTGTGCTTGCTCACACCGAAGATATTATTTCACAATTGGACTGTGTGTTTACATGAAGATATTCACTGTGTGTTTACATGAAGATATTCACTGTGTGTTTACATGAAGATATTCACTGGGACTGTGTTTGGATTTAGCTCACTGTGTTGTTAACACGAAGAGTTTCACTTGGGCTGTTTTTGGAAATGTGCTCTCTGTGTTGTTAACACGAAGAGATTCACTTGGGCTGTGTTTGGAACTGTACTCACTGTGTTGTTAACACGAAGAATTGTACACCCTGTTCTCCTGCTCGTTTAAGACTGCTCTGTCACTGACTCGTTCCCTCTCTCCCTCTCTCGGTCTCGCCACAACATCTGAGAACCCGCCGAGAGGATTCTGCAGAGCGGTTCAGAAGTCAACACCTGCTTCCCAAGACAACCCTCACGGGAGAAGCTGCAGAGCAGCAGAACTTTGCCCCTTGATCATTGTACCTGTCTTGTTTGACTTGCTTTCCCTGTTTCTCTTATTCTTAGTACCAAATAAACAAGCCCTCGTATTTGGCAACTCTGAATCCTACTCTCTTGTGTCGTTGCGTTTGGGGTCGGTGTCAAACCATAACCGGAAGGATAACAGGGTGGAAGGATAACAGGGTGGAAGACTCTGGCAGGAGCACTCATTCAAGGGTACTACGACTATGCTTGCACCTCATGGTACCAAAGCACCTCAAAGGCGCTAAAAACAAAATTACAAACATCTCAAAACAAACTGGTCAGACTACTGCTTGACCTTACTCCTAGAACCCACCTCACCCCTGCCCACTTTGACAACCTAGGATGGCTTAGAGTAGACGACAGAGTACAGCAACTTGCAATGGGCCTGGTCTACAAGATACACTACACGACCAAGGTACCCATGTACATGTCAAAATACTTCCCAAAGGTCAGTGAATACCACAATCACAACACCAGAGGGAGCTCCACAAATCATGTTAAACCCAGATTCGGCTCAAACAAGGGACTAAACACGTTTCACAATTATGCCACATCAATGTGGAACGCCCTACCCAAAGCTGTAAAGGAATGTGAATCACTACCCACTTTCAAAACCACTCTCAAAGAACACCTACGGGAGACTGCAATTCTAAACTGGCCCCTGCAAATGTCCTAACAGTGTGGAAGGATAACAGTGTGGAAGGATAACAGGGTGGAAGGATAACAGGGTGGAAGGATAACAGTGTGGAAGGATAACAGCGTGGAAGGATAACAGCGTGGAAGGATAACAGCGTGGAAGGATAACAGTGTGGAAGGATAACAGCGTGGAAAGATAACAGCGTGGAAGGATAACAGCGTGGAAGGATAACAGGGTGGAAGGATAACTTTGGTAGGTAGGCGGGCCGCTGTGTTCTGTATGAGTTGAAGTGGCTTGGTGGCGGTAGTCGGTAAGCCAGCTAGGAGTGCATTGCAGCAGTCGAGGCGAGATGTGACTGTTGATAACAGCTTTTATCCAAAGCGCTTTACAACTCATGCCTCACATTCACCAAGGTGCCGACCATGCAAGGTGCCGATTCTTTAATCAGGTTTAATCAAGTATTCAAATTCAAACAATTTTACAACCTGAACTTGAACCAAAGCTAGGTCCAACAGGTGTGGAACAAACACCAGCGAGGACACACAGTTTCAAGGCTAGTTGGTCAGGCTTGCAAAGAGCACATTACTGAATGTGTGACTGAATGCCTGAGTGAATTAGTGACATTGCCAGCAATAGAAGTGCTTCGTATAAAATAATTAAATAATGGAAATGCTGTTATGAATCAATAACAAGATAGGAAGCAAAGTGCTATGCCTGTGAACTACCACCAAGGGCCTCTGAAAAGCTAGTTTCCCACCCTGGGTGACCTATTGTGGGTGAACAACAAAGATTTCTCATAGGAATATACAAACAAAAACACTTGTGGCTGGTCGCTCTCCAACCATAATTCAAAACAACAGAAAACTATATATATCTCGACAAAAGATTTGATTGATTTGATTACCTGCAGCCACATTAAAAAAAATTAGGATCTGGATACTGGACTGCATGCACTTTGGAATAACAGAGAACGTTGGCAATTCTATCCTTCCTAAGTTTATAGTGGAGATACAAAGAAAACACTGAAGCGCTCCTCTGTGTGCGTGTGTGTGTGCGTGCCTGCATGTTTGCATGCATATGTGCGTGTGTTGAAGCACTCTTATAAATAGATTTTCTGAGACTTCCTTTGCATGTACAATGAAATAGTAATGCATGGCTGGTTGGAAAGAGCACTCACCGTGCGCACAATGGACTCCTCATTTATTGAGAATCTCTACCACATGCTTTCCCTTTGTGATTGAGAATCTCTACCATAATATGCTTTCCCTTTGTGATTGAGAATCTCTACCATATGCTTTCCCTTTGTGATTGAGAATCTCTACCATATGCTTTCCCTTTGTGATTGAGAATCTCTACCATATGCTTTCCCTTTGTGATTGAGAATCTCTACCATATGCTTTCCCTTTGTGATTGTGTGAACCAAGGAAAGGTCCAGACAGTCGCCACTAACAACCGCCATAGGATCCAGATGGTGGAATTCTTGTAGAACAGTGTGAAATTAAATACAGAAATGATATTAAATGATGGAACATTCAAGTGCTGATAAAGGAACTGTTTGCTTATTTGTCGCCTTCCCCAGAGTCAGACGTGAAGATAGGTATACCTTCTCTGTGTGTGCAGTACAGAATCAGAGTGGACACTTGAGAAAGGCCACAGGCCGAAACGTTGTGTTCAAGTATATTAAACTTGGGAACACTGCAGACGGTGTGCTGACTTTTTTCCCACAACATTACAGTACAGAGTCAGACAAGAAGGTAGGCAGAATGTAGGGCAACTTAACACTGATTTTAACAAAAGATTACCACCTTTAATGAAACCAATGTTCACCATTAGCTTTTAACATTGTGTAACATTGCTAAAGTTGGCTTGTTAGCTGATGGGTCGACCGTAACACAGTGCTATATGGACTACTGTAAATGTCAATCAATATCCCTCCCTATCTTCCTGTTTTTACAGAAAACACAAATATGCTGAATCAAATAGGATCCTGATAGCTGTTTGGGGACTTTAACCCTTTCACTACCACACTACAGAAGGTTAACCCTTTGCTATCACACTACAGACGTTAACAGGTAGGATATATAAATGTTTTGACCCCCCTTATTTCCTTTTACCTCTTTTGGGCAGGGGGTTGTCTTTCATATTAGGTATATTATTTTAGGGGGACACATTTACATCTTCTCAATATTGAGGGGGACATGTCCCCTAGGGCTGCACCCCCCCCCCCTAAAACTACACCTATGTGCTTAGAGCGACTTGCTCCTGTGTCTATATGTAGCGACCTGAAAATAGTCTATTATTCAGATGTGCTAACTTGCCTTTTACCTCCCCTTTGTACTCCAAGACATTCGAATTGGTTTCATTTATATTCGCACGAACAATGACACAGGCGTCTCCTTCTTCTATCACTGGAAGATGGTTTATAAATGACATTACTCTATTCCCCATCCTCCCCTTGTGTGACTGGCAGGCGGGACCAGCAGGGGGCAGTAGCAGACAGAGAGTGTTGGAGAGAGATGGAACGTGATATATGGGAGTGGGAGACGGACAGAGAACCTCTTCGGCTTTGGACTTGGCCGTGAACGGTCGCAGCCACGGCGGGCGTGTGCTTTTGGAATAGCCCCGTTGAAGAAGTGAAGCTGGAGAGCCCCGTGAGATAGCCACGGGTGATAGGAGGTACTTGCTAGTGGACACGATATCCTAGCAGTACCAGCGATAGTGTGTGAACATTATAATAGTTACAGTGAGCGGTATAGGTAGCGTGCGGCTAATAATATATCTGAGTACACAGTAGTCGGGTTATAGCAGTTACTGTGCCGGTATAGTGTGCGAGCCAGATACGGGCGTGGACCTACAAGCAGTCTGCTCCGGCTGTCAACAGCTGTCTTCACCGGCGTCCTGCATCAGCTCTGCACCTGGCTGCCTGCAACACGGGAGTGTGCGCCGACCAGCAGAGGTCGGCATCGCCCAGCACACGCTCTCAGCCAACACTGCCTCTCTGCTCAGCTCCGCCTGCTAGCACCTGCAACGAGAGCGCTCGACGCCATCTTGCCACCTGGACGGTGGTGGAGCGGCGCGGCCGCCATTTTGGTAGAGTAACATTAGGGCTTTGGTGCCCAGGATCTATTGCACGTTACACAGTGTGGTGCGGCCTGCGGGCGAAGTTAACGTTGCTAACTACAGACCCCAAACATTACATGCCGGCATTAGCATAGGGCTTTTGTTTTGGGTAATTGTGGGTCCACACTTTTGTTTTATTTCCTTTTCTTTGAGCGTGATAACATGTGTGTTTATTAATATTTTCCCATTCAATTAACCCTTCCCTGTGGGGAAGTTACAGACCTAGTGCATTATAATTAAAGCCTGTTGAGATATTATACAGGGTGCAGACCCAGACGTGGGTGATGAGTCAAACACAGTAAAGTATATTATCCCTGATATTAACTCAGAGGTGGGTGCATAATATACATGTTTATGAGGTATTGAGGTACACACCGGAGCTATAGTAGGACTTCAGTCCAGTAGACCACTCCTATTAAATAATTGTAACTGACAGTATAATTAACATAAAGACTTGAATGGGGTTCTGTGTGCGTGTCCATTCCTGTGCCCAGCATTAACTCTTTTGGTGTGGGTAACGTATATATGATTAACCCTTTCCTATTCCACCTTTCCCTCTTCATTGTAAGGTTTCTAGGGTCATTGAGGGAGGGTACTGCTTGCGGGGGGAACTCAGAGTATTTGATTACAATTCAGTCACGAGGTGTGGGAGGGTCTAAGGAGCAACTGGGAGGAGTGGGAGCGTGTTGGGGAGTACTGCTGACCGCCCTGTGGCAGGGAAGGAAGACCAGAGTACCAGACCAGGTTGGTAAATGCCGGGCCCCATCCACTCACACTACCAGCCTCCAGTCGACGCCCCAGGCCCAAAGACGAGGGTGCAGTCAGACAGAGTTCTACTGTGTCCAGCTACCTCCTGACTGCCAGCCACCGTTCCCACGAAGCAGGGATAATCCACCCTGCTACATTTGGCGTCCCGAACAGGATCAACATCCTAACTTACTCCCTTGACCGAGACCCGTAGAGAGACCCACGATGTCAAAGAAGGAGACCCACGCCGCGCAAGAGATGGCGGCGAAGTTTGAGCAGCTGCAGGAGCAGTGTCAGACTCAGGCGGCACTGCTAACGCAGCAGGCCGAAGCGATCAAGGAGTTGATCAACCAGGCACTCCTAGAGAAGCGCTACACTCAGGCGGCCCTAAAGGAGCAACGAGACAGTGAGGACGCCGCCGCCGAGGTAAAGAAAGAGGAGGCCGAACGCATGGAGAAACTGACCGCACAGGTGGAGGCCCTGGCGAACAGAACCCACACACACGCCGGCCTCCTGGACCGACAGGCGCTGGCCCTGGAAAAGACCCAGCACGAACAGCGGGAGCAGGCCGGACGCCGAGCGCCGCTTGCCTTGGCACCGGCCGTGATCCAACAGCTCCCTCCAGCGCCCCTCCCGGTGGTGTACGTCCAACGAGAGCGGAAGTGCAGCGAATTTGGAGGTGAACAAGAGAGGGGGGAACTGCCTGTGGAGGACTGGATCCAGGCAATGAGGACCCACCTCCGTGCCAGTCGAGTGCCCGCGGAGGAGCAAGCGGAGGTCGTACAGCTCCACCTCAAAGGCGAGGCGAAGCAGACGGTACGCTTCCTGACGGAGGGAACTGCCCCCGACACGGAAGCCTTGTTCAAGATACTCGAAGAAACCTATGGGGACAAGGTCCTGGTCAGCATTCGGCTGGGGGAGTTCTTCGACCGAAGACAGGCCGCCGGCGAGACCGTACGCCGGTTCGCCTATGACCTGCAGGAAAGGATCCGTCGCCTACGACGTCGGGCGCCTACACTGGTCGCCGACGCCACCGCCCTGCTGCAGGAGCGGTTTGTGGTGGGCCTCAGAGACGAGGCCCTGAGGAGAGAAATGCGGAAGTACATGAGGGAGGACGGTACGCGGCCGTTTCCTCAGGTGCTGCAGGCGGCGATAGACTGGTCCGAAGAGGAGATGGTCCTGCCCCCCACAAGGGGTGCCGGCGGGGGCATGATACGCGGCATCGTCGTGGAAAGACACGAGCCATCTCTGGACATAGCCGCACTCCAGGAATCCATCCGACAGCTCTTCACCGGCCAGGAGCGGTTGGGCGCGCGCATGGAACAGCTCTTCCAGGCGTTTCAACAGGAGCGAGACACGGCCCCGAGAGGCTTCGCCGGAAGCCGACGGAGGGGAGACGGGCCCTCTACCCCGCGCAGACTACCCCGCCGGAGCGAGGATGGGAGGCTGATCTGCTACACCTGTCAACAGCCCGGCCATATCGCCCGCGAGTGCCCCCGCGCGATGGAAGAATCACGCCTGGCGGAAGCACCGGGCGGTGAGGTCCCTCTCCCACCAGTACAGGACGCCACCCACACAGCCGCAGGCGGGTCGCCCGACCTGGCGACCGCCAGACCATGATCTGGAGGGGGAGGTGTGGTAGTGTGCCGTAGGATTCGATACCACTGCGGCCGGCCAGACGAAAGCGCTGGCGCCCGGCTGCGCATCCCGATGCGGTCAGAACCGGAGGCTGTACCCAAGAGACAGAACAGGTCGGAAGGAGGTCAAGGGGGCGAGGACGGCCCGGACCAGGGGCCTCGTCGGCGCCGCTAACGCCGCAACTTCAACTACCGCCGCAGACGCTCGCCGGCCGGCGACAAGCCGGGCCCAGAGGGCGGCGATGGAAACGTCAAGAGGACGTCAGTGTTCACGGTTCGTCCCGAAAGAGGGGGCCCCGAAAGGACCTTGTAGAGAGATCAGAGCAAGATCTGCTCCTTCCCGGCCTCCGACCCGGAAGAACGGACGAGAGCTCCCCGAAGGAGCCCGAGGAGAGCGCGGAGCTCATCCGAAGCAGACGTGGGGGGTGCCTTCGTTTACCCTCGAAAACCGCACCCTAGGGCGTGTAACCCACCCAGGGTCCTGCGGGTCATCGCTGAAGCAGCGCCGAATGAGGGAGGAGAGGTAGAGTTGGTCCCCTCAGGGGAGGGCGGCGAAGACGGCGGAGACAGGGGCGAGGAGGGCGCCGCGAGGGGCCCCTCAGAGGCCTCGGAGGGCGAAGCCGTGGCCGAGGACCCGCCAACAGAGACGGACGAATCTGACACGGAGTCAGACGCGAGGGGGGTTGAGCGAACCCGGCCCCAGCTGAATGACAGAGGTGAGCCACTCGCTCTGTGTTTCCAGGACCATGTGCGAAGGTGTGTGGGAATGAGACGAGTGGTGCACCTGCAGGTCTAAGGACCGTTTTCATGCATGCGTTGGTTGGTGTTTTATTGTGTTAACTTGCAGAGGACTTAGCAAGTTCAAAGTGGGGGGAAATGTAGCGACCTGAAAATAGTCTATTATTCAGATAACTTGCCTTTTACCTCCCCTTTGTACTCCAAGACATTCGAATTGGTTTCATTTATATTCGCACGAACAATGACACAGGCGTCTCCTTCTTCTATCACTGGAAGATGGTTTATAAATGACATTACTCTATTCCCCATCCTCCCCTTGTGTGACTGGCAGGCGGGACCAGCAGGGGGCAGTAGCAGACAGAGAGTGTTGGAGAGAGATGGAACGTGATATATGGGAGTGGGAGACGGAAAGAGAACCTCTTCGGCTTTGGACTTGGCCGTGAACGGTCGCAGCCACGGCGGGCGTGTGCTTTTGGAATAGCCCCGTTGAAGAAGTGAAGCTGGAGAGCCCCGTGAGATAGCCACGGGTGATAGGAGGTACTTGCTAGTGGACACGATATCCTAGCAGTACCAGCGATAGTGTGTGAACAATTAGTGCAGAGCCAGGCACTAACAATCGGGTTATAATAGTTACAGTGAGCGGTATAGGTAGCGTGCGGCTAATAATATATCTGAGTACACAGTAGTCGGGTTATAGCAGTTACTGTGCCGGTATAGTGTGCGAGCCAGATACGGGCGTGGACCTACAAGCAGTCTGCTCCGGCTGTCAACAGCTGTCTTCACCGGCGTCCTGCATCAGCTCTGCACCTGGCTGCCTGCAACACGGGAGTGTGCGCCGACCAGCAGAGGTCGGCATCGCCCAGCACACGCTCTCAGCCAACACTGCCTCTCTGCTCAGCTCCGCCTGCTAGCACCTGCAACGAGAGCGTTCGACGCCATCTTGCCACCTGGACGGTGGTGGAGCGGCGCGGCCGCCATTTTGGTAGAGTAACATTAGGGCTTCGGTGCCCAGGATCTATTGCACGTTACACAGTGTGGTGCGGCCTGCGGGCGAAGTTAACGTTGCTAACTACAGACCCCAAACATTACATGCCGGCATTAGCATAGGGCTTTTGTTTTGGGTAATTGTAATTTGTTTTATTTCCTTTTCTTTGAGCGTGATAACATGTGTGTTTATTAATATTTTCCCATTCAATTAACCCTTCCCTGTGGGGAAGTTACAGACCTGGTGCATTATAATTAAAGCCTGTTGAGATATTATACAGGGTGCAGACCCAGACGTGGGTGATGAGTCAAACACAGTAAAGTATATTATCCCTGATATTAACTCAGAGGTGGGTGCATAATATACGTGTTTATGAGGTATTGAGGTACACACCGGAGCTATAGTAGGACTTCAGTCCAGTAGACCACTCCTATTAAATAATTGTAACTGACAGTATAATTAACATAAAGACTTGAATGGGGTTCTGTGTGCGTGTCCATTCCTGTGCCCAGCATTAACTCTTTTGGTGTGGGTAACGTATATATGATTAACCCTTTCCTATTCCACCTTTCCCTCTTCATTGTAAGGTTTCTAGGGTCATTGAGGGAGGGTACTGCTTGCGGGGGGAACTCAGAGTATTTGATTACAATTCAGTCACGAGGTGTGGGAGGGTCTAAGGAGCAACTGGGAGGAGTGGGAGCGTGTTGGGGAGTACTGCTGACCGCCCTGCGGCAGGGAAGGAAGACCAGAGTACCAGACCAGGTTGGTAAATCCCGGGCCCCATCCACTCACACTACCAGCCTCCAGTCGACGCCCCAGGCCCAAAGACGAGGGTGCAGTCAGACAGAGTTCTACTGTGTCCAGCTACCTCCTGACTGCCAGCCACCGTTCCCACGAAGCAGGGATAATCCACCCTGCTACATATAGCTTAATCTATTGACGATAAGTTGCAGTAGGATAGCGCTCGGGGCGGGGGTCTGTGCCTGCCGACGGGGCGGGCAGGGGTCTGTGCCGACGGGGCAGGGGGGCGGGGGTCTGTGCCTGCCCACGGGGCGGGCGGGGTTCTGTGTGTGCCGACGGGGCGGGCGGGGGTCTGTGCTGACGGGCCGGGGGGGGTCTGTGCTGACGGGGCAGGCGGGGGTCTGTGCTGACGGGGCAGGCGGGGGTCTGTGCTGACGGGGCGGGGGGGGTCTGTGCTGACGGGCCGGGGGGGGTCGTGCCGACGGGGTGGGAGTCTGTGCCGACGGGGCGGGGGGGGGGGGGGGGGGGGTCTGTGCCGACGGGGCGGGGGGGGTCTGTGCTGACGGGCCGGGGGGGGTCTGTGCCGACAGGGTGGGAGTCTGTGCCGACAGGGTGGGGGTCTGTGCCGACAGGGTGGGAGTCTGTGCCGACAGGGTGGGAGTCTGTGCCGACGGGGCGGGGGGGGGGGGGTCTGTGCCGACGGGGCGGGGGGGGGGGGGTCTGTGCCGACGGGGCGGGCGGGGGTCTGTGCCGACAGGGTGGGAGTCTGTGCCGACGGGGCGGGGGGGGGGGGGTCTGTGCCGACGGGGCGGGGGGGGGGGTTCTGTGCCGACGGGGTGGGCGGGGGTCTGTGCCGACGGGGTGGGCGGGGGGGGGGGGGGGTCTGTGCCGCTGCCGGCATTTTATTCCTGTCCTATGGGCGCGCGCCGCATCAGGCCAGCAGCGCACCAAGGTTACGGCACGGGCTCACTGCTGACGAATGAACACGGACGGACGGACGGGCGGCTGCCTCTTCACTTCCGCTCCCATGTTGACGGACGATAGTAGGCACACTGGCCGAGCGGCTCCCGAGCGGCAAGCTATCTTTTTGCTTCAATCCTATTTGAGGCGGCGCGGGAGGCGTGCGCCACGCGCATTGTCACAGAAATACAATTGAATATCTGCATTCTTACCACAGATATAGATGTTGTTCAACCAGCTGTGTCTGTATCTGCAAATAAACGCCTCGAATGTTTGTCTGTATGTTTGTTTATACCTATAACTATTACAATGTTGCATAATAATAATAATAATAATAATAATAATAATAATAATAATAATAATAATAATAATAATAATAATAATAATAATAATAATAATAATAATAATAACACACTGATCATCATTCTAAAATGACTGACTTTGCATATAGACTAGGCATTTACAGCTGTCCCAATGTAAATGTGCCTTCCTCGGTGCGCTTCCACGCGCTCAAGTCGTAGGTCCAGTTTGCCTGACCAGGCGCGCGATCTCCGAGGGAGCCGGGCGTGAAATTCATTCGTTAGCAGTGTGCCCGTGCTGTAATAGAGACACTCGCTCCAAGAACCTTGGCAACAAAATTCGGCATCTTATTAAATAACCGGGAATAGCTTTTGGCATCGCGTCTCTCTCGTCAATAGACGGACGGGGTGTAAATAATTTTTTTTTTTTATTTAAATAAAAATCGTTACCGGTGACATTGGTAACGCCTTTTCGTGTACTGTACCATAGGGAGTGTTTTCGCATTTGGCTGCATCGCGCTGTCAAGACGCGTCTTGTTGGCGCTTGATGGAAACGCGCGTTCGGTGAATGTCCGCGAGTGTGATTATTGTCTCCTCCCGGTTAACGGCACCGGTGCGTCAGAAGAGACTCCTCAGCTATAGCTGGACTCCCGGTTGGGTGCGTGTGTGGGCTGCACCGCGCGCCGCACGCCGCGCCTGCCGCGTCTGCCGCTGGAGTACACTCGCAGTCGAGGCGGCGGTGCGGAGAGGAGCGCTCATCATCCTCCGGTACTCCTCCGGTACTCCTCCGGTACTGCGCGCGCTGAGGGCTGCAGCCTGCGAACAGATCCGCTTCCACCGCAGCAGCAGAAACATAACAGGAAGAGATCAATAGCGGCAATCACGTATTCAAACCAGCCTGCGGTTTAATCAACGGCGAATTAACCGGATCAACAACGGGGCACGGAGGAGGAGAGGATTAGGACACGGGGCGATTACAGACGGATACAGAGGTGGTTGTGGTGGAGTTTCGAGGAGAGAGAGGAGGAGGAGGGTGAGGTGACGGTTCTGTATTAAGGCTGTTTTAATCGTGGACGTGTATGCATGAGTTCTGCACCGAATGGGCGCAAGAACCGCCCCGCCAGATCCGCCGCCACCGGGAACAACATCTTCCAGATCGGCGGCGGCAAGCCTCTTCCTTACCGGGACCGGGAGCCAGAGCGGCGGGAGAGCACCGAGAGCAGCCGCAGAGCCCAGCGCGCCGTGGCCGACTGCAGAATGGTAGGTCTCTCTGCGACACCGTGCACGCCGCCCGCCCGCCTGCACCGTGCACGCCGTCGTCTCCGGTGAGGAGGTCTCGTTATCATCATCACACCTTTTCTTTGTTCTGTAGAACGAGCGAATGCACTGTGTGTGTGTGTGTGTGTGTGTGTGTGTGTGGTGCACAGCCGAGAGATGTTCAAAAACTGCAACAAACTATATAGTGCATGATGATGTGCATGATCGCAATCTCGCATGCGTGGTATAAATAGCATATTGTGCGTTTATATAATATACCGTGCGTGTGTTGCAGTATGCACAGTCTATCATAGATTATATAGTTTCTGATATCGCCTATTAAATGATTGTGTGTGATTTGCATTTTGAAGTGTTGAAATGTGCCGCTGTGCCGAGGCTATACGGGATGGTCTCCGGGTTGTTGGTCTCTATACGGTAACGGGGGATTTATGTGACGGGCTGCAGATGGCCTCTGATTTGACAGATGCTGGCAGAAACGACGTGCATGTACTCTCTCTCTCTCTCTCTCTCTCTCTCTCTCTCTCTCTCTCTCTCTCTCTCTCTTTCTCTCTCTCTCTCTCTCTCTCTCTCTCTCTCTCTCTCTCTCTCTCTCTCTCTCTCTCTCTCTCTCTCTCTCTCTCTCTCTCTCTCTCTCTCCCTCTCTCTCTCTCGTCTTTCACACATCAGTGAACGTCATTGAACCTCGGAGTCCATATGGAGGAGGACAGTAGCGTGCAGTGGAGTTGCACAAAACCAACCAGACCTAGTGTCCCAATCGAAGGATCCGGGTGGGGGGGGGGGGGGGCTCTGCAAACAGCCAAACTTAGCATAATGGCTTATCGTCAATACATAATTCAATTCAAGACAAAACAGGACAAAACAGGGACAAGAGACATACATGACACTTCAAAGCATAAAAGACATGACACTGCCAGAACGGGATCCCTACACAATTGATCTGTCAGTCCAATAAATAAATAAATAGATAAATAAATAGATTCGGTCGGTATAAAAAGTGCACTTTCGTCAAAAATATTAAAATCAAGGGGTCAAATGGTGCACGTTAGTAAACTGACCTTTCCTTGTACTGTGGCCATTCACCATGCAGTTGAATGGCCTCTGGTACAAACCCAAATTTCCTTCTTCTGTCTAATTGATCCATTCAGCATACGCTGTATAGTCTGCTGGCCTGATAGTCTTATTACCCCACAAGTTATGACATAACTTGATAATCCTTTAGAATGGTTGCCGTTAATCGTATTCTTCTGCTATGGCATCGTGCATGTCGCTACAGCGGCTGAATACCTGTCCCCATGTGAATCAATGGATCTGATAAACTGCTCTATAGATACATGACTGCTCTGCTCAGCAAGTCTGTGTCCTTGACACAGAGCATATAGGCCCCAGCGAAAGCTATACTACTATTGCACTGGCCCCCAATGCTCTTGTTGTCTCTTGCATTTCTATACGTGAGTGAGTTGTCTTTAACTGTTATTAAAAGACTGTTTTCTCGTCATCATTCCACCCACAGATTGTCCAGGAGTTTAACACGCTCGTCGCCCTGTACCGGGAGCTGGTCATCTCCATCGGCGAGATCACGGTGGACTGTCCCTCGCTACGGGCTGACATGCTCAGGACTCGGACCAAAGGCTGCGAGATGGCGAGGGCGGCGCACCAGAACCTCTCGCTGATATCGGGGTGAGTTCATGGCAAAGGTGCTGTCCGCGGTCCTGAACCTGTCCGTGTGGTCCTGAACCTGTGGTCCTGAACCTGTCCGTGTGGTCCTGAACCTGTGGTCCTGAACCTGTCCGTGTGGTCCTGAACCTGTGGCCCTGACGCTGTCCATGGTGCTGGAATTGTAAAAGCCGCCTTTTAAAGGAAAACTCCAACATTTCGGGAAATTTGCTTATTTAACATCTTCCCTGGAGTTAGACAAGAAGATACATACCTGTTTTGTCTCTGTTTTTCCCTACAGAGTCCTACAGTCACCAAATACACTCCAAATACAACTCCAAAACGTTCCTGTAAACATGTTGTGACCTGTGTATTTACCACGTGGAGAAATAAAAAATAATTGAATTAGACAATTACGTTTTCTAAGCAGATATACTTGCCTAAGCACTCGTCTCTGCGCGCAGTCAGTGATTTCTACGTGAAGCCGTGTTTGTGGACATTCTCATTCATTCAAAGGATCCGAACCGATTGAAGTTTATGGATACCATGACTTAAAATCCTCTTACCTTGACGATTAAAAGCCTCCCCAATTTAGAAAACAGTAATCCAATGGCTGGTATTGATAATATAATACTAACTACTGCAAGAAGCTAACCGGAGCTAACACAGAACTTTAGGTTAGTTGTAACGTTAGTTTAGGTTAGTTGTAACGTTAGTTTAGGTTCGTGTTAACGTTAGATAATGTACAAAATAAACGTTTTCCGCTGCTATAGACGTCGCTCTTTTATTTTGAAAACCCCCAGAAAGGAAGTCATTATATTTGCTTTAGTGACCGTCCGGTTCTGTGTTAGCTCCGGTTAGCTTCTTGCAGTAGTTAGTATTATATTATCAATACCAGCCATTGGATTACTGTTTTCTAAATTGGGGAGGCTTTTAATCGTCAAGGTAAGAGGATTTTAAGTCATGGTATCCATAAACTTCAATCGGTTCGGATCCTTTGAATGAATGAGAATGTCCACAAACACGGCTTCATGTAGAAATCACTGACTGCGCGCAGAGACGAGTGCTTAGGCAAAAAATTGTTCCGAGTATATCTGCTTAGAAAACGTAATTGTCTAATTCAATTATTTTTTATTTCTCCACGTGGTAAATACACAGGTCACAACATGTTTACAGGAAAGTTTTGGAGTTGTATTTGGAGTGTATTTGGTGACTGTAGGACTCTGTAGGGAACGTCAGGCTATTGCACCCCTCTACTTCCAGTGATTAAGCTAAGCTACGCTAACGGAGCTACTGTTCCCAAAGCTAAATGCACGCACAGAGACAAAAAAGGTATGTATCTTCTTGTCTAACTCCAGGGAAGATGTTAAATAAGCTAATTTCCCCAAATGTTGGAGTTTTCCTTTAACTATAATGGCCACAAGGAGGAGTTTTAGGTTATATTATATTGGATTAGATTCAAATGTATTGTCAATGTCATCATAATACAGCACAAGTATACAGTACAACGAAAATAAGTTTGGCATCCAACCAGAGTGCAAATGTCACAGTAAAGTGCAATAGTGCATTTACAATGTACAAGTGATTAAACTGGGTATATACAATATATAAATGAGTACTACTGAGTATTAGTGCTAATTGATTGATTGATTGAAAACGTTATTAACAGATTGCAGAATGGGTACAATACAGTACGGCTCAATACACACAATTGTTAAGGGGATGCAGACCAGAGAAAGACTTTCGTCTTGTTTACATCAGGGTCCCCCATTTTCAATTCATCGTAACATTTATGACATACAGATATACAGATAGACAGTACTGTTACATCTATACATTTATGACATACAAGATATACAAATATACAGTACTGTTTCAGAGACAGAGTTTCTAAAAGAGAGTATATACATTTGAGGGGGAAGAAACTGTACATTGGAGGGGGTTGGGTGGGGGGGGGGGGGGGGGTTGACATTTACAGGGGCCAGTTTCGAATTGCAGCCTCCCGTAGGTGCTTTTTTAGAGCGGTTTTGAAGGTGGGTAGGGATTCAAATTTTTTACCGCTGTGGGTAGGGCGTTCCACATTGATGTGGCATAATTGCTAAACGTGTTTAGTTCCTTGTTTGTGCCGAATCTGGGTTGAAAGTGATTTGTGGAACGGTCGTGGTATTCACTGACCTTTGGGAAGTATTTTGACATGTATATGGGTACCCTAGTGGTGTAGTGTATCTTGTAGACCAGGCCCATTGCAAGTTGCTGTACACTGTCATCTACTCTAAGCCATCCTAGGTTGTCAAAATGGGCAGGGGTGAGGTGGGTTCTAGGAGTAAGGTCAAGCAGTAGTCTGACCAGTTTGTTTTGTGATGTTTGTAGCCTTGTTTGAGGTGTTTTGGTACCATGAGGTGCAAGCATAGTCGTAGTACCCTTGAATGAGTGCTCCTGCCAGAGTCTTCAGGGTATTATTGTTTACCAGAGAGGAGATCCGGTACAAGAATCTTGTTCGTTGGTTGTACTTTTTTATTACATTGGTTGCCATTTTGTCACAGGAAAGATTTGCCTCTAGGATGGAACCCAGGTATGTAATTTCATCTTTCCTTGTGACAATATTGTCACCCACTGTAACTGAGAAGCAGTTGGTCTTGCTGAGTTTGTTACTTGATCCAAAGAGAAGATGTAATGAAAGTTTGAATGAATGAATGAATGAATGAATGAATGAATGAATGAATGAATGAATGAATGAATGAATGAATGAATGAAAACTTTATTTAACACATTGCAGAATGGGTACAATACAGTACGGCTCAATACACACAATTGTTAAGGGGATGCAGACGAGAGAAAGACGTTTGTCTTGTTTACATCAGGGTCCCCCATTTTCATTTCATATTTGTACTAGTCAAGTCAAGTCAAGTCAAGAGTTTTATTTGTCACGGCATACAAGTATACAATGAAATACGGGTGGTCTTGCCCGCAACAATGTGCAATACAGAAATAACAACATATAATGGAATCCAATAAAACAACATTGTGCAATAAACAGTAACATAGTAGGGCATATCGGTATTTGTACATAAGTTATTTACAGAGCATGGAGGACATGCTAGGTCCTGTGGTAGTGCATACACTGTTAGCTACGGATGAGGCACTGGGTCTTTCTGTACATTGCTATTTTATACAATCTCAGGTTATACTATACTATTTTTAAAGTGACCTTTCCTTAGAGGCCATAAGTGTGGGCGTGTGCAGCATGAGTGTGTGCTTGCTCATGTTAAAGTGGCTGCTAGTGTGTGAGCGTGTACAGTGTGTGTATCGTGTGTGTGCTCATGTGTGCTTGAGTGTGGAGAGTTCAGTGTTCAAGGCTCTGATGGCCTGGGGGAAGAAGCTGAGCCAAAGCCTCTCTGTCCTAGTAGCTGGGGTTCGCAGGCGTCTGCCTGACCTTAGCAGCATGAACAGGCTGTTGTTGGGGTGGTGTGGGTCTTTCATTATTCTGCAGGTTCTGGATTTGCACATCTTGTTGTATAAAACCTGCAGGGGTGGTAGTGCAATACCCGTGGTACGCTCGGCTGAGCGCACCACTCTCTGTACGGCCTTCTTGTCCTGTGCCGTGCTGTTTCCATACCAGGCAGTGATGTTTCTAGTCAAGATGCTCTCTACAGCTCCTGAGTAGAAGGACTGGAGTATCTTCCCAGATACTCTGAACTTCCTTAACTGTCTCAGGTGGTAGAGGCGCTGCTTCGCCTTTTTTTCGACTGAGTCTATGTGTGTTGACCATGTCAGATCCTCTGAGATGTGGACCCCCAGGTACTTAAAGCTGCTCACCCTGTCCACGGTAGCCCCGTTTATCCTCAGTGGTGTGTGTGTCTCCTGCTGTCCTCTCCTATAATCCACGATCAGCTCCTTGGTTTTACCAATGTTCAGGAGCAGGCAGTTGTCCTGGCACCAGTGTTCCAGTACCTCAACCTCCTCCCGGTAGGCCTTCTCGTTGTTGTCCGAGATCAGCCCCACCACCACTGTGTCGTCTGCAAACTTCACTATGGAGTTGGAGCTGAACTTGGCCACACAGTCGTGTGTGTATAGTGAGTACAGCAGGGGGCTCAGAACACAGCCCTGGGGGGACCCGATGCTCAGGGTGATGGTGTTGGAGGTCTGACCCCCCACCCTGACCGCCTGGGGCCTTTCGCTCAGAAAGTCCAGTATCCAGGCGCTCAGGGCGAGCTCAGACCCAGCTCGATCAGCTTGTCCACCAGTCTGGTGGGGACTATGGTGTTGAACGCTGAGCTATAGTCAATGAACAACAGTCTCACATAGCCCCCCTTCTGTCGGTCAAGGTGAGAGAGGGTGCTGTGCAGTACCTGGGAGACCGCATCGTCAGTGGACCTGTTTGGCCTGTATGCAAATTGCATGGGGTCCATATCACTGGGGAGGGAGGCACAAATGTGATCCTTGACCAGCCTCTCGAAACATTTCATGGCCACAGAGGTGAGTGCCACCGGTCTGTAGTCGTTGAGACATGTTGGGGAGGGTTTCTTTGGTACAGGGATGATGGTAGACATCTTGAAGCAGGCAGGGACCACTGACTCCGCCAGGGATTGATTAAATATGGCGGTGAACACAGGGGCTAGCTGGTTGGCACAGGACTTAAGTATGCGTCCTGTTATACCATCTGGGCCAGCAGCTTTTCTGGTGTTCACCTGCATAAATGCTCTTCTCACACTGTGTTCCGACAACGAGAGAGCCCCCCCGCCCCCCCCGCGGTTGCCCCCCCCCCCTCCACAACAGCCGGCGCGCCAGTGACGTCACTAGCCGTTGAGCTAGCGCCGCCACTGTCTACACCAAACCGAGCGTAGAAGGAGTTCAGTTTGTCCGCGAGCGAGGCGTCGTCGCTCCCCATTGAGGGGGCGCTGACTTTGTAGTCAGTTATTGTCCTCAGTCCCCGCCATAAGCCTCTTGTGTCGTTTTGTGCCATTTGTGTCTCCAGTTTATCAGCATATGTCCGTTTTGCAAGTTTTACAGCCTTGCGCAGAGTATAGACTGTAGCCTTGTACTCCTCCATGTTTCCTGACTCTCTGCCCAGGTTGTAGACGGTGGTGCGAGAGTTCAGAGCTGCTCTGATAGTACTGTCCACCCACGGTTTCTGATTTGGGAAGACCCGCACCTTTTTCATGGGGACAATACTGTCAGCGAGTGTTGTTATGAAGCATACAACGCTGTCCGCGAACTCGCTGACGTCACTGGCGCTTCCTTGAAACATATTCCAGTCCGTGTCCTCGAGCACGTCCCGAAGCGTGGCCTCTGATTAGTCGGTCCATTTTTTTGTCTCACGTGACACGACGGCGTCACGTGATCTTTGTTTATATGCGGGATAGAGTATAATGGAGTCGTGGTCTGATGAGCTTGTGGCCCTCGTCAATGGTGGAGCCGCTACAGCCTTGTAGCCGGCTCTGAACGGGGTATAGCAGTGGTCGAGTGTGTTCCCTCCCCTAGTGGAGCAGGCGATGTGTTGAAAAAAGGACGGCATCACTTTTTTCAAATTGGCCTGATTGAAATCACCAGCTGCATCTGGATGTTTAATTTGATGTTTGTTGAGATGATCGTGTAGCTCCGCCAGCGCCCTGACGGTGTTCGCTTGTGGAGGGATATATACAGCGGTCATGATGACCGCAGTAAACTCTCGGGGGAGGTGGAACGGACGGCACAGAATTGAGAGATGTTCCATGTCTGGGGAGCATGAGCGTGAGAGAACATGCACCTCTTTGGGATTAACCCAACCATTGTTCGTGAGGAGACAGACCCCCCCGCCGACGCTCTTGCCGGAGGCTGCCGTGCGATCCGCTCGTAGGACGGTGAAGGAGTCAGAGGGAGAGACGCTGTGGTCCGGAGTCGCTGGCTTAAGCCATGTTTCCGTAAAACACATGATGTTAGCGTCTCTCACCTCACGTTGGAAACGGACCCTCGCTCTCAGATCGTCCATTCTCCCCTCCAACGAACGTGCATTCGCCAGAAAGATGGATGGAATTGCTGGGCGGTAAGCAGATCTTTTTAACCTCAGCCTTATTCCTCCACGTTTCCCTCTGTGTCTCTTCCTGCCGGTTCCTTTGTCCTTGTTGTCCTCGTTGTCCCGCCTGATCTCCGGTGGCCATTCTAGGCATAAAGTGTCTCCAAACTCCTCTTTGAGTCCGGAGTTTAGGTCCATAAGTGTCTGGCGGTTGTATGACGTCCCCGCCAGTGATGGTTTAATAAAAAAAGTAGAAAAAACAAACATAATAGCTAAAAGTGTGCACAATCGTCGCGGAGCTAAACCAGAGGCGACTGACCGGGGTCGCGCCATCATCATACTAGTATTAATATGTATAGTGATACAGGTATAAAGACTGACTGTGGTAGTAAGTCATACTGGCCAGCAGCGTAACTAGTAAGAGTAGGTAAGGGATATGTACAGATATAGATATCTACAAATATGTAAAGATTATGCAGGTATGTACAGACAGATGTGGATATATGGTAAGAATAAATATATACAGTATATACAGCATTATTGTACATGCTATGATACAGATTTATATGGGTTATATGCAGGTGTATAAGTAGATATATAGAAGGGTTATATGCAGGTATATTTTTTTATTTGATTTGATTTATTGATGGATTAAAAACACACAACAAGGATCCAAAGGATAACATGAGAAAGAGTAAGACCCTTATTTCCATCATGGTCCCAGGGATGTTAGGCCACAACAAAAACGAACACGACAATGACACAAAACACATACATTTAAAGCATTAGAAGACTAACCTATAGCTAAAATGAGGGTTGGGCATCGTTTGGATTTGAACGATTCCGATTCCGATTCTCCATTTCGATTCCTGTTCTAAACTATTCTTGATTCCGATTATTTGAGGTGCAGGTCAAAACAGGTCACAGCTTATTTCGCAGGAGAAAAAAATTATTTGAAAAATCCTTTATTTATACTTGATACAGTTTAATTTGGTTGCTGTACTGTAACTAGGGTATTCAATTATGTAACTTCAATAACTAACTGTAAAACTGAAAAGGCACATATGTACATGAAACTCTTAACTTAATACTTAATAAACTGAAACCTGCTGAAATAACATTGCAACATTGGTTCTCGATGCCCAACCCTAGCTAAAATTGTATATCACACAATAACAAAAAAAACAGTTGGAATCCCCTTCTTAGTATAGGGGGCTATTCCTCTACTCTGTCCATGAGCCACTTCAGTGCCACTTCTCTTGAAGCTGTGGAGCTCTGCTTGATGGGGATAGGCAGCTCGTTCCTCTTGAAGCTGTGGAGCTCTGCTTGATGGGGATAGGCAGCTCGTTCCTCTTGAAGCTGTGGAGCTCTGCTTGATGGGGATAGGCAGCTCGTTCCTCTTGAAGCTGTGGAGTTCTGCTTGATGGGGATAGGCAGCTCGTTCCTCTTGAAGCTGTGGAGCTCTGCTTGATGGGGATAGGCAGCTCGTTCCTCTTGAAGCTGTGGAGCTCTGCTTGATGGGGATAGGCAGCTCGTTCCTCTTGAAGCTGTGGAGCTCTGCTTGATGGGGATAGGCAGCTCGTTCCTCTTGAAGCTGTGGAGCTATGCTTGATGGGGATAGGCAGCTCATTCCTCTTGAAGATGTGGAGCTCTGCTTGATGGGGATAGGCAGCTCGTTCCTCTTGAAGCTGTGGAGCTCTGCTTGATGGGGATAGGCAGCTCGTTCCTCTTGAAGCTGTGGAGCTCTGCTTGATGGGGATAGGCAGCTCATTCCTCTTGAAGCTGTGGAGCTCTGCTTGATGGGGATAGGCAGCTCATTCCTCTTGAAGCTGTGGAGCTCTGCTTGATGGGGATAGGCAGCTTGTTCCTCTTAAAGCTGTGGAGCTCTGCTTGATGGGGATAGGCAGCTCGTTCCAATCCTGGGCTCCAGAGAAAGCAAGGGAGCACTGGCCCAGTTTGGAACGGAAAGAAGCAGGCTTCAGGTTTGCTATGCTTGCTCTAGTTCTGTGGTTGTGGGATTCGCTGACCAGGGTGAAGTAGTTCTGGAGGTATCTAGGGGACCTTTGGCTTATAATATTGTGCACTACTTTGAGTCTGAGCTGAGTAACTCTGGCCTCCACAGGAAGCCAGTTTAGCTCCTGGAAGTGACTCCTCCCTATGTGGGTGCGGGGGCCAAGACCCATTACTACCCTTACCAACTTATTTTGGGAAACCTGAAGCTTCTTTTTTATGGTCCCCGTCAGGCCCTCGAACCAAGACACGCTACCATAGTCAAAGTGGCAGAGTACTAGGCTATTTGCTAGTAGCCTGAGACTATCTCTGCCAAGGAGGTTGGCTTTCCTAGCTAGGTACCTGGTGCGGGTGTTGACTTTGCCCTATAAATAGACCTAGGGGGCTTTCTCACTCACCTATTCGGGTCTGTTCCGATCCGTTCTGGTCCGATCCGTCTCTGAGTGCGAACTCCCCCCCCCCCCTCTCCCCCCTCTAGTTTGTGTACACACTTCAAGTCTTGGTGCGCTCCGGGTTCTGTTTATGGTTTGCGTTTTGAGCGTGTACGCTTGCCGTAGGCGATGATGTCACGCTCGAAAATGTAAACACAGGAAGTGTTAACATGGCGCTGGAGACTGGATGCTGATATAAAATAAACAAATAACCAATAAATATGAAGTTATATTTGAACCTCTGTTGTCAAGCCTTTTCAATATAACCCACCCCCTTTTCTCACGAATGGATGGTGTTGTAGAGTCCGCGTTTGTGCGTTTTCCAGGGCTAACGCTAAGCTAACGGCTAACGCTAGTTAGCTTAGCCTATTACTAGTCTAATATAGCCACTGTAGCACTTATTTTTCAGCAAAGAACGTGCAATAAACAAAACGGATACATTCACTGTGTGTTCTGCCTCTCATTTGTTGATGAAACAAAACTAACATCAACACAATTGAACACCAAAAGCGGAGTTTAGTCTCATCGGCGCAGATTTTGTTAGCTTACATGCTAACGTGAATGGAATATGCCAGTATAACAGTATAGCATTGTGGCTAGCAGCTAACGTTAGCTTAGCCTGTTCAGTTAGCTTAGCCTGTTCAGCAGCTAACATTACCCCATCGCTCGCTGCAATTATATTGCATGTCATTGATCTACTGGTCGACCACGGTTGGGCACCACTGGTCTAATAGAAATAAATGCATTCGAACAAGAAACCAATGTATAGACATAGCAATGGCAAACAAAATTGCCAGGCCTAATGCGAGCCAGGGAAGTGCTGTGCTTTGTAACGTGGCTTCATGTTTTCATCCACCGAGCTGTGAGGCTCCACATGCTTGTTGTTGAGGTCTGAACTCGCAAATTGCCCATAAATATCGTTTTTGTGGGTATTGTCCAGTTGTTGCTGTGTGGTTTTATCTGCCCAAAATTCAAATTCAAGCAAGCATGAAAGCATTACAGAAACGACGTGTGTGTCACGCCCCCCGCTCCCACTGGCCCGCACCCGAGACCACCTATTTCATCAGTCCAGGTTCAGCGCCCCCGGGGACGAATCAGCGGGGGGCGGGACGGGGGGGGAGTGTGCTCACTCAGACGGACACACCCCTTTTGGGTGCGAAACGGCGCTGATTCGACCCCGAATGGTGAGTGAGAAAGGCCCCCTAGACTATAGTCTGTAAGTAGACATACTGTAGACTATAGTCTGTAAGTAGACAAACTGTAGACTATAGTCTGTAAGTAGACAAACTGTAGACTATAGTCTGTAAGTAGACAAACTGTAGACTATAGTCTGTAAGTAGACATACTGTAGACTATAGTCTGTAAGTAGACATACTGTAGACTATAGTCTGTAAGTAGACATACTGTAGACTATAGTCTGTAAGTAGGCCTTAATCCTTTCAAGTGAGTGTTTCTCCTATTTTTAATCTTTCCTAAGAATCCCATGTTAGAATTCTACCACGCTACGTTTAAGTGGAATTGTGTTGCTTGGACCCAAGTTTATTTATTATTATTATTATTATTATTATTATTATTATTATTATTATTATTATTATTATTATTATTATTATTATTATTATTATTATTATTATTATTATTATTATTGTTATTATTGTTATTGTTATTATTCGTTTGTTTACTGTCAGCTATTGATATTAGCAAACACTACAACAGAAAATAAACTTGGGTCCATTTATTTAAAAATTTATAGAAGGTTTTAACTTCCACCATAATCATTCTAAATGGACCATATTTATGTCCTGTTGTTTCTTAACCCTTTTTGCTATTAGGCCACGGACTTAACGAGGTTTCCTTTCCTCAGGGAAGAGTTTGTGTAAGATTAAGTTCAGAATTCCATAGCTGTCTATACTGTAGGTAAGGAGATAGCAATGAAGAAATCAATATGGAATATGGAAATGAAAAGGGCGGCTAGGTGGCGCAGTGGGCAAGGCGCTCGCCACCAACGCAGGACATTCTGGGTTCGAGCCCAGCTCTCGGCGTTGCTACCAGCTTGGCTGGTCGTTCATACTAATACAATTGGCAGTATTAGGGGGTGGGAAGCTGGTGGGTGGGGATCGGACGTTGTGGACAGCGACTCCTACAGGTCGGTTGGTGCGCTTGCGCAGTAGAATCAGAAAGCGACGGTGGGGCGGCGTGTCCCTCCCACGCAGACCCTCGCCGCTGAGAGATTGCACTGTGCAGGTGAAAAGATGCAACGGCTGCCTCCTCGAGTACCGGAGGGGACACGTGATGCAAGGCTTCGTCCACATTGCAGCCGGCTTGTGGGAGGCATGGCCTAACAGCGTTCGAGACAGGGGAGGGTAGAATTGAACGATACGAAATTGGGGAAGGGAGAAAAATAGAAAATGGGGAGAAAAAGTAGATTAAAAAAAAAGAATATGGAAATGAACATGAACTGATACACCGTGCTAATCGTGATTTAGCGACTCGTTTCCGTTCCTCTGTTTCTGTACAAAGAGGCTACGATAAAGCTCCTGTTTGGATGTCAGCTAGCAACAGAGCATGTGAGCGGCGCGGAGCGGCCGAGAAATCCGCTCTTCGCTCTAGACGGCTGAGTTCCGCTCTCATTCGCTCATGTTGGCCCCCCCCCCAAGCCGCTCTCCGCTCGCTCAGCGCTCATCTTCATTTGCGCATCAAGCGCTCCCCGCTCCACAGCCCGCTCAGCAGAAAAAAATTCTTTTTTTGGAGCATGATGTAAATTAGCTTGATTTGACCGAACTACAACAGTCTGCACCCCCTGGGCCCCTTAACAATTGTTTGTATTGAGCCGTATTGTATTATACCCATTCTGCAATGTTAAATAACGTTTATCCATTCAACTAGCTTTACTATGCTAACGTAGCTAGCCTAGCCGCAATGCTATGGCAGATCCCATTCACGTTAGCATGTAAGCTAACAACAACAGCGCTCTTTTTGTGAGACTAAACTTTTTGCTCTTGGTGGTACATTGTGTTGATGACTCTGCACCCCCTGGGCCTCTTAACAATTGTTTGTATTGAGCCGTATTGTATTGTTCCCATTCTGCAATGTTAAATAACGTTTATCCATTCAACTATCTTTACTATGCTAAGGTAGCTAGCCTAGCCACAATGCTATGGCCAATCCCATTCACGTTAGTATGTAAGCTAACAACAACAGCGCTTTTTGAGAGACTAAACTCTCTGCTCTTGGTGGTACATTGTGTTGATGTTGGTGTTAGGGATTGTGTTGGCAGAGGGCCCAAACGCATACAGAGACGAGGGAGAGGTAATTGTCGAATATGAGCACTGCTCCTTTAATTCGAGATGCTTGGAAAATGAAAAGCAAGGTGAGAGCAAATGAGTGACAGAAGTATTTGAATTTGATCAGACACCGAATTTATAGCATTGAAAATAATTACTTTGAAAACATGTATCTGAACTTTTTCAGACACCGAATTTATAGCATTTAAAATAATTACTTTGAAAACATGTATCTGAATTTTTTCAGACACCGAATTTATAGCATTGAAAATAATTACTTTGAAAATCATGTATCTGAATTTTTTTGCTCCGAATTTACCTATGTGAAATACAAATTCAGCGTTTAAAATTCAATGTAAAAAATTCGAATGCCTCACTAGTTGGATATATATCTATTGTAGCCTCGCACTCCAGGAGCATTACCAACAACTACACAACAACATGTATAGATTATGGCTAGTTTGAATATAATGATCTGGAACACTGGGGGAATAAATAATCAACACAAACGCAAAAGCGTGCTCACACTGATGAAAAAAGAACAGGTTGACGTGGCTCTGCTAAGCGAAACGCACATTCTAGAGAAAGACATAGATACGTTAGCGGACAACACATATCATAACATTAGTCACTCTTCCTTTGGTACGAGAACTCGGGGTGTAGCCATAGTCGTTAGACGGAAGTTGAATATTGAATTAAAGGGAGTATGGTCTGATGTAGATGGTCGGATAACTATAGCTAAGATTGTACACAAGAACAGGAAAATAGCGTTGGTAGCGGTATACGCCCCAAATTTGTACGAAGTGGGTTTCTTCACTACACTAACCAAAGCAATGTTAGACCTTCCCGATTACTCATTTATAATAGGTGCGGATTTTAATGCCATTTGGAATCCAAGGATGGACAAATCTTACCTCGCCTTTTCCAGCGAACAAAAGAATTCATCTAATGCATTAAAGGATTGGTCGAAGATTACAGGTGTAAATGACTTATGGCGATCACTTAACCCCACGACCCGAAAGTACTCTTGTCGATCTGCGAGACATAACACATTATCCAGAATAGATTATGTCTTTGCATCCCCGAGACTATTTGATAACTATGAAATGGAAATGATACCCAATGCATTATCAGATCACTGTTATTTACTCCTAAAAGGAACATTTGGTATACTATCTTCCCGAGCCCCAAGATGGCGATTTAACTCGATGTTGCTTAATAACAAGGAATTCATTACACAACTCAAAGAAGCTCTTACAGTATTCCTACGGGAGAATGCAAACTCGGTGCAGGACCCCAGAATAATATGGATGTCGGTAAAGGGAACGATCAAGGATTTCACGGATAGCTTTTCCTCCAAAATGCGCAAGAATCGATGCTCAAAACTGGCTGAACTGGAAACGCTTTACTCAGCGTTATTTAATTCTTTACAATACAACAACTCAATTCGACTAGAAAATCAAGTTAATGTACTAAAAAAAGAGATCAATGCCATATACAGACAACAATCGGAAATACAAATACGTAGCACAAGACAACAGCAGTACTCCCAAGGTTCTAAACCTAGTCACCTATTAGCCATGCGATTAAGAATTAATGCAAAATTTGCAGATATAACTACCATTAGAGCACAACAAGTACTTGTTACAGACCCTGAAAAAATAAACGCGACATTCAAAGAATTCTACTTCAACTTATATAAATCAAAAAAGGACCTTCGATCAAAACAAAATGGACACATATCTTAATCAAATTAATCTCCCTAAACTTTCAGAGGATGACGCTAAACAGTTAGAAACACCGATCACACTAGAGGAACTCAAGAAGGCCATATCCGAAATGCAAAGTGGTAAGGCTCCTGGAAAAGACGGTATCCCACCAGAAATGTACCTCTCTTGTTGGGACATAATTGGACCCTTATTACTAAATATGATTTTATACTCAGTCAAGGAGGGGAACTTCCATAAGAACGACAATATTGCACTCATAACAGTTCTCCTTAAAAAAGACAAAGACCCCACCGAGTGAGGTAGTTACCGACCCTTAAGCCTCCTCGGAACCGATATCAAACTGTACTCTAAGGTATTAGCCATCAGATTACAAAAGCATATGACGTCTTTAGTTCATCCGGACCAAACTGGCTTCATAAGAGGCCGCCTGATCACTTATAACATAAGACGATTACTGCACGTACTAGATGCCGACAAGGACGACACCATACCTAAGGCGATGCTGTCCCTGGATGCAATGAAAGCTTTTGACAGGCTGGAATGGTCGTATCTATGGGCAGTATTAGAGAAGATGGGGTTAGGTAAAGGTTTCATTGATTTTTTTTTGATCAAATTTTTTATTATTATTCACATGAAACAAGACAACACATTAACCACAATCACAATACATAGAACTTCACAAGAAAATAATAAAAAAACAATAATAATAATACAGACTAACAATTATACAGACAAGAGAAAAGAAAACAGAGTTCAACCTTCTAAATTTTAATTCCAAGGGGTACTATCTAATAAATGGTCTTTCCCAGTGTTCAGCCCCGATTCCCGGCCGTGTGACCCTATATTAATAAAACGTACATCTCCAATCCACCACAAGGGCCATTTTTGAGAACACGACCCGAAAACAGAGCAATGAACCTTCATGAAAAAACAAAAACCTGTAGAGGTGTTCCATAGACTCACAGAGACCGTGTAAAAGTGGCCAAACAGTGAAGAAATAGTTAAATAGCTGCCCCCCCATAATATCCCCAGCTAAACTCAAGATGGCCAGACAAAAGACAAGACAGACAAAACATTTCCTCCTCCCCCTCCCAAGAGACCGCCGGACTCACCCGAACACGCACCTCAACCCCGCTCAGCCGCACACTGCGGTCTTTACCTTCTCAGCTGCTGCGAACCACAGGTCAATTCCAGCCTGCCCCACCCCAATCACCCGGGCTGTGGATATCTCAAGATAAATCACATCCAATAGAGTTAGGGACCAGTTAATCATTGTAAGCTTCTCAGGCTCCTTCCATCTCATTGCTATTAGCTTCTTCGCTGCTGTGACGCCCGCTAGGACAACCCTTTTCAGTTGTACGGACGCGGGTAGTGTCGTTATATCGTTCAGGAGTAGCGTAACAGCTGTGAATGGGATAGTTAAGCCACACAGATCTGAAAGTTTGTCCGTTATTGACCTCCAGAAGCGGGCCACTGGTGGGCAATCCCAATACATATGCATATAAGTGCCAGTGGCCTTTTGAGAGCACAAAGTGCACCGAGAGTCGGTTATCAGTCCCATAGCATATAGCTTCCTAGGTGTAAGATAGGTCCTGTGAATATAATTAAAATTAATTTGCTGGTGATTGGGGTTGCGGGAAGATAATGCCACATTTGCCCAAACATCATCCCAGTCAAACTCGGGGTCCAACTCCGGGATATCCACACGCCAGATTGTATCCAATGATACATTTTTATACGTGGATTGAATTAAGAGCGTATAAAAGTCGGAGACAAACCCTCTGGATGTCGTCCTGTCCACTATGAGCCTGAGGAAGGGGTGTGGGTGCAAGGCTTGAGCCAACGGTACGCCATACGCCCTCAGTGCTGACCTTAGTTGAAGGTAAAGAAAGAAGGACTCGCCGGGAAGATCATAAAATTCTCTTAAGTCCTGAAACGCACGGAGGCCGTTCTTATCATAAATATCCTCCAGAGTATGCACTCCCCTCCTTTGCCATTGAGGAATATTAACCGGCTTGTGTCCAACAAGTAATTGCTGGTTATTAAAAATTGGAGAGTCCAGGTGCCAAGGGCATTTAACCCCACACGACCTCTGTACATTACGCCACGTTTGGATCACGTGAGTTATGATCGGTCCATACCTCAGCCGGCATTTCGAAATAGAGACAGTGGAGTACACTACATCCTGCAATCTTAGCGGAGATACCGCCGCCGCTTCTAAGGAGCGCCACGATACAGCCTCTACAGGGTCTAGCCAGCACATCAGAGGTCTCAGTGAAAAGGACCAGAAATAAAGTTTAAAATCAGGGATTGCGAGGCCCCCATCTTGTTTTCTACGTTGAGTAGTAGCCCTTTTGATTCTCGGGCGTTTGTTATTCCAGATAAACTTAGATACCATCGATTGTACCTTGCGCCAGTGGTCTAATGGAGGGGGCAGGGGGAGCATTGAGCTAATAAAATGTATCCTAGGCAGGATGTTCATTTTGATTATGGAAGCCCGGGCTTGTAAGGAGTTAGGAAGGGACGACCACCTGTCTAGATCCTGGCGTATTTTATCATAAGTACCCGTGAAGTTGTACTTAGTAGTTTGGTTCAGCGTGGGGAATATCTCTATGCCCAAGTATTTAAAATGTTCTACTATGGGGATATCAGCTGGTAGTCGTACCGCCTTGGCCAGTTCATTAAGAGGTAGGCAGGCTGATTTGTTCCAGTTAATCTTAAAACCTGACAATTTACCAAAGTCGTCGATTATCCTCAATAATTTTGTGGCCGACCGGGAGGGGTCGTCCATGAAAATCAGCAGGTCATCCGCATAGAGAGCAATTTTGTGTGGAGTATTGTTGACCATTATGGGGACGATGTCCTCCGATTGCCTAATAAATTGGGCCAAAGGTTCGAGGGAAAGCGCGAACAGTCCCGGGCTCAGAGGGCAACCCTGTCTAGAAGATCTGGAGACTGGAAAGAGTGTGGAACAGTTTTTGCCTGTCAGTATCATCGCAGACGGCGAGGCATACAGGACTTTAATCATATGAATAAAACTCTTTCCAAGACCCATGACCTCAAGTACCTTCCACAGGTATGACCACTCAAGTCTGTCAAACGCCTTCATGGCATCCAAAGACAGAACTGTGGATGGAGTTGTATTGTCTTTACTGTTATCGATTACATGCAACAGCCTCCTAAGATTATCTGCAGCCAGACGCCCCGGGATAAAACCAGTTTGATCGCAGTGTACCAATACAGACATAAATCTCTGCAGGCGACGGGCCAGCACCTTGGCAAACACCTTTAAATCGGCCCCGAGAAGACTCAAGGGTCTATAGCTACCACAATCATTGGGATCTTTGTCCTTCTTGAGAAGTAAAGAAATCAACGCCATATTGACATCTCTTGAGAACTCCCCTTGTTCGATAGCATAATTGATCATATCGAGCATCAATGGACCCAGTTGGTCCCAGAAAGCTAAATACACTTCGGGTGGAATACCATCCCAGCCTGGTGCCTTACCCCTCTGCATTTCAACAATCGTCTCCCTCAATTCTACGAGAGTAATCGGTCTCCCCAGTTCCTTGGCCTCTTCCTCAGAAATGTGGGGTATCTCAAGCCCGCCAATGAACGATTCAAATTTAGAGTCATCAAGATTACCCTCTGAGCTATATAACTGTGAGTAAAACTCTTTAAAAGTGTCATTGATCTTTTTCGAATCAGTAGTGACTGCACCCTGGCTCGTCCTAATCGAGGGGATATCCGAGAAATGATCATTTGAGCGTATTTTCATTGCCAATAGATGGCTAGGTCTGGAGCCGTGAAAATAGTAATTTTGTCTTGTCCTATGTATCAAGAACTCAGACTGTTGTTTAAGTATGGAGTTTATTTCTTTTTTGACTATCTTATGTTGTGTGTTTAGTCGTTCATTATAGTTAGTTTGCAAGGATGCGTATAGGTCCGCATATAATGATTCCAGTCCTTCTAGCTTTTTTGACCGGGATTTTCGCAAATTGGAGGCAAATAGTGTGACATGACCCCTGATAAATCCTTTCAATGCGTTCCACAGGACCCTAGGGTCTTCTACTGTGCCAACGTTGATCTGCAAAAATTCAGCTAGTTTACTCCTGAACTCAGAACAGAAGTCATCGTTCTTTAGCAAGGTCGAATTAAAACGCCATCTGGGAGCTCTTGCGGAGAGCCTGCCAAAGGTTGCCGTAAGGAAAATCCCCTTGTGGTCTGAGAGAGCCAAGGGAACCAATGAGACATCGAAACTATCAAACATATTAGGGGACGCGAATGCATAGTCAATTCGAGAGAAGCTTTTGTGTCTGGCTGACAGGTGAGAGTAATCTTTGAGGGTGGGGTTGCATAAGCGCCAAAGGTCTGTGAGCCCTGTGTCTTTGGCCCACATCCTAAGGGCCTTAGAGGCCCGTTTTTGGTCGCTCGTTTCAGAGGGCCCGGACCTATCCATCTCCGCATCCCAGCACGCATTAAAATCGCCACCCACAATGAGAGCGTATCCATTAAGTTCCAACATATTCTTCGTGATTGTATTATAGAACGCTGAATCAAATGTGTTAGGAGCATACAATGCTATTATAGCCATCTTCCTATGCAAGAATTCAACTTTTGCTATAGTAATCCTTCCCTCCGTGTCCGACCATACATCCAAGATTTTGATATCAAGGTTTCGTCTTGTAACTATGACTACTCCTTTCGTCTTATCATCGGCTGAGGATGAGGAGATAACGTGATATTGCCGATTTGCCAGTCTTGACACGTCACCTACCAATAAATGCGTCTCACTAAGGAGAGCAAGGTCAATATTTCTCCTCTTCAATAGCCAAAGGACACTGGCACGCTTGTGTGGGGCGTTAAGCCCTCCTGCGTTCCAAATTAAAATATTCAATTTAGCCATGGTCGAGCTTGTATAAATGTGTAGAGAACATACCAGTGCAGCCAGGCTGAGTACAGAGGTGCTGATCCCGGCGGGCCCGGACGGTCAATCCCAGGAGTTCAGAGGAGGAACAATTACACACACATAAGACAACAGTACATAAAACACATAAAAATACCACCCCAGCTACAACCCCCCCTCCTTCTACTCTAAACCCTAACCCACCCGTCCTATTATAAGGCCCCCTATACCCACTCTCCAATCCCCACCCTATGCCCCATCCACTGAGGATGGTCATCTTCCTATCACTTCCCACTAGAGACATGGATCAATAAGACGCTCCCCACTCCAACCCCCCTCTAGATAAACCCCTGAGTAAACCCCCACTAGTCCAATAAACACAAATAATAATAAAAATAAAATTCAATAAAGATATCGGTTGAAACCCACCTGAGCCCTGGCCCCAACATGAGACAACCATAACGGTAAAAATAGCCATTATTAAATAATAACTCCACATCAACCTGCAGCCATCTATTTCCGAATCTGCGCTTCAACGTCGCATTGTTATAGCCCAAAAGGGTATAGGAAAATTCAAAACAAAATTAAATTAAAGCATCCCAGCCGATAGTCTAAGGCAGGATCGGGTCACAGGTTAATTGTGCAAAATTGTGTGAACAATGTCAATTAAACAATGACAAAAAAAGGGAAGGGAAAAAAAGGGGTTATGGTCAAAGTGCACCCCTTTAGCTGTACCTCTGATCAGGCACAACGGCTGAAATGACATAACCTATGTAAGAATAGAATTAAACACATTCATTAATTAATCCGGGGATGGTAATAGGCAACACCTGACACCACCTGTTATCATACATTGTTTCAATAAAGATATCGGTCGGAGCAGTTAGTTCAAGGTAGGATCGAATCACAGTTAAATTGCTCATTCAAATGCCATTAAAACAGCGACAATAATTATTATATAATTACTCAGCATCAACCCTGTAACCATCTACCTTGGAGTCTGCATATTAATGTTGCAACGTTATAGCATAAATGGATCACGGAAAATTCAAAACAAAATTAAGGCAAATCAGCAGTTAGTCCAAGGTAGAATCGGATCACATTTAAATTGCGCATACAGATGACATAAAAACAGCGACAATAAGAAAGAAAAAAGAAAGGAAAAGAGGGTCATGGCAAAAGTGCAAGCCATATAACCATATAGCCATGAAGTGCAAGCCATACCCGACCCAACCTGTTATCATATATTGTATATGCATATTCAACCGACCTTGGCTTCTACCATGGATCCCAAAGCTCAAAACAACCCGCCATAGATATCAAGCAACAGACTCGGGTATCTCCGCGAGATATTCCTTCGCTTTAGCCAACGACCAAAACAAACGCTGACCACCGACCTTCTCCAACACAGATAATTTCGCGGGAGCGAATAACGTGGGCCTCAGGCCTAGTTTCCATAGCTTAGTCAGGACCACCTTGTATTCGCCTCTCTGTGCTTGAACCTCCGGTGTAAAGTCTTCGAAAATGGCCACTTTGTGATCGCCAAGCCTCAGATTACCCCTTCTGGTACGAGCCGACCGCATGATGAGTTCTCTCTGCTGGAGTCTGTTCAGCTTGACTATGATGGGCCTCGGCTCTTTGTTCACGCCGGGAGAAAACCTGCCCGCTCTGTAGGCCGATTCACAGATAGGAGGCGAAGGGAGGACGTCCGTCCCTAGTATTTTCTGCAGCAGTTCGGGCACGGTCTCAGAGAGACGGCCTTCACCGCTGGTCTCCGGTACTCCAACAATCCTGACGTTGTGGCGTCTATCCCGGGACTGCATCTCCTCCATTGCCGACTGTAGTTTGTTGACTTCAGCCTGCCTAGCCAGCAGGGCGGATTCGAGACCCGCCATCTTCTCGCACTGTAATGATACCTCCGTCGTTAGCATGGCTAGTTCGTTAGCATTAGCCGAGGAGACAGCGTGCATCGTCTCCATCTTGTCTGTCAGCGGTACTACCGCCAGCCGTATTTCTTCTGATATCTCACGACGGAGGCTGACACAAAAATCCGCCAACACTTTCTTCTGTGCTTCAGCGATGCGTGTCTCAGAGTCTGCGTGTAGCTTGGTCATGACCAAGAGCACAGCTTCGCTTAACTCCCCGACAACGGGCGACGGTGCGGCCAGGCCCGGCGGTGATGGTTTGCTGGTTGGAGCAGTCATGGCTCTGGTTTCCACCCCCGTCATCGTAGAAAGTCGAAAAAAGTCGATGAATGTATACTAAACACGACGACCTAGCAAACAGATAAAAAACAAATAAAAATAAAATAAAGACTAATGGGGAGAAACGTATATTCAGCACGGTAGAAGGGAGCTCATGTGAAACACGTCTACTCCATGATCGCTCAGCTCCGCCCCCCGTAAAGGTTTCATTGATATGATTAAAGTAGTATACAAAGACCCATCGGCCATGATTACAATAGGTATAATCACCTCCGGAATCTTTCCGGTATCACGCTCAGCTAGACAGGGTTGCCCTCTTAGTCCCGGACTATTCAATCTATCATTAGAGCCTTTAGCACAATATATAAGACAATCCCAATCCATAGAACCAATCGTAATCAAGGGCACACAACATAAAATTAGTTTATATGCGGACGACGTAATACTGTTCATGTAAAACCCCAACACCACACTGCCTCATCTGCTCAAGTTGATTGAGAACTTTGGAGATTTATCGGGATTTAAGATAAATTGGCCGAAGTCGGCTTTCCTTCCACTTAACGCCCCTGCAAAAAAAGATATAACCCTCCCAGGAGAGATACCTATGGTAAAACATTTTAGATGTTTGGGAGTGGAAATATTCCCCACCATAAGACAAACGGTGAAGCACAATAACACAAAAATCCAAAACAAAATCAAAGACGACCTTGATAGGTGGGCAAAACTTAAAAACTCAGTACAGGCACGGATATCAATAGTTAAGATGGACGTACTACCTAGAATCAACTTCTTCAGCTCAATGCTACCGTTACCCCCTCCAGAGGGTTACTGGAAAAGATTACACTCCTCCACATACAAATTTATTTGGAATAACAAACCACCACGTATAAAAAGATCCACCGCACAGAGAAATAAAGCAGACGGTGGCATGGCATTTCCCGATTTTTTCCACTATTTTAAGGCGTACACTTTAAGACCATTGACAACATGGTTTGATCCCCAAGCATTAGTATCCTGGAGAAAATTAGAAGAAAATATAGTAGCCCCACATAGACTGAAGGACATAGCATACACTAAACTATCAATTAAGCATTGCGAACGGAAATTTGGCCCCATAATTACTCATGCGATCCGGATATGGCGTGAAACACAAAAAAAATATCCTAACCCACATAAATGGCACAATCATACTCCCTTATTCAATAACAATGCACTCTTGATTGGAAAACGACCTATAAGATTCCCTATATGGGAAAAGCAAGGCATACGCTCATTAGGGGATGTTTTTAACAAACAGGGTTTTTGTAGTTATGAAGAAATACGCAACAAATTTAATCTCACCAAGTCCACACATCTTTTTTACATACAGTTATTGTTATGTTTGAAGACTCAAGGTGTTCCATTAAAGAAACCAATTGAACACCACAGATACCACAAATTCTTCTATGAAAGAGAGACATCGAGAGGTTTTGTTTCAGATTTTTATCATCAATTACTAACGTCCTCGTATGAAACCCTCCACCTAGACTCCGTCTGGAGGAGGGATATACCAGACCTGGAAAGTGATTTTGATTGGCAAGAAGCCTGGGCAAATGTTCGACTCACATCAAGGAACCCGGACCATCAACAAATCAATCTTAACTATATTCACAGGACATACTTGACTCCTATAAGACTGAAAAAAATGGGTCTTATACAAGACTCCAAATGCTCCTTATGTACAAATGGGGACGAGGGGACATTTATGCACATGTACTGGGACTGCCCACCAGTTAAGATATTCTGGAAAGAGGTGACCCAGCAATTATCAAATCTCTTAACTTGGAATATACCTGTACACCCCTCTGTATTACTGCTGAATGATGTTTTTGAGTGTGCAGTACATCCACAGCTAAAGAGATTGGTTTTATCGGGTATCACAGTGGCTAAAAAGCTGATAGCATCACAATGGTTCCAACCGGAAAAAATATGCCGAAAGGTCTGGATTATTACATATCTCGATGTGATCTATCAAGAAATATCTACAGCAAGAATTTTGGGTCTCAATGAATCCAAAATGACATTGTGGTTAGAAGTGGTGGAGAAAATAAAAGCTAGCATATAATGGTAATGTCTGGTTAGGAGCGAGGGAAAATGGATGGATTATCCAATGGGGGATCCGGGAGGGGGGGGTACGAGCTGGAGCATATGTGTGTAGGTTTTTAGATAACAGGTATTAAGGGTATATCCTGTATAAGACAATTAACTAAAATGTGATTTCATTGGATGTGCACTGTCAACTAATGCTTGTATATCTTATCATGTGTTGTCATGTTTGTTTATGTGTTTGTTTAAAAACGGCTGTACTTGTACTTTTATGCAAAATGTAACAGAAAGAAGCATTTTGTATAAAAGTATTCTGTACTTCTGTATGACAACTAATAAAGAAACTTGAGAAACTTGAGATTGGCCCGAGCTAAACCTAACCTCCGAACCTGCAGCTGGACCTGTTTTGACTGTGTGAAACATAGCAAGCTAGTAGTTTAGTAAGCTGTGTACAGCTATAACAACACAGGCTAAATTAAACTTTGTGCCAACATTAGGACCGAAGTATAAACCAGCAACTGAGCAACATTAAGAAGTGGACTTATGCATCTGGATCAGAAAAAAAGTTGTAGATGAAAAAGTAAGTAGGCTACAGTGTTTGTAAAAGCTTGTATGCTAACAGTAGCTAGCCAGCTTAGCCTAAATCACAATGATGATCACCAAGCTAACTTACTGTACACACTGTAGGGCTGGGCAATTAATCGAAACAGAATTGCGATATCGATTCATAGACCTATGCAATCTCATTTCTAAGTTATGACGATTTTTCTTTTATTAAAAAGAATTATAATCTTTTTTTCTTTTCTTTTTTTTTTTACTTTTTAAATTATTTTATCTGGGTTGAACATGATTTGTTGAGCTTCCTCTGGTGTTGTGGTCGTGGTATTCACTGACCTTTGGGAAGTATTTTGACATGTACATGGGTACCTTAGTCGTATAGTGTATCTTGTAGGCCAGGCCCATTGCAAGTTGCTGTACTCTGTCGTCTACTCTAAGCCATCCTAGGTTGTCAAAGTGGGCAGGGGTGAAGTGGGTTCTAGGGGTAAGGTCAAGTAGTAGTCTGACCAGTTTGTTTTGTGATGTTTGTAATCTTGTTTTTAGCGCTTTTGAGGTGCTTTGGTACCATGAGGTGCAAGCATAGTCGTAGTACCCTTGAATGAGTGCTCCTGCCAGAGTCTTCAGGGTATTCTTGTTTACCAGAGAGGAGATCCGGTACAAGAATCTAGTTCGTTGGTTGACTTTTTTTATTACATTGGATCCCATTTTGTCACAGGAAAGATTTGCCTCCTAATGTACAGTCTCCTCCCCGCTGGGAGCGGCTCGGAGTGGAGGAGAGCTCTCGCTCCAGAGTCGCTCTGACCCATTTTAAAATCCACTCCACGCTCACTTCAATATCCACCGCTCCGCTTGCGCTCCGCTCAACTCACATGCTCTGGCTAGCAAGCGTATTTAATGTTGATAACATGTAGATAAGACTCCTGTTTGGATGTCAGCTAGCACGCGTATTTAATGTTGATAACATGTAGATAAGACGTTTAGCTAGTTTTAATGTCAACTCGCTAAACTTGCTGACTCCTCCACGATTCAAGCGTTTTCAGAGGAACCTGTTCGATACATCCTGCCTACGTCGCTGTTAGACTATTGGAAGTTCAGTTCAAGAACAGACATAAAGACATAAGACTAGCTACAAGCAAGCAAAGACTGTAGAGAGAGGGGGGGTAGAGAGAGAGAGAGAGAGAGAGAGAGAGAGAGAGAGAGAGAGAGAGAGAGAGAGAGAGAGAGAGAGAGAGACAGAGGAAAGAGAGACAGAGAGAAATGGAAAGAGAGAGAAGCAGAAAGAGAGAGAGAGAGAGCTTGTATTGATTGATTGATTGAACATTTTATTAACAGATTGCAGAATGGGTACAATACAGTACAGCTCAATACACACAATTGTTAAGGGAATGCAGACCAGAAAAATACTTTTGTCTTGTTTACATCAGGGTCCCCCATATTCAATTCATCATAACATAGATGACATACATGACATACAGATAGACAGTACTGCTACATCTATACATTTATGACATACCAGATTTACAAATACAGTAGTGTTTTTGATACAAGAAGAGTCTAAAAAAGAGAGTATATACATTTGACGAAGAAACTCTACATTGGAGGAGGTTGGTAGGTAGGAGGTTGGTAGGTGGGGTGGAGGGGGGGCTGGGTGGGCGGGGGGCTAACTGTATTATGGATTATCGACTAAACCTTACTTGGTCCCAAGAAGAGGGTGTAGATGGTGGAAATTGAAACACAAAAAACATCAACGATTGCAAGAGAACCTGTACTGAGTCTGGTCCTCAGTAATGAAGTGGTTAAACATGTTGTACTGATGAGTCTGGTCCTCAGTAATGAAGTGGTTAAACATGTTGTACTGATGAGTCTGGTCCTCAGTAATGAAGTGGTTAAACATGTTGTACTGATGAGTCTGGTCCTCCTCAGTAATGCAGTGGTTAAACATGTTGTACTGATGAGTCTGGTCCTCAGCAATGAAGAGGTTAAACATGTTGTACTGATGAGTCTGGTCCTCAGTAATGAAGTGGTTAAACATGTTGTACTGATGAGTCTGGTGAGTCTGGTCCTCAGTAATGAAGTGGTTAAACATGTTGTACTGATGAGTCTGGTCCTCAGTAATGAAGTGGTTAAACATGTTGTACTGATGAGTCTGGTCCTCAGTAATGAAGTGGTTAAACATGTTGTACTGATGAGCCTGGTCCTCAGTAATGAAGTGGTTAAACATGTTGTACTGATGAGCCTGGTCCTCAGTAATGAAGTGGTTAAACATGGTGTACTGATGAGTCTGGTCCTCAGTAATGAAGAGGTTAAACATGTTGTACTGATGAGTCTGGTCCTCAGTAATGAAGTGGTTAAACATGTTGTACTGATGAGCCTGGTCCTCAGTAATGAAGAGGTTAAACATGTTGTACTGGTGAGTCTGGTCCTCAGTAATGAAGTGGTTAAACATGTTGTACTGATGAGTCTGGTCCTCAGTAATGAAGTGGTTAAACATGTTGTACTGATGAGCCTGGTCCTCAGTAATGAAGTGGTTAAACATGTTGTACTGATGAGCCTGGTCCTCCTCAGTAATGAAGTGGTTAAACATGTTGTACTGATGAGTCTGGTCCTCCTCAGTAATGAAGTGGTTAAACATGTTGTACTGATGAGTCTGGTCCTCCTCCGTAATGAAGTGGTTAAACATGTTGTACTGATGAGCCTGGTCCTCAGTAATGAAGTGGTTAAACATGTTGTACTGATGAGTCTGGTCCTCCTCAGTAATGAAGTGGTTAAACATGTTGTACTGTTGAGTCTGGTCCTCCTCAGTAATAAAGTGGTTAAACATGTTGTACTGATGAGTCTGGTCCTCCTCAGTAATGAAGAGGTTAAACATGTTGTACTGATGAGCCTGGTCCTCAGTAATGAAGTGGTTAAACATGTTGTACTGATGAGTCTGGTCCTCACTAATGAAGTGGTTAAACATGTTGTACTGATGAGTCTGGTCCTCAGTAATGAAGTGGTTATACATGTTGTACTGATGAGTCTGGTCCACAGTAATGAAGTGGTTAAACATGTTGTACTGATCAGCCTGGTCCTCCTCAGTAATGAAGTGGTTAAAGTTGTTGTACTGATGAGCCTGGTCCTCAGTAATGAAGTGGTTAAACATGTTGTACTGATGAGCCTGGTCCTCAGTAATGAAGTGGTTAAACATGTTGTACTGATGAGTCTGGTCCTCAGTAATGAAGTGGTTAAACATGTTGTACTGATGAGCCTGGTCCTCAGTAATGAAGAGGTTAAACATGTTGTACTGATGAGTCTGGTCATCAGTAATGAAGTGGTTAAACATGTTGTACTGATGAGCCTGGTCCTCAGTAATGAAGTGGTTAAACATGTTGTACTGATGAGCCTGGTCCTCAGTAATGAAGTGGTTAAACATGTTGTACTGATGAGCCTGGTCCTCAGTAATGAAGTGGTTAAACATGTTGTACTGATGAGCCTGGTCCTCAGTAATGAAGTGGTTAAACATGTTGTACTGATGAGTCTGGTCCTCAGTAATGAAGTGGTTAAACATGTTGTACTGATGAGTCTGGTCCTCAGTAATGAAGTGGTTAAACATGTTGTACTGATGAGCCTGGTCCTCAGTAATGAAGTGGTTAAACATGTTGTACTGATGAGTCTGGTCCTCCTCAGTAATGCAGTGGTTAAACATGTTGTACTGATGAGTCTGGTCCTCAGTAATGAAGTGGTTAAACATGTTGTACTGATGAGTCTGGTCCTCAGTAATGAAGTGGTTAAACATGTTGTACTGATGAGTCTGTTCCTCCTCAGTAATGAAGTGGTTAAACATGTTGTACTGATGAGTCTGGTCATCAGTAATGAAGTGGTTAAACATGTTGTACTGATGAGTCTGGTCCTCAGTAATGAAGTGGTTAAACATGTTGTACTGATGAGTCTGGTCCTCAATAATGAAGTGGTTAAACATGTTGTACTGATGAGTCTGGTCCTCCTCAGTAATGCAGTGGTTAAACATGTTGTACTGATGAGCCTGGTCCTCAGTAATGAAGTGGTTAAACATGTTGTACTGATGAGTCTGGTCCTCAGTAATGAAGTGGTTAAACATGTTGTACTGATGAGCCTGGTCCTCAGTAATGAAGTGGTTAAACATGTTGTACTGATGAGTCTGGTCCTCAGTAATGAAGTGGTTAAACATGTTGTACTGATGAGCCTGGTCCTCAGTAATGAAGTGGTTAAACATGTTGTACTGATGAGTCTGGTCCTCAGTAATGAAGTGGTTAAACATGTTGTACTGAAGAGTCTGGTCCTCAGTAATGAAGTGGTTAAACATGTTGTACTGATGAGTCTGGTCCTCAGTAATGAAGTGGTTAAACATGTTGTACTGATGAGCCTGGTCCTCAGTAATGAAGTGGTTAAACATGGTGTACTGATGAGTCTGGTCCTCAGTAATGAAGTGGTTAAACATGTTGTACTGATGAGTCTGGTCCTCAGTAATGAAGTGGTTAAACATGTTGTACTGATGAGCCTGGTCCTCAGTAATGAAGTGGTTAAACATGGTGTACTGATGAGTCTGGTCCTCAGTAATCAAGAGGTTAAACATGTTGTACTGGTGAGTCTGGTCCTCAGTAATGAAGTGGTTAAACATGTTGTACTGATGAGTCTGGTCCTCAGTAATGAAGTGGTTAAACATGTTGTACTGATGAACCTGGTCCTCCTCTGTAATGAAGTGGTTAAACATGTTGTACTGATGAGTCTGGTCCTCCTCAGTAATGAAGTGGTTAAACATGTTGTACTGATGAGTCTGGTCCTCCTCAGTAATGAAGTGGTTAAACATGTTGTACTGATGAGCCTGGTCCTCCTCAGTAATGACGTGGTTAAACATGTTGTACTGATGAGCCTGGTCCTCAGTAATGAAGTGGTTAAACATGTTGTACTGATGAGCCTGGTCCTCAGTAATGAAGTGGTTAAACATGTTGTACTGATGAGTCTGGTCCTCAGTAATGAAGTGGTTAAACATGTTGTACTGGTGAGTCTGGTCCTCCTCAGTAATGAAGTGGTTAAACATGTTGTACTGATGAGTCTGGTCCTCCTCAGTAATGAAGTGGTTAAACATGTTGTACTGATGAGTCTGGTCCTCCTCAGTAATAAAGTGGTTAAACATGTTGTACTGATGAGTCTGGTCCTCCTCAGTAATGAAGAGGTTAAACATGTTGTACTGATGAGCCTGGTCCTGAGTAATGAAGTGGTTAAACATGTTGTACTGATGAGCCTGGTCCTCAGTAATGAAGTGGTTAAACATGTTGTACTGATGAGTCTGGTCCTCAGTAATGAAGTGGTTAAACATGTTGTACTGATGAGTCTGGTCCTCAGTAATGAAGTGGTTAAACATGTTGTACTGATGAGTCTGGTCCACAGTAATGAAGTGGTTAAACATGTTGTACTGATCAGCCTGGTCCTCCTCAGTAATGAAGTGGTTAATGTTGTTGTACTGATCAGCCTGGTCCTCCTCAGTAATGAAGTGGTTAAACATGTTGTACTGATGAGTCTGGTCCTCAGTAATGAAGTGGTTAAACATGTTGTACTGATGAGCCTGGTCCTCAGTAATGAAGTGGTTAAACATGTTGTACTGATGAGTCTGGTCATCAGTAATGAAGTGGTTAAACATGTTGTACTGATGAGTCTGGTCCTCAGTAATGAAGTGGTTAAACATGTTGTACTGATGAGTCTGGTCCTCAGTAATGAAGTGGTTAAACATGTTGTACTGATGAGCCTGGTCCTCAGTAATGAAGTGGTTAAACATGGTGTACTGATGAGTCTGGTCCTCAGTAATCAAGAGGTTAAACATGTTGTACTGATGAGTCTGGTCCTCAGTAATGAAGTGGTTAAACATGTTGTACTGATGAGTCTGGTCCTCAGTAATGAAGTGGTTAAACATGTTGTACTGGTGAGTCTGGTCCTCCTCAGTAATGAAGTGGTTAAACATGTTGTACTGATGAGTCTGGTCCTCCTCAGTAATGAAGTGGTTAAACATGTTGTACTGATGAGCCTGGTCCTCAGTAATGAAGTGGTTAAACATGTTGTACTGATGAGCCTGGTCCTCAGTAATGAAGTGGTTAAACATGTTGTACTGATGAGTCTGGTCCTCAGTAATGAAGTGGTTAAACATGTTGTACTGATGAGTCTGGTCCTCAGTAATGAAGTGGTTAAACATGTTGTACTGATGAGCCTGGTCCTCAGTAATGAAGTGGTTAAACATGTTGTACTGATGAGTCTGGTCCTCCTCAGTAATGCAGTGGTTAAACATGTTGTACTGATGAGTCTGGTCCTCAGTAATGAAGTGGTTAAACATGTTGTACTGATGAGTCTGGTCCTCAGTAATGAAGTGGTTAAACATGTTGTACTGATGAGTCTGTTCCTCCTCAGTAATGAAGTGGTTAAACATGTTGTACTGATGAGTCTGGTCATCAGTAATGAAGTGGTTAAACATGTTGTACTGATGAGTCTGGTCCTCAGTAATGAAGTGGTTAAACATGTTGTACTGATGAGTCTGGTCCTCAATAATGAAGTGGTTAAACATGTTGTACTGATGAGTCTGGTCCTCCTCAGTAATGCAGTGGTTAAACATGTTGTACTGATGAGCCTGGTCCTCAGTAATGAAGTGGTTAAACATGTTGTACTGATGAGTCTGGTCCTCAGTAATGAAGTGGTTAAACATGTTGTACTGATGAGCCTGGTCCTCAGTAATGAAGTGGTTAAACATGTTGTACTGATGAGTCTGGTCCTCCTCAGTAATGCAGTGGTTAAACATGTTGTACTGATGAGCCTGGTCCTCAGTAATGAAGTGGTTAAACATGTTGTACTGATGAGTCTGGTCCTCAGTAATGAAGTGGTTAAACATGTTGTACTGATGAGCCTGGTCCTCAGTAATGAAGTGGTTAAACATGTTGTACTGATGAGTCTGGTCCTCAGTAATGAAGTGGTTAAACATGTTGTACTGATGAGCCTGGTCCTCAGTAATGAAGTGGTTAAACATGTTGTACTGATGAGTCTGGTCCTCAGTAATGAAGTGGTTAAACATGTTGTACTGAAGAGTCTGGTCCTCAGTAATGAAGTGGTTAAACATGTTGTACTGATGAGTCTGGTCCTCAGTAATGAAGTGGTTAAACATGTTGTACTGATGAGCCTGGTCCTCAGTAATGAAGTGGTTAAACATGGTGTACTGATGAGTCTGGTCCTCAGTAATGAAGTGGTTAAACATGTTGTACTGATGAGTCTGGTCCTCAGTAATGAAGTGGTTAAACATGTTGTACTGATGAGCCTGGTCCTCAGTAATGAAGTGGTTAAACATGGTGTACTGATGAGTCTGGTCCTCAGTAATCAAGAGGTTAAACATGTTGTACTGGTGAGTCTGGTCCTCAGTAATGAAGTGGTTAAACATGTTGTACTGATGAGTCTGGTCCTCAGTAATGAAGTGGTTAAACATGTTGTACTGATGAGCCTGGTCCTCAGTAATGAAGTGGTTAAACATGTTGTACTGATGAACCTGGTCCTCCTCTGTAATGAAGTGGTTAAACATGTTGTACTGATGAGTCTGGTCCTCCTCAGTAATGAAGTGGTTAAACATGTTGTACTGATGAGTCTGGTCCTCCTCAGTAATGAAGTGGTTAAACATGTTGTACTGATGAGCCTGGTCCTCCTCAGTAATGACGTGGTTAAACATGTTGTACTGATGAGCCTGGTCCTCAGTAATGAAGTGGTTAAACATGTTGTACTGATGAGCCTGGTCCTCAGTAATGAAGTGGTTAAACATGTTGTACTGATGAGTCTGGTCCTCAGTAATGAAGTGGTTAAACATGTTGTACTGGTGAGTCTGGTCCTCCTCAGTAATGAAGTGGTTAAACATGTTGTACTGATGAGTCTGGTCCTCCTCAGTAATGAAGTGGTTAAACATGTTGTACTGATGAGTCTGGTCCTCCTCAGTAATAAAGTGGTTAAACATGTTGTACTGATGAGTCTGGTCCTCCTCAGTAATGAAGAGGTTAAACATGTTGTACTGATGAGCCTGGTCCTGAGTAATGAAGTGGTTAAACATGTTGTACTGATGAGCCTGGTCCTCAGTAATGAAGTGGTTAAACATGTTGTACTGATGAGTCTGGTCCTCAGTAATGAAGTGGTTAAACATGTTGTACTGATGAGTCTGGTCCTCAGTAATGAAGTGGTTAAACATGTTGTACTGATGAGTCTGGTCCACAGTAATGAAGTGGTTAAACATGTTGTACTGATCAGCCTGGTCCTCCTCAGTAATGAAGTGGTTAATGTTGTTGTACTGATCAGCCTGGTCCTCCTCAGTAATGAAGTGGTTAAACATGTTGTACTGATGAGTCTGGTCCTCAGTAATGAAGTGGTTAAACATGTTGTACTGATGAGCCTGGTCCTCAGTAATGAAGTGGTTAAACATGTTGTACTGATGAGTCTGGTCATCAGTAATGAAGTGGTTAAACATGTTGTACTGATGAGTCTGGTCCTCAGTAATGAAGTGGTTAAACATGTTGTACTGATGAGTCTGGTCCTCAGTAATGAAGTGGTTAAACATGTTGTACTGATGAGCCTGGTCCTCAGTAATGAAGTGGTTAAACATGGTGTACTGATGAGTCTGGTCCTCAGTAATCAAGAGGTTAAACATGTTGTACTGATGAGTCTGGTCCTCAGTAATGAAGTGGTTAAACATGTTGTACTGATGAGTCTGGTCCTCAGTAATGAAGTGGTTAAACATGTTGTACTGGTGAGTCTGGTCCTCCTCAGTAATGAAGTGGTTAAACATGTTGTACTGATGAGTCTGGTCCTCCTCAGTAATGAAGTGGTTAAACATGTTGTACTGATGAGTCTGGTCCTCCTCAGTAATAAAGTGGTTAAACATGTTGTACTGATGAGTCTGGTCCTCCTCAGTAATGAAGAGGTTAAACATGTTGTACTGATGAGCCTGGTCCTGAGTAATGAAGTGGTTAAACATGTTGTACTGATGAGCCTGGTCCTCAGTAATGAAGTGGTTAAACATGTTGTACTGATGAGTCTGGTCCTCAGTAATGAAGTGGTTAAACATGTTGTACTGATGAGTCTGGTCCTCAGTAATGAAGTGGTTAAACATGTTGTACTGATGAGTCTGGTCCACAGTAATGAAGTGGTTAAACATGTTGTACTGATCAGCCTGGTCCTCCTCAGTAATGAAGTGGTTAATGTTGTTGTACTGATCAGCCTGGTCCTCCTCAGTAATGAAGTGGTTAAACATGTTGTACTGATGAGTCTGGTCCTCAGTAATGAAGTGGTTAAACATGTTGTACTGATGAGCCTGGTCCTCAGTAATGAAGTGGTTAAACATGTTGTACTGATGAGTCTGGTCCTCAGTAATGAAGTGGTTAAACATGTTGTACTGATGAGTCTGGTCCTCAGTAATGAAGTGGTTAAACATGTTGTACTGATGAGTCTGGTCCTCAGTAATGAAGTGGTTAAACATGTTGTACTGATGAGTCTGGTCCTCAGTAATGAAGTGGTTAAACATGTTGTACTGATGAGCCTGGTCCTCAGTAATGAAGTGGTTAAACATGTTGTACTGATGAGTCTGGTCCTCAGTAATGAAGTGGTTAAACATGTTGTACTGATGAGCCTGGTCCTCAGTAATGAAGTGGTTAAACATGTTGTACTGATGAGTCTGGTCCTCAGTAATGAAGTGGTTAAACATGTTGTACTGATGAGTCTGGTCCTCAGTAATGAAGTGGTTAAACATGTTGTACTGATGAGTCTGGTCCTCAGTAATGAAGTGGTTAAACATGTTGTACTGATGAGCCTGGTCCTCAGTAATGAAGTGGTTAAACATGGTGTACTGATGAGTCTGGTCCTCAGTAATCAAGAGGTTAAACATGTTGTACTGATGAGTCTGGTCCTCAGTAATGAAGTGGTTAAACATGTTGTACTGATGAGCCTGGTCCTCAGTAATGAAGAGGTTAAACATGTTGTACTGGTGAGTCTGGTCCTCAGTAATGAAGTGGTTAAACATGTTGTACTGATGAGTCTGGTCCTCAGTAATGAAGTGGTTAAACATGTTGTACTGATGAGCCTGGTCCTCAGTAATGAAGTGGTTAAACATGTTGTACTGATGAACCTGGTCCTCCTCAGTAATGAAGTGGTTAAACATGTTGTACTGATGAGTCTGGTCCTCCTCAGTAATGAAGTAGTTAAACATGTTGTACTGATGAGTCTGGTCCTCCTCAGTAATGAAGTGGTTAAACATGTTGTACTGATGAGCCTGGTCCTCCTCAGTAATGAAGTGGTTAAACATGTTGTACTGATGAGCCTGGTCCTCAGTAATGAAGTGGTTAAACATGTTGTACTGATGAGCCTGGTCCTCAGTAATGAAGTGGTTAAACATGTTGTACTGATGAGTCTGGTCCTCAGTAATGAAGTGGTTAAACATGTTGTACTGGTGAGTCTGGTCCTCCTCAGTAATGAAGTGGTTAAACATGTTGTACTGATGAGTCTGGTCCTCCTCAGTAATGAAGTGGTTAAACATGTTGTACTGATGAGTCTGGTCCTCCTCAGTAATAAAGTGGTTAAACATGTTGTACTGATGAGTCTGGTCCTCCTCAGTAATGAAGAGGTTAAACATGTTGTACTGATGAGCCTGGTTCTGAGTAATGAAGTGGTTAAACATGTTGTACTGATGAGCCTGGTCCTCAGTAATGAAGTGGTTAAACATGTTGTACTGATGAGTCTGGTCCTCAGTAATGAAGTGGTTAAACATGTTGTACTGATGAGCCTGGTCCTCAGTAATGAAGTGGTTAAACATGTTGTACTGATGAGTCTGGTCCTCAGTAATGAAGTGGTTAAACATGTTGTACTGGTGAGTCTGGTCCTCCTCAGTAATGAAGTGGTTAAACATGTTGTACTGATGAGTCTGGTCCTCCTCAGTAATGGAGTGGTTAAACATGTTGTACTGATGAGTCTGGTCCTCCTCAGTAATGAAGTGGTTAAACATGTTGTACTGATGAGTCTGGTCCTCCTCAGTAATGAAGAGGTTAAACATGTTGTACTGATGAGCCTGGTCCTGAGTAATGAAGTGGTTAAACATGTTGTACTGATGAGCCTGGTCCTCAGTAATGAAGTGGTTAAACATGTTGCACTGATGAGTCTGGTCCTCAGTAATGAAGTGGTTAAACATGTTGTACTGATGAGTCTGGTCCTCAGTAATGAAGTGGTTAAACATGTTGTACTGATCAGCCTGGTCCTCCTCAGTAATGAAGTTGTTAAAGTTGTTGTACTGATCAGCCTGGTCCTCCTCAGTAATGAAGTGGTTAAACATGTTGTACTGATGAGCCTGGTCCTCAGTAATGAAGTGGTTAACATGTTGTACTGATGAGTCTGGTCCTCAGTAATGAAGTGGTTAAACATGTTGTACTGATGAGCCTGGTCCTCAGTAATGAAGTGGTTAAACATGTTGTACTGATGAGTCTGGTCCTCAGTAATGAAGTGGTTAAACATGTTGTACTGATGAGCCTGGTCCTCAGTAATGAAGAGGTTACACATGTTGTACTGATGAGTCTGGTCATCAGTAATGAAGTGGTTAAACATGTTGTACTGATGAGCCTGGTCCTCAGTAATGAAGTGGTTAAACATGTTGTACTGATGAGCCTGGTCCTCAGTAATGAAGTTGTTAAACATGTTGTACTGATGAGCCTGGTCCTCAGTAATGAAGTGGTTAAACATGTTGTAATGATGAGTCTGGTCCTCAGTAATGAAGTGGTTAAACATGTTGTACTGATGAGTCTGGTCCTCAGTAATGAAGTGGTTAAACATGTTGTACTGATGAGCCTGGTCCTCAGTAATGAAGTGGTTAAACATGTTGTACTGATGAGCCTGGTCCTCAGTAATGAAGTGGTTAAACATGTTGTACTGATGAGTCTGGTCCTCCTCAGTAATGCAGTGGTTAAACATGTTGTACTGATGAGTCTGGTCCTCAGTAATGAAGTGGTTAAACATGTTGTACTGATGTATCTGGTCCTCAGTAATGAAGTGGTTAAACATGTTGTACTGATGAGTCTGGTCCTCCTCAGTAATGAAGTGGTTAAACATGTTGTACTGATGAGTCTGGTCCTCAGTAATGAAGTGGTTAAACATGTTGTACCGATGAGTCTGGTCCTCCTCAGTAATGAAGTGGTTAAACATGTTGTACTGATGAGTCTGGTCCTCCTCAGTAATAAAGTGGTTAAACATGTTGTACTGATGAGTCTGGTCCTCCTCAGTAATGAAGAGGTTAAACATGTTGTACTGATGAGCCTGGTCCTGAGTAATGAAGTGGTTAAACATGTTGTACTGATGAGCCTGGTCCTCAGTAATGAAGTGGTTAAACATGTTGTACTGATGAGTCTGGTCCTCAGTAATGAAGTGGTTAAACATGTTGTACTGATGAGTCTGGTCCTCAGTAATGAAGTGGTTAAACATGTTGTACTGATCAGCCTGGTCCTCCTCAGTAATGAAGTGGTTAAAGTTGTTGTACTGATCAGCCTGGTCCTCCTCAGTAATGAAGTGGTTAAACATGTTGTACTGATGAGCCTGGTCCTCAGTAATGAAGTGGTTAACATGTTGTACTGATGAGTCTGGTCCTCAGTAATGAAGTGGTTAAACATGTTGTACTGATGAGCCTGGTCCTCAGTAATGAAGTGGTTAAACATGTTGTACTGATGAGTCTGGTCCTCAGTAATGAAGTGGTTAAACATGTTGTACTGATGAGCCTGGTCCTCAGTAATGAAGAGGTTACACATGTTGTACTGATGAGTCTGGTCATCAGTAATGAAGTGGTTAAACATGTTGTACTGATGAGTCTGGTCCTCCTCAGTAATGAAGTGGTTAAACATGTTGTACTGATGAGCCTGGTCCTCAGTAATGAAGTGGTTAAACATGTTGTACTGATGAGCCTGGTCCTCAGTAATGAAGTTGTTAAACATGTTGTACTGATGAGCCTGGTCCTCAGTAATGAAGTGGTTAAACATGTTGTAATGATGAGTCTGGTCCTCAGTAATGAAGTGGTTAAACATGTTGTACTGATGAGTCTGGTCTTCAGTAATGAAGTGGTTAAACATGTTGTACTGATGAGCCTGGTCCTCAGTAATGAAGTGGTTAAACATGTTGTACTGATGAGCCTGGTCCTCAGTAATGAAGTGGTTAAACATGTTGTACTGATGAGTCTGGTCCTCCTCAGTAATGCAGTGGTTAAACATGTTGTACTGATGAGGCTGGTCCTCAGTAATGAAGTGGTTAAACATGTTGTACTGATGAGTCTGGTCCTCAGTAATGAAGTGGTTAAACATGTTGTACTGATGAGTCTGGTCCTCAGTAATGAAGTGGTTAAACATGGTGTACTGATGAGTCTGGTCCTCAGTAATGAAGAGGTTAAACATGTTGTACTGATGAGTCTGGTCCTCAGTAATGAAGTGGTTAAACATGTTGTACTGATGAGCCTGGTCCTCAGTAATGAAGAGGTTAAACATGTTGTACTGGTGAGTCTGGTCCTCAGTAATGAAGTGGTTAAACATGTTGTACTGATGAGTCTGGTCCTCAGTAATGAAGTGGTTAAACATGTTGTACTGATGAGCCTGGTCCTCAGTAATGAAGTGGTTAAACATGTTGTACTGATGAGCCTGGTCCTCCTCAGTAATGAAGTGGTTAAACATGTTGTACTGATGAGTCTGGTCCTCCTCAGTAATGAAGTGGTTAAACATGTTGTACTGATGAGTCTGGTCCTCCTCAGTAATGAAGTGTTTAAACATGTTGTACTGATGAGCCTGGTCCTCCTCAGTAATGAAGTGGTTAAACATGTTGTACTGATGAGCCTGGTCCTCAGTAATGAAGTGGTTAAACATGTTGTACTGATGAGTCTGGTCCTCAGTAATGAAGTGGTTAAACATGTTGTACTGATGAGCCTGGTCCTCAGTAAGGAATTGGTTAAACATGTTGTACTGATGAGCCTGGTCCTCAGTAATGAAGTGGTTAAACATGTTGTACTGATGAGTCTGGTCCTCCTCAGTAATGCAGTGGTTAAACATGTTGTACTGATGAGTCTGGTCCTCAGTAATGAAGTGGTTAAACATGTTGTACTGATGAGTCTGGTCCTCCTCAGTAATGAAGTGGTTAAACATGTTGTACTGATGAGTCTGGTCCTCAGTAATGAAGTGGTTAAACATGTTGTACTGATGAGTCTGGTCCTCAGTAATGAAGTGGTTAAACATGTTGTACTGATGAGCCTGGTCCTCAGTAATGAAGTGGTTAAACATGTTGTACTGATGAGCCTGGTCCTCAGTAATGAAGTGGTTAAACATGTTGTACTGATGAGTCTGGTCCTCAGTAATGAAGAGTATAGTGGCTATTTACAAACAATTTTGTAATTCGTATTTGCCACTTCCACTCCGGGGATAGCTTTAGTCTACGCGCACATAATAAAGATTCTGATCCATCCTTTGGCTGTCACAATGAATCAATCATTTATTTCTCATAAGCAAAACAAACAAAACTCGTATATCTAATACATGCGTGCGTTGCGTGCAGTGCGTCTGTGCGTGCGGTACAAAAACTGTTTGCCTTCCCGGTCCACGTCTCCCACGCAAGCCACCACCCCTTATCAAGGTAAACTACACAGGTGGATAGCTCAGGTAGGTCTCTTTAAAGGGAAAGTGCACATAGTTTCAAATCATAAGAATAGTTACAATAAGATGATCAGTGTAAATAATATCATGACTTGTCAATCAAATTATCAGTTTTCGTTTTCATATTTCGTAATCCATAAAGCATTTTCATAATTCAAATAATTGCATGATACAAACTCAAAGATTAAGTAACTCAAGAATGGCTCCTACAACCCGGCCTCTAATTGTCCATTATCCTAAAAAGGGACAATTATTCTATGCAAATATGTTAACAGGAGCCTGAACATGTCTTTATATAGTTCATGTATTAATAGAAATATTCCAAAAAGGGGGTATGTTCCACGAAAAAGCGTATAATCCACAAAAAAGGTATAATCCACAAAAAAGGTATAATCCATAAAAAAGGTATAATCCATCAGTGTAACAAAGGTTCGGGCATTGCCCTCGAAAAGGAAAAAACAAACAAGCGCGTGAAGAAGTCAGTAGGGGCTAGTCAATGTCAGTCAATCTGCTTCTTTCAGCAAGCATAGTTTGCTGATGGGCCTTTCTAGGATATTGTACTTGGTCTTGACCTTTACCTTGCGTACATGCCCTCTGCTGTCAGGCATTGTCTCTTCCACCTTGCCCATGAGCCAGGAATTTCTTGGCGATGACTCATCCACAATGAGGACCACGTCCCCTGGGGCTAGGTTCTTCCTTACTTGGTTCCATTTCTGACGTTCTTGAAGCAGAGGGATGTACTCCTTTTTCCATCGCCTCCAGAAGAGGTCTGCCATGTACTGGACCTGCCGCCATCTCCTTCTGCAGTACGAATCATCCTTTGTGAACAAACCAGGTGGTAGAATGGGTTTTCCTTTCAACTGCAGTAGATGGTTCGGGGTCAGAGCCTCAAGATCGTTAGAGTCATCCGAGACGGTGGTAATAGGACGGTCGTTGAGAATGGCCTCAGTTTCACATAGGGCGGTTTGGAGACTCTCGTCATCCAGGGTCTGCTGGCGGAGTACTGAGTACAGCACTTTCTTTATAGACCGTATTAGTCGCTCCCAAACGCCTCCGTGGTGGGAGCCAGTGGGTGGATTGAATGTCCACTGGATTCCCTCGTCGAGCAGTGCATGTTGGATCTTGCTGTGGTCCAGGTTGGAAAGTGCCTCCCGCAACTCCCGCTCAGCTCCGACAAAATTGGTTCCGTTGTCTGATACCATCTCTTTAACTTGACCTCTTCTGCAGATGAACCGCCGCAGTGCTGATATGCAGGAGTCAGTATCCAAGGAGTATGCCATTTCGAGATGAACGGCACGGCTCACCAGGCACGTAAAGAGTACGCCGTACCTTTTTACCAGACTCCTCCCTCTCTTCACCTCTATAGGCCCGAAATAATCTGTTCCCACATGCGTGAATGCTGGCAAGTCTGGAGAAATGCGATTCCTTGGTAGGTCGGCCATCTTCTGCTCTTTCACTGTGGCATTAAATCGTCGACACAGAACGCAGTCATTGACGATCTTCCTGGCAGCAGAGTTGGCTCGCATTATCCAGTACTTCTGGCGAAGCCTTGAGAGCATGTGGTTTCTTCCAGAATGGCCTACAACCATGTGTATATGGCTCAGTAGAAGATGAGACAAATGGCTGGCTTTAGGAAGGATAGCTGGATGCTTGGATTCCTCTGGCATCGCCATTCTACTGACCCTTCCTCCAACTCTCAGCACGCCGTTCAGTAGCATTGGGTCCAGTCTGTAAATGGTGCTCCTTTTATTTACAGTATTCTCTTTCTTCAGCGCAGATATTTCATCCTGGAAATGCTGCCGCTGTACGTAGCAAACAAGTGTCTCCTCAGCATGCGCAAGATCTTCAATTGAGATACTCTGAGCTCCTAGCTGAGCTCTTGTTTTGTTCATCTGGTCATCCAGATGGTCTTGTCGTTTCTGGTCTGGATTCTTTGTGCAGGTTGCAGCCTGCAGCTCCTTTCTTTTGAGGCTTAGATTCTGAAGTGTTTCTTTGAACTTCAAGATCCATGCTGTAGCCTTCTTTAACTTATCCCATGATGAGAAGTGCTTGATAAGCTTGGCAATGGGATCACTGTCATGATCCATCACGGCTGTACTGAACGTGATAGTGCTCTTCTTAACTTCTGGATCGTCCTCACAGAGGGCAGGCAGCTCCTCTGGGGACTTTGGCCAGTCTTTCTCAGGCCTCTGTAAGAAGTCTGGGCCATTCAACCATCGACTGGATTTGAGAAAAGAATCCATGGTCAGGCCTCGTGACGCGCCGTCTGCAGGGTTGACTGCTGTATTTACATAGCGCCACTGTGGTCGGTCAGACAGTTCTCGGATGGTCGAAATCCGGTTTGCAACGTATGTCTGGAATCGACTGGTTGTGTTGTTGATGTACTTGAGGACAGACGTACTATCCGTCCAAAAGACAGATTCCAGAAGTTCCACTTCCAGTTCCTCTTTCAGCATTTTATCAATGCGGACTGCGACCACTGCTGCCGCCAGTTCCATTCTGGGTATGGTCATCTGCTTCAGTGGGGCTACCCGTGCTTTGCCCATGACAAAGACAATATGGACGTCACCTTTGAGGTTGGTCAGTCGCAGGTAGCTAGCTGTACCATACCCGTGTTCGCTGGCATCACTGTAGTGATGTAGTTGTGCAGTGTGTGGTTTTCCAAAGTTACTGGGTTTAAGGCAACGGCTGATGTGGAGGTTTGACAGCTTGCCTAGATCCTCCAACCATCTCTGCCATGACCGAGCGTGGGCCTCTGGGATCTTGTCATCCCATCCACAATTAATTTTGCAAAGATCTTGCATGATCCTCTTCGCTGGGAGAACCAGTGGGGCGAGGAATCCCATGGGGTCGTAAACAGAATTTGTCACTGACAGAATACCCCTCCTGGTTAAGGGTTGTTGCTTTGTAGCAGTCTTGAAGGAGAAGGTGTCGGTTTCCACATGCCACTGGATTCCGAGAGCTCGTTCCACCGGTAGTTCTTCTCTGTCGAGATCGAGCTCCTTCACTTCCTTGGCTTTATCTTCGTCTGGAATGGCAGACAGAACAGCACGGCTGTTACTGATCCACTTTGTAAGTCTGAACCCACCAGTAGAACAGACGGCTCTGAGATCTTGAGTTAGGGAGATGGCTTGCTTGTCATCCGGAACCGACTTGAGGCAGTCGTCAACGTAAAAGTTCCGACGGATGGTGCGAAGGACATCATCACTAGCCTTACCCTCATTGTCGTCCGCTGTTCTCTTGAGTGCATAGTTGGCACAGCTGGGGGACGAGACTGCTCCGAATAGATGGACCGTCATCCTGTATTCAGCTAATGGCTGGCTGAAGTCATTGTTGGGCCACCACAAGAAGCGCAGGAAATCAACGTCTTGCTCCGTTACTTGGACTTGATGGAACATGCCTTCAATGTCAGCCATGACGGCTACTGGTTCCTGGCGGAATCTAAGGATGACACCCAGTAATGTGTTTGTGAGATCGGGACCTTGTAGCAACTCATTATTGAGAGATGTCCCTTGGAATAATGCAGTGCAGTCGAATACCACACGCATTTTCCTTTTTATCTTGTGGTACACACCGTGGTGAGGTATGTACCACACCTTTCCATCTTCTCTGTGCAGCTGTCCTTCTGGCACCCGCTCGGCGTGCCCCTTATCCAAGATGTCACTCATGAACCTTTTGTAATCAGCAAAGTATGCCTCGTCCCTCCTGAATCTTTTAATGAGGTTCGTGGCTCGCTGCTCTGCCATCCTTCTATTATTTGGCAGATTCACGTCCTCTTTGCGAAATGGCAATCGTAGTTGGTAGTGACCATCCTTCAATGTGATGGACTTAGCTGCAATGTCCAGGAATTTCTTGTCCTCTACAGACGGCTCGGCCTTCTCATCGTAGCCTCGCTCTGGGAAGTCTTGATTGTACTGTTTGATGAGAAGTTCTTCCAGGTTTGCTATGGTGACTCGGTTTGATGTTGTACGTGGTCGACCCTGCTTGTCAATGGGCAGGCTGCCGCTCAGGGGACCATTAACCACCCATCCGAGACAGGTTCTCACTGCATAGGGCCCGTTTCCTTTGCTGTTAATTATTTCCCATGGCTCCATGGCTTTGACAGCATTAATCCCAATCAACAGTCCAACTTCCTCCTCAATAGTAGTCAGAGGTACGTCTTTCAGATAAGGCCATTCTTTTAGACCCTCTTGTGTTGGTATGTTTTCTTGTGAGACTGGTATAGCGAGCTGTGTGTAAACTTCAGGGAGAGCAAAGAAGTTATTGCTTTCCAAATCACTCACTTCCAGCCCATCCAATCTGTAACTGCTCACAGGCCGTTCCTGGCCCATTGTCCTGAGCAGTATCTCTGTTTTCTGGCCTCTGGCGTCCAGCTTCTTCATCAGGCTCTCGGTACAGAAGGTAGCAGAGCTTCCATGATCCAGGAACGCATATGTTCTGATTACTTTGCTTCCTTTAGCCATCTTAACCTGGATAGGCAGAATAGCTAGAGCACATTCCTTTCCTCCGGCCCCAGTAAGCCCGCAAGCCTGCAGTGAGACCAGGGTGCTGGAAACTTCCTCACCTTTAGCTGTAACTGTGGTGGTGCTCTCTTCCTTCCTGGGGTTGTCTGTTCTATTTATGTGCAGGAGAGTTGGGTGTTTGAGCTGACAAGAGCGACAAGTCAGGCGATTCCTACACAACTTGCTCATGTGTCCTCTGTTTAGGCATGCAAAGCAGATTCCCTTTGTCCTGAGAAATTCGATCTTCTCCTTATGAGGCTTCAGAATAATTTTCTTACAACACTCCATGGCGTGTTCTCCAGTACAAAATAAGCATGGCTTACAAAATGCATTTGAACTGACTTTGCCATCCAACCTTTGCTTCTCCATTTCCACTGGTGTCAATGATGTAGCAAAACTGCTCCTGCCTTTGCTTCCTGATGACTTGGATTGATGCTGGGGGTTACCCAGCCTTGTTTTAAGGCCTTGTACCTTTGGAGTAGACTCTTGAATATTCCCAAATACTGGGTCTAGAATAACTCTCACTTGCCGTTCCACAAAGTCAACCAGGTTTGTGAATCTTGCTCTTTGCAGGGTTCGTTCATAATAGCTGCATGCTACAGATCTCCATGAATCTCTGAGCCTGTAGGGTAACTTAGAAATGACCGTTCTCATGTTGGATGGATTGTCCAGTTCATGCATGTACTCTAGGGCCTGCATAACATTGCAGCACACACGGAGAAATAGTGAATAGGCCTGTAGTGCTGCCCCATCCTCAGGTTTGATAGCAGCCCAATCCAGTGCCTTCTGGATATAGGCGCTTGTGATTTTTATTTTATCACCGAAGTGCAGTTCCAGCAGTCGCCTTGCTTCAGCATATCCTCTTGCAGGATCCATGTGCTGGCAGCTGCATACCAGCTCTCTTGGTTGGCCAGTGGTATATTGCTCCAGATAATATAATCTGTCCTTACTGATGTCCGTGTTGGACTCGATACCATGTTCAAAAGCACTTATGAACGACTGATATTCCATTGGGTCTCCTCCAAATGTTGTGATTTCCCTGGCGGGTAGCAATGACAGCCTTTGTTGGTGCACAAGAAGTTCTGTCATTTGACTCTGCCTGTCCATGACAGTAGCTAATGTGTTCTGGTGACTTTGGTGACCATGCCCTGATGGTGCACCTGGTTGAATACCTCCCCCTAGTGGACCAACTGGGATATTGGTCATGTGTGATGGCCTGGACAGGTAAGTTGCTGCACCTGGCTGAATGCCTCCCCCTAGTGGACCAACTGGGACATTGGTAATGTGTGATGGCCTGGACAGGTAAGTTGCTGCACCTGGCTGAATGCCTCCCCCTAGTGGACCAACTGGGAAATGGTCAACATGTGATGGCCTCGACAGATATGGACCTGCCTGTGACAGGGGTTGACTGTATTCCGTTTCCATGGAGTGGTCAGGTGGCATCCTTGACCTAGCTCCTAGCTGGGGGGACTGTTGTCTGTCATCGTCAGGCGGGGGGGGTGAGCTTCCCGGATCAATAATGTCCATTGTCATTGGGGGTTGATCTTGCCTGGCTTGCATTTGGTCAAGATACTCATTCATGCCATCTGTAGGAGTCCTTGCCTGGGATTCACATGATTTGACCTCAGCCTGGGATTCCTTTATTTTGTCGTATTTATCGAGGACTTTCAGTTTAGCATCAGATTCAGCAAATGCCATCTGCATTTCAAGTTGTTCCTTTTTAGCATGCAGATCCTTTGTCATCTTTTGCAGTTTGTCCTCTTCCTCCTCTAATTTCCACTTTTCCTCCATGACTGCTGATTTAGCAATGAGAGCAGCTCTCTCCGTTTCTAGTGTTATATGCAGAGTTGAGGTTGTTGATTTAGTGGTCTTTTTAGATGTGCTGCTGATGCTGTCCTCAGGTCAAACTTGATCCTGTTCTTTATAACCAGGTTTTATTCTGTTTCGAACATCATTCATAAATGAATTGAATTGTTGAACCTTTGGTTTATACCAGTCGTATTCATCACCCTCTTTCTCATCTTCATATAACAGTGCTTGAACAGATTGGTGCATCTTCTCAAATTCATTCATTAAAACATCAAAGGCTTGCAAATGTTCATTCACCTTTTCCACGTCTACGTCATCAAGTCCGTCGAATAGCGCATCCAACTCATTCTTGCGCCTTGTCAATACACCGAGCTTTGCCCTGCGAGAGCCAATCAATTTCACCAGCTCTCTCTCAGCCTCTTGGGCCTTTTCCGTTTCAGACATTATTTTAATATAGTTGAAATATCACAATAATGTGTGACAGCGTCAGTGATGCAATGTCAACAGTTTAACTGTTCAGAATCCCCGCAAATGTCATCCACAGTCCATGCGTAAAGATGCTTCGGTGTTTATTATTATGCTTTGTGAAACACAATGAAACACAGTCCGTGCGCTATGGTCAAACAAGTGTATCCACAGCGGAGAGTAATTGAATCAGAGCCACCTCCCGGTAGCCCTTCCACAATGACGTCGGATCCAAGATTAAGTCATTCAAGTTCATATTATCCCCGCAGGATCCTCCCCATGTGTTGCGCAATGCAACGTTACTCACGACCGCGCAGTATCTTGTAGATGTTGTTGTTGGGGAATCCTCTTTCTCCCTGGGTCCTGGGTGAAGCGAACGTGTCCTTGTTGAAGTCCTCTTCTTTCAGGCGAAATACTTTAATATCAGCAGGAGTTTTTGTACTTAATATAGTGGCTATTTACAAACAATTTTGTAATTCGTATTTGCCACTTCCACTCCGGGGATAGCTTTAGTCTACGCGCACATAATAAAGATTCTGATCCATCCTTTGGCTGTCACAATGAATCAATCATTTATTTCTCATAAGCAAAACAAACAAAACTCGTATATCTAATACATGCGTGCGTTGCGTGCAGTGCGTCTGTGCGTGCGGTACAAAAACTGTTTGCCTTCCGGGTCCACGTCTCCCACGCAAGCCACCACCCCTTATCAAGGTAAACTACACAGGTGGATAGCTCAGGTAGGTCTCTTTAAAGGGAAAGTGCACATAGTTTCAAATCATAAGAATAGTTACAATAAGATGATCAGTGTAAATAATATCATGACTTGTCAATCAAATTATCAGTTTTCGTTTTCATATTTCGTAATCCATAAAGCATTTTTATAATTCAAATAATTGCATGATACAAACTCAAAGATTAAATAACTCAAGAATGCTCCTACAAAGAGGTTAAACATGTTGTACTGATGAGTCTGGTCCTCAGTAATGAAGTGGTTAAACATGTTGTACTGATGAGTCTGGTCCTCAGTAATGAAGTGGTTAAACATGTTGTACTGATGAGTCTGGTCCTCAGTAATGAAGTGGTTAAACATGGTGTACTGATGAGTCTGGTCCTCAGTAATGAAGAGGTTAAACATGTTGTACTGGTGAGTCTGGTCCTCAGTAATGAAGTGGTTAAACATGTTGTACTGATGAGCCTGGTCCTCAGTAATGAAGAGGTTAAACATGTTGTACTGGTGAGTCTGGTCCTCAGTAATGAAGTGGTTAAACATGTTGTACTGATGAGTCTGGTCCTCAGTAATGAAGTGGTTAAACATGTTGTACTGATGAGCCTGGTCCTCAGTAATGAAGTGGTTAAACATGTTGTACTGATGAGCCTGGTCCTCCTCAGTAATGAAGTGGTTAAACATGTTGTACTGATGAGTCTGGTCCTCCTCAGTAATGAAGTGGTTAAACATGTTGTACTGATGAGTCTGGTCCTCCTCAGTAATGAAGTGTTTAAACATGTTGTACTGATGAGCCTGGTCCTCCTCAGTAATGAAGTGGTTAAACATGTTGTACTGATGAGCCTGGTCCTCAGTAATGAAGTGGTTAAACATGTTGTACTGATGAGTCTGGTCCTCAGTAATGAAGTGGTTAAACATGTTGTACTGATGAGTCTGGTCCACAGTAATGAAGTGGTTAAACATGTTGTACTGATGAGTCTGGTCCTCCTCAGTAATGAAGTGGTTAAACATGTTGTACTGATGAGCCTGGTCCTCAGTAATGAAGTGGTTAAACATGTTGTACTGATGAGTCTGGTCCTCAGTAATGAAGTGGTTAAACATGTTGTACTGATCAGCCTGGTCCTCCTCAGTAATGAAGTGGTTAAAGTTGTTGTACTGATCAGCCTGGTCCTCCTCAGTAATGAAGTGGTTAAACATGTTGTACTGATGAGCCTGGTCCTCAGTAATGAAGTGGTTAAACATGTTGTACTGATGAGTCTGGTCCTCAGTAATGAAGTGGTTAAACATGTTGTACTGATGAGCCTGGTCCTCAGTAATGAAGTGGTTAAACATGTTGTACTGATGAGCCTGGTCCTCAGTAATGAAGTGGTTAAACATGTTGTACTGATGAGTCTGATCCTCAGTAATGAAGTGGTTAAACATGTTGTACTGATGAGTCTGGTCCTCCTCAGTAATGAAGTGGTTAAACATGTTGTACTGATGAGCCTGGTCCTCAGTAATGAAGTGGTTAAACATGTTGTACTGATGAGCCTGGTCCTCAGTAATGAAGTGGTTAAACATGTTGTACTGATGAGCCTGGTCCTCAGTAATGAAGTGGTTAAACATGTTGTACTGATGAGTCTGGTCCTCAGTAATGAAGTGGTTAAACATGTTGTACTGATGAGCCTGGTCCTCAGTAATGAAGTGGTTAAACATGTTGTACTGATGAGTCTGGTCCTCAGTAATGAAGTGGTTAAACATGTTGTACTGATGAGTCTGGTCCTCAGTAATGAAGTGGTTAAACATGTTGTACTGATGAGTCTGGTCCTCAGTAATGAAGTGGTTAAACATGTTGTACTGATGAGTCTGGTCCTCAGTAATGAAGTGGTTAAACATGTTGTACTGATGAGCCTGGTCCTCAGTAATGAAGTGGTTAAACATGTTGTACTGATGAGTCTGGTCCTCAGTAATGAAGTGGTTAAACATGTTGTACTGATGAGCCTGGTCCTCAGTAATGAAGTGGTTAAACATGTTGTACTGATGAGTCTGGTCCTCAGTAATGAAGTGGTTAAACATGTTGTACTGATGAGTCTGGTCCTCAGTAATGAAGTGGTTAAACATGTTGTACTGATGAGTCTGGTCCTCAGTAATGAAGTGGTTAAACATGTTGTACTGATGAGCCTGGTCCTCAGTAATGAAGTGGTTAAACATGGTGTACTGATGAGTCTGGTCCTCAGTAATCAAGAGGTTAAACATGTTGTACTGATGAGTCTGGTCCTCAGTAATGAAGTGGTTAAACATGTTGTACTGATGAGCCTGGTCCTCAGTAATGAAGAGGTTAAACATGTTGTACTGGTGAGTCTGGTCCTCAGTAATGAAGTGGTTAAACATGTTGTACTGATGAGTCTGGTCCTCAGTAATGAAGTGGTTAAACATGTTGTACTGATGAGCCTGGTCCTCAGTAATGAAGTGGTTAAACATGTTGTACTGATGAACCTGGTCCTCCTCAGTAATTAAGTGGTTAAACATGTTGTACTGATGAGTCTGGTCCTCAGTAATGAAGTGGTTAAACATGTTGTACTGATGAGTCTGGTCCACAGTAATGAAGTGGTTAAACATGTTGTACTGATCAGCCTGGTCCTCCTCAGTAATGAAGTGGTTAAAGTTGTTGTACTGATCAGCCTGGTCCTCCTCAGTAATGAAGTGGTTAAACATGTTGTACTGATGAGTCTGGTCCTCAGTAATGAAGTGGTTAAACATGTTGTACTGATGAGCCTGGTCCTCAGTAATGAAGTGGTTAAACATGTTGTACTGATGAGTCTGGTCCTCAGTAATGAAGTGGTTAAACATGTTGTACTGATGAGCCTGGTCCTCAGTAATGAAGTGGTTAAACATGTTGTACTGATGAGTCTGGTCCTCAGTAATGAAGTGGTTAAACATGTTGTACTGATGAGTCTGGTCCTCAGTAATGAAGTGGTTAAACATGTTGTACTGATGAGTCTGGTCCTCAGTAATGAAGTGGTTAAACATGTTGTACTGATGAGCCTGGTCCTCAGTAATGAAGTGGTTAAACATGGTGTACTGATGAGTCTGGTCCTCAGTAATCAAGAGGTTAAACATGTTGTACTGATGAGTCTGGTCCTCAGTAATGAAGTGGTTAAACATGTTGTACTGATGAGCCTGGTCCTCAGTAATGAAGAGGTTAAACATGTTGTACTGGTGAGTCTGGTCCTCAGTAATGAAGTGGTTAAACATGTTGTACTGATGAGTCTGGTCCTCAGTAATGAAGTGGTTAAACATGTTGTACTGATGAGCCTGGTCCTCAGTAATGAAGTGGTTAAACATGTTGTACTGATGAACCTGGTCCTCCTCAGTAATTAAGTGGTTAAACATGTTGTACTGATGAGTCTGGTCCTCAGTAATGAAGTGGTTAAACATGTTGTACTGATGAGTCTGGTCCACAGTAATGAAGTGGTTAAACATGTTGTACTGATCAGCCTGGTCCTCCTCAGTAATGAAGTGGTTAAAGTTGTTGTACTGATCAGCCTGGTCCTCCTCAGTAATGAAGTGGTTAAACATGTTGTACTGATGAGTCTGGTCCTCAGTAATGAAGTGGTTAAACATGTTGTACTGATGAGCCTGGTCCTCAGTAATGAAGTGGTTAAACATGTTGTACTGATGAGTCTGGTCCTCATTAATGAAGTGGTTAAACATGTTGTACTGATGAGTCTGGTCCTCAGTAATGAAGTGGTTAAACATGTTGTACTGATGAGTCTGGTCCTCAGTAATGAAGTGGTTAAACATGTTGTACTGATGAGCCTGGTCCTCAGTAATGAAGTGGTTAAACATGGTGTACTGATGAGTCTGGTCCTCAGTAATCAAGAGGTTAAACATGTTGTACTGATGAGTCTGGTCCTCAGTAATGAAGTGGTTAAACATGTTGTACTGATGAGCCTGGTCCTCAGTAATGAAGAGGTTAAACATGTTGTACTGGTGAGTCTGGTCCTCAGTAATGAAGTGGTTAAACATGTTGTACTGATGAGTCTGGTCCTCAGTAATGAAGTGGTTAAACATGTTGTACTGATGAGCCTGGTCCTCAGTAATGAAGTGGTTAAACATGTTGTACTGATGAACCTGGTCCTCCTCAGTAATGAAGTGGTTAAACATGTTGTACTGATGAGTCTGGTCCTCCTCAGTAATGAAGTAGTTAAACATGTTGTACTGATGAGTCTGGTCCTCCTCAGTAATGAAGTGGTTAAACATGTTGTACTGATGAGCCTGGTCCTCAGTAATGAAGTGGTTAAACATGTTGTACTGATGAGCCTGGTCCTCAGTAATGAAGTGGTTAAACATGTTGTACTGATGAGTCTGGTCCTCAGTAATGAAGTGGTTAAACATGTTGTACTGGTGAGTCTGGTCCTCCTCAGTAATGAAGTGGTTAAACATGTTGTACTGATGAGTCTGGTCCTCCTCAGTAATGAAGTGGTTAAACATGTTGTACTGATGAGTCTGGTCCTCCTCAGTAATAAAGTGGTTAAACATGTTGTACTGATGAGTCTGGTCCTCCTCAGTAATGAAGAGGTTAAACATGTTGTACTGATGAGCCTGGTTCTGAGTAATGAAGTGGTTAAACATGTTGTACTGATGAGCCTGGTCCTCAGTAATGAAGTGGTTAAACATGTTGTACTGATGAGTCTGGTCCTCAGTAATGAAGTGGTTAAACATGTTGTACTGATGAGCCTGGTCCTCAGTAATGAAGTGGTTAAACATGTTGTACTGATGAGTCTTGTCCTCAGTAATGAAGTGGTTAAACATGTTGTACTGGTGAGTCTGGTCCTCCTCAGTAATGAAGTGGTTAAACATGTTGTACTGATGAGTCTGGTCCTCCTCAGTAATGAAGTGGTTAAACATGTTGTACTGATGAGTCTGGTCCTCCTCAGTAATAAAGTGGTTAAACATGTTGTACTGATGAGTCTGGTCCTCCTCAGTAATGAAGAGGTTAAACATGTTGTACTGATGAGCCTGGTCCTGAGTAATGAAGTGGTTAAACATGTTGTACTGATGAGCCTGGTCCTCAGTAATGAAGTGGTTAAACATGTTGTACTGATGAGTCTGGTCCTCAGTAATGAAGTGGTTAAACATGTTGTACTGATGAGTCTGGTCCTCAGTAATGAAGTGGTTAAACATGTTGTACTGATCAGCCTGGTCCTCCTCAGTAATGAAGTGGTTAAAGTTGTTGTACTGATCAGCCTGGTCCTCCTCAGTAATGAAGTGGTTAAACATGTTGTACTGATGAGCCTGGTCCTCAGTAATGAAGTGGTTAACATGTTGTACTGATGAGTCTGGTCCTCAGTAATGAAGTGGTTAAACATGTTGTACTGATGAGCCTGGTCCTCAGTAATGAAGTGGTTAAACATGTTGTACTGATGAGTCTGGTCCTCAGTAATGAAGTGGTTAAACATGTTGTACTGATGAGCCTGGTCCTCAGTAATGAAGAGGTTACACATGTTGTACTGATGAGTCTGGTCATCAGTAATGAAGTGGTTAAACATGTTGTACTGATGAGCCTGGTCCTCAGTAATGAAGTGGTTAAACATGTTGTACTGATGAGCCTGGTCCTCAGTAATGAAGTTGTTAAACATGTTGTACTGATGAGCCTGGTCCTCAGTAATGAAGTGGTTAAACATGTTGTAATGATGAGTCTGGTCCTCAGTAATGAAGTGGTTAAACATGTTGTACTGATGAGTCTGGTCCTCAGTAATGAAGTGGTTAAACATGTTGTACTGATGAGCCTGGTCCTCAGTAATGAAGTGGTTAAACATGCTGTACTGATGAGCCTGGCCCCAGTATTCACTGACATATTTAACCTGTCCTTAGAACAGGCTGTCATCCCCACCTGCCTGAAGAAGTCCACTATTATCCCTGTACCCAAAAAATCCAAGCCTGCTTGCCTCAACGACTACCGCCCTGTAGCTCTCACCTCCATAGCCATGAAGTGCTTTGAGAAGCTAGTAAAGGGCTACATCTGCTCCTCCCTCCCCATCAACATGGACCCCCTGCAATTTGCATACCGCCCCAACAGGTCCACGGAGGACGCCATAGCCCATGTGCTGCACAAAGCAGCATCACACCTGGACAAGAGGCAGGGGAACTATGTGAGAATGCTATTCATCGACTACAGCTCGGCATTCAATACCATAGTCCCCTCCATACTCATAGCCAAGCTCAGGGACCTGGGCTTGGGCTATGACCTCTGCCAGTGGGTCTTGGACTTCCTGACTGGCAGACCCCAGGTGGTGAGAGCAGGCAACTGCACCTCCTCATCCATCACCCTCAACATAGGGGCCCCCCAGGGCTGTGTTCTGAGTCCCCTCCTCTACTCCCTGTACACACACGACTGTGTGGCTCAGCGGAGTAGCAATACAATCATCAAATTTGCTGACGACACAGTGGTGGTGGGCCTGATCTCTGCCAACGACGAGAGGGCCTACCTGGAAGAGGTCAAGGTCCTGGCGGGATGGTGCCAGGAAAACAGCCTCTCCCTGAACGTCAGCAAAACAAAGGAGATGATTGTGGACTTCAGGAGGTCGGGGGTCAAGGACTACAGCCCCCTCAGCATCGACGGGGCACCGTTTGAGAGAGTCAACAGCTTTAAGTACCTCGGAGCCTACATATCCGAGGACTTGACATGGACCACACACATTGACAGTGTTGTGAAGAAGGCACGACAACGCCTCTACTTCCTCAGGCGCCTAAGGAAGTTCCAAGTCAGTCAGAAGATCCTTAAGAACTTCTACTCATGTACAATAGAGAGCATCTTGACCGGCAACATCACCTCCTGGTTTGGGAATAGCACTGCACAAGACCGAAGCAGACTACAAAGAGTGACACGTTCAGCCGAACGCACAATTGGAGGGGGGCTCCCCACCCTCCAGAACATTTACAACAAGCGTTGCACGGGCAAGGCTAAGAGAATCATTAAAGACTCCAGTCACCCGAACAACTGCCTCTTTGAACTGCTGCGGTCAGGCAAGCGATACCGGAGTCTCAAGGCGAGCACAGAAAGACTCAGAAGAAGCTTCTATCCCCAGGCCATCAGGCTGCTAAACGAACAATGAATGAACACTACACAACAACAACCACCAAACGCACATAGCACACACATCCACACGCACACACTCACTTTAAACAAACACACTGTAGCACCCACTCCACACACTTTATAGCACACACCCACTTTAAACAAACACACTGTAGCACCCACTCCCCACACTTTATATTTATTGATGAAGGATTGCACTACAACTCGTACACCTTACTGTAAATTGTACCTAAAATTGTACCTCATCCCATTTCTGCTTTGCACTAGATAGTACTGTACATTAGTACACTGCATAGTATTGTATATTATATGGTAACTCAGAACATTGTACATATGTCTATACCGAACACTGTGACCTCATTTTTCTTCTTCTAAATTACATGCTATATTATGTTATTTGATACTATCTTGTCTAGCACAGTCTCTGGAGCGTAACAGTAAGAAGCATTTTGTATGAAAGTATTCTGTACTTCTGTATGACAACTATTAAAGAACTTGAACTAAAGAACTTGAGTAATGAAGTGGTTAAACATGTTGTACTGATGAGTCTGGTCCTCCTCAGTAATGCAGTGGTTAAACATGTTGTACTGATGAGTCTGGTCCTCAGTAATGAAGTGGTTAAACATGTTGTACTGATGAGTCTGGTCCTCAGTAATGAAGTGGTTAAACATGTTGTACTGATGAGCCTGGTCCTCCTCAGTAATGAAGTGGTTAAACATGTTGTACTGATGAGTCTGGTCCTCCTCAGTAATGAAGTGGTTAAACATGTTGTACTGATGAGTCTGGTCCTCCTCAGTAATGAAGTGTTTAAACATGTTGTACTGATGAGCCTGGTCCTCCTCAGTAATGAAGTGGTTAAACATGTTGTACTGATGAGCCTGGTCCTCAGTAATGAAGTGGTTAAACATGTTGTACTGATGAGTCTGGTCCTCAGTAATGAAGTGGTTAAACATGTTGTACTGATGAGCCTGGTCCTCAGTAATGAAGTGGTTAAACATGTTGTACTGATGAGCCTGGTCCTCAGTAATGAAGTGGTTAAACATGTTGTACTGATGAGTCTGGTCCTCCTCAGTAATGCAGTGGTTAAACATGTTGTACTGATGAGTCTGGTCCTCAGTAATGAAGTGGTTAAACATGTTGTACTGATGAGTCTGGTCCTCCTCAGTAATGAAGTGGTTAAACATGTTGTACTGATGAGTCTGGTCCTCAGTAATGAAGTGGTTAAACATGTTGTACTGATGAGTCTGGTCCTCAGTAATGAAGTGGTTAAACATGTTGTACTGATGAGCCTGGTCCTCAGTAATGAAGTGGTTAAACATGTTGTACTGATGAGCCTGGTCCTCAGTAATGAAGTGGTTAAACATGTTGTACTGATGAGTCTGGTCCTCAGTAATGAAGAGGTTAAACATGTTGTACTGATGAGTCTGGTCCTCAGTAATGAAGTGGTTAAACATGTTGTACTGATGAGTCTGGTCCTCAGTAATGAAGTGGTTAAACATGTTGTACTGATGAGTCTGGTCCTCAGTAATGAAGTGGTTAAACATGGTGTACTGATGAGTCTGGTCCTCAGTAATGAAGAGGTTAAACATGTTGTACTGATGAGTCTGGTCCTCAGTAATGAAGTGGTTAAACATGTTGTACTGATGAGCCTGGTCCTCAGTAATGAAGTGGTTAAACATGTTGTACTGATGAGCCTGGTCCTCAGTAATGAAGTGGTTAAACATGTTGTACTGATGAGTCTGGTCCTCAGTAATGAAGTGGTTAAACATGTTGTACTGATGAGTCTGGTCCTCCTCAGTAATGAAGTGGTTAAACATGTTGTACTGATGAGTCTGGTCCTCAGTAATGAAGTGGTTAAACATGTTGTACTGATGAGTCTGGTCCTCAGTAATGAAGTGGTTAAACATGTTGTACTGATGAGCCTGGTCCTCAGTAATGAAGTGGTTAAACATGTTGTACTGATGAGCCTGGTCCTCAGTAATGAAGTGGTTAAACATGTTGTACTGATGAGTCTGGTCCTCAGTAATGAAGAGGTTAAACATGTTGTACTGATGAGTCTGGTCCTCAGTAATGAAGTGGTTAAACATGTTGTACTGATGAGTCTGGTCCTCAGTAATGAAGTGGTTAAACATGTTGTACTGATGAGTCTGGTCCTCAGTAATGAAGTGGTTAAACATGGTGTACTGATGAGTCTGGTCCTCAGTAATGAAGAGGTTAAACATGTTGTACTGATGAGTCTGGTCCTCAGTAATGAAGTGGTTAAACATGTTGTACTGATGAGCCTGGTCCTCAGTAATGAAGAGGTTAAACATGTTGTACTGGTGAGTCTGGTCCTCAGTAATGAAGTGGTTAAACATGTTGTACTGATGAGTCTGGTCCTCAGTAATGAAGTGGTTAAACATGTTGTACTGATGAGCCTGGTCCTCAGTAATGAAGAGGTTAAACATGTTGTACTGATGAGCCTGGTCCTCAGTAATGAAGTGGTTAAACATGTTGTACTGATGTGCCTGGTCCTCCTCAGTAATGAAGTGGTTAAACATGTTGTACTGATGAGTCTGGTCCTCCTCAGTAATGAAGTGGTTAAACATGTTGTACTGATGAGTCTGGTCCTCCTCAGTAATGAAGTGTTTAAACATGTTGTACTGATGAGCCTGGTCCTCCTCAGTAATGAAGTGGTTAAACATGTTGTACTGATGAGCCTGGTCCTCAGTAATGAAGTGGTTAAACATGTTGTACTGATGAGTCTGGTCCTCAGTAATGAAGTGGTTAAACATGTTGTACTGATGAGTCTGGTCCTCCTCAGTAATGAAGTGGTTAAACATGTTGTACTGATGAGTCTGGTCCTCCTCAGTAATGAAGTGGTTAAACATGTTGTACTGATGAGTCTGGTCCTCCTCAGTAATAAAGTGGTTAAACATGTTGTACTGATGAGTCTGGTCCTCCTCAGTAATGAAGAGGTTAAACATGTTGTACTGATGAGCCTGGTCCTCAGTAATGAAGTGGTTAAACATGTTGTACTGATGAGCCTGGTCCTCAGTAATGAAGTGGTTAAACATGTTGTACTGATGAGTCTGGTCCTCAGTAATGAAGTGGTTAAAGTTGTTGTACTGATGAGCCTGGTCCTCAGTAATGAAGTGGTTAAACATGTTGTACTGATGAGCCTGGTCCTCAGTAATGAAGTGGTTAAACATGTTGTACTGATGAGTCTGGTCCTCAGTAATGAAGTGGTTAAACATGTTGTACTGATGAGCCTGGTCCTCAGTAATGAAGTGGTTAAACATGTTGTACTGATGAGTCTGGTCCTCAGTAATGAAGTGGTTAAACATGTTGTACTGATGAGCCTGGTCCTCAGTAATGAAGAGGTTAAACATGTTGTACTGATGAGTCTGGTCATCAGTAATGAAGTGGTTAAACATGTTGTACTGATGAGCCTGGTCCTCAGTAATGAAGTGGTTAAACATGTTGTATTGATGAGCCTGGTCCTCAGTAATGAAGTGGTTAAACATGTTGTACTGATGAGCCTGGTCCTCAGTAATGAAGTGGTTAAACATGTTGTACTGATGAGCCTGGTCCTCAGTAATGAAGTGGTTAAACATGTTGTACTGATGAGTCTGGTCCTCAGTAATGAAGTGGTTAAACATGTTGTACTGATGAGTCTGGTCCACAGTAATGAAGTGGTTAAACATGTTGTACTGATGAGCCTGGTCCTCAGTAATTAAGTGGTTAAACATGTTGTACTGATGAGTCTGGTCCTCCTCAGTAATGCAGTGGTTAAACATGTTGTACTGATGAGTCTGGTCCTCAGTAATGAAGTGGTTAAACATGTTGTACTGATGAGTCTGGTCCTCAGTAATGAAGTGGTTAAACATGTTGTACTGATGAGTCTGGTCCTCCTCAGTAATGAAGTGGTTAAACATGTTGTACTGATGAGTCTGGTCCTCAGCAATGAAGAGGTTAAACATGGTGTACTGATGAGTCTGGTCCTCAGTAATGAAGTGGTTAAACATGTTGTACTGATGAGTCTGGTCCTCAGTAATGAAGTGGTTAAACATGTTGTACTGATGAGCCTGGTCCTCAGTAATGAAGTGGTTAAACATGTTGTACTGATGAGCCTGGTCCTCAGTAATGAAGTGGTTAAACATGTTGTACTGATGAGTCTGATCCTCAGTAATGAAGTGGTTAAACATGTTGTACTGATGAGCCTGGTCCTCAGTAATGAAGTGGTTAAACATGTTGTACTGATGAGTCTGGTCCTCAGTAATGAAGTGGTTACACATGTTGTACTGATGAGTCTGGTCCTCAGTAATGAAGTGGTTAAACATGTTGTACTGATGATCCTGGTCCTCAGTTATGAAGTGGTTAAACATGTTGTACTGATGAGTCTGGTCCTCAGTAATGAAGTGGTTAAACATGTTGTACTGATGAGCCTGGTCCTCAGTAATGAAGAGGTTACACATGTTGTACTGATGAGTCTGGTCATCAGTAATGAAGTGGTTAAACATGTTGTACTGATGAGCCTGGTCCTCAGTAATGAAGTGGTTAAACATGTTGTACTGATGAGCCTGGTCCTCAGTAATGAAGTGGTTAAACATGTTGTACTGATGAGCCTGGTCCTCAGTAATGAAGTGGTTAAACATGTTGTACTGATGAGCCTGGTCCTCCTCAGTAATGAAGTGGTTAAACATGTTGTACTGATGAGTCTGGTCCTCCTCAGTAATGAAGTGGTTAAACATGTTGTACTGATGAGTCTGGTCCTCCTCAGTAATGAAGTGGTTAAACATGTTGTACTGATGAGCCTGGTCCTCCTCAGTAATGAAGTGGTTAAACATGTTGTACTGATGAGCCTGGTCCTCAGTAATGAAGTGGTTAAACATGTTGTACTGATGAGTCTGGTCCTCAGTAATGAAGTGGTTAAACATGTTGTACTGATGAGTCTGGTCCTCCTCAGTAATAAAGTGGTTAAACATGTTGTACTGATGAGTCTGGTCCTCCTCAGTAATGAAGAGGTTAAACATGTTGTACTGATGAGCCTGGTCCTCAGTAATGAAGTGGTTAAACATGTTGTACTGATGAGTCTGGTCCTCAGTAATGAAGTGGTTAAACATGTTGTACTGATGAGTCTGGTCCTCAGTAATGAAGTGGTTAAACATGTTGTACTGATGAGTCTGGTCCACAGTAATGAAGTGGTTAAACATGTTGTACTGATCGGCCTGGTCCTCCTCAGTAATGAAGTGGTTAACGTTGTTGTACTGATGAACCTGGTCCTCAGTAATGAAGTGGTTAAACATGTTGTACTGATGAGCCTGGTCCTCAGTAATGAAGTGGTTAAACATGTTGTACTGATGAGTCTGGTCCACAGTAATGAAGTGGTTAAACATGTTGTACTGATCGGCCTGGTCCTCCTCAGTAATGAAGTGGTTAAAGTTGTTGTACTGATGAACCTGGTCCTCAGTAATGAAGTGGTTAAACATGTTGTACTGATGAGCCTGGTCCTCAGTAATGAAGTGGTTAAACATGTTGTACTGATGAGTCTGGTCCACAGTAATGAAGTGGTTAAACATGTTGTACTGATCGGCCTGGTCCTCCTCAGTAATGAAGTGGTTAAAGTTGTTGTACTGATGAACCTGGTCCTCAGTAATGAAGTGGTTAAACATGTTGTACTGATGAGCCTGGTCCTCAGTAATGAAGTGGTTAAACATGTTGTACTGATGAGTCTGGTCCTCAGTAATGAAGTGGTTAAACATGTTGTACTGATGAGCCTGGTCCTCAGTAATGAAGTGGTTAAACATGTTGTACTGATGAGTATGGTCCTCAGTAATGAAGTGGTTAAACATGTTGTACTGGTGAGTCTGGTCCTCAGTAATGAAGAGGTTAAACATGTTGTACTGATGAGTCTGGTCCTCAGTAATGAAGAGGTTACACATGTTGTACTGATGAGCCTGGTCCTCAGTAATGAAGTGGTTAAACATGTTGTACTGATGAGTCTGGTCCTCCTCAGTAATGAAGAGGTTAAACATGTTGTACTGATGAGCCTGGTCCTCAGTAATGAAGTGGTTAAACATGTTGTACTGATGAGTCTGGTCCTCAGTAATGAAGTGGTTAAACATGTTGTACTGATGAGTCTGGTCCTCAGTAATGAAGTGGTTAAACATGTTGTACTGATGAGTCTGGTCCACAGTAATGAAGTGGTTAAACATGTTGTACTGATCGGCCTGGTCCTCCTCAGTAATGAAGTGGTTAACGTTGTTGTACTGATGAACCTGGTCCTCAGTAATGAAGTGGTTAAACATGTTGTACTGATGAGCCTGGTCCTCAGTAATGAAGTGGTTAAACATGTTGTACTGATGAGTCTGGTCCACAGTAATGAAGTGGTTAAACATGTTGTACTGATCGGCCTGGTCCTCCTCAGTAATGAAGTGGTTAAAGTTGTTGTACTGATGAACCTGGTCCTCAGTAATGAAGTGGTTAAACATGTTGTACTGATGAGCCTGGTCCTCAGTAATGAAGTGGTTAAACATGTTGTACTGATGAGTCTGGTCCTCAGTAATGAAGTGGTTAAACATGTTGTACTGATGAGCCTGGTCCTCAGTAATGAAGTGGTTAAACATGTTGTACTGATGAGTATGGTCCTCAGTAATGAAGTGGTTAAACATGTTGTACTGATGAGCCTGGTCCTCAGTAATGAAGAGGTTACACATGTTGTACTGATGAGTCTGGTCATCAGTAATGAAGTGGTTAAACATGTTGTACTGATGAGCCTGGTCCTCAGTAATGAAGTGGTTAAACATGTTGTACTGATGAACCTGGTCCTCCTCAGTAATGAAGTGGTTAAACATGTTGTACTGATGAGCCTGGTCCTCCTCAGTAATGAAGTGGTTAAACATGTTGTACTGATGAGCCTGGTCCTCAGTAATGAAGTGGTTAAACATGTTGTACTGATGAGTCTGGTCCTCAGTAATGAAGTGGTTAAACATGTTGTACTGATGAGTCTGGTCCTCCTCAGTAATGAAGTGGTTAAACATGTTGTACTGATGAGTCTGGTCCTCCTCAGTAATGAAGTGGTTAAACATGTTGTACTGATGAGCCTGGTCCTCAGTAATGAAGTGGTTAAACATGTTGTACTGATGATTCTGGTCCTCAGTAATGAAGTGGTTAAACATGTTGTACTGATGAGTCTGGTCCTCAGTAATGAAGTGGTTAAAGTTGTTGTACTGATGAGCCTGGTCCTCAGTAATGAAGTGGTTAAACATGTTGTACTGATGAGCCTGGTCCTCAGTAATGAAGTGGTTAAACATGTTGTACTGATGAGTCTGGTCCTCAGTAATGAAGTGGTTAAACATGTTGTACTGATGAGCCTGGTCCTCAGTAATGAAGTGGTTAAACATGTTGTACTGATGAGTCTGGTCCTCAGTAATGAAGTGGTTAAACATGTTGTACTGATGAGCCTGGTCCTCAGTAATGAAGAGGTTAAACATGTTGTACTGATGAGTCTGGTCATCAGTAATGAAGTGGTTAAACATGTTGTACTGATGAGCCTGGTCCTCAGTAATGAAGTGGTTAAACATGTTGTACTGATGAGCCTGGTCCTCAGTAATGAAGTGGTTAAACATGTTGTACTGATGAGCCTGGTCCTCAGTAATGAAGTGGTTAAACATGTTGTACTGATGAGCCTGGTCCTCAGTAATGAAGTGGTTAAACATGTTGTACTGATGAGTCTGGTCCTCAGTAATGAAGTGGTTAAACATGTTGTACTGATGAGTCTGGTCCACAGTAATGAAGTGGTTAAACATGTTGTACTGATGAGCCTGGTCCTCAGTAATTAAGTGGTTAAACATGTTGTACTGATGAGTCTGGTCCTCCTCAGTAATGCAGTGGTTAAACATGTTGTACTGATGAGTCTGGTCCTCAGTAATGAAGTGGTTAAACATGTTGTACTGATGAGTCTGGTCCTCAGTAATGAAGTGGTTAAACATGTTGTACTGATGAGTCTGGTCCTCCTCAGTAATGAAGTGGTTAAACATGTTGTACTGATGAGTCTGGTCCTCAGCAATGAAGAGGTTAAACATGGTGTACTGATGAGTCTGGTCCTCAGTAATGAAGTGGTTAAACATGTTGTACTGATGAGTCTGGTCCTCAGTAATGAAGTGGTTAAACATGTTGTACTGATGAGCCTGGTCCTCAGTAATGAAGTGGTTAAACATGTTGTACTGATGAGCCTGGTCCTCAGTAATGAAGTGGTTAAACATGTTGTACTGATGAGTCTGATCCTCAGTAATGAAGTGGTTAAACATGTTGTACTGATGAGCCTGGTCCTCAGTAATGAAGTGGTTAAACATGTTGTACTGATGAGTCTGGTCCTCAGTAATGAAGTGGTTACACATGTTGTACTGATGAGTCTGGTCCTCAGTAATGAAGTGGTTAAACATGTTGTACTGATGATCCTGGTCCTCAGTTATGAAGTGGTTAAACATGTTGTACTGATGAGTCTGGTCCTCAGTAATGAAGTGGTTAAACATGTTGTACTGATGAGCCTGGTCCTCAGTAATGAAGAGGTTACACATGTTGTACTGATGAGTCTGGTCATCAGTAATGAAGTGGTTAAACATGTTGTACTGATGAGCCTGGTCCTCAGTAATGAAGTGGTTAAACATGTTGTACTGATGAGCCTGGTCCTCAGTAATGAAGTGGTTAAACATGTTGTACTGATGAGCCTGGTCCTCAGTAATGAAGTGGTTAAACATGTTGTACTGATGAGTCTGGTCCTCAGTAATGAAGTGGTTAAACATGTTGTACTGATGAGTCTGGTCCTCAGTAATGAAGTGGTTAAACATGTTGTACTGATGAGTCTGGTCCTCAGTAATGAAGTGGTTAAACATGGTGTACTGATGAGTCTGGTCCTCAGTAATGAAGAGGTTAAACATGTTGTACTGATGAGTCTGGTCCTCAGTAATGAAGTGGTTAAACATGTTGTACTGATGAGTCTGGTCCTCAGTAATGAAGTGGTTAAACATGTTGTACTGATGAGTCTGGTCCACAGTAATGAAGTGGTTAAACATGTTGTACTGATGAGCCTGGTCCTCAGTAATTAAGTGGTTAAACATGTTGTACTGATGAGTCTGGTCCTCCTCAGTAATGCAGTGGTTAAACATGTTGTACTGATGAGTCTGGTCCTCAGTAATGAAGTGGTTAAACATGTTGTACTGATGAGTCTGGTCCTCAGTAATGAAGTGGTTAAACATGTTGTACTGATGAGTCTGGTCCTCCTCAGTAATGAAGTGGTTAAACATGTTGTACTGATGAGTCTGGTCCTCAGCAATGAAGAGGTTAAACATGGTGTACTGATGAGTCTGGTCCTCAGTAATGAAGTGGTTAAACATGTTGTACTGATGAGTCTGGTCCTCAGTAATGAAGTGGTTAAACATGTTGTACTGATGAGCCTGGTCCTCAGTAATGAAGTGGTTAAACATGTTGTACTGATGAGCCTGGTCCTCAGTAATGAAGTGGTTAAACATGTTGTACTGATGAGTCTGATCCTCAGTAATGAAGTGGTTAAACATGTTGTACTGATGAGCCTGGTCCTCAGTAATGAAGTGGTTAAACATGTTGTACTGATGAGTCTGGTCCTCAGTAATGAAGTGGTTACACATGTTGTACTGATGAGTCTGGTCCTCAGTAATGAAGTGGTTAAACATGTTGTACTGATGATCCTGGTCCTCAGTTATGAAGTGGTTAAACATGTTGTACTGATGAGTCTGGTCCTCAGTAATGAAGTGGTTAAACATGTTGTACTGATGAGCCTGGTCCTCAGTAATGAAGAGGTTACACATGTTGTACTGATGAGTCTGGTCATCAGTAATGAAGTGGTTAAACATGTTGTACTGATGAGCCTGGTCCTCAGTAATGAAGTGGTTAAACATGTTGTACTGATGAGCCTGGTCCTCAGTAATGAAGTGGTTAAACATGTTGTACTGATGAGCCTGGTCCTCAGTAATGAAGTGGTTAAACATGTTGTACTGATGAGCCTGGTCCTCCTCAGTAATGAAGTGGTTAAACATGTTGTACTGATGAGTCTGGTCCTCCTCAGTAATGAAGTGGTTAAACATGTTGTACTGATGAGTCTGGTCCTCCTCAGTAATGAAGTGGTTAAACATGTTGTACTGATGAGCCTGGTCCTCCTCAGTAATGAAGTGGTTAAACATGTTGTACTGATGAGCCTGGTCCTCAGTAATGAAGTGGTTAAACATGTTGTACTGATGAGTCTGGTCCTCAGTAATGAAGTGGTTAAACATGTTGTACTGATGAGTCTGGTCCTCCTCAGTAATAAAGTGGTTAAACATGTTGTACTGATGAGTCTGGTCCTCCTCAGTAATGAAGAGGTTAAACATGTTGTACTGATGAGCCTGGTCCTCAGTAATGAAGTGGTTAAACATGTTGTACTGATGAGTCTGGTCCTCAGTAATGAAGTGGTTAAACATGTTGTACTGATGAGTCTGGTCCTCAGTAATGAAGTGGTTAAACATGTTGTACTGATGAGTCTGGTCCACAGTAATGAAGTGGTTAAACATGTTGTACTGATCGGCCTGGTCCTCCTCAGTAATGAAGTGGTTAACGTTGTTGTACTGATGAACCTGGTCCTCAGTAATGAAGTGGTTAAACATGTTGTACTGATGAGCCTGGTCCTCAGTAATGAAGTGGTTAAACATGTTGTACTGATGAGTCTGGTCCACAGTAATGAAGTGGTTAAACATGTTGTACTGATCGGCCTGGTCCTCCTCAGTAATGAAGTGGTTAAAGTTGTTGTACTGATGAACCTGGTCCTCAGTAATGAAGTGGTTAAACATGTTGTACTGATGAGCCTGGTCCTCAGTAATGAAGTGGTTAACCATGTTGTACTGATGAGTCTGGTCCTCAGTAATGAAGTGGTTAAACATGTTGTACTGATGAGCCTGGTCCTCAGTAATGAAGTGGTTAAACATGTTGTACTGATGAGTATGGTCCTCAGTAATGAAGTGGTTAAACATGTTGTACTGATGAGCCTGGTCCTCAGTAATGAAGAGGTTACACATGTTGTACTGATGAGTCTGGTCATCAGTAATGAAGTGGTTAAACATGTTGTACTGATGAGCCTGGTCCTCAGTAATGAAGTGGTTAAACATGTTGTACTGATGAACCTGGTCCTCCTCAGTAATGAAGTGGTTAAACATGTTGTACTGATGAGCCTGGTCCTCCTCAGTAATGAAGTGGTTAAACATGTTGTACTGATGAGCCTGGTCCTCAGTAATGAAGTGGTTAAACATGTTGTACTGATGAGTCTGGTCCTCAGTAATGAAGTGGTTAAACATGTTGTACTGATGAGTCTGGTCCTCCTCAGTAATGAAGTGGTTAAACATGTTGTACTGATGAGTCTGGTCCTCCTCAGTAATGAAGTGGTTAAACATGTTGTACTGATGAGCCTGGTCCTCAGTAATGAAGTGGTTAAACATGTTGTACTGATGATTCTGGTCCTCAGTAATGAAGTGGTTAAACATGTTGTACTGATGAGTCTGGTCCTCAGTAATGAAGTGGTTAAACATGTTGTACTGATGAGTCTGGTCCACAGTAATGAAGTGGTTAAACATGTTGTACTGATCAGTCTGGTCCTCCTCAGTAATGAAGTGGTTAAAGTTGTTGTACTGATGAGTCTGGTCCTCAGTAATGAAGTGGTTAAACATGTTGTACTGATGAGCCTGGTCCTCAGTAATGAAGTGGTTAAACATGTTGTACTGATGAGCCTGGTCCTCAGTAATGAAGTGGTTAAACATGTTGTACTGATGAGTCTGGTCCTCAGTAATGAAGTGGTTAAACATGTTGTATTGATTAGTCTGGTCCTCAGTAATGAAGTGGTTAAACATGTTGTACTGATGAGTCTGGTCCTCAGTAATGAAGTGGTTAAAGATGTTGTACTGATGAGTCTGGTCCTCAGTAATGAAGTGGTTAAACATGTTGTACTGATGAGTCTGGTCCTCAGTAATGAAGTGGTTAAACATGTTGTACTGATGAGCCTGGTCCTCAGTAATGAAGTGGTTAAACATGTTGTACTGATGAGTCTGCTATTCTGCCCCCTCTACCAGGTATATCCCCTCCCCCTGCTCACCCTGTCCTGTCTTCTCCACCAGCCCCCCCCCCTCCCCCTGCACATTCTCACCTTGTCCTGTCTTCTCCACCAGGCCTCTCTTCTCCTCCTGCACCTGCTCACCCTGTTCTACTCCCTCCACCAGGCCTCCCCCTGCACATTCTCACCTTGTCCTGTCTTCTCCACCAGACCTTCACCTGTCCCTTTCCTCCCAGAGGTTCTCTCTCGACCCTTGTTGGTGCTCGAGCCACATGGACCTGCCCTGGGTGATGGCGGTGTTTGATCAGACGGCCTAGGCCTCTTAGTAGGACAAGACCTAATCATGTGACCTTCCATCCCACACCAAAAGCATTTCATTGTGTCTGAAGTTATATAAATAGTATAATCAAAGTCATCCACTCCATTCATAGATAAATTCAGATCACTTTTTTCATTTTTCAAAATCATGAAAACCTGTCTTCTGAAAGATAACACATGCTTTAACAGAGGGGATCTACAACCCAGATAATTCATCTTCACTGGGGAAACTATCTGCTCGTGTCTAGCTAGTCCCCTTTCCAGGACCTCATTTCTGATGAAAGGAGGAACGAACGTTGGAAATGATTATTCTTTGTGCTGGGCTTACTAGTGGAAACACGGAGGTAAAAGTGTCTTGAATTACCACTCCCTGCTCCACAACCAAATTCACTTTATCTACACAATCCAAAAAAATTACAACTGCATTGTTCATCCGCGATGCAGCTTTCACACTGTCATGACCCACAAGAGCCCCGACTGCCAAACCGCACTCCTCCACGGTGCAATTTAGTCCCGGGGAGAGTTTCACAGCATGTCTGCGCGTCAGACGCAGAGTGATACTGGTCTCTCCAATGTGCCAGAGTGATACTGGTCTCCAATGTGCCAGAGTGATACTGGTCTTCAATGTGCCAGAGTGATACTGGTCTACAATGTGCCAGAGTGATACTGGTGTCCAATGTGCCAGAGTGACACTGGTGTCCAATGTAACCAGAGTGATACTGGTCTCCAATGTGCCAGAGTGATACTGGTCTTCAATGTGTCAGAGTGACACTGGTGTCCAATGTAACCAGAGTGATACTGGTCTCCAATGTGCCAGAGTGATACTGGTCTTCAATGTGTCAGAGTGATACTGGTCTACAATGTGCCAGAGTGATACTGGTCTACAATGTGCCAGAGTGACACTGGTCTCCAATGTGCCAGAGTGATACTGGTCTACAATGTGCCAGAGTGATACTGGTCTACAATGTGCCAGAGTGACACTGGTGTCCAATGTGTCAGAGTGATACTGGTCTACAATGTGCCAGAGTGATACTGGTCTACAATGTGCCAGAGTGATACTGGTCTACAATGTGCCAGAGTGATACTGGCCTTTACTATCTCACTACATTAACATTTTTACATTTTGTCATTTAGCTGACGCTTTTATCCAAAGCGACTTACAAGTTCTGTACGACAAGTCATCAGGAAGGGCACAACTTCTATCCCCAGGCCATCAGGCTGCTCAACGAACAATAAACACTATGCAGCAACCATCAAATGCACACAGCACACACATCCACACGCACACACTCACTTTAAACGGGCAACTCACTGCAGCACCCACTTTACACACTTTAGAACACCTAAACACACTTTACACTTTATATTTATTGGTAAAGGATTTGCACTACAACTCGCACACCTTACTGTAAATTGTACCTAAATTGTACCTCATCCCATTTCTGCTCTGCACTATATAGTATTGGATATTAGTACATTGCATAGTATATTGTATATTGTATGGTAACTCAGTTACTTCTATTCTGCATCGAACATTGTACATATGTCTATACTGAACACTGTGACCTCTATTTTTACTTCTATTTTACATGTTATACTATTTTATTTCATACTATCTTGTCTAACACAGTCTCTGGAGCGAAACAGTAAGAAGCATTTTGTATAAAAGTATTCTGTACTTCTGTATGACAACTATTAAAGAAACTTGAAACTTGAACTCTATCAGCTGAGTACATTTACATTTACATTTTGTCATTTAGTCGGTTACCGCCGGTAGTGTGATAGTAAAGGGTTAACCTTCTGTAGTGTGGCAGTGAAAGGGTTAACCTGCTGTTGTGTGGCAGTGAAGGGATTAACAGTTTGGTAGTGCGGCAGTGAAAGGGTTAACCGGCTGTTGTGTGCAGTGTTGGGACTAACGCGCTACAAAGTAACGCGTTACAGTAACGAAGTTACTTTTGGCGATAACTACTCTAACGCATTACTTTTGAAATTCAGTAACGCTACTTAGTTACTGAATGGTTCGTCACTGTGTTATTTGCGTTATATACGGCGTAGATTGATAGCGAGCGGTAGTGATTATTATTATTATTATTATTATTATTATTATTATTATTATTATTATTATTATTATTATTATTATTATTATTATTATTATTTATTATTATTATTATTATTATTATTATTATTTATTATTATTATTATTATTATTATTATTATTATTATTATTATTATTATTATTATTATTATTATTATTATTATTATTATTATTATTATTATTATTATTCTCATATCCTGTCTGGCTGCGGGGAAACGCTATGCTGGGGGCGTGTTTTGTTTACTATTCCTGATCCTGACTGATAATGGCAGCGCCCAGCTACTCGCGTATTTCTCTTTTGTCGAGCGAAAAGAAAATAACGTTTTAGTTATGTCATTTGTGTTTTGGCTCAAAGATACTGGAGTCTAACGTTAACTACCAGGACTCATCCAAATCCACTCGCCACCCGCGTAGAATGATACCAGGCGACACACAGCAAATGGGACGGAAAACTTTTTCCAACTACTTGGAGAGAGAATATACAGTACAACATGGAAATGAGATAAAGAAAATGTTTAAGGGGCTGCTGGACTAACGTTACATCTCGACACTGGTGAGTGCAGTGATGTGAATGGAAATGAATGGAAACTCAAGTTGATCAACGCATTTTGACTACAAATCTGCCAGGGAATCTCATCAATACTAATCAAACAATATAAATATAGTCCTTTCATGCACAATTGATATCCTAACTATTCTAACGTTGCAATGCACGATTGATATCTTAAACAACGTTGCAAGACGGTTATAATGAAACGCTCCGGCGACAGATATCAAGGCTGTTCCTCAAGCACTTATTTTCAACCTAGAACCTAAACGTGCATGCGCGCAACCTAAACGTGCATGCGCGCAACCTAAACGTGCCTGCGCTCAACCTCCCCGAGCAATTAGGCACGGTGCATTTCTTATTACGTCGGGACATTTGTGTTTGTGTCAGATTTGTGTTTGTATCTATTCTAGACCACATTGCTTAGCAGAGTTAAGCGATGTGAATGGAAACTGTCTAGTTGATCAACCGATTTTGAGTATCTGTATCTGCATGGGAGCAATTTTTTTCTTCTTCAAGTAACTAAATAGTTACTTTTCACAGTAACGCATTACTTTTGGGTGTAAGTAACTAGTAACGTAACAGAGTTACTTTTGAAATGAGTAACTAGTAAAGTAACTGAGTTACTATTTTTCAGTAACTAGCACAACACTGGTTGTGTGGCAGTGAAAGGGTTAACCTTCTGTGTATTGTCGCAGTGAAAGGGTTAAAGGGATATTTCACATCAGTAGAACTGTGAGAAGTGGACACCTGGTCAAACTAACATCTCAAGTGAGAAATAGTTCCTCATGATTTGGAAATGGCGCATAAGGACCATGTACGGGTAGGGTTTATCATTTCCTGTTAGCGTATCCCAAGCGACACTTTTTTGTCTCGTGATGTCACACGTTCCAGATCAGCACCTCCAGTTATATATAGTGTGTTTCATTAATCTGCAAAGACACTCACTGGAAACACCCTCAGCGGCTCACAGGTTCCTTGCAAAACAGGATACTTCAAGGGTTCCTTGTGTGTGTTTAAATTTAGTTTTTTTTTAGATTCAACTTTATTGTCATGATAATTGTAAGTACAGTATAACGCAAATATGTTTGGCATCCAACCAGAGTGCAAATGTAACAACAGTAAAGTGCAATAGTGACATACAATGTACAGGTGATTAAATACTGGGTATAAAATATATGAATTGCTACTGGTTAATAGTGCTAATCAGATGTATGTACAGAGTTGTAGTATTAATATGTACAGTGATACAGGTATAAAGACACTATGGTAGTACTAAGTCATACTGGCCAGCAGCGTAACTAGTAAGAGTAGGTAAGGGATGTGTCCAAATATAGATATAGTATCTACAGATATGTAAAATAATTATGTGCAGGTATGTACAGACAGATATACATAAGAATAAATAAATATAATTAATAAATATATCAAACTGGAAGCAACTGTGGTGGATTATGATTGATCAATTATATCGTAGGCGGATCTTCTGATAAAAATAGGTCTAATAGCAAAAACAATTAGTACATGTAGGTTAAATGAGCTTTGGCTGAGAGGAGTGCTCTCATCGTGGCCAGCTAGGAGACACTGAGGAAGAGGAGCGCTCTCCTCTGGCCAGCTAGGAGACACTGAGGAAGAGGAGAGCTCTCAGCTAGGAGACACTGAAGAAGAGGAGTGCTCTCCTCTGGCCAGCTAGGAGACACTGAGGAAGAGGAGTGCTCTCATCGTGGCCAGCTAGGAGACACTGAGGAAGAGGAGCGCTCTCCTCTGGCCAGCTAGGAGACACTGAGGAAGAGGAGTGCTCTCCTCTGGCCAGCTAGGAGACACTGAGGAAGAGGAGTGCTCTCATCGTGGCCAGCTAGGAGACACTGAGGAAGAGGAGTGCTCTCAGCTAGGAGACACTGAGGAAGAGGAGAGCTCTCAGCTAGGAGACACTGAGGAAGAGGAGAGCTCTCATCTAGGAGACACTGAGGAAGAGGAGTGCTCTCTATCTGCTAGGAGACACTGAGGAAGAGGAGTGCTCTCCTCTGGCCAGCTAGGAGACACTGAGGAAGAGGAGCGCTCTCCTCTGGCCAGCTAGGAGACACTGAGGAAGAGGAGCGCTCTCTATCAGCTAGGAGACACTGAGGAAGAGGAGTGCTCTCTATCAGCTAGGAGACACTGAGGAAGAGGAGTGCTCTCTATCAGCTAGGAGACACTGAGGAAGAGGAGTGCTCTCTATCAGCTAGGAGACACTGAGGAAGAGGAGTGCTCTCCTCTGGCCAGCTAGGAGACACTGAGGAAGAGGAGTGCTCTCCTCTGGCCAGCTAGGAGACACTGAGGAAGAGGAGTGCTCTCTATCAGCTAGGAGACACTGAGGAAGAGGAGTGCTCTCCTCTGGCCAGCTAGGAGACACTGAGGAAGAGGAGTGCTCTCCTCTGGCCAGCTAGGAGACACTGAGGAAGAGGAGTGCTCTCCTCTGGCCAGCTAGGAGACACTGAGGAAGAGGAGTGCTCTCAGCTAGGAGACACTGAAGAAGAGGAGTGCTCTCCTCTGGCCAGCTAGGAGACACTGAGGAAGAGGAGTGCTCTCCTCTGGCCAGCTAGGAGACACTGAGGAAGAGGAGTGCTCTCCTCTGGCCAGCTAGGAGACACTGAGGAAGAGGAGTGCTCTCCTCTGGCCAGCTAGGAGACACTGAGGAAGAGGAGTGCTCTCCTCTGGCCAGCTAGGAGACACTGAGGAAGAGGAGTGCTCTATATCAGCTAGGAGACACTGAGGAAGAGGAGTGCTCTCCTCTGGCCAGCTAGGAGACACTGAGGAAGAGGAGTGCTCTTCTCTGGCCAGCTAGGAGACACTGAGGAAGAGGAGTGCTCTCTATCAGCTAGGAGACACTGAAGAAGAGGAGTGCTCTCCTCTGGCCAGCTAGGAGACACTGAGGAAGAGGAGTGCTCTCCCCTGGCCAGCTAGGAGACACTGAGGAAGAGGAGTGCTCTCCTCTGGCCAGCTAGGAGACACTGAGGAAGAGGAGTGCTCTCCTCTGGCCAGCTAGGAGACACTGAGGAAGAGGAGCGCTCTCCTCTGGCCAGCTAGGAGACACTGAGGAAGAGGAGTGCTCTCCTCTGACAGCTAGGAGACACTGAGGAAGAGGAGCGCACTCCTCTGGCCAGCTAGGAGACACTGAGGAAGAGGATGAGACGATGAGCTGAAGTAGAGAGAGGGGTGGGGCTGTGGCCTCTCACTTAGGTGTGAACTAAGCTATTGTTTGGGGCGACCAAAAGGATACCTCGACACAAGGAAATTACATAACACTGCAGGCAAAAGTGGCCTAAATCTGATTTTGCTGACTCACATCAGTTTTTTTCATGATGGTGTGAACAGCACTAATCACACAGTGTCGGATCTTTTCAATTCTGATTTAGGCCACTTTCATAATGTAGAATTGTGTTTGTCGGAACGTCTGAACACAATGTCTGACCGGTAGTACTGTACCACTGCCGGGAATTGAACCAGGGTCTTTTACCTCTACACTACTGTGTGGATTTAAATAGTATTAAATGTGGTAGCATTATAAGTTATTACTTCTTTATAAAAAAAACGGGTAGCTCAAATCAAGCAATCTGATTGGTTCATAGTCGTGGTATAATGACCGTATATCCACAGTGATGGTTCTAATTTCTTTTAACAAAATCATGGTTTAATCAGTATCAATATTAAAACTGTATAATAATGCCCCTATGTCATACGTTGAAACAGCGGTCGGCCTTGGTAAATAGTCGGCATATCTGCCCCGACTATGAAGAAAAGAACGCCAGCTAGTTGTTAGTGTGTATGTTGCATAAACTATATACTACATAATAACATAAACATTTAAATTGAAGTGTGTCTTACTTTCATACTGCCTACTTAGTACCCGTTTTATAAAAGCAATAACTCACTTCAGGCTAGGGCTGGGCGATATGACGATATTATATAAATATCGGGTACAGTTCATTAACGATACACTTTTTAAACGTATCGTGGATATCGTGATGTTTTGCCCAAGAGGATTGTGTCGCGTCAATCTGGTCCACACGTTGAAACTTTTGAACAGCGCTGCCCCACACACACACTACTGCATCAAAGTTACTACTTATGATAACAAAGGCATTCGTTTCGTGGCATTAACGTTATATAGTTACACGTTCAATAACATCAGCGTATTTACATAGCAACGTCCGAGGTGGACCTAGATATAGCAAGCATTAGTCGTTCATATCTCAGCCCGTGCTGACTCAGTTGTGCCCATTCTGCGGTCTGTTAATAAAGTTTTCAATCAGACAGATATATGGAAAGGCTTTTATTATAACATCCGTTGCAGTAAAATCATTATGCCTCCAGTCGTTTAGTCATCCTGCGGAGCTAAAAGCTAAACGTCGGCCGCGGGGAGCTACCGCTACCATTGTTGTTGTCATTGAGCTCTCCAATGGCCGAAGTAAAAAATTAATACACGCTTGCCGATTGGTGCTAAGAACAGCAGGGCGGGTGCAAGCGGTGTGACGTAATTGGCAGACTCGACTGTCAATCAAAATGATTCTGTTTGCCGTCTGAATGAATGAAAACGTTATTAACAGATTGCAGCATGGGTACAATACAGTACAGCTCAATACAACAACAGTGGACTGGAGGATGCAGACCAGAGAAAGACTTTAGTCTTGTTTACATCAGGGTCCCCCATTTTCAATTCATCATATTTCATATATAAATCATATAATATCTCATTGCTAAATATATGCAATATATAATCTAATAATCCAATAATCTAAATCTAATATATAATATAAAAATGCTAAATGCATGGGTATTTTATTTTGTCTTTAATGTTAGCTTGCAAACTCAAATACTGTCTTGGTAAGCCTCATAATGAATTGTTTGGGGAAAAAAAGAAAAACATCGTGATGCGTATCGTGTATCACGATGTCAGAAAATATCGTGATATCATATTTAGGCCATATCGCCCAGCCCTACTTCAGGCTGTGGCATATGGTTATTATATCACAGCTGTCAGAATTACGCCCCTTAGCTGTGATATAATAACCATATACCATGGCCTGTCGTGAGCTACTGCTTAAATATCACTTTGATTTTAGAAAGTCTATTGGCAGCGAAGACAGCCAAGTCAATTTAGGTGACGTTTATTTGTATATAGCCTATTATCACAACCATAATATGTCCCATTGGACTTCACACCCCCACCCCATGATGGGATTAACACCGCCTGACCTTAACACTTAGTGAGGACATCCCCCGTGCAATAGATGTGTTTCTCGTCCACGTCAGACTCAGTGTGCGCGCGCATTAAGGCGGCAAAAAGGAACGTAATCCTGGTCAGAACAACGGGGCGGACTACAATATATTTGCATTTGTTAGCCATGCTAGCGATCTAAACAATCAATCCATGCCAAAGCTAGACATGTAAAAGGTGAAAGACTAGGGCGGCTATGTGGTGCAGTGGGCAAGGCGCTCACCACGAATACTGGAGACTGGGCTCGAACAGGTTCGCCTCCCTGTTCGAGCCCAGCGCTCCACATTGCTTTCAGTTTAGCTGGTCGTCCGCACTAATACACATTGGCAGTATTAGGGGGAGGGAAACTGATGGGTGGGGATCGGGCGTTGTGGACAGCGACTCCTACAGGTCGGTTGGTGCGCCTGCGCAGTAGAATCAGGAAGCGACCGGGGCGGGTCCCCTCCAAAGCCCAGACCCCTGACGCTGAAAGATCGAGCCGCGCAGGTGGAAAGATGCGACTGCTGTTACCTCGAGTATTGGCGGGGACTCGTGCTATGTATGACTTAGTCGACATTGCAGCCGGCTTGTGGGAGGCATGAAACAGCGTTCAAAGACAGGGGAGGGTTGAATTGGATGATACGAAAATTGGGATGGGAGAAAAATAGAAAATGGGAGAAAAAGTGGAAAAAAAAAAATAAAAGGTGAAAGACTCACACTCACAGCCATGCTGCTGATTTTGGCAAGATGACATCCAGACGTTTTCGTTTGAAACAACTTTTTAGTCAGGGGAGTGTCATGGTTTCTCCATAGAGCCCCGTTGTACATCATTTGGTGCAGCAGCTCGCGCAGGTCCGAGGAGGCTTAGTCACGTGACTCAGTTGGTATTGCTGATTGCCTCGACCACAGTATGTTTATAAACAAGAAACAGGTCTATAGGACATATATACAGTACACACACATACATACACATCTAATGCTGGTGTTACACACAGACACATACATAGTTATGTACATGTTGACATGACTAACAGGTCTTTATGGTGACATACTGTGTACAGATTGACATGACTAACAGGTCTTTATGGTGATACTGTACTCTTAATTGGGAATAGCTAGAACAGTGTAGAAATGCAGAAGCAGGATCTGAGAATAAAAAATGCTCTCTCTCTCTCTCTCTCTCTCTCTCTCTGTCTCTTTCTCTCTCTGTCTCGCCATTAAAAAATGTGCTACAATTTTTTTTTACCAGAATGAAGATTTCCTTTTTTAAACCGAGAGAGAGAGAGAGAGAGAGAGAGAGAGAGAGAGAGAGAGAGAGAGAGAGAGAGAGAGAGAGAGAGAGAGAGAGAAAGCATCATGCCTCATCCTGTGTGGCATCAAATAACAAACTCAGCAAGACCGACGGCTTCTCAGTTACAGTGGATGACAATATTGTCACAAGGAAAGATGAAATTACATACCGTAAGGTTATTCTATAACCCTAGTTATATGAGTATAGCGAGCGCTCTATTGGAACTATCCCTTTATCCAGTCTAATATTGAATAATTTTCTCCACATGCACACACCCATCCGCCTGGCCACACCCACATCCGCTCCTCTACATAAGCGGGGTCGTGGCCACACCATCAGCTCCTTCCCAAGTCTTTCACCACCGAAGGCGAAGACCACGGGGTCCTCAGTGAGTCAGAGCAGAGCGCTCGCTATACTCATATAACTAGGGTTATAGAATAACCTTACGTTATATTATCGTATAGCTTACGCTCTGCTCTATTGGAACACAGGAGCTGAGCAGAGCGGAAGCTTGATGTACCCGCTGAGGCCCCCCACAACCATCAGAACCGGGGAGGACACGAGCCCCCTGGACCCCCCTAGAGGAGGACGAGAGGGAATCGGATCCGACTGTGCGAAGAGGGTTTAGCAGCTCAAACGCACAGGGTGAGCAGACCGTGGGACTTACCTTCACACAGAAGGACCCGCGACCACTCAGGCGCGCATCCCACATGCCACCAGGGAACGGACGGGAAGCAAAACACCCCTGTCACAGTCCCCAACATCACAGGGTCGAAGGTCAAGAACCCAACCCTGTGGCAAGGCCGTAGCAGCGGAGCGCGGAGGAGGACCCAGCCCTAGGAACAACCTGAGGGCCAGGACCCCCCGAAAAAGGGGGCCCGGTGAGGTCAACGATGCCGTAGCATCGGGACCCCACCAGACAGTCACTGGTGACACCACCCCCCACATCGCCAGCGTATCGGACAGGGCCTAAATCAGAGGGGGTCTCCCATCCAAGAACTAACCAGGGCCGAACCTGCTTAGTTTCCGAGATCTGACGAGATCGGTCGTGTCCAGGTTGGCATGGCCGTAAGCCCCAAGAGGCTACCCCCCCACAATACTGTGGGGCCAGACTGCGCGCCGCGGAGACAACCCCCAAAGGGGGTTGATCCCTCAATCCAGGCAACAGGCCAGAACTCGACCTGTGCCTGGAGCACTGCGGACTAGACAGACGCCTAAGGGGTCTACTGTAAGAACAGTACCCGGCGGCAGGGGTGTTCGGTATGCTGTCCACCATGTCATGACCTCAACAAACCCGACCCCTCCAGCGGGGTCGAGGTTCAAGGAGAGGCCGACACAATTGGCAGACGTCATGAAAGATGCGGGGGCACACTCTCGGGCAGACGGGGTCAAGCCTGGCCTCAACCCGAGAGTCGACTCTGCTACCAACACACCGGAGAACCAACCACCTCCCTATGTTTAGTTTAATAGGAGGTGGTTGTTCCCTTTTTTTTTTATCCACTTTTTCTCTCATTTTCTGTATTTTCTGCCATCCCAATTTCGTATCATCCAATTCAACCCTCCCCTGTCACGAACGCTGTTTCTTGCCTCCCACAAGCCGGCTGCAATGTGGACTAAGTCATACATAGCACAAGTTCCCTCCGGTACTTGAGGTAACAGCAGTCGCATCTTTTCACCTGCGCAGCTCGATCTCTCAGTGGCGAGGAGTAATGCGTGGGAGGCTCACGCTGGCCCCGACACTTCCTGATTCTACTGCGCAGGCGCACCAACCGACCTGTGGGAGTCGCTGTCCACAACGCCCGATCCCCACCCATCAGTTTCCCACCCCCTAATACGGCCAATGTGTATTAGTATGAACGACCAGCTAAACTGAAAGCAATGTGGAGCGCTGGGCTCGAACAGGCGAGCCCAGCGTCTCCGCATTCGTGGCGGGCGCCTTGCCCACTACGCCACGTAGCCGCCCAAGGTGGTTGTTCCCTTAACCCACCAAGAAAACTTAGAAACATAAGTGCACGTATACACAGGCTATACAAACAGTACAAGTGTTCCAGTTTTCAAAGGGTTAACCCAGGCCAACAAGTCGACGAGAACGAGTCCGGACCTGGGCCTGGCGGACCGGGACCTACACAGGGGTGCCTAGAGCGGTTGACAGCAACCACCTTGACAGCCCCCTCCCATCCCTGCCCAGCAGGGGGAGGGAGGTGTGAAACAAATGGAGAAGGACCATGACCCCTAACACAGCGCAAGGTACAACACAGTATGGACCAACCATGTCACTGTTATGGGCAAGTCGTAGTGGAATACATATGACACACACATCCACAACATCAATCCCCGCGAAGCCCGGACCGACCCGGCATTTTCCCCCCGGAAAAGCACAAAGTCCTTCGGGGTACCAGAACAGCAGATCTGCGCCTCGGCGGACAACGGGTTAACTGACCTGGTCCGGTGCGACCAGAACCAGTCCCGCGTCCTGGTCACGCCGCCATCCCCAGTCCTAAGAGGGGGGTAGGTACGCGTGTCGATCTAAAACATCACAGAGCGCGCCACCAAGATGGACAGAACGTGAATGCGCTGCTCCTGGCGGCCCACCTCATGGGCGTGAGACCCCTCCGCCAATGTAATTATCTACTCCGTCATCTCCCCCCGGAGATGCACGTGAGTCATAGAGTCTAACCTAGTGCACTGGCGCTCGGTAGAGATACAAAATCTCCTTCCTAGTCGCCCGCATAAAAAACGCAGTTTCTATGAATTGGGCAACCAAGGCGTGCCGGCCCATAACGTGGTTCCACATTGGAAGCACCCAGGGCCAGTCAAGAACCCGAAACACATCAATGGTGAATTCTAATAAGAAACGCCAGACAACGTTCCCTCCATGCTGTCCGGGACGAGCAGCAGGAAGCCGGTCAATAAGACACAGACACGGGCCTTATATGACGCGTCTGAGGGCAACCCCGTCAATTCTGCTCCTCACATAAGAGGGGAAGACAGAAGTTCCCCCAGAGAGACCTCTACGTGAGTACAATTGAAAAAGATACATGCAATAATAATTGGGCCAAGTGACCAACGGCCCAATACACACTGTAATAGAGAGCAGAGCAGAAAACTAACAGTTTTCGAATGCATCGCATCATCCAACTTTGACAAAGACAGCGGTCTGCAGCACAGAGCCTGTAACCTCACGGACGTCTCCTGGCCAATAGGAAAACACGCCCAGTGACGTATCCCATGGCCGGGGGGAAATCCTGTGACCCACCCATCCTAACATGGAGTGGAACCTGGGAACCCCCCCCCCCCCCCCTTCCCCCTCCTTGTGACGCGCTGCCCCTCAGCCGACAGGGAACTGACAGGCAGGAGGTCCCACCTCCCGGCCAATCAGTAAAGGGGGGGGAAGGATTTATTAGCCCACCCCTGATACGATGCAACAACAAAGCAAAGCCATGACACCAGTCGTAGCGTGCTACATGAAAGCGCATTATACCTGTTAGGCCCTGTTAGGGTAACAGCTTCACATTCTGCACGCCAGCCACAGACGATAACCTTGTCTGTGCAAAAACTGGCTTTATACATGGCTTCAGGCTCATGTGCGAACTTGCCACCTGCATTTTTTACACCTTTACCCTAAAGTAAGAAAAACACAGACCAAGAGAGGGGCCAAAGGCCTTGGTACAAGAGCTACACTTGTAAACTTCTGTAGGCCAACACCTAACCCAGTTGTGGATTCAATGCCACGTTTGCTTAACGTGAACACGATACACACAACCCTCTATCACAATAAAAAAGAGCAAAAGTTCACTCTCACTACTGCAAGAGGAACGCCGTTTTTTATGATGAGAGAAGACATAAGTCCTCGATTAAGTGCTGGTCACAGGCCTTGCTAAGTCTACATAACAGCGACCAAACAATTTTCCGAGAAATTGCCTCTCTCTAAGCAAGAGCACAACCCCAGCAGAAGCTGAGGGATTTACATCGTATCCCCAAAAATATAGTGAATCAACACACATTTTGTAAACAAAATCATATTTGAGGGGAGGGGGGGGGGGGGGGGGGGCAGGGGCAAACCGGGGAATAATTTCACCCACCCCCTCACCACATCACCCCTGATACGACGCCAACAGCACTGCTTATGTGTGAAAAAAACTTGCCACTTGTTATTTTCATCATTACCCTCAAGTAAAGAATAACAAGCTAAGAGAGGGACTCAGGCCCTCGATCATATGCCACTATGTACAGCATTGTAGGGTAACAACCAGCCTGTTGTGGGCTCAGCCACGTTGTCTAAACGTTACATGAACACACACAACACAAAAGCGACCAAGACAATTTTCACACCACATGTCGTATCTCCAAATGTAGTGAAGTAACATATGTTTTGTTAAACAAAGACATTGTTATTAACCAAAACATTCGGCAGGGGGAGGAAGGAAGAGTGGGGTAATGTCCAATGGACATCTTACCTGCACCAATCAACGCAGGACGAAAGGCCGTAACACAGGTTGGTCCACCACGTTGACGAAGCCGCGACCCGATTCAGTCGCCGTGGGTTTTGCTCAGCAACGAATGTGCAAATTTTTTGTTATTATGTTTGTTTTTACTACTTTTTTTATCGAAACATCACTGGCGGGGAAGTCATACGACCGCCAGTCACTTATTGACCTAAACTCCGGACTCAAAGAGGAGTTTAGAGACACTTTATCATGCCAAGACTGGCCAACGGAGATCAGACGGGACAAAGACAACGCGGGAGACAAAGGCGGCAGGACAAAGAAGAAACACAGAGGGAAGAGGAGCGGGATCAGATTAAGACTAAGAAGATCTGCTTACCGTCCGGCTATTCCATCTATCTTCCTGGCGAATGCACGTTCGCTAGAGAGTAAGATGGATGATTTACGAGCACGGGTCCGATTCCAGCGACAGATGAAGGACTGCAATATCCTGTGTTTCACGGAGACCTGGTTGAAACCAGCGACTCCAGACCACAGCATCTCTCCCTCCGACTCCTTCACCATCTTCAGAGCGGACCGTACAGAGGCCTCCGGGAAGAGCATCGGCGGGGGTGTCTGTCTTATGACCAACAACGGCTGGACTAGCCCTAAGGAGGTACAGATACTCTCCCGTTCATGCTCCGCCGACATGGAACACCTCTCGATCCAATGTCGCCCCTTCCATCTTCCATGCGAGTTCACTGCAGTAATCATGACTGCAGTATACATCCCTCCCCAAGCGAACGTCAGCAGGGCGCTGGCGGAGCTACACGACCATCTAAACACACATCAGATCAAGCATCCAGACGCGGCCATGATTGTAGCCGGGGATTTCAATCAGGCGAATTTGAAAAAAGTCATGCCGTCTTTCTTTCAACACATCGTCTGCTCCACAAGGGGAGGAAATACACTCGATCACTGCTACACCCCGTTCAGAGCCGGATACAAGGCTGTACCGGCTCCACCATTAGCGGGAGCGACGAACACGTCGGATCATGCCGCCATCTTGTTGGTCCCTGCTTACAAACAAAGATCACGTGACGCCGTCGTGTCACGTGAGGTAAAAAGATGGACCGACCAATCAGAGGCCATGCTTCAGGACGCACTCGATGATGTCGACTGGGGAATGTTCGAGGGAAGCACCAGTGACGTCAGCGAGTTCACAGACACCGTTGTGAGCTTCATAACAACACTCGCTGACAGTATTGTCCCCACAAAGAAGGCGAGGGTGTTCCCGAACCAGAAACCATGGGTGGACAGTACTATCAGAGCAGCTCTGAACTCTCGCACCACTGCTTATAACCTTGGCAGAGAGTCAGGAAACATGGAAGAGTACAAGACAACAGTCTATACCATAGGTGTCAAACTCATGGCCCGCGGGCCAAATGTGGCCCGCCACGTCATTTGATGTGCCCCCCCCCCCCCCAAGAGCTCTGAAAAAAAAAGATTTTTTTTTTTTTTTTTTTTTTTAACATTAATCATAATACATGTATGTTGAACATCTGAGGTATTGATGAAGTAACAAAGGAAAAAAGCCAAAAGCACTTACTCCTCAGACATTCTTTGACAATTTTACAGCCCAAAATACAAAAAAGATCCAAGCGGAATAGGTAACAAAGGGTTGAAGAAATATTGTCTGAACTGTCAGATGCAAACTGGCTGTGTGACATAACCGAGCATCTCGCTCAATTGAATAAGAAGCTGTAGGGACGCAAACAAGTCCCACCCAAAACTTGACCAATATAGTTGTGAACTGAGACAACCCTTATTTTGTTATTTTTGAGTACAGTTACAGTTGTGTGTTCATGCAGACACATAATAGCAATTTCATTATGAATAGAAAATGGTGGACCCTGATGTAAACAAGTCGAAAGTCTTTCTCTGGTCTGCATCCCCTTAACAATTGTGTGTATTGAGCTGTACTGTACTGTACCCATTCTGCAATCTGTTAATTAAAGTTAATTAAACTATCTTCCATTAGTTGGATGTATGGCCTCTGCAAGGTTGTGTGCAGCCATTTGTTTTTGTAACATCTGCTACATCTGTCCCACGTGTTCTTTGCAGCTCAGTTGTTAGTTCTGCCCCTCTTGACTGTGACAAAAAGGTTTTGAACAAACTTAATGTCATAGCTTGTATTTGATGATCTTCTTCTTTGTTATTTACTTGCATGGTTTGACCATTGATTCATGGAGTAATATGGGGTTCTGATAAACTAAAATTATTTGTTAAAATAACATATATTTTTACATCTATGTAAATGCATAATGCAATATGTATAACTTGAATAAGTAATAAATACAGAAACAACATGTTTAACAATATGTAAATGAGTAGCTACATTTATTTTAAATTACATTAACATTTATACGGTCTTTGGCCCTTTGAGGGCAACCATAATGCTGATGTGGCCCTCTGTGAAAATGAGTTTGACACCCCTGGTCTACACTCTGCACAAGGCTGTTAAACTTGCTAAGAGGACGTATGCTGACAAGATGGAGGCACAAATGGCACAGAATGACACAAGAGGCTTATGGCAGGGACTGAGGACGATAACTGACTACAAAGTCAGCGCCCCCTCAATGGGGAGCGACAATGCCTCCCTTGCGGACCAGCTCAACACCTTCTACGTGCGGTTTGGTGCAAACAGTGGCGCTGCTAGCTCAACGGCTAGTGACGTCACTGGCGCGCCGGCTGTTGTGGAGGGGGGGGGGGCATCCGCGGGGGGGCGGGGACGCTCTCTCATTGACGGTACACAGTGTGAGAAGAGCATTTATGCAGGTGAACACCAGAAAGGCGGCTGGCCCAGATGGAATAACAGGACGCATACTTAAGTCCTGTGCTAACCAGCTAGCCCCTGTGTTCACCACCATATTTAATCGATCCCTGAAGGAGTCAGTGGTCCCTGCCTGCTTCAAGATGTCTACCATTATCCCGGTACCAAAGAAACCCTCCCCAGCAGGTCTCAATGACTACAGACCGGTGGCACTCACCTCTGTGGCCATGAAATGTTTCGAGAGGCTGGTCATGGATCACATTTGTGCCTCCCTCCCCAGTGATATGGATCCTATGCAATTTGCATACAGGCCAAACAGGTCCACTGACGATGCGGTCTCCCAAGTACTGCACAGCACCCTCTCTCACCTGGACCGTCAGAAGGGGGGCAATGTGAGACTGTTGTTCATTGCCTACAGCTCAGTGTTCAACACCATAGTCCCAACCAGACTGGTGGACAAGCTGATTGAGCTAGGTCTGAGCTCCGCTCTGAGCGCCTGGATACTGGACATTCTGAGTGAAAGGCCCCAGGCGGTCAGGGTGGGGGGTCAGACCTCCAACACCATCACCCTGAGCATCGGGTCCCCCCAGGGCTGTGTTCTGAGCTCCCTGCTGTACTCACTATACACACATGACTGTGTGGCCAAGTTCAGCTCCAACTCCATAGTGAAGTTTGCGGACGACACAGTGGTGGTGGGGCTGATCTCGGACAACGACGAGAAGGCCTACCGGGAGGAGGTTGAGGTACTGGAACGCTGGTGCCAGGACAACAGCCTGCTCCTGAACATTGGTAAAACCAAGGAGCTGATCGTGGGTTATAGGAGAGGACAGCAGGAGACACACACACCACTGAGGATTAATGGGGCTACCGTGGACAGGGTGAGCAGCTTTAAGTACCTGGGGGTCCACATCGCAGAGGATCTGACATGGACAGCACACATAGACTCAGTCGTAAAAAAGGCGAAGCAATGCCTCTACCACCTGAGACAGTTAAGGAAGTTCAGAGTATCTGGGAAGATACTCCAGTCCTTCTACTCTGGAGCTGTAGAGAGCATCTTGACTGGAAACATCACTGCCTGGTATGGAAACAGCACGGCACAGGACAAGAAGGCCCTATAGAGAGTGGTGCGCTCAGCTGAGCGTACCACGGGTATTGCACTACCACCCCTGCAGGTTCTATACAACAAGAGGTGCAAATCCAGAGCCTGCAGAATAATGAAAGACCCACACCACCCCAACAACAGCCTGTTCATGCTGCTCAGGTCAGGCAGACGCCTGCGAACACCAGCTGCTAGGATAGAGAGACTTCGGCTCAGCTTCTTCCCCCAGGCCATCAGAGCCCTGAACACTGAACTCTCCACACACAAGCACACATGAGCACACACACAACCAGTGATGCCGGTAACGCGTTACTAAGTAACGCGTTATTGTAATCTGATTACTTTTCCCCGAAAATAGTAATCTAACGCGTTAATCTTTAAAAGCCAGTAATCTGATTGCAGTTACTTGTCCAAGTGGCTGTGCATTACTATTTCGTTACTATCTCATCATAAATTCATAATGCAGGCGGAATGCAGTATTTTATTTCGTTTTCGACAGTCAAAAATACATTTTTGAGCTGTTTTTCTTATTTGGGAGTGACGTGGTGTGGCAGTGAAAGGGTTACACAAGAATGTGGCTCGCGGCGTGACTGGACTCTCTGTCTGTGAGTGACTCTGCTTTGGCCCAATCACATTCCCCATCCACAGTCTGCGAATCAGAGGCAGAGTAGGGCGGGTCTTCACAGCACGTCATGTGACATATGCGCCAATCGTGTGACAGCTGGGCTCCGTTGCATTCGTCTGAGAATTCCACCCCAAAACGCTTACAGGAAGAAAAAACGCTTATTATTATTACCGAGGCGCGCGGCTTATTATATTATTAAAACAGCTACTTGTGGGCACTCATAAAAACACCGTGGTCTACAAGTTGTTTAGCGAGAGGATGGTGGTAATGTGCTTCAATAGAACAATGGATCAATGCCATGTCAAAAATCGGCTCCGCTGATCTGACACAGACAGCTGATCTCCGCAGTACACACACAGACACACACACACGCGCGCGCGCACACACGGGATCGCAGCAGCCACACACACATTTCCACTGTCCAATAGACAAGCGCCCTTTTCGACCGCGTGACATTGTTCAGAAGGTCTCGGTCCGCCTGAATGAATGAATGAATGAAAACTTTATTTAACAGATTGCAGAATGGGTACAATACAGTACGGCTCAATACATACAATTGTTAAGGGGATGCAGACCTGAGAAAGACGTTTGTCTTGTTTCCATCAGGGTCCCCCATTTTCAATTCATATAGACATTTATGACATACACAACATACATGACATTGTGTGAAAGCAGGCGAACCAAATGAAGAATGCAACAATGTTGCAACTTCACCCCCAGAACCGCACCGAGTCCTCCAAAACTATATGTGAAAGCGACCTAAACGTAAATACTGTCTACCGCTAAAAACAGCACATCCAATCGCATTGAAAGCATCTGGAATCACAACACTACGACGCTTCGACTAGGTACAGGAGGACTCGGAGGCCAGCCAAACAGCAAAAGAGAGAGATTGTTTCTTTCCCTATTGATTAATGTATATTTGATGGTGGCAGAGCAAAAGCTCTTATTTGCCAGATTTACAGTTAATTTACATGTTAAAGAGAGACTGATTGTATGTTTATAGAGAGACATTTATAAAAACAATTTAATAGTTACAGTTGATATAATTGAATAGTTCAGCCTGCATTTGTTAGATGTGAATGGATACACTGGTTTTGTAAAACCACTGGCTGGCTGCTCTAATGCTGTGAGCATCATAGACTGTTGCTTTACCATACTTGATGGTACAGAAGCTGAAGCACTAGTTTAACAATTTACGTTATGTGCAGAGAAACAAGTTAAAAACAATTTATGCACTTTCAATAAAGCGTTTTAAAAAAACTGTTGGGGGAACGACGACGACTTCGTAACCTAGTTACTTTCAAAGTAACTAAGTTACTCTGATAATCAAGTAATCAGTAAAGTAACTTGGATTACTTTTTAAAGGAGTAATCAGTAATCAGTAATCGGATTACTTTTACAAGTAATCTGTGGCATCACTGCACACAACACACACACTGTACACGCTCACACACTAGCAGCCACTTTAACATGAGCAAGCACACACTCATGCTGCACACGCCCACACTTATGGCCACTAAGGAAAGGTCACTTTAAAAATAGTATAGTATAACCGGAGATTGTATAAATTAGCATGTACAGAAAGACACTACCAAAGGACCTAGTATGTCCTCCATGCTCTGTAAATAACTTATGTACATATACCGATATGCCCTAACATGTTACTTGTTTATTGCACAATGTTACTTGTTTATTGCACAATGTTGATTATATTATATGTTATTTGCACATCGTTGCGGGCAAGACCCCCCGCATTTCATTGTATACTTGTATGCCGTGACAAATAAATCTCTTGACTTGACTTGGCCTCTCGCTGGCAAGCCCAGAAGAGGCAATGGCCAGAGCCTTGCGCAGCCTTGCGCAGGCCCGACGACATCTTCTGCCAGAGATGACGTCGTAGTCAGAGTGCCAGGGCCCGCTATTCTCACGGCTAGCGCTAATGGTTGTAGCACAAGCAAAACAGCTGGCTCTAGGCTAACTGATAGCATCAAGCTAACGTTTCCAGCCGAGCGCAGCCGCCAGCTGACGCAGTGGCAAGCTAAGTGGCTACTACTGAAAGCTGCACAACGTGAGAAAAAGCAATACAGGCCCCTCTTCAGAACGGTGTTTACCAGACACAGCGGTATCGGCAGCAAGCCCCTCGTTGTACGCAGGCTGCAGCCGACCTGAGAAACACCAAGCTCACCTCCCTCGCACCGGGTGTTTTTCATCTTGAAAAGCGGGGCCAGCACGGCGGCAGAGGGTATTCGTTTGTCCAGAGACCCGGGGAATTGAACCGCAGATTCGGAATCACGGTCCCAGGAAAAACAAAGCTACGACTTCACTGAGGAGGAGCTAATGTTATTGTGGGGCATCAGACTAGAACCCCCTCCACGCCGCTAAGGGGCAGCAAAAATGATTCTAGCCTGGAGCCGACCTTCGTAAGCTGTGCAGTTGACCCCCCACAACTGACACACCTGGCGCCCGTGTCGCAAAAAACATCACCCGCCCAGAGAGGCCGTCAGCCCCCACTCAGCCGACCGCCTCCCAAGCATAGTGTCCAGCTGCAGAGCCGGAGACAATGCCGGCGGGGATTGCTCAGCGACGCGCGCCCCTAATGCGAAGCGCCGGTGGAGGTCAGAATGATCATCATCTTCAAGACACTCCGGTGGCGAAGACATTATCGCTGTATTTCCTCTAAAAATAGTGAAAGAGAAAACAAAGATATAATGTCAACGCAGCTCCTCTTCACCAATAACTATTTCGGCACTAAACTAAAGTGGTGTATACAGGCACTTTTTCAGTGGTGAAAATAGGGAAGGAGCTGATGGTGTGGCCACAACCCCGCTTATGTAGAGGAGCGGATGTGGGTGTGGCCAGGCAGATGGGTGTGTGCATGTGGAGAAAATTATTCAATATTAGACTGGATAAAGGGATAGTTCCAATAGAGCAGAGCGTAAGCTATACAATAATATAACTGGGTTCCATCCTAGAGGCAAATCTTTCCTGTGACAAAATGGCATCCAAAAAAAGTCAACCAATGAACAAGATTCTTGTACCGGATCTCCTCTCTGGTAAACAAGAATACCCTGAAGACTCTGGCAGGAGCACTCATTCAAGGGTACTATGACTATGCTTGCACCTCATGGTACCAAAGCACCTCAAAGGCGCTAAAATTACAAACATCACAAAACAAACTGGTCAGACTACTGCTAGGCCTTACTCCTAAAACCCACCTTACCCTTGCCCATTTTGACAACCTAGGATGGCTTAGAGCAGACGACAGAGTACAGCAACTTGCAATGGGCCTGGTCTACAAGATACACTACACCACTAAGGTACCCATGTACATGTCAAAATACTTCCCAAAGGTCATTGAATTTCACGACCGCAACACCTGAGGGAGCTCCACAAATCATGTTCAACCCAGATTTGGCTCAAACAAGGGATTAAACACGTTTCGCAATTATGACACATCAATGTGGAACGCCCTACCCACAACTGTAAAGGAATGTGAATCACTACCCACATTCAAAACGGCTCTCAAAGAGCACCTATGGGAGGCTGCAAGTCGAAACTGGCCCCGGTAAATACCCAACCCCCTCCAATGTACAGTTTCTTCACCTTCGGATGTATATATTTTTGTATGATCTCTTTTTCTCACACAGTACTGTATATTTGTTTCAAGTTTCAAGTTCAAGTTCAAGTTTCTTTATTAGTTGTCATACAGAAATACAGAATACTTTTGCATGAAATGCTTATTTCTGTTTTGCTCCTGAGAGTGTGTTAGATAAAATAACAAGATAGTATAAAATAGTATAATATAAGTATAAAATAGAAAGTCAAGTACGTAAACAAGTGTAAACAAAACAAAAACTTTCAATATACATATATACAGTATATATACAGTCTATACAATGCAGATACAGTACAGTGTAGATATGGTGAGGTATAGCTTAGCTTGTGGTGCCATGTCTTGTATGTCATAAATGTCATGATGAATTGAAAATGGGGGACCCTGATGTAAACAAGACGAAAGACTTTCTCTGGTCTGCATCCTCTTAGCAGTTGTGTGTATTGAGCCGTACTGTATTGTACCCATTCTGCAATCTGTTAATACAATTTTCAATCAATCCTTCAATGGACTCCACACAGTTTTAATAAGTAGCACCTCCCCTCCCCTCTCACTCCCCCTGCAGGCCGGAGGAGGAGGAGATCCACCCGGAGATCTGCAGGCTCTTCATCCAGCTGCAGTGCTGTCTGGAGATGTACATCACTGAGATGCTCAAGTCCGTCTGTCTGCTGGGCTCCCTGCTGCTGCACCGGAAAGGTACAGGTGTGTGAGTGTGTGTGTGTGTGTGTGTGTGTGTGTGTGTGTGTGTGTGTGTGTGTGTGTGTGTGTGTGTGTGTGTGTGTGTGTGTGTGTGTGTGTGTGTGTGTGTGTGTGTGTGTGTGTGTGTGTGTGATGATTGAGTGAGTGAGTGAGTGAGTGAGTGAGTGAGTGAGTGAGTGAGTGAGTGAGTGAGTGAGTGAGTGAGTGAGTGAGTGAGTGAGTGAGTGAGTGAGTGTGTGTGTGTGTGTGTGTGAGTGAGTGAGTGTGTGAGTGAGTGTGTGTGTGTGTGTGTGTGTGTGTGTGTGCGTGCGTGCGTGCGTGCGTGCGTGCGTGTGTGTGTGTGTGTGTGTGTGTGTGTGTGTGTGTGATTGAGTGTGACTACAAACTAGGGATGTCCGATATTATCGGCCGACCGATATTATCGGCCGATATCGGCAGTAAAATATGATATCGGAAAATATCGGTATCAAATTTTTTTTTTTTTTACATTTATTTAACCTTTATTTACCCAGGCAAGCAAGTAAGAACCAATTCTTATTTTATTTATTGTCAAAAGTATGCATGTTGGTTTAATTCAACAACAAGAGATATGTAATGTTAATTTTTACTTTTTTAATTATCATATTTTGCACAGATAATGCTTACATTTAGAAAGCCTTTTGAATGCATCCAGTGAAATTATTAATTACCTGAAATTATTCAGTTTTTTTGGGGGGAAACCCTGCATATATCGGTATCGGTTGATATCGGTATCGGTATCGGTATCGAAATTAAGAGTTGGACAATATCGGAATATCGGTATCGGTAAAAAAGCCAATATCGAGCATCCCTACTACAAACCAAATTGGCGGATAATCGCTTGTAAATAAATGCATTTCAAAAACTGATATTAACACTTTAACCTATTGGTAAACAAACATATTGTTGAAAATATACACTATGACTGCTGTTTTGACAGGATTGGGGTCTTTACTCTTGGCAAAAAAAGAAAAGCAACATTATGTCATACAGTCTGGAGAGATTGATTTATGACGTGATGTCATCTGCGGTCCGCCGGCGGATTGGGTCTTTAGACCAAACAGAGTTGTTAAATTAGACTATTTCAAGTTTTGACTTACAAGGTAAAATAATGAAACAATGTATAAAGTAAACTGGCCTTGTATTTGGGTGAACTGGCCCTTTATATAGAGCCTACGTGCCCAGGGGCTGAGGTGGGATGTGGGTGTGAGTCCTGTGTGGCCTAGATACTTACACTATTTTTAGTTTTGGGAATCTAGGTCTCTGGAATGTGACCCAGAAGGTTTGACTGTGTTGTTTACACAGAAAGGTGCTCGCCGTTTGGAGTGCAATGTTTACTGAAACTCAGTACTCTGCCCTTCAGCCAAATCAACTGGGTGCGCTTGATTCAGGCTTTTGTTCGGTAGTGCTTTCCTTTCATGCCGGCAGCACGGGACTCGTGGTTTGAAACCTGGGTTGAAGTACAGGTTTCCCGGGTTAGGTAGAGGAAGTGAAAGGCCTTGCTAGCTTGAACGATACCTGTAACAGTGATACATGATGGATGTGGTTCTACGATGATTGCTCTGCGGCTTGTGTCCGCTCCTAAAGGGTGCAGCTGTATGTCCCCGTGCTCAGGTCGTGCTCCAGGTATGCACCCTCTGCACCTCCCCTGTTTGACGGTCTAACTGTAATGTGCTAATCCACGCAAGAGTAAGCATTTGTGTTTGTTTTTTTGGGTGTTAGAGGCCTTCAGATGGCCGGTCTTCCGAAGGGAATTCCAAACAGTTAGCAAGATACTGCTCAGTGTCAGATATTATTGGCAGTCGCGCAATTTGGAGAAGACGCTGCTATCTGTATCCATGAGCTGTTGATTGTCAGGTTCATCATCCATGTGTGTGTGTGTGTAACTTTGGTTGCCATTGCCAATTTGGGCACGAATGTATCAGAATAACCCACAATGTACAAGTGCACTGATAATATTTGTGTCCTTTAAACATTGTCTTTATGTGGACATAAATAAAGATTCTAAATGTGTGTGTGTGTGTGTGTGTGTGTGTGTGTGTGTGTGTGTGTGTGTGTGTGTGTGTGTGTGTGTGTGTGTGTGTGTGTGTGTGTGTGTGTGTGTGTGTGTGTGTGTGTGTGTGTGTGTGTGTGTGTGTGTGCGTGCGTGCGTGCGTGCGTGCGTGCGTGCGTGCGTGCGTGCGTGCGTGCGTGCGTGCGTGTGTGCGTGCGTGTGCGTGCTCCAGGTAAGGACTCCTGTGGGCCTCCCAGGGTGGACAGTAAGACGGAGGAGAGCTCAGACATCCCCATCCTGGAGGACACGTCCTCGTCACCCACCGACTGCCCTCAACTCTGCTGGCTGGTGGCCACCGACATAGACAACATAGAGAAGTAGGTAGAGAGCTGAAGATGTGTGTGTGTGTGTGAGTTGTTATAGTTTTAGACTTTTCATTTGTTAGTAATTATTATAATTTCTTTCAGTTTTTTTTTTAAATTTGTTTCAGTTTAGTTTCAGTTAGTTTGGAGAGGGGGTTTATTAGTTTCAGTTTAGTTTTGATTAGTGTCGGTGTTAGCATTAGTTTATTTTTTCTTTTTTAAATGGGAGTATTTGTCAGGCAAGATTTAAGAAGTTCAGAATAGGGATTGTGTACAAACACCAATGCCTCCTCACACTTGACTAAAGCATTTTCTGTATACTTGTATTTTATAGTAGTTAGTTTTGTACACAATATTGCTTCAGTTTAGCTTTTGTTTAGTTTTTATATCAGTCTAAGATATTTCACACTTCGTTTTAGTTTTCGTGTTACCTGTGTTCAACTATAATAACCTTTTGTGTGTGTGAGAGAGATAGAGATAGAGATAGAGAGAGAGATAGAGAGAGAAAGAAGAGAGAAAGAAAGAGAGAGAGAGAAAGAGAGAGCGAGAGAAAGGAGAGAAAGTGTGAGAGAAAGAGAGAAACAGAGGGAGTGAGAGAGTGGGCTACTGCTACTGATACGGCTATGAATGACATGTCGGCATGTTTACTCTCCTATTTTAAACTAGTATAAGAAAATAATACATGTGATCCTAAAATATGTTCATACGATTTAATTAATTGTGTTCTGTGTTTGATTTATTTTATTTTGTAATTTCACACACTTGTTGTTATTATTGAGATTTGATGAGTTTGAATATGTCCTCCTCCAGTGACGTCATGGAGGACCCTGCGTTGTGTTGATCACAGCTTAACCCTTTCACTGCCACACTACCAAACGGTTAACCCTTTCACTGCGACAATACACAGAAGGTTAACCCGTTCACTGCCACACAATAGCCGGTTAACCCTTTCACTGCCACACTACAGAAGGTTATATTATCGTACTTGGCCATTGCGTCCCGCTCTTAAAGGGGAACTCCAACATTTTGGGAAATTAGCTTATTTAACATCTTCCCTGGAGTTAGACAAGAAGATACATACCTTTTTTGTCTCTGTGCATGCATTTTAGCTTTGGGAATAGACGCTCCGTTAGCATAGCTTAGCTTCATCACTGGAAGTGAGGCAGGACAGTAGCCTTACAGTGCCTTACAGTGTATTGCAAGGTCTGACATTGACCAAACTTGATATGCATGACCTTGGTGGGCTCTAGGTCAACTCCTGAAAAGGGGGTCAATGTCAGACCTTGCAATCAAAAGTTAGGGGGCGCACTGAAATTATGGCAAGGGTTATTAGCCCCCTAACTTTTGATTGCAAAGTCTGACATTGACCCCCTTTTCAGGAGTTGACCTAGAGCCCACCAAGGTCATGCATATCAAGTTTGGTCAATGTCAGACCTTGCAATACACTGTAAGGCACTGTAAGGCTACTGTCCTGCCTCACTTCCAGTGATGAAGCTAAGCTATGCTAACGGAGCGTCTATTCCCAAAGCTAAAATGCACGCACAGAGACAAAAAAGGTATGTATCTTCTTGTCTAACTCCAGGGAAGATGTTAAATAAGCTAATTTCCCAAAATGTTGGAGTTCCCCTTTAAGCCTATCGAGATATACCTCATCTCTGTACCTATTGTACTCCATCAACGAAAAAAACAAGTACACCCACACCTGCCGGGTCCCGCCCCTATGGAGGCGTAGCCTATAAGTAGGCATGGTCACCAAACACTCTTCCTCTATTTTCGTTTCCATCATAACGGTCGCAGTGCACCTTATGTAAACTAGTTGTTATGAAAAGATTATGAGAAATTGCGTAATGTTGAAAGTTACCGGAAGTTTGCTTACCCCTGGAATCTTCGGGGCATGTTTCAGCGACACGTCGGGCCTATGTTGATGTTTCCTCGTCTGATGGCAGCAGACCAAGGATCAGCGTGCAAGGTTTGGCTATCGGGCCAGCTTGTACACACTTAGGCCCTGTGTCATCAGAGGCATTGATGTTAGTGTTAGTAATGCTGGTTTGTTTTGTTACACAACCATGTTGTGTGTCGGCGCCAGGGGCGGGATGGTTTGGTGAACGGTTCACTGCAGTGGACGGGTTCCAAACGATCCTGGAAGCGTGCTGCTAAACAGCTAATGCTAACGCTACATGCTAATGCTAATGCTATATGCTAACACTACTGCTACACTGTTCTAATGTCTCCGCCGTGGGATTTTGCTGCTTTTCCCTCCTCTTGACCGGTTCATCAATGAAGGTCAGTCGGTAGCTAATGTGGGGGTTTTGCTGAGTCCTATTTTACCCTTTTTACGGGTAAATGGGTTGTCAACAAGGTGTGCCATGACTAGGTAGGCCTAGCCAGGTAGCGTTAAACCTGTGCCCCGGCGGGGCTTTGAACGGGGTTTCCACCCGGAAGCCGATGCTTGAGGCTCGGCGGGTGGCAGTAGATCTATACTACTGCAGGACGGGACTTAGCGTCGGCCCGTGTTATGGCTCAGCTGACTGTTTTCTGTCCATAGTAGCGTTGAACGCTATGCTATAGTAGTGTAGTGGGCTACTGTTTTGTTCTGTCTCTCCGCTACGAGAATGTCTGTCTATGCTACAGCTTTCTCTCCTCTCAACCATTCCTGCTGACGGTCAATCGGTGTCTATTGGGGGAGTAGTGCGGGGGGGGCTTTGTTTACCTTTTGGGTAAACGGGCTAAGCTAGGGCTGGTGTGCTGTTGTGAATATTATGAATGAATGCGGGACTGGTTCTCTCTGGTCCGCCTCCCCTTAACGTTGTGTATATGGGCTTGCTCATTCTACAGTATTTTGTGGTGTTAGTTCTTTTATTCATTTAACCCCTTCATGGTGCACACCACAGTGGAGGTTGCTGTTTGCAACCACCAATGGTGCTCCGTGTTAACATCAGTCCTTTGCTTTTGACATATTGAAACAGTGCCCCGCCCGGCCGACGCCATGAGGTGGGTCGGCCTGGCGAATGGCTGGTGGGCTGCTAAAGCCTGTACCGCCATGGTATGGAATTGGCAGCGATTAGTAACTGTGTTCGAATTGCTGTTTTTTCTATCAAAAAAATTGTGTCTGGTGGCGGGGCCTTGAGGGCCAGCCGACGTCGACACATCGGAGGTTGTTGACGTTATTAGCTTTGACCTAGCCGCAAGCTATAACCGTTCAGGGTTCCCCTTTCCGCAGGGGATTTTGGTCTTCTGCTGGAGCGCGGGCGGTATTGTCCTAGGCCCCACACCGCCTCACACCGTGCAGCCAGAAGAAGAGAGAGCACGGCCTCGTCAGCGGCGATGACGAGGCCCTCGACAGGCGGCCATGTTTCCCCCGCCAGAGGTATCCTGGGCGTTGAATCGACAGGTGTCCACAAGGCCGACAGCCTTGGCGGCCGAGGGATCGGCCATGTTGGATGGGCTCGGCTTGAACAACAAGCCGTCGCCGTCCTGGCGCGAGCAGCCCGCTCTCCGATCACTCCCTCCCCCAACACCAGCGGAAAAAGGGGGCTCTGATTGTTTCCTTTGGCTGCGGGCCGCGTGCCTTCGTTGAAGCGGGGGCGGCCCCACTTTTCGCTTCTCATGGGGACAGGGGCTGACACCCAGTTGATGGCTGAGCCTGGGTCTGTCCGTGAGAATGTTGTGCTGTCAAGCGGCTCCCACACCATAAGCTGTGTTGGTTGAGCCTGGTGTTACGTCTGTCAACTATAAGTGTTGTCAGCAGGGGGGCTCGAAACCTTTTGAAGCACACAGTGCGGGCTTCCCCGGCCTCGCCTTCGCCAGGCCAGGTATCATGTTGGTACCTCCCACTCCCGCGAGATCAGCAGTGGTCTGAAATGAAGAGGTGCGCGTGATTTAGGTGGTAGTAATATCACTGCAGGGCTACGGTGTGTAGGAACCCATGGGGTCCTCACGCCTTGCATGTCCGGCTGCAGAACAACTCCTCAGCATGTTCTGGAGGGGTGTTCAGTGGGGGGGCTTTTGTCACCTAGATTGATGTCAGCTTCCCCCGTATCAAACCGGCCCTTTCTGTCGGGGTCCCCCCTTGGGTGCGATTGCCTCGTGGGTAGTGTCAGGTTCCGACCCGACTTCACGGAACGCTCTGCTCGCAAGGGTCCAGGGTTGGCTACGCACAGCGGGTGGGACCGGGCCAACTATCTACAGTTCCTGGCGGACCTGCGCCACATGGCGGCGGGTGCGTTGGGAGTGTCATCACATATGACTACGGCAGTACCATATGTCGAGGTGGATGGAGAGAACGCTGAGGCGGGGACTTGTGTTTACACAACCCCACCCGTTGTCAGGGTCACCAGCAGTGACAGCTCTGGTCAACGAGATCCAATCTCTGTGGACGAAGCAAGCCATCGTTGTGGCGTTCTCCTCCCGGTGTTCTCTGGTGCCTGAGAAATCGGGAGGGGGGGGTGTCAGACCCATGCTGGACCTGTCCCATGGGAAGGTTCAGCATTTTTTGGATCGTCTCCTACCTGTTGAACACTGTCAGGTGGGGGTCTGGTTCTCCTCCATAGACCTGTAGGATGCGTTTTCCCATCTCCGATCTTCCATCCTAGGGCTTACCTACGCTTCCTTTGCAGGGTTAGCGTATGAGTACCAGAGGCTGCCGTTCGGTTTTCTCTGGCTCCCCGCATCTTCACCAAGTGCGTGGAGGCCGCACTGGGGCCTCTGCGTCGTCAAGGGTTACGAAGTGTATTCTGCCCTGACGACGTTCTGGTCCTTCGCGGTCAAGGTGGATCGTCGGGTCTCATACCAGGCAGGTCCCTACCAGCCTGGGGTTTGCTGTAGACTGGAAGTAGAGTACTCCTCTTCCCAGTCAACGGTTGGAGTGCTATGGGCATCCCTCTCAGAGCGTGTTGTCGACACGCTCGGGAGGTTCCGTCCTAGGACGGTTACGGCGCTTTCTCACGTCACGTTTTTCACCGACGCCTCCCTCGCTGGTGACGCGTCGGGCCAACGCAGTAGGGGGCAGCTGGCAAACCATGCTGCCCGGTCTGCGCTACGTTCAATGTGTTGGTATTGAAAGCGGTCCTTCTGGTCCTCAAACGGTGTTGATCAGGACGGACAATACGACGTCAGTGTCGTATATCGACAGACAGGGAGGAGTACGCTCCCCCCGTCTGCACCAGGCGGTGGGCGGCTGGCTATGGGCGTCCTCCATCTGCGTGGCCTGAGGGCTCCCCACATCCCCGGCAGGGTGAATGTGGGTAGAGGTGTACTGTCGCTGGGCGGTCCTCATCCTGGCGGGTGGGGATTACGTCCGGACATAGCCAGGCAGGTCTGGGACCGATGCCGTGCCGCCTGGGATTCTTCCCCATACATCTGTTAGGTCAGTTGTTGGGACGGGTACGTTGAGGGGCGCAGGTTCTTGATCCTGATGGTGATACCATCCGGAATGCGCATGCTCCCTCCACTGTCGCGCTTTACGCAGGCAGATGGCGTATGTTCCAAGTGTGGTGTAAGGCGGGGGGCCGGGACCCAGTCTCCTGCCCCCTGGATGCTGTCCTTAGTTACCTCCAGTTTCTCCTTGATAGACTGTCGGCTTCGACGGTGAGGGTATATGCAGCAGCTATATCCTCCTATCATGAGGGATTTGAGGGGGATGTCTTGTTCAGCCACCCTCTTGTGAAGCGTTTCCTGCTTGGCACTCGACGCGTTAAGCCGGTACTACGCTCTTTGGCTCCGAGTTGGGATCTTCAATTGGTCCTCGGTCGGTTGTCCTTGGCCCCGTTTGAGCCTCTTGAGCAAGCGCCGTTGGAACAGCTGTCGTTCAAGACCGCGTTCTTGCTGGCCGTCACCTCCGCTGAACGCGTGGGTGTGCTTTGTGCTCTCTCGGTACGACCAGAGTGCCTGTCTTTCGTTCTGATTGCGGTGTCACTCTGCGGCCTAATCCTGCCTTCGTGCCTAAAAATATCCGGAGTACTTCCGCTCCAGGGATATTGTGGTTCAGGCGTTTTCATCCGCCTCCTCACGCTAGTGAGTTAGATGCGGGCCTTCTCTTGTCATGTCCGGTCCGTGCTTTGGGAATTTACCTCAGCCGTACTCAGGACCTCAGGGTCACCGATCAACTTTTTGTCTGTCACGGTGGTTCTCGTGCCGGTAAGGCACTATCGAAACAGCGCCTGTCCCATTGGTTGTGCGAGGGCATTGCCCTCTGCTACACGTTGGCCGGGCTGGATCCCCCTGGGGGCGTCAGGGCGCACTCCACTCGTCGGGTGGATGCCTCTGCTGCTCTCCTGGGTGGGGCCTCGGTGGAGGACATCTGTGCTGCAGCTTCATGGTCCTCCCCGGGTCCCTTTGTAAGGTTTTACCTCATGGACATGACCGGGGCTTCTGTCTCCCAGGCGGTTCTGGGGTCTGTGGCCTTTCCTGCTTCCCGTCCTTTGGTAGGGTAGCAGGAGTGTGTGGGCATGGGCCACAGTGTGTTAGGTCACACGTGGTTCCGCCTGTGCTGTGTGTTCAAGGGGTTCTAGTTCCCTCTTGCTCGCACTCAGGTGGAGTTGACTGCGCCCCCCCTAGGAAGGATGGGGTGACGGGGCTCCCCAACCCCTTGATGTGGGCTTACGGGTCCTCAGGGGGTACATTTGTCGGGCCTGGCATCCGCTCTACCCCATATCTCGATAGGCTTAAGAGCGGGACGCGATGGCCAAGTACGATAATATAACATAAGGTTATGTATATAACCTAGTTATATGAGTACTGGCTAAGCGTCCCGCTCTTAAGCGGCCCTGAGTTCCCTTTTGAGGGATCTTTTACTGGAAACGGGATTTTTGGCGAGGAAGAGTGTTTGGTGACCATGCCTACTGTCTTATAGGCTACGCCTCCATAGGGGCGGGACCCGGCATGTGTGGGTGTACTTGTTTTCTTCGTTGATGGAGTACAATAGGTACATGAGATGAGGTATATCTTGATAGGCTTAAGAGCGGGACGCTTAGCCAGTACTCATATAACTAGGTTATATACATAACCTTACGTTAACCCTTTACTATCACACCGTCGGTAGTGTGATAGTAAAGGGTTAACTTTCTGTAGTGTGGCAGTGAAAGGGTCAAGTGACAGATGAAAAAACAGCAATCCCCATCTCCGTCACTTCACCGGGCTGTATTGAACACAACGCAAGGATTCAGTGTCCCATCACAAGGACATAACTAAAACCACAATATTCAAAACGGTAATTCTGTTGCTGTTTTTGGATATGCGTGACATTATGTGCAAAATAAATCAGCGTTCTTTTAAAGTGCCACAGCGTCGTGTCTGTGTGGGCGTGTGCGAGTCAGAAAATATTCACTAGATGCCAAACGAAACGATCTGATGTTTTATTTGAATCTGAACCAAAAAATGTACCTTCTCACTGTCTCTACTATTATGTATCTTACTACTATGCTACTACCTATCTTGCTAATATGTCTATACTACTATACACTCAGAGTGTAACACTCTATATCAACACTATTTGAAGAACAACGCCACTGACCCTTTAGCTGGCCAGCGATGTACCCCTCCTTCCTGCTGACTTGTTCACAATCTGTAAGTCGTGTTCAGTGTGTTCAGCTAAATGACCAAATGTAAAAAATGTAAACGATGTGTGTTTGGACAGGGACATGAGAGAGATGAAGAACCTGCTCAGTAAACTCAGGGAGACGATGCCTTTACCGCTGAAGAATCAAGGTGAGTCTGGGTGTGACGTACGGCAGGGCAGGTCCAGAGGCCTATTCCAGTTCTAGACCTCTGGCCCCGATTTAATGAGCAATGCCTGCTGCTGTGTTAGTACCTGTAGTATGTACAGTGGTGGAAAGTAACTAAGTATTTTTACTCAAATACTGTACTTAAGTACAGTATAGATATATAGATAGAATTATTAGTATAGTATAGATATAGAGAATAGGTATAGAGTATAGTATAGATAGAATTATAAATTAGATTTATTCATTGGAACTTTTTAAACTTCAGCGCTGACCTTCATTGTTTGTTTGTTGTATTGGTTGTCCTTTTTATCGCTTTTTATTGTCTGTCAACTGCACTGAGCTACTGGATACCTGAATTTCCCCAAGGGGATGAATAAAGTATCTATCTATCTATCTATCTATCTATCTATCTATTAGATTCAATTCAAATGTATTGTCATCATACAGCACAAGCACAGTACGAAAAGAAGTTGGGCATCCAACCAGAGTGCAAATGTAACAGTAAAGTGCAACAGCAATATACTATGTACAGGTGATTAAGCTGGGTATAAAATATATAAATTAGTACTACTGATTATAATGCTAATCAGAGTTGTAGTATTAACCTGTTAATCTGTAGACCGTTTTCCCTAAAAAGGTACATGCCTAAGTAAATGGAAGATTGCTCCACTTCTGCAAGGTCAATTTGCATGTTCTTGGTATCTAGGAACATCTAGGGACCTGGGGGTATGTATTTACAGTGTCAGAAATATTGTGTCTGTTACTAGGCTGAGTAAATTGTAATGAATAAATTAATTATGATTAATTATGATTTATGATTTTGATGATGATGATCAAAAATTGATGCAGGGCACGAGAAAATGCTCACTGAGCTCATTCACCACCATATTGAGATCATGTGTACAAAAAATCTAAGCAAATGAACCCCGGGAAGATGATTAAACAGAAGGATTTGTAGATACAGTAATTAATGATAATCGACTTTCATTATAAATTCATATTTGACCTTGAACTTGACCTTGACCTTATTATGGCCAAATCAAACATCTATGGATAGGGAAAATGCTCCTTTTTCCAATGGCAGGGTTGAATCTGGATTTAGTAATTTCTTGCGGTTTTTACGATAATTAGCATTTTCCGATAAATTTGTATTTCCGATAAAACATATAAAACATCTGTAAAAATGAAAATATACACTTTGACTACTGTTTTTGATAGGGTTATGGTCTTTACTCTTGGCTACAAAAAAATATATTTAAAAACATTGACCTCTTAACATCCAAGGGCCCACATGTGGACGATTCTTTGGCGACATCTAGTGGCTCGGGTGTGCATTTCTTTTAATACAATATATAGATAGAATTAAAGCCCTATTTGTTGCCTGTCGATTGCCTTTTCAGGTGACAAAATCCGTTCAGCGGTTCTCGAGTTACATGCCGATATGTGAGGCGTGCCCCAAAGTACGCAAAAGTACACATTACCACCCCCGACTCCCGGGGCTCTAGCTCCGTCAATCATTTGGCGATCTCGAAAATCTCTGCACAGGGTTGTAGCCAATGAGTGTGGCTTTCCAATGATACCCCATGATATGATAATTGGGGATCTACTACGGTCTCTATTGATCGATTTATGATAAAGAAAAGCAGGGTCCCCCTATAGGGGGACCTTAAGGCTTAACAGGTTAATATGTACATATAAAGACACTATGGTAGTGAGTCATACTGGCCAGCAGCATAACTAGTAAGAGTAGGTAAGGGATATGTACAGATATAGAATCTACAGATATGTAAAAAGGATTATATGCAAGTATGTACAGACAGATGGATAGATCTATATACGGTAAGAATAAATATATATATATGGTATATACAGCATTATTGTACATGCTATCATACAGAGTTATATGGGTTATATGCAGGCGTATAAGTAGGTGTATAGAAGGATTAAATGCAGGTATATTCAGATAGATATGGATATATACTATATATATATATATATATGCGGTAAATATAAATATATAAATGTATATATGCGGTATATACAGCACTGTTGTACATGTTATCATCCAAGAATATAATGATATAATCAACATGGCACGGCAGATATAATATAGAGGCGTAACCTACATGATTATCCTGAGATTTGAAGGAGTAATGTTGTTGCTCCTGCCATGTATTTGTGTCTCACTGTGTGAACGCTGAGGCCAGGCGATCAATACTCACTGTTTGTACACGTTTCACACGGAGAGAGAGAGAGAGAGAGAGAGAGAGAGAGAGAGAGAGAGAGAGAGAGAGAGAGAGGGGTAGAGAGAGATGGGAGGGGGTAGAGAGAGGGAGAGAGAGGGATAGAGAGAGAGAGAGAGAGAGAGAGAGAGAGAGAGAGAGAGAGAGAGAGAGAGAGAGAGAGAGAGAGAGAGAGAGAGAGAGAGAGAGAGAGAGAGAGAGAGAGAGAGAGAGAGAGAGAGAGAGAGAGGGTTTGGCTTTGGCAATGTAAACATATGTTTCCCATGTCAATAAAGCCCATTTGAATTTAATTGAATTGAATTGATAGAGAGAGATAAGAGAGAGAGGGATAGAGATAGAGAGAGAGAGAGAGAGAGAGAGAGAGAGAGAGAGAGAGAGAGAGAGAGAGAGAGAGAGAGAGAGAGAGAGAGAGAGAGAGGTAGAGAGAGAGAGATAGGGATATAGAGAGAGGGGGGTAGAGCGAGATGGGAGGGGGTAGAGAGAGGGATAGAGAGAGAGAGAGAGAGAGAGAGAGAGAGAGAGAGAGAGAGAGAGAGAGAGAGAGAGAGAGAGAGAGGTAGAGAGAGAGGGGTAGAGAGAGGGAGAGAGAGAGATAGAGAGAGCGAGAGGAAAGGAGAGAAGGGAGTCTAGTCTTAAACCTGAGGAAGAGCATTTAAGCACTTAAACAGCATTCAAGTATCCATCCTGTACACTTGTTGCCTATACTCACTTTATACCTACCGACTGCTTTCACTGTCTACAACTACCTTACACTGTATCATAGTCATCATAATCATCATAACTACCCACCTTGTACTATAGTCTACTAGTATACTCTGGATGATAACATGTACAACAGTGCTATATACCGCATATATACATTTATATATTTATATTTACCACATATATATAGTATATATCCATATCTATCTGAATATACCTGCATATCATCCTTCTATAAGCCTGCATATAACCCATATAACTCTGTATGATAGCATGTACAATAATGCTGTATATACCGTATATTTATATTTATTCTTACCGTATATATAGATCTATCCATCTGTCTGTACATACCTGCATATAATCCTCTTTACATATCTGTAGATAGATACTATATCTGTACATATACCTTACCTACTCTTACTAGTTACGCTGCTGGCCAGTATGACTTACTATCATAGTGTCTTTATACCTGTATCACTGTACATATTAATACTACAACTCTGCACATACATCTGATTAGCACTATTACCCAGTAGTACTCATTTATATATTTTATACCCAGTTTAATCACCTGTACATTGTATTACTATCGCACTTTACTGTTACATTTGCACTATGGTTGGATGCCAAACTTCTTTTCATTGTACTTGTACTGCTTAATGACAATTACATTTGAATCGAATCTAATTTAAGAGCGTTCATGATAGTTATTATTCTGCATTGGACAACATGCAGAATAGTTGTGGTGGGAGTGGGGGAGGACATTTCTTTTGTGGTGTCTTTTGTGGTGTCTGTAATAGTACAAGTTTGGTTTTTATGTTCTGTATTTATAATTTGTATTATTGCTAATGTTGTTATTGTTGCTATTATTATTGTTGTGGTACTGTGTGGTCTTGTTATTATTATTATTACTACTGTATATTGTTTTATGTTTAACCCTTTCACTACCACACTACAGAAGGTTAACGTTAGGTTATAACTATAACCAAGTTCTGTTAATTAGGGGTGACGCTTGGCATCACACTGCACTCCCTCGCGTACGTGCACGCGCACTGAATAAATTCCACAAATGTACCTTTAATACCAGTATTAGTCTGACCACACCCCTCATCAGCTTACCTTCATAAGCAGGTGTGTGGTCACCTGCTCTCCTCCTTCCCAAGCTTTCACCACAAGGTGAGGTCAAGGGCTGCAGCGGCCGTCTGATGCCAAGCGTCACCCCTAATTAACAGAACTTGGTTATAGTTATAACCTAACGTTCTGTTCCATTAGAGGCTCTGCTTGGCATCACACTGCACAAAGGGAGGCCAAGCGGAGCCGCTGGCTGACAAATACACCCCGCTGAAGGCCCCCCACAACCAACAGAACAGGGAGGGCCGAGCCCCCCCGACCCCCCCTAATGGAGGGCACCCTCCCTATTAGAGGTTTACCGAGAGGGCGACGGACCCGACCGCGCGAAGAGGCACTCAAGCAACCCAACGCACAGGGTGAGCAGACCGTGGCTTGACCCCACGACTACACCCACGCACAACCCGCATGCCACCCGGGAACGAACGTAGGAAACAACCTTGTTACTGCCCCCAGAATCACAGGATCAAGGGCAAACCCAACCCCGTGGCAAGGCCGTAGCAGCGGAGCGCGAAGGAAGACCCAGACCCACCAAAAGGACTGGACTCCCTGGAATGGGGGCCCGGAGAAGTCCATGATGCCAGCATCAAGACCCCACCAGGTGGGCACCTAGTGACCCCGCCCCCCACATCGCCAGCGTATTCGGACAAAGGCCCCTCAGCCGAGCGGGCCCTGTCCTCCCCAACAGTACACCGCCTGGAACACAGGCCCTGCAACAGGCAGACAGCATGGTCGTAACACACAAGAGTTAATCAACGGAAGCAGGCAGTGCACCGGGAAAAAAGACCAGGCAACAGGCTGTTAACCCAAGCCTGGAGACTGCGGACGAGGCAGGCGCCAGAAAGGACAGCTGAACACAGCCGCCCCGGCGGAAGGGGCGTATGCTGGCGTTGTCGCATAACCAAGCCTCCACAGAGAAGGCCGATACGATCGGCAGACATCATGAACGTGCAGGGGCACCCTCAACCGGAGAAACCGGGAGTTGACACTGCAGCAACACACCAGAGAACCAACCACCTAGGCATTACCCCATGCAATGGTTGGTCCCATAACCGCCGCAGCCCGCGTTCTGGTTTCCAACAGGGCTATCCCGGGCCTACGGGTCAACGAAACATTACCCCGGACCGGGCCCGGTGATACGGGGAGCACAGGGTCCCCCGAGGAGGTTAAAACCACCCCAACAGGCCCCTCTGCGCCAAGCGCAAGAGAAGAGCGTAAAAAATGGAAGACCAGCCCCAGCACCCCGCACTCGGTATTCCCAGGAGGTCACCCAACCAAGTACCAACCAAGACCAACCTGCACAGCAGCCGAGATCCGACGAGATCGGGCGCGTACAGGTTGGCACGGCCGTAAGCCATTACGACAGTGCAGAATACAACGCACCCAACAAGGGTTCCATAACGCTCAACCCTGTGACACCCGGACCGACCTAGCATTTTTTCCCCCTGAAAAAAACCCAAGTCCCTCAGGGTACCAGAACAGCAGATCTGCATCCCCAGCGGACAACGGGTGCAACTGATCTGGACCAGCGCGACCAGAACCAGTCCCGTGCCCTAATCACGCCGAGCTGCCAACCCCAGGAGAAGGGGCAGATATGCGTGTTGATCCCAACATAAAAAGAAGGCGCCACCCAGACGTTTCGGTACGAACCGCGCCCGGTGGCCCACCCCTAGGGCGTGAGACCCTTCCTCATATGTCCAGACCCATTCCGTCATCATCCCCTGACATGAACGGGAACCCATCGACAACCACACAGGGTGTCGGAAGAGGAAAAACCCCCATCCCAATTGCTTCATAAAAACACTGTTTCAAACCCAAGCAATCAAGGCGCGCCAGTCAGCCAATGCCCCAAAAGAACATCCCGAGCTAGCACTATGTGTGCGTTTTGACATACCCACATCAACAATAGGCCGTTTAGACCACCATATTGAATCCCCAAGACGCCCAGGGGAACGACAAGAGGGGCGAGATGCAATCAACTCCATGAATAAATGAATGAAAAAGTTTACCCAACAGACTGCAGAAAGGGTACAACCCAGTACGGCAATACACACAATTGGTTAAGGGGAGGCAGACCTGAGAAAGACGTTAGTCTTGTTTCCATCAGGGACCCTCATTTCCAATCCATATAGACACATCCAACTCTTTATAATAATAAAGAAAAAGCATCACCCGTATGACCCAACTGCACAGCTGGGAGTAAAAAACCTGTTTTCACATGATTTTAATCCAGTCACTCTTTTTAATCAGAGTGTAAGACCAGACCCTCCCAGAAACACCTTCCCACATGAGTCCATAGTCATGAAAAAGATATGTCAACTGTGAGTCACGTGACCAATCGACTCAAGTTGACACATAAATCGGGCGCAGCAGAACTGTGAGCCCTACGCCCTAACCTCGACATCTTTAAGACACCAACTCATGGAAGGCGTCGCCATAGCAACACCGCTACAACGGGCGGGGAAACCTGCCGGCTCCTGTCATGTAATAGGAGTCGGTAGAATACCCCTCCCCCCCCGCCAAGACGTCCCACTGGCTTGGCCCTGACTGGCTCAGCAGAAGAGATAAAAAAATTCCCTAAACCAATCAAGTGGGAAAGGAGGGGTTTATTTGACACCCCCTCCCGAAAAAACACCCTTTATCCCTACACACAGAAAAACAACCGTAGCCATCTTGAAAAACCTCCGGTAGAAAGCAATGCATAGCAAAAGCTAATACAATGCCCGCTACCCACAAAAATGTGTAAAGGTTTTACAACAAAACACAAGTCGCCTGTGCGTGAATCCTATACCCGTTGACTATGTCGTACATAGGAAAAAACGCTGATCGAGAGTAAACGGCTAAGCCGTGAAATGTGTGTGTATGAGTATTACTGCAACTAAACAACACAGCATTGTGAAACACATATACTTAGTTCAAGCAATGGAATAACACCAGTTTCTACCTGCATGTGGAGCATCAAGCTAATAGAACCTATTACAGAGTGTACGTTGCAGACCTTGCTTAACCTCGTAACACAACACGACTCATCCCACAACGTAAAAGGGCAGATTCATATATACACAACCCCACCATATGAATTGTTTGAAGAAACACACAGTTTGTTCGGAGAAAACACAGTCCCCCTTATGTCGGGGAACTTTTTTATTAACTAAATAAAATGTGTCAAGGCACAAAATCATAGAGGGGCCGGGGAGGGTGTAGAGGAGAGGGGACACAGAGGGGAAAAAGTCACTTAACGGCGTCTGCCACCTCGCGCCGCTCAAGTCTTGCCACCCCGAGGAGCCCCGGAGGGACGGTAGGTTACAGTCTGCTGGACACGACGTTCCCTACCGTCTCCTCCGGTCGTGGATGGGCCGGCGGTGGCAGAAGCGCCGTTTCGTCCCCTGGCCCTCTTGGCAGGGCCAGCAGCGGCGGCGGAGGCAGTGGTAGCGGCGACGGAGACAGCTCGACGTCGCGGAAGCCTTCTGACTCCACCGGCAAGGACGGGAGGCGGAAAATGGGGTTGGAGAATGGACCTCTCCTCTGCCATCTCTCTGCATGTTGAGGACATCAACCGCAGGGCCTTCCCGAATAGGCCAGCGTCGGAGAGGGCGGCCATCAGAAGAGGAGCTCTCTTCTTCTCTGGCACACGGGCCTGCTCCAGCCAAAGGTGACGCTGGCCCAGGGTGGCCAGGGCGCGCACTTTCCCCATGGCTATGGCCAGCACCTGGGAAAGGTGCAGGACAGCTCCCGCAGCCTGGGTGATCTGATCGCATTTCACCTCGTTCAGATCCGTGCCGCCCGTCATTATCCCCGATACAAATCTAGCCAGGTGGGCGATGTTAGACGCCGCAGCTAGCGATTGTGTACCAGCGATGAATGACTGGTCACCCCAATAAGCCAATCGCCTAGCCGATTTCCCCTGGAGGACCGGCTTGCATAGGGGTTCCCACACCATATCCGGACAGAGGAGCGCGGCCATCGGACTGTCAAGCCGAGGCACGCCCTCCCCCATACCTTTGACCAACCCCGACACCCGCGTAACTGGTACGTAGGCAGGAGTTAGTCCCATGATGTTGGACACCGCCTGACCCCGACGAACATAGGCCCCCATCGATGGGAAAAATGGGTAGACAACGTCCACCCCTCTCACTGGGGGACGCTGCCAGGGATGGCCTATGAGGTCATCAGGGACAGGTGCAGGCAATGGCAGCGGCAGCGGCACGCCGTTTGCGGCGGCGGCTACCGCCATGAGCTCGGGAAACAAGGCCCGCAGTTCCCCCTGCGAACCTTCCTCCACCGACCCCGCATCCCTCACATACAGCAGGCTGCGACTGGTCAAGGAGCCACAGTCTGATGTGGCCGACAGTAGGGCATCCTGCTGATGAGGCCAAGGTGGTTCCTCGACATCCTCGAACAGGGCGCCCCATGGAGCCATTTCCCCCCCCTCCGGGGTCTCCTGAGGAGGGATACTCTCCTCCACGGGGCCCTCATACAAAAACCCCTCCGCCTCGTCCATGAAGTCCTCAGTCTCCATTGGAAATCCAGAGCCGGACGAATCTTCGCTGGTCTCCAGCAGTTCCCCAAACCCAGGCCGTTCGCGCCTGCACGCCACCATCTTGCGACGTGAGCGGGCAGACGCGAAAAGTTTGCGTCGCAAATCCTCTGGCTCCAAGACAACCCCCCGTTCACCAACGGGCGATTCCCCAGAACCAGAGGAACCAGAGTCGAGATCAGGCCATCGCCGGAGCGACGGCACCGAACCCTCGGCTCTTCGGTGAGGCAAACTATCCACTGGCAGTCTCCCGGGCTGGGTCGGCAACCACGAGAGTGGCAACAGCCCAGCACCGAGGCGCACGACGGAGGCGGGAATGGAGAACCGCTGGTGAAGAGTAGGTCTAGCGGGTCTACTCTCCGCGGAATACATTATGACCCAACTTTTTCTTGTACAACAGATGTGAGAGAAGAAAAAATTAAGCACAATGTAAACCCGTCACAACTCTTTTCAACTAACAACACGTCAAGTGGGGTACTACCGAGGCACTTCCTTGTGGTGAAAGCGAGAAGGAGGAGAGCAGGTGACCACACACCTGCTTATGAAGGTAAGCTGATGAGGGGTGTGGTCAGACTAATACTGGTATTAAAGGTACATTTGTGGAATTTATTCAGTGCGCGTGCACGTACGCGAGGGAGTGCAGTGTGATGCCAAGCAGAGCCCCTAATGGAACAGAACCCTTTACTATCACACTACAGACTGTTAACCTGTAGTGTGATAGTAAAGGGTTAACCTTCTGTAGTGTGGTAGTGAAAGGGTTAACCTTCTGTATTGTTGCAGTGAAAGGGTTAACCATTTGGTAGTGCGGCAGTGAAAGGTTTAAAATGAAAAAAATAAAATTTGATGATAAAAAACAACAACAACAACAATGACAACGACAACAACAACAACAACAACAACAACAACAACAACAACAACAACAACAACAACAACAACAACAACAACAGCAGCAGCAGCAGCAGCAATAGCAGCCTCTCAGGAAGGCTCCTCTGTGATCGCCGGCTCTCTGTTCCCTGTGTTTCCTCCGCAGACGACAGCAGCCTACTGAATCTGACTCCCTACCCACTGGTGCGACAGAGGAAGAGGCGGTTCTTCGGGCTCTGTTGCCTAGTAACCAGCTAAAAGCCTCGCCCTCCAGAGGTGGGAGGCGGAGCCGCGACGAAGACACGCTCACCACGGTGACACACCGTCCCTCACCGATCTATTACTAGTCTATTACTGCCATTTTCAAAACAAGTTGTCCTTTCGCTCTTTTCTTTTCTTCTTTATAAAAAAAAAGCTGCCCATTTTATAATTTTTATTTTGTAATACAAAAAGATGAATCGCAATCGCAAATGTAATGAAAACAATAGTCACAGACATATATTTTAAGATATTTTGCGACAGATTTGTTCCCTTCTTTTGGTAAATGAAGGTTACCTAAAGGATACCTCGCCCTTGGGGAGGGAGGGAATGAGGGCTCGACTGGGAGAGCGTCACCGCCTGGTCGCTTCCACAGAACTGTACGGCGAGATGAGGATTTGTGTGAAAAAAAATAATGAAAAAAAAATGGGGGGAAATGCGATGACTCGTCGAAAAGGTTATCCCACTGTCCTGTAGGAGGCACTGTCCTGTAGGAGGCACTGTTCTGTAGGATGGCACTGTTCTGTAGGATGGCACTGGCACTGTCCTGAAGGAGGCACTGTCCTGTAGGAGGCACTGTCCTGTAGGAGGCACTGTTCTGTAGGATGGCACTGGCACTGTCCTGAAGGAACGGCACTGGCACTGTCCTGTAGGAGGCACTGTCCTGTAGGATGGCACTGGCACTGTCCTGTAGGAGGCACTGTCCTGTAGGATGGCACTGGCACTGTCCTGTAGGGGGCACTGTCCTGTAGGATGGCACTGGCACTGTCCTGTAGGAACGGCACTGTCCTGTAGGATGGCACTGGCACTGTCCTGTAGGATGGCACTGTCCTGTAGGAGGCACTGTCCTGTAGGATGAAACTGTCCTGTAGGAGGCACTGTCCTGTAGGATGGAACTGGCACTGTCCTGTAGGGAGGCACTGTCCTGTAGGATGGAACTGGCACTGTCCTGTAGGATGGAACTGGCACTGTCCTGTAGGAGGCACTGTCCTGTAGGATGGAACTGGCACTGTCCTGTAGGATGGCACTGTCCTGTAGGAGGCACTGTCCTGTAGGATGGAACTGGCACTGTCCTGTAGGATGGCACTGGCACTGTCCTGAAGGATGGCACTGTCCTGTAGGAGGCACTGTCCTGTAGGATGGAACTGGCACTGTCCTGTAGGATGGCACTGTCCTGTAGGAGGCACTGTCCTGTAGGATGGAACTGGCACTGTCCTGTAGGGAGGCACTGTCCTGTAGGATGGCACTGGCACTGTCCTGTAGGGAGGCACTGTCCTGTAGGATGGCACTGGCACTGTCCTGTAGGACGGCACTGGCACTGTCCTGTAGGATGGCACTGGCCTGTAGGATGGCACTGGCACTGTCCTGTAGGAACGGCACTGGCACTGTCCTGTAGGATGGAACTGGCACTGTCCTGTAGGATGGCACTGTCCTGTAGGAGGCACTGTCCTGTAGGAGGCACTGTCCTGTAGGATGGCACTGGCACTGTCCTGTAGGGAGGCACTGTCCTGTAGGAGGCACTGTCCTGTAGGATGGAACTGGCACTGTCCTGTAGGATGGCACTGTCCTGTAGGAGGCACTGTCCTGTAGGATGGAACTGGCACTGTCCTGTAGGATGGAACTGGCACTGTCCTGTAGGATGGCACTGTCCTGTAGGATGGAACTGTCCTGTAGGATGGCACTGGCACTGTCCTGAAGGATGGCACTGTCCTGGAGGATGGCACTGGCACTGTCCTGAAGGATGGCACTGTCCTGGAGGATGGCACTGGCACTGTCCTGAAGGATGGCACTGGCACTGTCCTGGAGGATGGCACTGGCACTGTCCTGAAGGATGGCACTGGCACTGTCCTGGAGGATGGCACTGGCACTGTCCTGAAGGATGGCACTGGCACTGTCCTGGAGGATGGCACTGGCACTGTCCTGAAGGATGGCACTGGCACTGTCCTGAAGGATGGCACTGGCACTGTCCTGAAGGATGGCACTGGCACTGTCCTGAAGGATGGCACTGGCACTGTCCTGAAGGATGGCACTGGCACTGTCCTGAAGGATGGCACTGGCACTGTCCTGGAGGATGGCACTGGCACTGTCCTGTAGGACGGCACTGGCACTGTCCTGTAGGACGGCACTGGCACTGTCCTGAAGGATGGCACTGGCACTGTCCTGTAGGATGGCATTGGCACTGTCCTGTAGGACGGCACTGGCACTGTCCTGTAGGATGGCATTGGCACTGTCCTGTAGGGAGGCATTGGCACTGTCCTGTAGGGAGGCACTGGCACTGTCCTGTAGGAGGCACTGTCCTGAAGGACGGCATTGGCACTGTCCTGTAGAAGGCACTGGCACTGTCCTGTAGGACGACACTGGCACTGTCCTGTAGGAGGCACTGGCACTGTCATGTAGGAGGCACTGTCCTGTAGGAGGCACTGTTCTGTAGGAGGCACTGTCCTGAAGGAGGCACTGTCCTGTAGGAGGCACTGTCCTGAAGGAGGCACTGTCCTGTAGGAGGCACTGTCCTGTAGGAGGCAGCACTGTCCTGAAGCATGACACCGGCACGCGACACGTTGCCACCCCTGTCTGTCCACGTCGAGGCGGCAGGGCTGCTCAGAGTACGTTATGTTATGTATTATACGGTCTCAGATATGTTGTCCTTTTTTCCCTTTTCTTGCTCGTTCCGTTCTAAATGTACTTTATTTAGTCTTCCATGAACCAAAAAGAACCTGTATCCCTACTACCTTTACTTTCCAGCTTCAAAGAGGAATATATGATACAATACTGAATATTATATGAAAAGAAAAAAGAAAACTTCTTTGCACTCAATATCTATCTGTAAATGGAGACGTTAGACCTGTATATACACACACGCACACACATACTCTTTACGCAATGCGCTCTGAATTATTTTCAAAGTCGGGAATGGTCGAGCAAAGTTATCAGTTGGATGAGCCTTTCCTGTGTGGTCGGCACCTGCATAAGGGAGGCAGCATGGGTCTTTCTTATTAATGATAGTGATAAATGTTTAGGGCATGGTGAAGGTAGTCAAAGCTGAAAAAAAAGCTATAAGTCATTTTACATTGTTAATAAAACTTTTGTTATTGAAATACAATTGTGCCGCGTCTTCATCCTGGGTTGTCCCGTCTCTGGTCATTCAACATGCAATATATGCCGCTCTCTCTCTCCCCACTAGGTGGAGACAAAACCTCATTAGGATCTCAAGGGGTCAGTTCTTCATTTAACCCTTTCAGGTGTGAGGAATTTCCCCTCAACATTCGTCCTCACTAAAGCTTCACTACTGACATTTGTGCTGTCTTTTAGTAGTTGCCTATTTGATTTGATTTGATCTTTATTTATCTCGAACAACCATAAACACACACACAAACTTGAAATAACAAAAACTAAATAAAAAATTAAATAAGAAACAAAATAAAATACAAATACAAATAAAATAAAATATATCTTCCTAGACATGGAAGCAATTGTCAACATAGCTCAAGACAAATGGTTTTGTTCGAGAAGGGACAGAAAGAAGCAAAGCTTATCTGGTCCTGCCCCTTCCTTACAATATCATATTAATATGTAATAAGTTATCTATCAATATCAAAAATAATATACCTATTCACTACAGCAAAAGATAAAAATACTAGTTCACGTTATTTTCAAGCTCCTTGAAACTTATACTTGTCCAAGAATTCCTGTTTATATCTGCATTTAAACATTTCAATAGTACTACATTACTGTCTACTATGCTAATATGTCTACACTACTATGCACTCAAGACTGTAACACCCAGGTTCGATACTGTTTGATGAACAATCTTACTGACCCTTAGCTGCCAGAGTTGTGCCCTTCCTGCTGACTTGTTGTACAGAACTTGTAAGTCGCTTTGGATAAAAGCGTTCAGCTAAATGTCACACCTGAAAAGCTGAAATCAGAACAGAACCACAAATCTAAGGTGTATAGATCATAGTCCAGTTCGACATGCTAAAGCTGGTATCAGAGATCACACAGACCCAACACTGACCATGCAAGAACATGCTTCTGATGTCTGACCGGTGTTTTTCAACATAGGGAATATGATTATAACAATAAGGTCTGATGGAAAAGAACGGTCCTGTGTAACATGAAGTAGCATTATGACTATAAAACTAAGGGTAGAATACCTTCAAAAGAAAGAAGGGACCGCACACTCCTCAGGACTGGTTTTTGCTTCTTTTTTTATTGCACTAGCATTATGACTACTTCAATAGCTGTGGTGATAAATACTTCTCTTCTCGTTTTAAGCCACGAGATGACTCCGAGATGACGCAGCATCTGAGAAGGATGGGATGAGGAGAAAGACAGGAGAGAAACAGAGAGAGGGGGGGCAGACAGGGAGAGGGGTGTGTGGGGGTAGAGAGTTGGGGCAGAAAGAGAAATAGTCAGGAAGGGAAGGAGAAAGAGACTGGGAGAGGGAGGGAAGGAGAGAGAGAAAGAGAGGGAAGGAGAGAGATAGAGACAGAGGGAAGGAGAGACAGAGAGGGAAGGAGAGAGAGAGACAGAGAGGGAAGGAGAGAGAAGGGGAGACAGAGAGGGAAGAAGAGAGAGGCAGAGGGAAGGAGAGAGAGGGAAGAAGAGAGAGGGAGACAGAGAGGGAAGAAGAGAGAGATACAGGGGGAAGGAGAGGGAGACAGAGTTCAAGTTCAAGTTTCTTTATTAGTTGACATGCAAAAATACAGAATACCTTCACATGGAATGCTTTTTTCTGTTATGCTCCTATGCGGATCATAGGACACTTGGATCATACGCATACAGCTCATTACAGTAATATTCCACAATTATTACATTTTAGATAGTAATAATGGTACAGAGCATAAAAACACCTACTGTACATGCGCTTTGATGACGCATGTAGGGCTAGCCTTGAGACAAACATATGCGTATTCACCACCGTAAACAGACTGGCAGCCGTCCTAGGCAGCGCCATGTACGGAAGGAGGGGGGAGTGGGTTGGGGTTGTTACAGGGCTGTATGGGGGGGGGGGAGAATAGAGGGAGAGGGAGACAGAGAGGGAATGAGAAAGATACAGAAGGAAGGAGAGACTGGGAGAAGGAGGGTAGAGAGAGAAAAAGACAGATGGGAGAGAGGGGGAGAGACTGGGAGAGAGAGAGAGACTGGAAGAGGGAGAGAGACAGATTGGGAGAGGGAGGGAGGGAGAGAGACAGAGAGGGAGGGAGAGACTGGGAGAGAGAGAAACTGGAAGAGAGAGAGACTGGAAGAGAGAGAGAGAGAGACTGGGAGAGGGAGATAGAGACTGGAAGAGAGAGAGAGAGAGGGAAGGAGAGAGAGACAGAAGGAAGGAGAGACTGGGAGAAGGAGGGTAGAGGGAGAAAGAGACAGATGTGAGAGAGAGACTGGGAGAGGGAGGGAGGGAGATACTGGGAGAGGTAGAGAGAGAGACTGGAAGAGGGAGGGAGAGAGAGAGAGATAGAGAGAGAGAGAGAGAGAGAGAGAGAGAGAGAGAGAGAGAGAGAGAGAGAGAGAGAGAGAGAGAGAGACTGGAAGAGGGAGAGAGAGAGACTTGGAGAGAGAGAGACTGGAAGAGGGAGAGAGAGAGAGACTGGGAGAGGGAGAGAGAGAGAGACTGGGAGAGGGAGAGAGAGACTGGAAGAGGGAGAGGGAGAGAGACTGGAAGAGAGAGAGACTGGAAGAAGAAGGGAGAGAGGCCGCGACAGGGAAATGAAAGGGTGTAGAGAGAGAGAGAGGGAGGGAGAGAGAGAGGGAGGGAGGGAGGGATGTTGAAGGTCAGGGCAGTGAGAAGATAACAGCCGGTCACCTCTAGGAGCGGCGGGGCAGGAAGGCGTTTCCGTGACGGATCGCTGAGCGGATCGCTGAGCGGATCGCTGAGCGGACCCCCGCGCGCTGGCGGAGGCTTCTCCAAAGAGCATGCTGATTAATGGCCTGCGCTGATGTTTCCTTCACATGAGGCCCTGTCAAAAGGAAGAGGTGAAGGGGCGCCTGCGTGGACGCTCTGAGCACTTCATCAGCATGCGCGCACAACGCTGAGAGGGCCTCTGAGGCGCCGGGGCGAGGATGCCGTGTCACGGTTCCCCGGTTCCCCTTGTTCCCCACTTGACAGGAGTACCGATGTATTTTGATAAGCCGCCGTGGAGACTAATGCCTTGTCATTAGCATTATGTTCACAGCCTGGCTGGGGCTGGCCGTGGTCTAGCATGGTATGGTATGGTATGGGTTTGTGTCTCCATTCGTTGAGACGAGGCCACAGCACGGAGTAAAAAGTATGTTTTTTTCCCTCTGAAATGTAATTGAGTAAAAGTATACAACCCTAATAATACTTGAGTAAAGTACAAATCCCCCAAAACAGTACTTAAGTATTGTAACAAAGTACAATTACTCAAGTACTTTACACCCATCCGAGTGTCTCTGTGTGAACTCACACACACACACACACACATGCACACACACACACGCACACACACACACACACACACACACACACACACACACACACACACACACACACACACACACACACACACACACACACACACACACACACACACACACACACACACACACGTCTGCGTAGTGCACAGTACAATACAATACAAGAAGAGAAATGCACTGTAGTAATACGCGTTTTGATGTGATGGAAGTCGTCTAGTGTGTATAGTTTGTTACACACTCACCTGTACGCAAGCCTGCGCACGCACACAGTGCGCATGCACACACACACGCACACAAACACACACACGCAAACACACACACACACACACACATGCATGCACGCACAAACACACACGCACGCACACAAACACACACACAACCTAGTGTCGGAAACATAATTCAGCATATGATCTGATGACGTTAATGATCGCTGTGAGGGCGGGTGTGGTCAGGCCTTCAGCTGTCACCACACACACACATGCACACACACACACACACATACATATACATATACACATACACACACATACATATACATACACATAAATATACATATACATGGGCGCCTGAGCAATGGAGCAAGTGGAGCAGGTGCATCCCCACAATTGAACTTGGGGGAGCAAACGTGTGCTTTTGCACCCCCCTTTTTGATCATATGAAAAATATGATATGCCCCCCCCCAATATATCACTGTAAACATAACTATGTAATTTCAATAAAATTAATAATATGCAATGAAAGAACTTGTGCTGATTATAGACACTTAATAGCGAGTTCTTAAGTTTCCAAAGATTGCGACCCCCCTCGCATTTCCCTCACAATGGTTTGATCAACTGCCTCCCACCCCAGCACGCAGTCAGTGGCGCATGATGCAGGTAGGCCACAGTGAGTGTGTGGGAATCACTGTGACCGAGTCTGTCATTGGTGGCAGACCTTTCCAGTAAGTTGTTCAAACAAAGGATATTCTGCCACTCAATACAATAAAACACATTTATAATCATCACCTTCTCTTCTTAAAGGTCACTCTTTATGTTGGCTAGCGGTTATCTCACGTTTGCTAGCTAGCTAGTAACAACCAGTGTTTGTGTGTTTGACTAGCTAGCTACCTGGTAGATCGAAGCCCATTAGAGTTTGAGTTTATTAAGATCCCCTCCCCATTAGCTGTTGCATGACAACAACTAGTCTTCCTGGGGTCCACACAAAACATTACATTCAAGCATTGACTTTCATATTTTCCATCATATACCACTTATTTTCTGATTTTCATTTAATTGGAAAGAAAATAATGATAATAATAATAATAATAATAATAATAATAATAATAATAATAATAATAATAATGGTAATAAAATTCAACTACCTACCTGAAATGAAAATAAAAGAGAAGAATGAATTATAGAATGATAGAAGATAATATGATAGAAGCCCATCTCCTACTGTAAATAACCTGCACAATGTGTGTGTGTAGCCAGCCAACCAGGTAGAACATGGCAGAAAAAAGAAAAAATACAGACATCAGAGCATCTTTCAGTACACCAAAACGCAAAGTAACAACCCTAGTAGCCTAATATCTCAAAGACTTAGACTAGTTGAAATATGTTCATAAGAAAGAGGTGAAATGCTAATGGTAATGTTTCATAATGATGTCATTATAGGCAGAGCAGGCAAAAGATGGTAAACAGACAGCAGAGCTGGGGACAGATAGGCAGGAACAGACTGCCAGTGTATTGCTCTCCTTAATGTAGAATGATGTGGTGACTGTGCAGACTCAGGGAGGAGGCAGAGGACGTGAGAAAGAGACCCAAGAGTTACAGGTAATGGAAATATCAGACAGCTTAAAATGTAGGATAACATCCCTAGTAAAAAGAAATGCTATAGGAATCTATACGTTTTTGGAACCCTATAGGAATCCTGGTAGCACTAATCATGAACAAACCATTTATATACATTCATAAATGATTATTAAATCGTTTATAACTATATTTGTATAACATTTACAAATTATTTATAACGCTATAGTGTATAATGAACTAATCATGAACAAAACCATTTACAACTGATTAGTACATCATTTGTAAATGTACTCGTTTAAAATTCGATCTGTTGGTAACTTTTTTCCACATGATCAACCTTATTTGTTCATTATTAGTGCAACATTTAATAATGATATCTAATGTGTAGTAACACATTTGTAGATGCTTTGAAAAATGGATATGAAAAAACTACTATACCTCCATTTATTTGTTCATGTTCAACAAATGATTTGTTAGACATTCATAAAAGATCAATAAATCATTTGCAGATGCTATTGTGTGCCCTAATCTAAAGTGAACACTATTCATCATTAACAAATGTGTAATACAGATAACGATATGCCTACTTTGTTTACTTGTTTATTGCACTATGTCGCTCTATTGGTTGGACTCTATTATTATTATTATTACTTGTATTATGCACATCGTTGCAGGCGAGACCCCCCGCATTTCACTGTATACCTGTATGCCGTGACAAATAAAACTCTTGTATCTTGTATCTTGTATCTTGTATACAGTTTGTTCATTATTTGTTGACTTTCAACTCACCTGTTATGAACGATCTGGCTTTTATGAATACAGACACGAGGCAAAGACCAGACTTGTCTTTTCATGTTTAACAAATGATTTGTTAGACATTCATGAAACATCTATAAATCATTTGCAGATACTATTGTGTGCCCTAATCTAAAGTGAACACTATTCATCATTAACAAATGTGTAATACAGTTTGTTCATTATTTGTTGACTTTTTCATCACATGTTATAAATGTTCTAGACAGCTTTCGGATCCACCCTTCTTTGTGACATCAAACAGTGACAGAATTAGGACTATAGATAAATGCAATTTTATTAACACAAACAAAGCAAAGCAAAATACCAATACACATTGTTTATTTATTATTTATTTAAAAGAAAATGTGTATCTTTTGACACTCCTCACACTGACATGGTTTCTCTACTGTGTGGATTATTTTATGACTAACTAAAATACTAAATGCTTTGTAACAGTCCTCATATTGACATGGTTTCTCTCCTGTGTAGACTCTTCTCTTCTGACTATCTGTATTGTACTTTTCTGATGTCATGAAGTATTCGGCCTAGGGGACCATGACGATGTTTTCTAGCAAGCCACTCAATGACTGCCAGGTGGTCTTCAAGTGACTGCTCTGTGCAGTTCCCCCTGAGTCTCCACACCCTCTCCTTATATGTTCTCCAGGCCCCAGCCATCCTGTGTTTCGGGGGAAATGGCAAAACAAGAAAGAAGAGATTGACATTGATTCAGAAACATTTATGATGTGAGCAGAAATTGGACGTAATTCATTTTCATTAATCATGGTTGAATATACTGCATCCATATTTTTCCAAAATGGTGACATGGTTAACATTGATGACCAGCTTAATAATTTGCAATGGTTAATAGAAAGGTACAGGCTACTTGCCTTTCTTTTATGTCTGAAGTGACTCTCATCGATCACAACAAAGTGTCTTCTCCCCCCATGCACTGTCCTTTTCTTCTTCTCAACTTCTCCATCGCCTTCACGCAGGCCTGTCTCGAGGCCATGTTTAGACGGAGAGTCTCAACAGAAACCGCAGAAGTCGTCTTGTGGTCTCACTTTTAATTTTGCGTTTAGACTCGTGTTTTGGGAGGGAATTATTCGTGACCAACAGATCAAATTTTAAAAGAGTACATTTACAAATGATGTACTAATCAGTTGTAAATGGTTTTGTTCATGATTAGTTCATTATCCACTATAGCGTTATAAATAATCTGTAAATGTTATACAAATATAGTTATAAATTATTTAATAATCATTTATGAATGTATATAAATGGTTTGTTCATGATTAGTTCATTATCCACTAATGCATTATAAATACTTTGTAAATGGTATACAAATATAGTTATAAATGATCTAATAATACTTTATGAATGTATATAAATGGTTTGTTCATGATTAGTTTATTATCTACAAATACCTTATAAATGTATTATAACAGGGTGTTATTATAAAGTGCTACCGGAATCCTTTAGAATCCCATAGGATTTTGAGACAGTTCTATAAGAATCCTATCCTATGTTATTATGGGTTTGGTTCTAAAAATGTATACAGATTATTATAGGATTCCCATAGCATTTTCTGACTAGGGATAACAAATTAAGCCACAAATATGTTCATTCAGATCATAGTTCTTTTAACGAGTGTTTTAGTGCACAGGCGCTTCCAGTGATTTCGAACCTCACTGTCGGAAAAGCAGAAAACATTTTATGATATTTTTTTCTAGTTATTCTTGAAAAGAGAATCACACTTTCCATTATTCTATGGATAGTAAAAAAAACTCACTGCAGAAAGTACAGAAAACAATGAAAAACTAATTTAATATATAGTGCAACATTAACTGAGCTTTAAAGTGAAAAGAGCAGCTTTATTGGTCAAGATTGCAGAAATTATTACTAAGCACCCATAAAAAGCATGCTTAAATCAATATACAGTATATATACAGTATATATATATAGATTAATATATTATTATTGTTATAGTAATTGGCTATCATACTGCAATATAAACTGAGCTTTATAGTGAAAAGTGCAGCTTTATTGGTCAATATTGAAGGCTCTATATTGCAGGAAATTGCACATACAGGTGTTCATTAAATTAAAAAAAATCTGCCCTCCAAACCACCTGTCACTTAATAATCTTGCACCCCCACTTTCAACTAGGCGGCCATGTACATATACACATAGACACACATACACGCACACACACACATACATATACATATACATATGCATATACACAGACACACATACACATACATATGCATATACACATAGACAAGTCAAGTCAAGAGTTTTAATTGTCACGGCATACAAGTATACAATGAAATGCGGGTGGTCTTGCCCGCAACGATGTGCAATACAGTGGTACAACATATAATAGAATCCAATAAAAAACAACATTGTGCAATAAACAGGTAACAGGTAACATGGTGTGACATCTCGGTATCTGTACATAGTTATTTACAGAGCATATAGGACATGCTAGGTAGCTTTGGTAGTGCAATACACTGTTCCTGTTATTCTAATTTAAAGTGGCCTTTCCTTTTGGCCATAAGTGTGCGTGTGTGCGTCATGAGTGTGTGCCCGCTCATGTTAAAGTGTTAAGTGGCTGCTAGTGTGTGAGCGTGCACAGCGTGCGTGTCGTGTGTGTGTTCATGTGTGCTTGTGTGTGGATAGTTCAGTGTTCTGTGGCACTCAATGTTCATTGTTCAGGGCTCTGATGGCCTGGGGGAAGAAGCTGAGCCTAAGCCGCTCTGTCCTAGTAGCTGGGGTTCGCAGGCGTCTGCCTGACCTCAGCAGCTGGAACAGGCTGTTATTGGGGTGGTGAGGGTCTTTCATTATCCTGCAGGCTCTGGATTTGCACCTCTTGTTGTATAGAACCTGCAGGGGAGGTAGTGCAATACCCGTGGTACGCTCGGCTGAGCGCACCACTCTCTGTAGGGCCTTCTTGTCCTGTGCCGTGCTGTTTCCATACCAGGCAGTGATGTTTCCGGTCAAGATGCTCTCTACAGCTCCTGAGTAGAAGGACTGGAGTATCTTCCCCGATACTCTGAATTTCCATAACTGTCTCAGGTGGTAGAGGCGCTGTTTCGCCTTCTTTACTACTGTGTCTATGTGTGTTGACCATGTCAGATCCTCTGAGATGTGGACCCCCAGGTACTTAAAGCTGCTCACCCTGTCCACGGTAGCCCCGTTAATCATCAGTGGTGTGTGTGTCTCCTGCTGTCCTCTCCTATAATCCACGATCAGCTCCTTGGTTTTACCAATGTTCAGGAGCAGGCTGTTATCCTGGCACCAGCGTTCCAGTACCTCAACTTCCTCCCGGTAGGCCTTCTCGTCGTTGTCCGAGATCAGCCCCACCACCACCGTGTCGTCTGCGAACTTCACTATGGAGTTGGAGCTGAACTTGGCCACACAATCGTGTGTGTAGAGTGAGTACAGCAGGGGGCTCAGAACACAGCCCTGGGGGGACCCGATGCTCAGGGTGATGGTGTTGGAGGTCTGACCCCCCACCCTGACCGCCTGGGGTCTTTCACTCAGAAAGTCCAGTACCCAGGCGCTCAGGGCGGAGCTCAGACCCAGCTCGATCAGCTTGTCCACCAGTCTGGTGGGGACTATGGTGTTGAACGCTGAGCTGTAGTCAATGAACAACAGTCTCACATAGCCCCCCTTCTGACGGGAAAGGTGGGAGAGGGTGCTGTGCAGTACCTGGGAGACCGCGTCGTCAGTGGACCTGTTTGTCCTGTATGCAAATTGCATAGGGTCCATATCACTGGGGAGGGAGGCACAAATGTGGTCCTTGACCAGCCTCTCAAAACATTTCATGACCACAGAGGTGAGTGCCACCGGTCTGTAGTCATTTGGACATGTTGGGGAGGGTTTCTTCGGTACAGGGATGATGGTAGACATCTTGAAGCAGGCAGGGACCACTGACTCCGCCAGGGATTGATTAAATATGGCGGTGAACACCGGGGCAAGCTGGTTGGCACAGGACTTAAGTATGCGTCCTGTTATACCATCTGGGCCAGCAGCCTTCCTGGTGTTCACCTGCATAAATGCTCTTCTCACACTGTGTACCGTCAATGAGAGAGCGTCCCCGCCGCCCCGCGGATGCCCCCCCCCCCCTCCACAACAGCCGGCGCACCAGTGACGTCACTAGCCATTGGGCTAGCAGTGCCACTGTTTGCACCAAACCGTGCGTAGAAGGTGTTGAGCTGGTCCGCAAGGGAGGCGTCGTCGCTCCCCATTGAGGGGGCGCTGACTTTGTAGTCAGTTATAGCCCTCAGTCCCTGCCATAAGCCTCTTGTGTCATTCTGTGCCATTTGTGCCTCCATCTTGTCGGCATACGTCCTCTTAGCAAGTTTGACAGCCTTGCGCAGAGTGTAGACTGTTGTCTTGTACTCTTCCATGTTTCCTGACTCTCTGCCCCGGTTATAAGCAGTGGTGCGAGAGTTCAGGGCTGCTCTGATGGTACTGTCCACCCATGGTTTCTGGTTTGGGAACACCCTCGCCTTCTTTGTGGGGACGATAGTATCAGCCAGTGTTGTTATGAATGACACCACAGCGTCTGTGAAATCGCTGACATACACATACGCGCACATACAGATACACACATATACACACATACACATACACACACACATACACACACACACACACACACACACACACACACACACACACACACACACACACACACACACACACACACACACACACACACACACACACACACACACACACACACACACACACACACACACACACACAGACTAAAGGCAGAAATAGACTGAGTCAGGAACAGACCGTCAGCAGGGTTCTGTTGCAGGGTTCTGTTGCAGGGTTGGCTATATATTCTGTTGTGAGTACAGTAAACGTTCTGTAACTTCTTTTACATATATATATATATTTTTTACTTCTTTTAAATTGACAAACATCATAATGTGTAATTCATGGCACAATTCAAACGGAATCAAAAAGTATTTATATTACATTTATAACATATGAATGGATACTAACACTGCAGTGTATTGAAGTCATAATAATTCATGATATACTGTATCAAGTGTAGTGTACAGAACAATAATATGAGGGCAGATAAGAGGAGTGGGGAGAAGAGAATGAGGAGAGGAGAATAGAGCAGAGGAGAGGAGAATAGAGCAGAGGAGAGAAGGAGAAGGAGGAGAGGAGAGGAGGAGGAGAGGAGGAGAGGATACGTGTCTTCTTAGTCCTCAGGCCTCACAGGGCAGGATGCTGACGACAGACAGCGCCTCTCCGCTGCACCTCCTCCGCCCTGCTTCACACTCCGTCATGGTCTGGGCGTCTGCGGTCGTGTCCTCCCCGGGACCAGGCACTCTGCTGGGGTCCTGCAGCGACATGCGCCGCTCCCATCTGTGAGGGGGGGGGGACCAGGGGGAGAGGAGAGATCATGTAACCCGTGTAACCTGGGACCATAGCATCCACAGGCGGCCGCACTAACCAGCCGAGCTACAGGGTCAGACCCTGCATGTTAGCAGGTGCCGGTTGACTGCGACCGACTCGTTAGTTGATTTGATTTGATTTGATTGTTTTTTATCTTCGTGTCTTACATACAGGTGTATGCCCAGCCCATATGGGCTTACAAGACACATAAACAATAAGTATATAATAGTATACTTGACAAATTACTTGACAAATTATGACATATAGACCAAGATGGCCAAAAAAAAAAATTTAAATACAATAAAACGTAATATAACACAAGCTGTAAGCAATGTATGTAAACAAAGAAATTATATAGGATATAGTGTGTTTTGTCTCAAGTGCCATGCTTTCTCCAAAAATCCTGCAAACCTGAAGATGTCCTCCACAAAAAAAAAACTCAACATACAACTCTCAGACTGCCAAAACAAATCCGGATTTACAATTTGAATTTTCTCAAATAAAGCCCTCCTCAAATCGTTAGTAGTGCTAATAGTTTACAATAATACTCCTACTATACTGTTTTTTTTGTTCTGCTCTGATCTCATCTGCTGTTCCCATTCTGCGTTATATCCTGCTGTGTGTCTATTCTATTCCACTTTATTCTATTCTATTCACCTCTATTCTATTCAACAATATTATTGTACTACTCTGTTCTGTTCTACTCTATTGTATTCTACTCAAATCGGCCCTATGCTCTCCTCTCTACACTCCTGTCTCCATGTCTGTTGGCCTTCACAGTAACAGCACGTCCCTATACACTCTCCTCTCTACACTCCTGTCTCCATGTCTGTTGGCCTTCACAGTAACAGCACGTCCCTATACACTCTCCTCTCTACACTCCTGTCTCCATGTCTGTTGGCCTTCACAGTAACAGCACGTCCCTATACACTCTCCTCTATACACTCCTGTCTCCATGTCTGTTGGCCTTCACAGTAACAGCACGTCCCTATACACTCTCCTCTATACACTCCTGTCTCCATGTCTGTTGGCCTTCACAGTAACAGCACGTCCCTATACACTCTCCTCTCTACACTCCTGTCTCCTCCATGTCTGTTGGAGTGCACAGTAATAACAGCATGTACCGTCACACTGGGTGCAGGCTGCAGTAGCACGCTCCGGCCACCGGCAGGCGCTGTCCTCCGTCAGATTGTGGCCCTTGCCCAGACACTGCAGGGCGAGCAGACTGTTTCCTCTGCCGGGGTTGGTGGCGCAGACCTCCAAGGAGGACCTGAGAAAGAAATCATCATCGTCGTCAACAACAACAACAACAACAACAACAACAACAACAACAACAACAACAAAACAATGCTAATGTAGTGTATTTTTATATGAACCAAACTGCTTATTCGTATTCTGTGTGTTTTAAGGTATTTTAGTTTAAACATCTGGTGAGGAAGTGGTGACCTTAGATGTACTATTCTTTAACCTGTAGGTTCAACGTAAGGCCCGTTAAGTGCTGATTTGTTTGCACCATACAGTTATCCTCTTGGAGCCAGGAATTAGCCCAGGAAAAACCAAATACATATATACATATTCTGCAGAAATATGATAATTCACCTGTGAGGGAGGTATGTTTTATCTCTATATGTCTTTTCTTTCGTTAATTTATTATTATTTTATTTTGTATGTTGTCTTATATATAATATAATAAACTTTATTTGTATAGCACTTTTCATACAGAAGTTGCAGTTATATAAGTAGAAGTTGTATATATATATATATATACTGTATATAAAATATTTGTTCCTATTTTCCACGGTCTGTAGCTAATTGAAAACCCAAATAAAAAGAGAATGAAGGAGAGTTTAGTGCAGGTGAACATACGAGCACTGAAAGGGCATTTTGCAAACACATCTGCCCTGGACAGCCCTCTCCCAGGATTTACACTGCACTGCTGGGTGACTGGGTGGAGGTCCTTGTCGTTGTCGACTCACTAAAGAGAGAAACATAATACCGTCAGCCTCTGAAAGTAATGTCATTTTAATCCCTTACCATCAGTTATATGCTTTCTTATAGTAAGCCCATATAGTAGTAATGCTATAGAAGAAGACATATCGATGTAGTCCCCCAGGCCATCAGAACACTCTGAACACTGAACTCTCCACACACAAGTACACAGCACACACATAAACACACAACACATTCACTCACACACAAACGGTCACTTTAAACAAAATGGAAAGGACACTTTAAAGGAACGAGGAAAATAAAGGTCACTTTAAGGAAAGAACTGTGGTTCTTGTATAGTATAGTTTAGAAATAGCAAGTACTGTATAGGATAAGGATATAGAGTAAAAACTGTATATTGTATAGTAGTGTACATAGGACCCAGTGCCTTAAATCTGTAGCTAACACTGTATTGCACTATCTCAGGACTTTAGCATGTCTATTTTATCATGCCTATTTTATGTCTATTTTATTACCTGTTTATTTTGTCTATTTTATTATTTAGTATTATTGCACAAGTAAAGCGGGCATGGCCACCCGCATTTCACTGTATGCCCTGGTATGTATGTGTAACCCAGGTTTCAGATTCATAACTATTTAGTTATAGGAACATAAAGTTTCAAGTTTCAAGTTTCTTTAATAGTTGTCATACAGAAGTACAGAATACTTTTGTACAAAATGCTTCTTACTGTTGCGCTCCAGAGACTGTGCAAGACAAGTATGAAATAAAAACATAGTAAAATTAGAAGTAAAAAAAGAGGTCACAGTGTTCAGTTTAGACATATGTACAATGTTCGATGCAGAATAGACGTAGTTACCATACAATATACAATACTGTGCAGTGTACTAATATACAATACTATATAGTGCAAGGCAGAAATGGAGAAATGGGACGAGGTGCAATTTAGGTACAATTCACAGTAGGTGTACGAGTTGTAGTGCAAATCCTTTATCAATAAATATAAAGTGTAAGTGTGTTTGTGTGATCTAAAGTGTGGAGAGTGGGTGCTGCAGTGTGTTGTTTGTTTGAGTGAGTGTGTGCGTGTGGGTGTGTGTGCTGTGTGCATTTGATGGTTGTTGCGTAGTGATTATTGTTCGTTTAGCGATTATTGTTCGTTTAGCAGCCTGATGGCCTGGGGATAGAAGCTTCTTCTGAGTCTTTCTGTGCTCGCCTTAAGACTCCGGTATCGCTTGCCTGACCGCAGCAGTTCAAAGAGGCAGTTGTTCGGGTGGCTCGAGTCCTTAATAATTCTCTTAGCCTTCCCCTTGCACCGCTTGATGTAAATGTTCTGGAGGGTGGGAAGCCCCCCTCCAATTGAAGCCCCCCCTCGGATATGTGGGCTCCGAGGTACTTGAAACTGTTCACTCTCTCAACCGGTGCCCCGTCGATGCTGAGGGGGCTGTAGTCCTTGACCCCCGACCTCCTGAAGTCCACAATCATCTCTTTTGTTTTGCTGACGTTCAGGGAGAGGCAGTTCTCCTGACACCACTGTGACAGGTTCTCTACCTCTTCCAGGTAGGCCCTTTCGTCGTTGGCAGAGATCAGGCCCACCACTACTGTGTCATCAGCAAATTTGATGATGGTGTTGTTGTTCCGCTGTGCTACGCAGTCATGTGTGTACAGGGAGTAGAGGAGGGGGCTCAGAACACAGCCCTGGGGGGCCCCTATGTTGAGCGTGATGGATGAGGAGGTGCAGTTGCCGGCTCTTACCACCTGGGGTCTGCCCGTCAGGAAGTCCAAGACCCACTGGCACAGGTCATAGTTCAAGCCCAGGTCCCTGAGCTTGGCTATGAGTTTGGAGGGGACTATGGTATTGAATGCTGAGCTGTAGTCGATGAACAGCATTCTCACATAGTTCCCCTGCCTCTTGTCCAGATGTGATGCTGCTGTGTGCAGCACATGGGCTATGGCGTCCTCCGTGGACCTGTTGGGGCGATATGCAAATTGCAGAGGGTCCAGGTTGATGGGGAGGGAGGAACAGATGTAGCCCTTCACTAGCTTCTCAAAGCACTTCATGGCTATGGAGGTGAGGGCTACAGGGCGGTAGTCGTTGAGGCAAGCGGGCGTAGATTTTTTGGGTACAGGGATGATGGTGGACTTCTTCAGACAGGTGGGGATGACAGCCTGTTCCAAGGACAGGTTGAAGATGTCAGTGAATACCGGGGCCAGTTGGTCGGCACAGACTTTTAGGACGCGGCCGGGGATGCCGTCCGGTCCTGCTGCCTTCCTGATATTCACTTTTTTAAAGATCCGTCTCACCTCATGCTCTGTTACCCTGAACACTGAGTCTCCATCAGCAGACCCCCCCCCCCCCATTGCCGTGGTTTGTAGGCTGGTGTTGTTATTCACAGCCTCAAACCTCGCATAGAAGGAATTGAGATCATTTGCTAAGGAGATGTCACTGTTCAGTTTGAGGGGGGTTCCTTTGTAGTCTGTCATTGTTCTGAGGCCCTGCCACATGCCTCTAGAGTCAGCCTGTTCAAACTGGAGTTCAACTTTATCCCTGTAACGCCGTTTTGCCTCTATTACTGCTCTCCTGACGTTGTATCTTGCCATCTTGTGTTCTTCCATGTTGCCTGTCACCAGCCCGGTGTTGTATGCTGATGTGCGCACTTTCAGAGCCTCACGGACGGATTTGTCTACCCAGGGCTTTTGATTTGGGTAGATTTTAATTTTGGTGGAGGGGATTGTTTCTTCTACCTGAGTACAGACATAGTCAATCACCGTTTCGGTGTATTCGTTAATATTGGCTGTGTTATCACGGAATACACTCCAGTCTGTACTTCCCAGTACAGCTTGGAGTGACTCCTCTGACGTCACGGCCCAACGCTTAACCTCTCGCGAGACCACCGGCGTTCGCTTGAGACTTTGTTTGTACTTTGGCAAAAGAAATATTGCAGCGTGATCGCTTTTACCGAAATAGTTAATGCCATTGAATAAGAACATAAATAGTTAATGCTATTGTGTAAGAACATAAATAGTTAATGTTATTGGGTCATATGTATATTCATATGAGATTACCAACGTTTTGACCAAATCCTTTGAATTGCCTCACTGCCCTTTAAATTACCTCATGACGCGAGATAGGTGTCACGACAGCCACGCCTTGCCTTACGGCAGGTGAGATTACAGATTGGCGGAGACTGACGCAGCTGAATGCTGCTGGATACTGAAATTAACTAGCACTACGAAATAGTTATCAAACAGTCATAAAAGATTCCCCCAGTTACAAAACCGAAGAAGTTGTTGCAGTTAAAGAGCATACCATTTCCGGAAGCGGTTTTGGTGAGTTTCATCAATATTGTGCTGTCCATTTAGTTAGGGAATTTTAGCAAGATGTTCGGACCATCTGTGAAATTTTTTATTACCAATAGCTTTCTTCACCAAAGTGTTCCTATAGGTGTCTACTAACACCACTCAATTTATTCAAACCCAAATCCTCTGGGAAAATTCTGGAGAGCCAATCAAAGTTAAGGAGCCCAGGGGGCTTGGGCGAAAAATATGAAAAAAATGTAAATCAAATATTAACGTGTGGGGTGACTAACTAGGGGTTTTCAGGGGTGCTGAATCTATTCCAACCATTAGTTTTGAGTAAAATTGGCTCCCTGGCCATAAAATATTGGTATACCCAGAGGGCTTGGGTGAAAAATATGAAAAATCAAATATTAACTTGTGGGGTGTCTAACTAGTGTTTTTCAGGGCGCTGAATCTATTCCAACCATTTGTTTTTTTAGTAAAAAACTATTTTTTTCCATAAGAACATATATTTTTACTTTATTCCAAGAAAAATGTAACGTTACATAGAATGGAATGGTATAGAAATGTGCATTATTGATACATGGTTTCAGTTTTTTTTTACTAAGCCAACTCCCCATCTTCCTCACTCCTTTTCTCATCTGTCTGGTTGTTATGGCACTCTCCTTTACACTTGCCACAAGCAGATATGCACTTGACCCCCTGTTTTTTACAGCAGCACCTGCATGTACTGCAGTCTCCCTCACAGTTGCAGCTGATGAATTTCAGGAGATAGTCTGGGGCAATGGGGTCTCTGGTAGGGACTGGTGCATAGCCTTCTTCTCCCAGTTTCCAGCCATAGTCCAGAACATCCAGTGATGGACTTTGTAGTAGAAGCCAGTCTCTGGTTTGGAGATATGCCCGGAGAGAATGTTGTGCTGCTGCTGCTGTAGTCGGGGGCAGTTTCTCAGGGCTGATCTTCCCTGCTGCAGCCCGCTTGCTGAACATTTCAAATCTCAAGTCCCCCAAGCCTTTGGGTGGTTTCCCATGGAACATGAGTTTGAATATTTCACAGCCGGCTGTGATGATGGTATCTTTCTGGGCTTGGATGTCAAGAAAAACTGCCATGGCCTTCTCAGCTTGGTCTGTCTTGCAGAGTGTGCGTAGCAAAGTTGGTTTGCTAAAGCCAGAAATTGCAGACACGGTATCGCAGCCTGAGAAGCTGTGTAGAAAGAGCAGATATTTCCTGTATTTCTCTGGGAGGGCCTCTTGTATATTTCCAACATCGTAAGACACATTGTTTGCTGCTGTGAAGAAGACTGAGTGGTCTGCATCATGATGAATGAGCATAACCAGGATGTCCGTATCCTCAGCTCTCACCTCAACAGCGGACTCTCTTGCCTCATCTAGAGCTGCCTGGACGATAGAAGTGTCTGCATCATCAAAGCATTGATGTACATGGATTCCATTACTACTGAATGTCTCAGCTAGAAGCAGGATAAGCTGGGCCTTGTTGTTCTTGTTGTCTAGGAACTTTTCTATAGGAATAATGGTTTGGATGTCTGGGCGAATCTGGATGTCACAGCATGCATGCTTTGTATGTCTGAGATGATCATGGTCCTTGGTCGGGTTGTCATATCCGTCAAAAACCACAGTGATCCGGAGGTGCTGGCTTCCCATGGCCTTCACAAACCGGAGGTAGCTCTCAGCGATGTCCTTCCAGGTGAGGTTAACCTCCCACTTGACATTGTGCAGGAGCCACCCACCATCAATCACAAGGCTTGTGCATGGGGTTTGCCCAATGGGTTCCACAAATGTCTTTAGGAACTTTGCTAGGGCAGCCTTATCTGGCTTTCGCATCTTCTGGTTTTTGTCAAAAAGAGACATCAGTGTTGGCGTCAACTCAGAGCTTCTTTGGTCTTGACTTCATGCTCACTGATGATGATGAGGCGGTTGAAGAGTCTGAGTGAGTCAATAACCAGCTTCTCCCCACTGACTTTGGGTCCAGATCTGAGGGTTGCTAATGATTTGACTTTGTACTTTGTTTGCATTGTATCATTAACAGTTTTCCCATCCATCTTGGCCTGTATGGCAGAACCAATCTCCTCTGCCTGATCCGCATTTACTGGGTCTCTGGGAGAGCCAGGGAACAAAATGAGTACCCGCCAACCGCCAATGGCGGGCAGATTTAAGGTTTGGCGACTAACAATGAGAGGTCTGCCCGCCACCTCATATCGATACTCTTATTTTGAAAGTCCTGTGCGGGTCTCATTTCCGCCCCAAGCGCAGCTCCAGTCATAATATCTATGGCTCTGTCAGCTAGCAACGTTCGGTTCATATGATACTCTTATTTTGAAAAAACCTGTGGCAACTCCGCGAGTCATATCCGCCCAGTCCGTGCTTCTGCTCGCATTACAGCCGAGCGGGGCTACACAGCAGTGCGCCTATTTTGCTAGCCGAAAAATGTCTGTGGTGTCAAATGCATCTAACATGCGTTGCATCGTCGCCATTCCTTTATGCCCACATCGCCCGAAATGAACGTTACGTTACGTTAGCGTAAGCTAACAAGCTAATCCTGATCAGAGGCAGAGCAGAGCCATAGAGAACAACAGACAGTGTGGACTGGGGAAAGGGAAATGGGGGGGCACTCTCCCTTTCCCTGTGTGTGTGCGTTTGGAAAGATGATGAAGTCACTAGTCAGGACTCAGGACAGGAGTATATTATAGTAAACTGAGGATTACTGAGGATGGACAGATAATGTTGATATTCAAATATAAAAAAGTTTCGAGAGGAGTGGAAGTTTGAAGACAGACTAGACTACAATATGATGCAGGGGTGGTGAGTTGAAACAGTGTGTGTGTGTGTGTGTCCCGACCCAACTTCTATGTTTCAATAAATTATTTGCATTTAAAACTATTAACGCTGACTCATTCCTTCAGTCCACTCAAAATTATGCTAATATTCCTTATGTTGTTTATGATATTAATTGAAAATAGCATATGAGAGTATTATATAGTAATAATAACACATGGCGATATACTAAAAAGCTATTTATAATTTTTGGCTGGTAAAAAATCTGCCTGGCTGGTAGTTTTTAAAATCTACCAGCCAAATGGCTGGTAAGTCAAAAAGTTAATTTTGTTCCGTGGGGAGAGCTGCTAAACCCTGTAGAGAAGGACACCAGGGTCTTCCTGTCCCGTGTGTTATCGAAGGGGTTTACTTCTTCCAACCATCCAACTATGGTGGAGCTGCTAGCACTTTGACTACTTGACCCAGACAATACGCTGCTGCGTCTGTTCAACCTGTCTGGATGTTGGTCTTGCTCATCTTGCCCTAAAGAATAGAATTTGTTAAAAGTTTTTATTAAATTGAGATGTCACTCACAACATAGAATATGATTGAAAACTGCAAGTGCTTTCATCACAATGAAAAATAAAACAAACGTACGATTTCCAGTGGATTTACTTCTTGCACCATTGTATAGCTCGGTTCTGCATTCCAAATGGCATCTAAGTTTGGGATCATCTCCGTTTTTCCAGTCTTCATGTAGTCTTCTGATTAATGCTTCATCATCCACACTCTCAGAATAAGACTAAATCTGTGCGTAGCCTTTTTGGGTGACTTTTGAGAGTTTTTTAATCCCAGTCTCAGGACCACCACAGATGAAGCACCTTAAGCAACAAGCTACAGAATCCTCTTCCATGTTGTAGTCTACTAAAAGACAAGTGTCATGATTCATGTCAAAACATACAGAACTGGTCCACACAGCATGACTTATTGATGGAGTGAGTGAACTACAAGATTATATATATTTTTTTTGATCAACTTTTTCTCCCATTTTCTATTTTTCTCCCATCTCAATTTTCGTATCATCCAATTCAACCCTCCCCTGTCTTTGAACGCTGTTTCATGCCTCCCACAAGCCGGCTGCAATGTGGACTAAGTCATACATAGCACGAGTCCCCTCCGATACTCGAGGTAACAGCAGTCGCATCTTTCTCGGTCTTTCAGCGTCAGGGGTCTGGGCTTTGGAGGGGCCCCGCCCCCGTCACTTCCTGATTCTACTGCGCAGGCGCACCAACCGACCTGTAAGAGTCGCTGTCCACAACGCCCGATCCCCACCCATCAGTTTCCCTCCCCCTAATACTGCCAATGTGTATTAGTGCGGACGACCAGCTAAACTGAAAGCAATGTGGAGCGCTGGGCTCGAACATGGAGGCGAACCTGTTCGAGCCCAGTCTCCAGTATTGGTGGTGAGCGCCTTGCCCACTGCACCACGTAGCCGCAACCCTACAAGATTATCTTCACTGAAAAAGTAGATCACCACACAAAGTCCAGCTGATCTTATAACCACTCTGATGCTAGCTATCTATCTAATGTTAGCTGTAAGCAAACTTTAGCTAGGTGAATGGTTGTTTATTGTTAGCAATAAACTAGAGAAAATTGATAAAGTGCTACATTTACAGTTATCAAACCTTTTGCCAGCAGAGGAAAACCAATTACTCTCCCAAAGAGTAGTTAAACGATCATACCTTAAAATCGTTTTTGTTGTGCAGAAATATTTGCCATGATGCAGCACTCCTGCTCCTTCCCCACATGCAGACAGTGTATCATACTGAGCATGTGCACAGTAGGTGAACACTTATTAGTGTTTTGCAAATTTTCATATTTTATTTTCCAGAATAGAATCAAACGAACAACACCTCAGTCCCATACCGTTGATTATACCCTTTTTGCTGTACATTATAGCTTAAAATATATTATACTATCAATATTATATGGCCAGGGAGCCATTCTTACTCAAAACTAATCGTTGGAATAGATTCAGCACCCCTGAAAACCCCTAGTTAGTCACCCCACACGTTAATATTTGATTTACATTTTTTTCATATTTTTCGCCCAAACCCCCTGGGCTCCTTAACTTTGATTGGCTCTCCAGAATTTTCCCAGAGGATTTGGGTTTGAATAAATTGAGTGGTGTTAGTAGACACCTATAGGAACACTTTGGTGAAGAAAGCTATTGGTAATACATTTTTTCACAGATGCTCCAAACATCTTGCTAAAATTCCCTAACTAATTGTCGAATGTACAAAATCGCTAGCTCAATGCTAATCAGCTAATAATGTAGCTTCATCCTGAGTCATGCTAGCGAAGCTCCAAGCTCAATTTGGTTAAATGAAAACTAGAAAGAAACCATTTCAGAAGTACTTATAATTGTATTGATATGCTGTACGATAAGAACATGGTCTATATACATTTTGAATGCTTTTGAGAGTTTAATATGGAACGTGAGGAATGTTCCCATATGCTAGCGCACTTTAGCCTAATTTAGCATAAGACAGATGGATATTCCCACGTGCTGTGATAAGGTAGCCTACTTTAGCTTAGCATAGCTAAAAGTAGCCTGATTGATTATTCATTCTAAAAGCAATAAAAAGATGATGAAGCGATAAAAGATGGTAAATAGCTTTTATTTTCTGAATGCCTGTATAACGCAGGCCAGGTTTTTCTAGCACCCTGTTCCACCTCCGGGAGGAGTTCCCAGGAGTCCCGACCGACCACCACTCATCACGTGTGCCTACGCGGGACGAGGCAGTGTGCCAGACCGACACAAAATGGTGAGCCAACCCACTGAACCTCAGATCTAGATCAAGGCTATGCCCGGCCTGATCTGATTACCCCTGTTGCCTCAACACCCTGTTGCCTCAACAGCCTGGTAGGATTGTGAAATTACCTTCCTCATTCCCAGTGAGGAAGTGGATCAGGAATTAACTAACTAATTGAACGAGAGCACAAGGACTTCCAAGGGCTTTGACCCCGGTTCACCTTTTGTATTTTGATATTGTATTTTGTATTTGATTGATGCACATTGTATATATGGGTACTGATATTTTTCCTATAAGAAGGGAGAGTTAAAGGGTAAATGCACCCAGTAAGATACTTGAATCACTGATATTTCTCCTATAAGAAGGGAGAATTAAAGGGTAAGTGCACCCAGTAAGATACTTGAACCACTGATATTTCTCCTATAAGAAGGGAGAATTAAAGGGTAAGTGCACCCAGTAAGATACTTGAACCACTGATATTTCTCCTATAAGAGGGAGAGTTAAAGGGTAAATGCACCCAATAAGATACCTGAACTACTGATGTTCTCCTGTAAAGAGGACGAGTTAAAGGGTCAATGTACCCAGTAAGATACTTGAATCTCACTGATAACATATTGATTATAGTTGAATCACTGCTGGTTCTCCTGTAAAGAAAGTTGGTTTACAGGGTCATTTCACCTGATACGGTATTTGCATTCCTATAACCTTGAATATTTCTATTGGTACTTTGTTCCTATTACACCTGCAAAGGAAGAGTTTAAAGGGTAATTTCACCTAATAAGGTACTTGTATTCCCTAGCACACTTAAAGGTTTAAATTAATATGTTTAAACACTTACCTATTGAAATGATAAACTGATATAGAGTTTACTGAACGATAAACTGTTATAGAGTTTACTGATCTGCAATTGCAGAAGAAAGAAAATGAGTTACTCACGAAAAAGGGATACATCTAATGTCCAACTTTAAACCTAGCTTTTAGCTAGTGATAACCTCAGAGACGTCTGAACCGAACCAAATGTGTTGATCCAATCAACTTAGAACCTGATATCGAACAAACCCTCCTGAAAGAAGGAGTGGTTAATGAAAGAACCTAAAAGGGATACTTCACTTTACCTCACTGTATGTATTGTAATTGTCTAGCTAGCGCGCTTGTTGTGAATAAACTACCGGTCACTGTTATAACCTTGTCTTTGGTCTACTACTCCTTTAACTGTGTATATTACTCCTCTCCTCATTCGAACCTAGAACTGGTCTGTGGCGAACAGCTGTTACTGTTAGTGACACAAGTGCTACATATGTGACAAATAAACCTCTTGAATCTTGAATGTCCCATCCATGTAGTAATGCTATAGAAGAAGACACATCGATGTAGTCACATGTCCCATCCATGAGATAACCCGTTCACTACCACACTACCAAAGGGTTAACCCTTTCACTGCAACAATACAGAAGGTTAACCCTTTCACTGCAACAATACAGAAGGTTAACCTGAAGTAGATTCCCAAGCTCAATAACGGTTCTGCTCTGTATCAGAACCGGGTGGTTAGTACTCTGCGTTGTTTCAATAACTCTAAAGCTCTGGGAATCACTTATTTCTTCTCAGCGGTGCAGGCAGAAGGAATTCAGGAGGAAAAGGTAGTTAACAACAGCTGTTTAATCAAAGTCAAGAGTTGTATACAAATTACAATAAAGAAATGCTATAATTGTGATCAAAGACCCTATGCCGTCTTGATAACAACCAGACTAATATTTATAGTAGATGAAGAATGATAGTTGATGATGGCTTTGTTCCCTTGGCTAGGGATCAAAGTATAGTTCTGTTTTTCCCTCCAAAAGCGATGTCCTTTGTTCTTCTGCCGACCTGCCTGCCTTGAGTGTGGATGGGTGGTAAGAGGTGTTGTCCTGTGAGTTGGGTTTTCAGAGTCTCCCTCCCCCTCACAACATCCCATCTTATCTCAAGGCGCAGGGTCTCGTTGTGATGACATCATAAGCTGTGGTTTGTCCAATCACCGCCTCTCTATGTTTGAATGCAAACGGAGGCGGTCCTTACCCAGTCAAATATACTTTCATTTGTTTTATTCAATCTAACAATCTACTTTAATACATTGCATTTATTCATTTCCTAATATCTATTCCTAATATCTATATTTGAATTACCATTGATCACATAAACACAGAGATATTATTCTTGAACACATTTCTTTTCATAGTGACTTATTTTCACTTTAAGTGAAAACTAATTACCTAGTGAATTCTTACCCTAATATAAACAAGCCTATTCTATTTAAATTTTAACTTACATCATCTGATTTTACACAGTTTAATATTTTTAGCTTTCATTTACTATACATTCTTCCATATCAAAAACTAAGTTGTTTATGAGGTGTGTGTGTGTGTGTGTGTGTGTGTGTGTGTGTGTGTGTGTGTGTGTGTGTGTGTGTGTGTGTGTGTGTGTGTGTAAACAGACCTTTGATGGTCACATTGATGTCTCCTAAAAGGAGACACATGTTTCTCTAAACTAAGTTGTGTGTGTGTGTGTGTGTCATGCATGTGTCCTCTGTGTGTGTGTGTGTGTGTGTGTGAATGGGTAACTAAGGCTTATCTGAACTCCTTCCTGTCCCCCACCCTGACGAACCCAGGTGGCTCTTTTGTTCTAGAACCCCCGAAGGGCTTATTCAAACAGTTCTTTATAGTTTACAGCCGGCTGTTGAGTGGCCCGACACCCAACCTTTTGTGAGGGGTCTTGCGTTAGTAAATAACCCTATCTATTTTAGTGAGACAGGGCAAAAGGGCAGAGTAATTTAATCACCAGAAGAATGTATTTGGTTGACTGACTAGTGCAGCTATTTTCTCTAAATATAACAAATTAGTTTGATTTGAAATCCTATGATGATGATCTATGTTAGAATCTACCACATTTCCACACTCGGATAGTTTATCTATCCTTAATATGTCAAACATAGATCTTAATTCCTACACACTACTATCTAGATAATACTTAAGACATTTTAAATCATATTAGGATAAAATACATACACTCAGATTCTAAAATTCAACCTAACATTCGTTTTCTATATCTCTTTCTTATGTATAATTATAAATTCAATATAACACCTTTATTAGCAGTTTCAGTTTTGTGTCCCGTGTACAGTCTTTAACAACCTGTTTTCGTACCAAGATCAATTTCCATTGGTTTCAACTGTGAGTTGTCAAATTCTGACTTGGAGCAGTGAGGAGGGGGGTCAATGTTTTCTAGATTGACCCGGCCTCCTCTTTATCGCTCAGAACTGGTGCAGTTCACGACTGCTGAATGGTGCCACCCATTCTGGGAGGTGGAATTAGAAAATCACACCCCGTCTTCTGTCGAGAACATCTTGACTCGTGTTGACCTCTATTAGGGGGTAGAACCCCCTGCTGTATTTTTCTATTTCTGTCACAGCGGTGGGGAGGTCGTTGCTGGCTGCTCAACCCCCGTTGACCCTTGGATTAGTGGAAGAGGTTCGCTTCTCTCCCCCTCCGCCTGGTCGTTGATAGGGGCGATAGCAGCTCCCCCCTTTCCCTTGTAGACCCCCTGGTCAATGGTTAAGGCCTGCAGCCCGTCTGTTGACAGCCGGAGTTGTTGCTGAGGCCTAGCCGCCTATCTCCTCGTTGGTTGCCTGTCGTTTCCCTCTGAAGCCTCAAGACCCGGTCACTGCGTTGGCCGGAACTCTCCCGGCCTGAGAGGTAGACTTCTCCTGGTTCTTCTCTAGGTGCCCTGCAGCGTTGGGATTCCCCATGGACTCTGGGTAGACACTAGCCAGTGTCTGGTTCCCCAGTCTCCCATTTGTATCCTGTAGTGAATATAGATTTCGCTTCGGGACAGTGCAGGTCACTTCTACCACAACAATTGATTGAGAATCCATACTTTTCCTCCCTCAGACTCTCTTTACTGGTCTGAGCTTTGACAACTTTCTTTTCCAAATCATTTATCTATATATTTCATGGCTTCTAGATCATTAATTTTCAAAATTCTGAAAAATTCACATGGCTCTCATTATATTATGCTGTCAAAACAGTATACTCCACCACCCTTTGATGTGGAATAAAATTCTAAACATCATACCTCCGTCCTCGGACAGCCGCACCCCGGCTCGGACAGTCAGCACTGACATCTCCACTCTCCCAGTAATCCTGTGTGTATGGCAACAAATCACAGTCCGCCTTAAACACACATCTTCCACACTCTCCGCCAGCCTTCATCAAGCCCACGGAGTCCCCCACAAGCCAATTATCAATTGCACATGTTCACACCCTACACAAAGACTAACTTGGCCAATAGCGACCAAACCTATTGAGCTTTATTAATGTACAGAGAATCATGCTTCCCAACACTTTCACCAATCACGACACACACCCAGCCCGTAAAACCGGGTATTCAATGGGCGGAGAACAAAAATCCATGAACCAGCTCATGTCCATACACTTTGTTCCCAGTCCATTTTACAGACATATACTACCCAGTCCTGATGTGTCGAGATCACTCCCAGCTTGCCAGGTACCCTAAGAAAAAATATATAAAAAGAAAGGAAACAGAAAACAAAACATACAAAGAAAAACCATGCCAAACCAATAAATGAAAAAATAATCCAAACTTGTGAGCTTTTTTTTTTTTTTTTTTTTCAACTAATTTTTAACCTATCATCTAGAGGCTTATGCACCCCTGTATTAACTAAGAAACAAAAAAGGGAAATCAAATGAATAAACAAAATGAACGCTCCCGGCCTAAGTCAGGAATTGCTCGTAACACACTAGAAAAGAGAAGTAAAAATAAAAGTAACCACCTATTTCTATTACCCATAACTGTTAATACCCATTTATCAATACTATAAACCACTATGGGTCTTTTTAATCTCCTAATCATGCACTCCACCCTTTGACCAATCTGAATATTGACCAAGCATGGATAATTTACTGACCACTAGCTTCCGCAGTGTCAATATTAACTGTTTAACATAATTAGATTTTCTTGTTAGTCTGATTAGTTCATGCATTTGTCAGTCACTCATACATCCGTTTTTAGTAACTTCCATTCATAATCTAATCACCTAACCCCTCTATTTATTTTTTATTCTATTTTTATTCTAATCTAATTAGGAGCATATTTTATCATTCAATATATCCCACCTTCACCCTAGTCAGTTGCATATATTTTTATTCTGCCGGTGGCCTCTGCAGACATGACCTTTGAAAATGACCTTTCACTCCACAGATCCAACAACACTGGCGGTCTCCCCCGGGTTGTGGGACTCCATCCGCCGCACCGCGTATCCATTCGGATTCCTGCCTCTGCCTCCACCTCTTCCTCGTGGTTGCCACCCGATTGCCCCTCTCGACCTTTGTTGTTGTTCTGGCGCAGGACCCCCTTGTGTTCCCGCTTGAGCCCGTCTCTGGCCATCTGGTTCTCCATTGGAACCTGTCTCCCCTCCGGGCTGTGTGGACTGGATTAGGCCTTGGAGGTATTCCACTACCTGTCTAGCCTCGGTTAGCTGTTGTTCTAGAGGGAGGCACGTCTTCCCCTCTTCCTCCACCCTGGCCCTCGTTGACTGGCTCCTAGTCATCGGGCCACATCTCTCAGTTTGGTACTGATGGTGGGGGTGGAGAAAACCTGGGCACGAGACACAAGTGGGCTGTAGAAACTGTTCATGTATCGCTCTCCTCAGCCGCTTTCGTTGTCCCTTGGTTAACTGGCAGTCTCCCGCAACGGACACTTCAGCGTGGATCGGCTCGGGTAATACAGTTGTCTCTGGGTCGCTTGCTGCAACGACTCCCTGTGGCGGGGTTAAAGACATTATTTCCAGTCCCTCCGTCACACTGGACACTAGAGGGGAGTCGATCACATTCCAGTCAATTAGGTTAACGTCACTGTTCAATTCGGTCAATGTAATGTCTGCAGAGGTTATCGGCATTACCCCACTACCGGCATTATTTCTTTTCATCACCTTTCGTAATCTCTTTTTCTGTTTTTTAATTTGGGTACGCATTCTATACCGGCCTCCTTTAAATACAAGGTTCTGTAATGGCCTGAATATCTTTGGCCATTTTTTCGTCACTTTTATTGTGACATCTCCAGTCGTTGAAATAGACTTGTCTACCCTTTCTATGGTTAGTGCATCTAACCCTCCAGTTGCTCCTATCTGTGTACTTTCCATTCTCACCCTTCTTCAAACACTCGTAATGTCACCGTTTGGAAAGCAAGTTTCTCTGTATTCAAACTATTTTTACCAAACTTGAGTTAATTTCACTCACACTTCTGTATTGGTGCAAACAGGAATTGATAACTCGCTGTGTGATACTATACCCCCCGACTTTCAACAGTCTCTTTGATTTCCCTGTTGGGGTTCGAAATTGTCAGCGCTGGCCGTCCGTCCCGGAGCAGCTGTGACGAGAGAAGAAAAAAATACACTTAATTATCAGTGACATTTCCCGTTCACAATCCATCATTTATCTTTAAGCATGGAATGTCGGGCATCTCCTATACTAAAATCACTTGAGAGCATTTGTGCAATCTTCGTTTTTGATTTATCAATGACACAGCCTTAATCTTTTTCCAGTTGTCTCCATTGGAAAACCAGAACTCTCAATCCCGTTGTCATGATCCTCCTTAACACAACTCCGGGGAACTTATTTTGCATCAGCCTCCTCCTTCTGTTGGTCAATCAGAAATTTGTTATTTACAGCCTATCATTTCTAAACATCTGTATTGGACATGGTAATTTAGGTGAATAATCTCACTTTTACTCTAATTGTTCTTTGCAAATGACTATGTGTATAATTACACTTTATCTTCGCTTCTATGTGTAACTATATTCATTTCTGTCCGTGAAAGCCTAACAATGTATTCCGCTCATATTACATTATACATATCAGTAACATACATATTTTCCATTCATAATTTCTCACACAGTTACTATATTTCCCCCGTAACACCTAACCCCTTAGGTGTTAAAACGAGCTTCCCACGAGAACAGAAATCAATTTTCAGTGCCTTATGTCACTGAAGTCCCTGCGCATTTAGAACAGTGTCACACAACCCGTTCATAAACACAGGTGCCGACACCATCCCCACATTGAAATCCCTGCCGACAAATGACATCTCACTGGTCAACCTAACTTGTAGCCCACGGCGTCCCCCTCCAGCTTGCAATCCTGGAGCGTGACACCCCGGGCTTCCTACTCAAGGACATCCAAAGTTCATTCCACTCACAACCACTGCCACACACACACAGCACCTCCGACACCACTCAACCACCGTAACCACAGTCACCCAAAAACCCACACACAATATAACCCAATGCGCGTAGTGTGGCAGCGAGCCTTTGACGAGTGCACGCATAGCGCATCCCCGTTAATGCGCGGTGGCAGACAGCGAGCCCACCCCCGCCACGACGTCCAGCAGTCCCCGTACCCCCGCTAAAATGAAAATGTGCGCAGTGTGGCAGCGAGCATCGACGAGTCGCACACAGCGCATCCCCGTCACCGCGTGGAGGCAGACAGTGAGCTACGACGATCTGTCCACCCACACCCCCATCACAGGCGCAGCCGAGCAGAGTAAATATGCTCCGACTTACGGCCCACCAACATGAACGCCACACAAAAATCACTGACACGGAGTCCACCGCGTTGCCCCGTGTCAGCAGCGCTACATTTCTCCGTTAAGTCAAGAGACCGGAAGGTGGCCGGAGACCTGGAGAGAGCCGGAGAGTACGTCCCCATCGCCGGTTGAGTACGACCTCATTGTCCTAACGCCAGCCAATACCACTACCAGCACTAGAAATTCCCTAAAAATAACAATAAAACTGAATATGGAACAACAACATACACTAAACAAGTCCCAAACTCAACCAACTGCCTTCGAACCCTACAGTAAACAGCAATAAACAATAAACCTAGCACTACACCGCGTTCGAAACCCATAAAGAAAACAACACATTCATATACAGGCCCAAACTAGGAGAGAAAGAGAGAGCGTTTCGGGGGGGCCGAGGGGGGAAGAAAATATGGAAGAGAGGCGGCGTGGGAACGAGAGCCCTCGTTCATACCACACCACACCACAACATAGTCTGTGCCCATACCCATGAGGGGAGTGAGGGGGAGGGAGTGAGCGAGAGGGAGAGAGCGAGAGGGGGGGGGGGGGGGTAAGAGAGAGAGAGAGGGGGGAGGTGAGAGGGAGAGGGGGGGGGGGTGAGAGAAGGAAAGAGAGAGAAGGAAAGAGAGAGGGGGAGCGAGGGGGGGGGGTGAGAGAGAGTGTACGAGGGGGAGGGGGGCCAAGGCCCCACATTCCACCACCAGATTAAAGCACAACAATCCACTCTCACTTCACCAGCACACTAACCCCCAAATGAAAACGTTCTGTGAGCAGAACCCAAAAAATAAACTCATCCTGTCCTCTTCTGCCCCCTACCGTTTTCCTAAATAAACTCCACCTTCCCCTTAACAATGGACGCTTGGTGCCCCTCCCAAGATGGACGCCGGCGCCCCTACTAAGATGGACGTCCCATCGCGAGACATCCCGAGAGCCCCGTCATGCCATGACGTCAGCACAGTTAGCTTAGCTTCGTTAGCCACGTCGCAGGCCGCCAGACCGCGCACCCTTATGACGTCACAACCGGCGACCGCTTTAGCCGTTAGCGCGGCTAGGTAGCATTAGCTTAGCTTCTCCCATGATCCCATAAAAACGTTCCCCAACGACCCATCGACCCGTTTCGCCGCGCAGGCCGTCTCCTCGCAATGTTAATATAACACCACATTCCCCACAACAGAACCCCAATCCCCTCAAAACGCCAGTGTAGTGATCTAAACAGAAATATAAAAACATAACAGCCTTTAGGCCGCCGCAAAACACTAGTTTGACCCCTCTGTCGTCACCACCGGTGAGCTCAGAACGACTTCCGGGTCCCCGCAACATACTATCCCGTTCACCTAAAACATTATACAACTATTTTATAGAAGTCCAATGTGAAAATGTTTAAGTGCCTAACACATCCCCGTAATCCCAAGACACTATCGATCGACCTTATACATTTGAACCTACGCCTATTTGTCCGCCGCATCCTCCGGTCGCCTCAGAGGCTAATACAGTAGCTAACTGCTGCTGCGTTCCACCGGCCCCGAAAAACCGGCGTTATCATTACATTTCCCCACGGCTAACCGGTGACTTAAATTACATAATAATACAACAATACTCTCACACGTACCACCAACCATACCTAACCATAGCCATTCTCCAACCATTCATTCATACACGCTTCCTAACTACAAATAAAAATACAAAATCAGCATTCACGCACATTATCGTCTCTCGAACGTCGCACAGCAGCGCGACTAGTAAACACGAGACCAAACGTAATCGCAGACACTTTCATACTGTATGTTTAAGCTTACCATAGCTTCGCAATCGAATTCCCACTAAGTACTTATCAGTCATCTCGACCGAATTGTTTTTAAGCACATTGTTTTCGTATCACAGCGCACGTAATTCAATCAACATGCCGGTTTCGCTCAAGATTAAAAAGGGATCTCCGGACCCAATTCGATTCTATGCCTAAGGACAAACACACATCTTATATTTAATCCGGCCGAATAGGTTCCCGCAGACACGTCCTGTCTATCACGCGATCAGCCAGTAAACCATTCTATTATTGAGCCTCTTGAACACACCGGCACCCCTACCTTCTATTAATTACTACGTGTTAATCCTGTAATCGCACAAACCAAGTTCCCTGATCATGAAGGTTCCCACGCATCTCTACCATACCTGATTTGCATGTTCTAAATAGCAACAGAGCCCTTCCTATACACAGCTCTCTTTCCATTCAGAACAATCAAATCTTAATCAACCATTACTCGCGCCCTCTTCCCGAGAATAATTTTTAGGGAATTTATATACTCAGAACGCGCCCCTGTCGTACACACCAGATTACCGCGCTTCCTAGCCAGAAAAGCCTTTCATCTGCCGTCATGCGACGCTAATACCATTGCCAATAATCAGATAGTCTGTGCCTCCAATACGTCATCATATTACAATAACATGAGGTCTTTTAATTACTTCACATAATTCTACATGAAGCAATTGCTTTTCCCAACCCCTTGTTGTTCGAACACTCACCTCTCTCAGGAACGAAGCTCCCGCAGCGTGTCCTCCGTCGTCCGCTGATGAGGTCGATGAGTGAAGGAAAAAAATAAATTTCTCGTCCTGGGCCGCCGCTTGTTCATGGGTCGCGACACCAAAATGAAGTAGATTCCCAAGCTCAATAACGGTTCTGCTCTGTATCAGAACCGGGTGGTTAGTACTCTGCGTTGTTTCAATAACTCTAAAGCTCTGGGAATCACTTATTATCTTCTCAGCGGTGCAGGCAGAAGGAATTCAGGAGGAAAAGGTTATAACAACAGCTGTTTAATCAAAGTTAAGAGTTGTACAAATTACAATAAAGAATGCTATAATTGTGATCAAAGACCCTATGCCGTCTTGATAACAACCAGACTAATATTTATAGTAGATGAAGAATGATAGTTGATGATGGCTTTGTTCCCTTGGCTAGGGATCAATGTATAGTTCTGTTTTTCCCTCCAAAAGCGATGTCCTTTGTTCTTCTGCCGACCTGCCTGCCTTGAGTGTGGATGGGTGGTAAGAGGTGTTGTCCTGTGAGTTGGGTTTTCAGAGTCTCCCTCCCCCTCACAACATCCCATCTTATCTCAAGGCGCAGGGTCTCGTTGTGATGACATCATACGCTGTGGTTTGTCCAATCACCGCCTCTCTATGTTTGAATGCAAACGGAGGCGGTCCTTACCCAGTCAAATATACTTTCATTTGTTTTATTCAATCTAACAATCTACTTTAATACATTGCATTTATTCATTTCCTAATATCTATTCCTAATATCTATATTTGAATGACCATTGATCACATAAACACAGAGATATTATTCTTGAACACATTTCTTTTCATAGTGACTTATTTTCACTTTAAGTGAAAACTAATTACCTAGTGAATTCTTACCCTAATATAAACAAGCCTATTCTATTTTAACTTACATCATCTGATTTTACACAGTTTAATATTTTTAGCTTTCATTTACTATACATTCTTCCATATCAAAAACTAAGTTGTTTATGAGGTGTGTGTGTGTGTGTGTGTGTGTGTGTGTGTGTGTGTGTGTGTGTGTGTGTGTGTGTGTGTGTGTGTGTGTGTGTGTGTGTGTGTGTGTGTGTGTGTGTGTGTGTGTGTGTGTGTGTGTGTGTGTGTGTGTGTAAACAGACCTTTGATGGTCACATTGATGTCTCCTAAAAGGAGACACATGTTTCTCTAAACTAAGTTGTGTGTGTGTGTGTCATGCATGTGTCCTCTGTGTGTGTGTGTGTGTGTGTGTGTGTGAATGGGTAACTAAGGCTTATCTGAACTCCTTCCTGTCCCCCACCCTGACGAACCCAGGTGGCTCTTTTGTTCTAGAACCCCCGAAGGGCTTATTCAAACAGTTCTTTATAGTTTACAGCCGGCTGTTGAGTGGCCCGACACCCAACCTTTTGTGAGGGGTCTTGCGTTAGTAAATAACCCTATCTATTTTAGTGAGACAGGGCAAAAGGGCAGAGTAATTTAATCACCAGAAGAATGTATTTGGTTGACTGACTAGTGCAGCTATTTTCTCTAAATATAACACATTAGTTTGATTTGAAATCCTATGATGATGATCTATGTTAGAATCTACCACAAACCCTTTCACTGCAACAATACAGAAGGTTAACCCTTTCACTACCGCACTACAGAAGGTTAACCTTTCACTACCACACTACAGACGGTTAACCCTTTCACTGCCCCAGTGTTCACCACCATATTTAATCTATCCCTGGATGAGTCCGTGGTCCCTGCCTGTTTCAAGGTGTCTACTACAATACCGGTACCAAAGAAATCCTCCCCAACAGGTCTTAATGACTACAGACCGGTGGCCCTCACCTCTGTGGTCATGAAATGTTTTGAGAGGCTGGTTAAGATTACATTTGTGCCTTCCTCCCCAGTGATATGGACCCTATGCAATTTGCATACAGGCCAAACAGTTCCACTGACGATGCGGTCTCCCAAGTACTACACAGCACCCTCTCTCACCTAGACTGCCAGAAGGGGGGCTATGTGAGACTGTTGTTCATTGACTATAGCTGAGCGTTCAACACCATAGTCCCCACCAGACTGGTGGACAAGCTGATCGAGCTGGGTCTGAGCTCCGCTCTGAGCGCCTGGATACTGGACTCTCTGAGTGAAAGGCCCCAGGCGGTCAGGGTGGGGGGTCAGACCTCCAACACCATCACACTGAGTATCGGGTCCCCCCAGGGCTGTGTTCTGAGCCCCCTGCTGTACTCACTATACACACATGATTGTGTGGCCAAGTTCAGCTCCAACTCCATAGTGAAGTTTGCGGACGACACAGTGGTGGTGGGGCTGATCTCTGACAACGACAAGAAGGCCTACTGGGAGGAGGTTGAGGTACTGGAACAGCCTGCTCCTGAACCTTGGTAAAACCAAGGAGCTGATCGTGGATTTTAGGAGAACACAGCAGGGGACACACACACCACTGAGGATAAACGGGGCTACCATGGACAGGGTGAGCAGCTTCAAGTACCTGGGGATCCACATCTCAGAGGACCTGACATGGACAACAGACAGACTCAGTCGTGAAGAAGGCGAAGCAGCGCCTCTACCACCTGAGACAGTTAAGGAAGTTCAGAGTATCGGGGAAGATACTCCAGTCCTTCTACTCCGGAGCTGTAGAGAGCATCTTGACTGGAAACATCACTGCCTGGTATGGAAACAGCACGGCACAGGACAAGAAGGCCCTACAGAGAGTGGTGCGCTCAGCTGAGCGTACTACGGGTTAGGGGTTGGAATCACCAGAGGCCTCACAATACAATACTATCACGATACTTGAGTCATGATACGATAGTATTACGATACTAAATATATTGCGATATGCTGAGTATTGCGATATTAATATTGCGATATATTGCGATTTATTACCTTTTTTCAACTGCAAAGTCAAATTTTGTCAACATGTTTTATCTAATAAAATAAAGTTCAGTCTGTTCATCTCACTTCAATAATTTTTATTGCAGAACATGGTATTTTCTCAAGCAGACAGATGTAAACACTGTAATCTGTGTTGCATGTACCTGACAAACTGAACTGTTTGTATTACAGTCATATTCCAACTTAACTGAATGCACATGTGTGTGTGGACTACTGTACTATTACAGGTATTGAAATGAAGTTCAAGTTCTTTAATAGTTGTCATACAGAAGTACAGAATACTTTCATACAAAATGCTTCTTACTGTTACACTCCAGAGACTGTGCTAGACAAGATAGTATCAAATAACATAATAACATAATATAGCATGAATTTAGAAGAAGAAAATGAGGTCACAGTGTTCGGTATAGACATATGTACAATGTTCTGAGTTACCATATAATATACAATACACAATACTATGCAGTGTACTAATGTACAGTACTATCTAGTGCAAAGCAGAAATGGGATGAGGTACAATTTTAGGTACAATTTACAGTAAGGTGTACGAGTTGTAGTGCAATCCTTCATCCATAAATATAAAGTGTGGGGAGTGGGTGCTACAGTGTGTTTGTTTAAAGTGGGTGTGTGCTATAAGTGTGTGGAGTGGGTGCTACAGTGTGTTTGTTTAAAGTGAGTGTGTGCGTGTGGATGTGTGTGCTATGTGCGTTTGGTGGTTGTTGTTGTGTAGTGTTCATTCATTGTTCGTTTAGCAGCCTGATGGCCTGGGGATAGAAGCTTCTTCTGAGTCTTTCTGTGCTCGCCTTGAGACTCCTGTATCGCTTGCCTGACCGCAGCAGTTCAAAGAGGCAGTTGTTCGGGTGACTGGAGTCTTTAATGATTCTCTTAGCCTTGCCCTTGCAACGCTTGTAGTAAATGTTCTGGAGGGTGGGGAGCCCCCCTCCAATTGTGCGTTCGGCTGAACGTGTCACTCTTTGTAGTCTGCTTTGGTCTTGTGCAGTGCTATTCCCAAACCAGGAGGTGATGTTGCCGGTCAAGATGCTCTCTATTGTACATGAGTAGAAGTTCTTAAGGATCTTCTGGCTGACTTGGAACTTCCTTAGGCGCCTGAGGAAGTAGAGGCGTTGTCGTGCCTTCTTCACAACACTGTTAATGTGTGTGGTCCATGTCAAGTCCTCGGATATGTAGGCTCCGAGGTACTTAAAGCTGTTGACTCTCTCAACCGGTGCCCCGTCGATGCTGAGGGGGCTGTAGTCCTTGACCCCCGACCTCCTGAAGTCCACAATCATCTCCTTTGTTTTGCTGACGTTCAGGGAGAGGCTGTTTTCCTGGCACCATCCCGCCAGGACCTTGACCTCTTCCAGGTAGGCCCTCTCGTCGTTGGCAGAGATCAGGCCCACCACCACTGTGTCGTCAGCAAATTTGACGATTGTATTGCTACTCCGCTGAGCCACACAGTCGTGTGTGTACAGGGAGTAGAGGAGGGGACTCAGAACACAGCCCTGGGGGGCCCCTATGTTGAGGGTGATGGATGAGGAGGTGCAGTTGCCTGCTCTCACCACCTGGGGTCTGCCAGTCAGGAAGTCCAAGACCCACTGGCAGAGGTCATAGCCCAAGCCCAGGTCCCTGAGCTTGGCTATGAGTATGGAGGGGACTATGGTATTGAATGCCGAGCTGTAGTCGATGAATAGCATTCTCACATAGTTCCCCTGCCTCTTGTCCAGGTGTGATGCTGCTGTGTGCAGCACATGGGATATGGCGTCCTCCGTGGACCTGTTGGGGCGGTATGCAAATTGCAGGGGGTCCATGTTGATGGGGAGGGAGGAGCAGATGTAGCCCTTTACTAGCTTCTCAAAGCACTTCATGGCTATGGAGGTGAGAGCTACAGGGCGGTAGTCGTTGAGGCAAGCAGGCTTGGATTTTTTGGGTACAGGGATAATAGTGGACTTCTTCAGGCAGGTGGGGATGACAGCCTGTTCTAAGGACAGGTTAAATATGTCAGTGAATACTGGGGCCAGTTGGTCGGCACAGACTTTTAGGACGCGGCCGGGTATGCCGTCTGGACCTGCTGCCTTCCTGATATTCACTTTTTTAAAGGTCCGCCTCACCTCATGCTCTGTTACCCTGAACACTGCGCCTCCATCAGCAGCCGACCCCCCCCCCCCCCCCCCCATTGCCGAGGCTTGTGAGCTGGTGTTGTTATTACCAGCATCAAACCTCGCATAGAAGGTATTGAGGTCATTTGCTAAGGAGATGTCACTGTTCAGTTTGAGGGAGGCGCCTTTGTAGTCTGTCATCGTTTTGAGCCCCTGCCACATAGCTCTAGAGTCAGCTTGTTCAAACTGGAGTTCAATTTTATCCCTGTAGCGTCGTTTGGCCTCTGACACTGTCCTCCTTACGTTGTATCGCGCCACCTTGTGGTCATTCATGTTGCCTGCCTCTAGGCCGTCGTTGTATGCTTTGGTGCGCTCTCTCAGAGCTTCACGGACGGATTTGTCTACCCAGGGTTTTTGATTTGGGTAAACTTTCATTTTGGTAGTGGGGATTGTTTCTTTCACCCTAGTACAAACATAGTCCAGCACTGTCTCCGTGTAGACATTAATGTTATCTGTGTCGCGGAACACATTCCAGTCTGTGTGGTGAAACACTGACCGGATCGTCTCCTCTGACGTCACATCCCATTTCTGCACCTCTCGCGAGACTACGGGAGTACTTTTAATTCTCTGTCTGTACTTTGGTGAAAGAAAGATGGACGCGTGATCTGACTTACCAAAGCCACTATCAGAATGAGCCTTGTAGCCACCTTTAAATTGCGTGTAACAGTGATCTAGGATGTTACCGCCTCTGGTGTTGCAAGTCACATGCTGATAGAAGTCAGGCAATACCTTTCTCAGATTGGCGCTATTGAAATCTCCCAGAACTAAAATGGCGGCGTTAACATTCGCCACTTGGATTCTATTTACCTCGTCGTGTAGTCTGGAGAGCGCAACCTTGTTGCTGGCTTGCGGTGGAATATACACTCCGACCAGGACGATCGCCGTTAACTCCCTCGGGAGGAAGAAAGGACGACACTTGATGGTTATATATTCCAGTTCTGGGGAGCAGTGGTTGGATAATTGGATAACAATGCAACTTCCTTATACAAAAAAAATAAATACAAATTCAGAGAGTGGTGCGCTCAGCCGAGCGTACCACGGGTATTGCACTACCTCCCCTGCAGGTTCTATACAACAAGAGGTGCAAATCCAGAGCCTGCAGAATAATGAAAGACCCCCACCACCCCAATAACAGCCTGTTCCAGCTGCTGAGGTCAGGCAGACGCCTGCGAACCCCAGCTACTAGGACAGAGAGGCTTAGGCTCAGCTTCTTCCCCCAGGCCATCAGAGCCTTGAACAATGAACACTGAGTGCCACAGAACACTGATCTATCCACACACAAGCACACATGAGCACACACACGACACGCACGCTGTGCACGCTCACACACTAGCAGCCACTTTAACACTTTAACATGAGCAGACACACACTCATGCCGCACACGCCCACACTTATGGCCAAAAAGGAAAGGTCACTTTAAATTAGTATAACAACAGTAACAGTGTATTGCACTACCTAAGCTACCTAGCATGTCCTATATGCCCTGTAAATAACTATGTACAGATACCGAGATGTCCCACCATGTTACCTGTTACCTGTTACCTGTTTATTGCACAATGTTGTTTTTTATTGGATTCTATTACATGTTGTACCACTGTATTGCACATCGTTGCGGGCAAGACCACCCGCATTTCATTGTATACTTGTAAGCCGTGACAAATAAAACTCTTGACTTGACTTGACTTTTTTCTTTATTTTTTTTTATGTATAATTAAATATCGATACTTGGCGTCCCTGTATCGATACAGTATCGCCACGCAAAGTATCGCGATACTACTACGTATCGATTTTTTCCCCCACCTCTACTACGGGTATTGCACTACCACCCCTGCAGGTCTTATATAACAAGAGGTGCAAATCCAGAGCCTGCAGAATAATGAAAGACCCTCACCACCCCAACAACAGCCTGTTCACGGTGCTGCGGTCAGGCAAACGCCTGCGAACACCAGCAACTAGGACAGAGAGACTTCGGCTCAGCTTCTTCCCCCAGGCCATCAGAGTCTTGAACACTGAACTCTCCACACACAAGCACACATGAGCACACACACAACACACATACTGTATACGCTCACACACTAGCAGTCACTTTAGCATGAACACACACACACACATGCTGCACAGCCTCACACTCAACGGTCACTTTACACACTGAAAAGGTCACTTTAAAAATAAGAACGGGAGTGGTTCTTGTATAGTAAACAGATGGATATAGCAAGCTAGCATAAGGACACATAGTACAACTGTAGATTGTATAGTATAGCATTGTATAGTAGTGTACATAAGACCCAGTGCCTCATCCGTAGCTAACAGTGTATTGCACTATCGCAGGACCTTAGCATGTCTTACCATGCTTTTTGTAAACTTTATGTACATTATACCTGTTATGTCTTATTCTTATTACTTGTATTATTGCAGAAATGTCTTATTCTCATCCTATTCTTATTACTTGTATTATTGTATTGTATTATTGTATTATTATTGCACAATCGCTGCGGGCATAACCCCCCGCATTTCACTGTATGCTTGTATGCCGTGACAAATAAAACTCTTGACTTGACTTGACAAAGGGTCCATTCTGATTGACAAGCTAAAAACTATTGGTTTTGATACTTGTTAAGAGCTACAGGTGTCTCTATCTATCTCAACGACGATACGAGATAAAACCCTGTGGCCGCTCAATATCCCTCAGCGAGGTGCTAAACTCGCCAAGTTCTCGAGTCAATTCCCAATCCTAATCACGCCATGTATTAAGCCACAGAACCTCTGATTAGTTCAACAAGTCCATGGACCACTTAGCCTTGGTACCCCTCACCACAGCGTCCTGTTGTGAAGAATCTCAAGGCTGCTGGATAAATCTCATGTACCGGTTGACACAGAGTCTCTGGTGCTTGCTTGGAATCCCTTCCAGGAGATTTGCTTAATTCTTCATGGAAGTGGCCAAGTTTGTATTTTATTTAATTCTTATTTTATAGTCACTGGTTAATTTTATCCATTTCATATGAAATATAAACTTAGAAGAGTTGTTAACCTCTTCATTGTTTGTAATAAACAGAATGTCTGCTTGGGAAAACTCCTTTCATTGAATAATCATATTCACAGCAATACTATTTAATAGGTAGTACTATCAATAATAGTGTAATATTAGTGTATAATATTAATAATCATTTCCATAAGACAAGGTCGAAAACACGCTCAATACAAGGGTATCCGCATCAGAGCCCTACTTTTGACTCCAACCCGGATACAGACGTAAGAATTACTGAATAGTCATTGGTATAACTTTAGCTAAGCAGTAACCAGCAATTGATTGAATCTGTAATCAGGCTACCAGGACATATTGATTCCAATCAATTCCATCCCGCTTACCTCAGATGAAAGCAAGGCGTGGCCGGCGTTTTGAAAGATCATGATGGAGCTCGTAAAAGAATGCGGTCCACGAGTTGAATAAAAGTATTTAACAAAGTTTGGTTTAATTAGAAAAAGTTGTTACAATAATACTGAAAAATCCAATCCAGGAAAATAATAAAGCATGAATATACAAACTCATCAAAGACGAAATCAACATCTTTCGCCTGAAGAACAATAAAACCTCTATAGTTTAAGAATCATCACAAAAAGTGAGCGGAGAGCCATGCACAGCTCTTCAAATCTAAAAACAGAAAAGATAGTGCTGCCATCCTAGGGAAAAGCTCACATTCAAAACATCCATATTTCAAGTCCCAATACACCGTACAACTTTGAAATGGAGATAAAAAAGAGTCACAAAAGCAAGCCCAAGAGCTTTTCATGCGCGAACATTACTTTTTATACACAGTTCCGTAGCGTCATATTGCAAGCAAAGATAAACACTCCTTCTTTCAACTGTGTCTTGCCATTGGCTTATCGCTACTCCAATGGTTAGTAACTTGAAAAAGTTAAAGTAACAGTTTAACTGAAACAGATTACTGTACTTCGGAATTCCCCTAGGATCCCTCTCATCAATGTCATGTGCTTTCGCACTGGTCCCCGGCCTCATCAGCATGCTATTGAGGGAGACTGGTCTTAGGAGGGATAGCCTGTAAGCTTATAGATATATACAGATATATACAGATATATATACAGGTACAATACAGGCATATACAATAAACATACTTAATCATGTTTAAGCTTAATCATCACCCGTCGTGTTTTAAACACACGTACAGCATTGTGCAGCGACCCTCGGTAGTGTGATAGTAAATAGGGTTAAGCCTCTGTTGCACCAATCAGTGAGCTGCATTTTAGGATTCTTGGGCGCGACCCGAGGTCGAACTGTTTGTAAAGTGAGACAGCAATAACTCTTCTTCCGAGATAAGGTCATAGCGACCAATCAGCATACATCGGTTTATAGGGTCCTGGGGCGCCGACCGGAGCAGGCTAGCAGGCTTACAAGGTCATACACAAGGGAGGGAAAGATAAGACTGATGCAAGCCTTCCTGCTTGGCAGTATGTATATAGTATGTAAGTATACTAAGAATTGATTATACTTTCTAGTTTATTTAATATGTGCAATCAACATATACTGATCATTTTAGTTATACGTTTATACACACAGTGAAAGAATGTAGTGTAGGCACAGAGCGTAACTGTCCTTGGATGAGCTCCTCATTCTGCCATTTGGAATGTGCCCTGTCTGGGGGAGGGAAGCACACAGTGGAAGCACACAGTCCTGAAGCACACAGCATTAACAGAGAACGGAACAATTGCACTGCTGTGATATACAAGATAATACATGTTCTTTAATCATATCATCAACAGTGAAAGAAAGTAGGCACAGAGGTCACTGTCCTAATAACGTCTGTGAGGGGGAACGGGATGGCAAATGCTGGGTCACGCTGGCTGTGACTCTCAACAATAGTCTATCAGTGAGCTGGATGCAATCCTACCTTGAGGGGAGGGAGCAGATGGTGGAGGTAAACGGTACCCTATCCCCGCCCCCCCTCCCAGTGAGCTGTGGTGTTCCACAAGGAAGCATACTAGGACCGCTACTGTTCCTAATTTATGCAAATTACATGTCGTCAGGTTGTGACTGCAACTTGTTCCTGTTTGCGGACGACTCAGCCCTGCTGGTCTCTGACAAGAAGTTACAGGTTGAAAAAACCCTCAGCTCGGAACTAGGCAAAATCTGCATATGGCTCGCTGATAACAAGCTATCATTACACATGGGCAAAACAGAGTCCATTCTCTTCGGTTCAAATAACAGACTCAGCAAGACCGACGACTTCTCAGTTACAGTGATTGACAATATTGTCACAAGGAAAGATGAAATTACCTACCTGGGTTCCATCCTAGAGGCTAATCTTTCCTGTGACAAAATGGCATCCAATGTAATAAAAAAACAAACCAACAAACTCGATTCTTGTACCGTATCTCCTCTCTGGTAAACAAGAATACCCTGAAGACTCTGGCAGGAGCACTCATTCAAGGGTACTACGACTATGCTTGCACCTCATGGTACCAAAGCACCTCAAAGGCGCTAAAAACAAAATTACAAACAACTCAAAACAAACTGGTCAGACTACTGCTTGACCTTACTCCTAGAACCCACCTCATCCCTGCCCACTTTGACAACCTAGGATGGCTTAGAGTAGACGACAGAGTACAGCAACTTGCAATGGGCCTGGTCTACAAGATACACTACACGACCAAGGTACCCATGAACATGTCAAAATACTTCCCAAAGGTCAGTGAATACCACGATCACAACACCAGAGGGAGCTCCACAAATCATGTTAAACCCAGATTCGGCTCAAACAAGGGACTAAACACGTTTTGCAACTATGCCACATCAATGTGGAACGCCCTACCCAAAGCTGTAAAGGAATGTGAATCACTACCCACTTTCAAAACCACTCTCAAAGAACACCTACGGGAGACGGCAATTCGAAACTGGCCCCTGTAAATGTCCTAACCCAACCCCCTCCAATGTACAGTAAATTACCAAGTATGGTTTTGTCAATATTCCAATGTACAGTTTTGCTTGTACAGTTGTACAGTGTTCCCCACCCACCCCTCCTACCCAACCCCCCCACCCCACCCACCCAACCACCTCCAATGTACATGTCATGTATGTCATATATGTCCTGATGAATTGAAAATGGGGGACCCTGATGTAAACAAGACGAAAGTCTGCATCCCCTTAACAATTGTGTGTATTGAGCTGTACTGTATTGTACCCATTCTGCAATCTGTTAATAAAGTTTTCAATCAATCAATCAATCAATTCAATCAATCAATCAAAACCTTTTCACTAGCACACTACAGCAGGTTAACCCTTTCACTAGCACACTACAGAAGGTTAACCCTTTCACTACCACACTACAGAAGGTTAACCCTTTCACTAGCACACTACAGAAGGTTAACCATTTCACTAGCACACTACAGACAATTAACATTGTGTAGTGTGGTAGTGAAAGGTTAACCTTGTGTAGTGTGGCAGTGAAAGGGTTAACCTTCTGTAGTGTGGTAGTGAAAGGTTAACCTTGTGTAGTGTGGTAGGTTGCCATCTCTGGTGTATATATATATAATATATATATATATATATATATATTATATCATAATAATAATATTTTATACCTGATATGCAGCGGAAGCAGTCGCCACAGCCATCCTCCAGGGGGCAGCCTTGTGTGGTCTCGCAGCGCTGGGTCTCAGTGCTTTCTCCATCACAGGGGTTCCCTTCAAACTGAGCATAGACCCCCATGGCCCGGCTCCTGGTCTGACATGACACAGTATAGAACAAACACACTGAGACATAGTGGTGATGATGATATATTATTATAAAATGCTTAAAACTAGGGATGTCCCGATCCAATCACGTGATCGGGATAAAAAATTTAAAAAAAATAAAACATATTATAATAATAATAATGTGTATTTGATTCAACAGACATGACAATGTTCACGTCTCTTAAACTCATACTGAGGCCTTCTTTTCCCCCCTCCTTTTTCCTCGGATCCCAATGTTAGTCGTTATGCCAATTCTCAATCCCCTTCCTGGTCGCTGCGCACCTACCCCCTACGGTCGGTCTGGGAGAGTGGAGGCTATCACATGCTTCCTCCGACACATGTGTAGCCAATCAACCGCTTCTTTTCACCTGGCAGCGCGGACTCTCACTGAGAGGGTGTAACGTGTGGAAGGATCTCATTACCCCCCTTAGATCCTTTCCTCGCTGAGCAGGCGCCCTGACCGAACTGTAGGAGTCGCTGTTTACAACGACCAGGACCCACCCACCAGCTTTCCCACCCCTAACACTGCCAATTGTGTTAGTATGAACGACCAGCCAAGCTGGTAGCAATGCCGAGAGCTGGGCTCGAACCCAGCATCTCCTGCACTAGTGGCGAGCGCCTTGCCCACTGCGCCACTTAGCCGCCCGCTTAGTTTTGGTTTTAAATTACATATCATCATTCATTTATTTATTGTCGCACAGAGCAGAAGAATTTGCCAAAACAAACGCATTTCCTTTGATTTACACCGTCACACGACAGTGACGTATGCCGAAAATAGCAGACCTCACAACGCGTCGCTCCCGCAACACCGGCAGGTCCACCTGATGACTCGGAGCAGCTAGACAAAATGTCAGAAGTTTGGAAGCATTTTAAAATTGAAACCGAAGCCAGTCCAATAGCCAGTTGCAATGTTTGCAAGGCGGACGTTCCGTGTGGAGGAAAGAACAGAGCTGCGTTCAACACGACCAATCTAATACGACACATTATGTGACTAGAGCAAGCAAAGGAATGGGTGACTCTGCGGCTGGTGCTCTGCCAAACAGCTGTATTGATTGCAATGCCTCGCTTGAATGAAGAACGTTCACCTGGATAACGTCAACATTCGCTTTGTGAGGATTATTGTCTGCGTTTCAGACCAAAATGGAGCAAATCATTATGTAAGTTAAACACTGTGAATGTATACTAATGTGCAAACAGATTGAAACTTTGAATATTTCTCGTATGAAGCACATTCTCAGGGGCTCAGGGTGAATGTAATGTGAGCCGCCGCGCTCGACTGGGGCTATTGAGGCAACAGAGGGGCTTGTCTCGCTTCACCAAAAATGCGTCAAATTGGTTACTAATGTGAAAGATCGGATCGGGAAAGATCGGTATCGGCAGATACTAAAAATCACATGATCAGGATCGGATCGGGAGCAAAAAAATGCGATCGGGACATCCCTACTTAAAACCTTAAAAACTAAATAAAAGGACAGAAACATTTAAAAACATATGTTTGGGAGAGCCAATAGAGAGAGGCAATAGAGAGAGCCAATAGAGAGCGACAATAGAGAGCGACAATAGAGAGAGACAATAGAGAGCCAATAGAGAGCCAGGGGGCATATAGGAAGGTGATGGTGAAACCTGTAATGAAATGCTGGTGTTCCT
>NC_140174.1:123560562-123601696 GCF_963971535.1 Notolepis coatsorum
ATTGACCAATCACAATCAAGCATTTTGCCGAATGTTAAAACGCCATGTAATAACAATATTTATTACATGGCGTTTTAACATTCGCCAAAATGCTTGATTGTGATTGGTCAATAGCGCTTGGTTGCCCCTGACAGCGGTCAATTATTTCTCGATAACTGACCGCTGTCATGGGCAACGCTGATACGGTCATTATTATATCAACCAGTAGTAGTGTAGAAGGTTGGGCAGTGCAAGACCACCTTCACTTTTGCTTTTCTGGAGAAGCGCTCTGCGTGCCCTTGGACTCTTGCCCGCCCAGATAAAAGTAGAAATAGTTTTGTCTAACGTTTGAAAAAATTATTTAGGTAAGAACACCGGGAGGGATTGAAAAAGAAACAAAAATCTTGGCAGAATATTAATTTTAACAGAGTTAATTCTGCCTGCCAAAGAGATAGGGAGAGAGTCCCACCGTATCAGATCAGATTTAATATCCACAACTAATTTTGTGATGTTGTCCCTAATTAACGAAGAGAGGGAGTGAGCTATGTTAATACCCAGGTAACGGAAACCGTTCTGCGACAAACGAAAAGGTAAAGAGCTTTGGGGGATTTGCTTAGCTGCCTCATGTATAGGAGAACACTCCCTTTTACTGATGTTTAACTTATAACCTGAGAACGAGCCAAAAGATGTTAGGATTTGTAAGATATTTCCTGCAGAGTTGCACGGATCCGAGACATAGAGCAAGACGTCGTCAGCTTAGAGAGATACCCGATGTTCCCGTCCAGCTCTATAAATGCCAGTGAAAAGCGGGGAGGACTTGAGGGCGATTGATAATGGTTCAATTGCTAAGGCAAAGAGCAGAGGAGAGATACAATTGTTAAGGGGATGCAGACCAGAGAAAGACGTTTGTCTTGTTTACATCAGGGTCCCTCATTTTCAATTCATAGTGACATTTATGACATACACAACCTATATGACATCATGACATTTATGGCATAGGGACATACATGACAAACAGGTATATAGCACTGTTACATTTGTGACATATACGATATGCAAATATACAGTACTGTTACCCATAGATCCTGACAGACATATGATGGGGAGGAGACTGTACATTAGGAGGGGGTGGGTGGGTGGGAGAGAAATATACATATGGTGGGGAAAGAATATATACATACGGTGGGGAGGAGACTGTACATTAGGAGGGGGTGGGTGGGTGGGAGAGAAATATACATACGGTGGGGAGAGAATATACATACGGTGGGGAGGAGACTGTCTATTAGGTGGGGGTAGGGGAGTTTGGACATTTACGGTGGCCAGTTTCGAATTGCAGCCTCCCATAGGTGCTCTTTAAGAGCGGTTTTGAATGTGGGTAGGGATTCACATTCCTTTACAGCTTTGGGTAGGGCGTTCCACATTGATGTGGCATAATTGCGAAACATGTTTAGTCCCTTGTTTGAGCCGAATCTGGGTTTAACATTGTTGGAGCCAAAAAGCCTTTCTGTTTATTTCATTTTATTTGTACTCACGGTGCAGAGGTGTGGCATTTTCAGTCACCATGGCAACCACCACAGGGGTTGGTTACCCATTTATACTGATCAGTGGGTGACGAGCGGCAGGTGTGCAAGGGGATAGCCAAACAGTTTTTGACCGTGTTCGTGTTGATGTGCCGTATAGGTCGGCGTTCAGTGTCAGGGCCGCCTCAGGGGGTGTGCGAGCAGTGCGGTCGCACAGGGCCTCGCGGGAAGGGGGGCCTCGCAAAAAAAAAAAAAAAATATATCATCATTATCAATCGGTCGGTCACCAAGGAACGTTGACGAAAGGCCTCTCGCTAGCGGGACAAATGGCCGGAGCCTTGTCATGGTATAGCCATGATGATGTCGGCTAGTAGCTAGCTTAGCTAAAGGCTAACTAGCGTTAGCTAACCTATTCAGAGGAGCGAGGCGAGGCGAGTGGATGTCTTTTCAAAAGAAGGAGAAGAGAACTTGTGAGCAGATAAATCTGTTAGGCAGCAATACGCCGAAAGGTGTCCAGTCTGCCGGAAAGTACTCGAAGAAGAAGAAGAAGAAGAAATTACACCGTGGCGTGGGCCAAGAAAGTCTCCTTCCAACTTTACCATTGGCGCCGGCGTTGATACTGCGTTATGGTGAGTCAACCTATGATTATATACCCGCCGTGGACCTGACCTATCTCTCTTTCTCTCTCTCTGGAGCCAAACTGGTCGACTAGCTAATACTACTAGTAGCTAACGGTGGGTGCCTGATTGAGCTAACTGTTAGCCAGTTAGCTGTTTAGCGTCAGCTGGGAACGTTCGTTTGATGCTATCAGTTAGCCTTGAGAATAGCAGGCCCTTTGACAGAAGATGTAGTCGGGCCTGCACCATGACAAGGCTCTGGCCATAGCTTCTTTTTGTCCCGCCAGCGAGAGGCCTTTCGTCAACGTGGAGACCTGTGTTGCGGCCTTTCGCCCTGCGTTCCTCGTGCAGGTAAGATTAATGAAAATGTCATGACATTACCCCACTCTTCCTTCCTTCCCCTCCCGAATGTTTTGTTAATAACGATGTTTTTTTCCAGGCAAAACATATGCTACTTCACAACATTTGGAGATACGACATGTGCTGTGTGTGAATGTCTTGGTCGTTTGTGTAGCTTGGGTAGCGTTGGGCCGTTGGCCAAAGCTGTGTGTGTCACAGTACCTGGCTAGCCTATTTAGCTGATTGGCCATTGGCTCCTTGCTGATTTGGTTTCTCTATATATTTCTCTTTGGATTTAAGTGTTGATCTTTGTCCTTTTTGATCTCTCATACATGCTCTCTCTCTAACACACACACATGCTCTCTCTCTCTCTCTCTCTCTCTCTCTCTCTCTCATACATGCTCTCTCTCTAACACACATGCTCTCTCTCTCTCTCTCTCTCTTTCTAACACACACAGTCTGCCTATGGCGGCCTTTCTCGATGGCTAGGCTGTGCTCGCTGAGTCTGTATAGTCAAGGATCTTCAGTCACAGTGCTCAGGTATTCTGCCACTGTGTACTCTCTGTTTAGGGCCAAATAGCATTTCAATTTCTTTCTAATGTGTCTCTCTCTCTCTCTCTCTCTCTCTGTACACTGTATATTGACTGTAGAACGGGAGCTCTCTCTCGCTCTCTCTTTTGCTATATGTTGACTGTATCATGCCCCGCCTCGGGCAGCGCTATTATTTAAGAATATGTTGACTGTATAAAAAAAAAAATATATATATATATATATATATATATATATATATATATATAATTTTTTTTTTTTTTTTTTAACCTTTTGGGGGGGGGGGGGGGGGGGTGCCTCGCGTTAAATCTCGCACAGGGCCTCGCATTTCTCCCAGGCGGCCCTGTTCAGTGTTATTAGTAAAAAGAGTTTTTGTATATATATTTTGGTTGATAATGGTCAATAAAAGGATTGGCATATCGAAAATGATACGAGCTCTCTGGACATTGAATTCTTCAAGCACGCGTCTAACTCAAGCCAGCCCACTTGCCCCTCGCAGTAGGCTTATAGGTAAAGGAGTCTACATTAGTCAAAAACTAAGGCTCTTTGTTTGAAATGGACAATTGCCTTTGTTATTTATTGGAAGACAAGGATAATCACGCTGGGCGCTCAAGATTCATTCAACAGCTGATCAGCGAGACAGCGCGCTCTACGCTCATGATTCAACAACTGATCAGCGAGACAGTGTTTTAATTTCTGAGGCCGGTGAAAGACATTAGTGACAACTGTTTGGTTCACCGTTTCGCTTGGAATTGCGCGGAACGTGGACAATCTGTTAGCTCTGAAAAGATTCATTGCCAGAAGAGGAAGACCAAGACACGCCAGCACCGTCAGGACAAGCGGACTGATCACCAGCTGCCCCAGCACCATTTGGGCGAGTGGACGGACCAGGGAGCTGTCCACGGTACCACCGTAAAGGAGCGGACGGCACCAGCTGCCCCAGCACCATTTGGGCGAGCGGACGGACCAGGGAGCTGTCCTGCGCGCAAGCAGTTTATTGAATAGCGCTCGGACGGGGAGCGCTGTTTGAAGTTGAATAGCGCTCGGACAAGGAGCGCTGTTTGAAGTTGAATAGCGCTCGGACAAGGAGCGCTGTTTGAAGACTTTTCGAAGTTCAAAGAATAAAGTCAAACGGCCCGACAGCGCTGCGCAACGAACAGGTATGTAGCACGCTACTAGGTATATCTTATATGGCCATATAAAAAACAAATGTGTGCACACAGGGTCAATTGAGAAAAATATAAAAAGGGAAAATTCCAATGCATTGGTGGTATATGGTTGTGCAACCCGTTCGTGTGTGTGTGTCTATTAAGGTTTGGTTAGAACGTCATGTGATGATTAACTGTGGGTTTTGTTTATTGTGATTTAACCAAAGGTACCATTTCATATTGAATCTGTTGGTCTTATATTGCTGATATGAATTCTGATAAAGGTGTTCAGAATCCAACAGAGACCAGCGTTATGGTTGAACAGCCCGCCACGGCTGAAACGCATTGTAAAGAACCTTCATTGGTTGAAAAGTCACAGCCCACCCCCACAGTGGCTAAAACACAGTCCGAGGTGGACACAGGTCAAATCACACACGATGTTGATACCGATCAGCAGGTCACAAAACGCAAGAGCAAATTAACACCAAAAGCCCTATTGGATAAAATTGACACATTACATAAATTACATAAATCTAAATTTAACAAGGCTTCTAACTTGCAAAAAATGATTTTGGGGTTAATGCAAAGTGGACGCAAACAGGAGGTGCAATGCGCATTTATGCAATATCTTCACATATGCAAGGAAGCAGCAGCAAACCAGGAGGCTCTGTTGCCAATAGTACCTCCTGAAGAAAGGGGAAAACATGACATTTGGTTCAAAGCCAAAATCATCAATGTCAATGACTTTATTGATCACATGAATGCATGGACAAAAATTACAAAACCTGTGGAAAGTGTTAATGAGGATGAGGAGGACGTGCAAAATCTAATTAATCCAAATGACAGCATTTCTAATGTGGAAAGTGTTAATAAGGATGAGGAGGACGTGCAACATCTAATTAATCCAAATGACAGCATTTCTAATGTGGGAAGTAAAAAATCTGCTCACAAAGGTCACACAAGGTCTGGTACCAGCAGGTCCAGCAGGTCCAGCAGATCTTCTACCTCAGCAGCTCGCTTACAGGCCGAGGCAGATAGAGCTTCACTTGTGATTCGCGCTGCAGCGTTAAAGGATAAACACGCTCTGGAGGAGCAGGAACAAATGCTAAAAAAGGATAAACACGCTCTGGAAGAGCAGGAACAGATCCTGAAACACTCGGAACAGATCCTGAAACACGCTCAGGAAGCCAAGGAACAGATCCTGAAAAAGGATAAACATGCTCTGGAAGAGCAGGAACAGATCCTGAAAAAGAAAAAGGAAACGATGGAGCTTGATGCACAACTGGCAGCTACCAACGCAAGAATAGCAGTATTACAATCCCCCAGTCACCAAGCTCTTTCACTCACACAGTCCGATGGAATGGACTCCTACTACAGGAAAGGAACAAGGTTAAAGGAACCCTCAGTCACTCTCAATCCTCATGCAAAAGAATATACATCACTACCACAGCAACCGTCTATGCAGCCACCAGAACCACAGCAACCATCTATGCAACCACCAGAACTGCAGCAACCATTTGCACAGCAATCATATGTGCAACAACCATCACTATGGAAACCACAAGCTATGCAACAGCAACAAGCACCCATTCAACAACCACCACCCTGGCAAATACAACAACCTATGCACTTGATGCAGCCAACACCCATTCAACAGCCCCCATTTTGGCAAAGACAACAATCTATGTTGTTACAGCCAGCTGCCATTCAAACACAATCTATGCTGTTACAGCCAACTCCCATTCAAACACAACCGCCATCTTTACAAAGACAACATGTGTCTTGGGATGGAGCACAGGACAATACAACTCACATGGAAGCTCCTGTGCAGCTAACGACCCCAACTGTAATTTCACCTCAAAGCAATGAAACCTCAGTTGTATGCAACCTATTAAAAAGACGAGATAACAGCAATGCTAGTGGAGCAGCAAACCACTCACTTACTGCCACCAAGAGAGATTCCATATTTTGATGGGGATCCTCTGCAGTACAGAACCTTTGTCAGAGCCTTTGTTCATTGTGTGGAGAAGAACACGAGAAACAGAGGTGATTGTTTGTACTTCTTGGAGAAGTACACCAGGGGTCAGCCTAAAGAGCTTGTGCGTAGCTGTCAACACATGGCTCCAGACAGAGGCTATGATATGGCTAAGTACCTACTTGAACAACACTTTGGAGATGAATATAAAATCACAGCAGCTTACATGGAGAAGATGCTCAACTGGCCGCTAGTGAAGGCTGAAGACATAAAATCTCTTCAAGCCTATGCTCTTTTCCTTCGGGAGTGCTGTAATGCTATGGAGAATGTCCAGTACATGAGGGAACTCGATATGCCAGCGAACATGAAAGTATTGATTTCAAAGCTTCCATACAAGCTCAGAGAGAATTGGAGAGTCTCTGTATGTTCGATAATGGAAAAACACCATCGCAGACCACAATTCATGGATATTGTCACATTCATTGAGCGCCAGGTAAAGATTCTCAGACCCAGTCTTCGGAGACATTCAAAATACACCACCAAATACAGGAAGTAGACCTATGAACATGAACAGAATGAAATCACAAATTAAACCCAAATTCAAAGGAGACAGTTTTGCAACCACAGTTACTACCATCGAAACCCCTGCAAAGCAAAGAAATGCATCTGCTCACAACACCAACACTTGTGTATGTTGCTCTAAAAATCACACTCTGGATCAATGTCCTCAGATGGAGGAGAAGACACACAGGGACAAGATTACTTTTATAAGGCAAAAGGGAATCTGTTTTGACTGCCTTCGCATTGGACATCTTAGCAGGAATTGCGAGAAGCGCTTGACTTGCAAGGTGTGCAGCCAAAACCATCCCAGTGTTCTTCATATTAATCAGAAGGAGAGAGCAAGCAACACAAACCAGCCAAAGAAACCTTCGGTGAGTAACGCACAGATCTCTTTGCAAACATGTGGACAAACAGGGGCCGGAAGCAGCAATGGGACTCTGTCAATCTTGCCTGTACAGGTGAAGTCCAGCAAGGGAGACAAAATCATCACAACATATGCATTTTTAGATCCAGGCAGCACTGACACATTTTGTTCAGAATCCCTAATGAGAAGGCTGAACCTTACAGGAAGGAAAACACAAATCAGCTTACATACCATGGGCCCAAAGGCATCTGTGTCCAGCTACATACTGACCGACTTGGATATCTCCAGCCTCACTGGGAAACAGTTCTATGACCTGCCCAAGGTCTACACCCAGAAGAGGATGCCCGTAACCACAAGTAACATCATTAGCCAAGAGGAGTTGGCTAAGTGGCCATACTTAGATGGGGTTGCCCTTCCTCGGATTCAAGCTGATGTGGAGTTATTGATAGGTACCAATGCCTCCAAATTGCTTGAACCTTGGGAAGTTGTGAATAGTCATGGCAATGGGCCATATGCCATTAAAACCCTATTGGGGTGGGTCATTAATGGTCCCCTATCAGGCTACAGTGAGCAGCGGAGTGAGAGTGTCAACCCAGCTGCTATTGTTAATAGGATCTCTATAACAAATCTGGAGGAGTTGCTGAACAATCAGTACAACCATGATTTTAATGAAAGGTCATCAGAAGACAAAGAGGAAATGTCGAGGGATGATATGAAGTTCATGGAAATCATGACTGATTCATGCAAACTTCAAGACGGACATTACACCTTGGAGCTTCCCTTTAAAAGGAAAGAAGTGTCTCTGCCAAACAATCAGTTTGTTGCTAGGCAACGCATCCTTGGACTGAAAAGGAGGTTTGGGAGAGATGAGAAGTTCCACCGAGAATACACCAACTTTCTCAACAACGTAATCAGTAAAGGATATGCTGAACGTGTTCCTGAACATCAAGTCGAACGGTGTGATGGAAAAGTGTGGTACATTCCACACCATGGAGTGTACCATCCCAGGAAGGGCAATCTGCGTGTTGTATTTGAGTATAGAGGAACATCTCTCAATAAGGAGCTTCTACAAGGCCCTTACCTCACCAGCACCTTGTTAGGAGTCCTCACACGTTTCCGGCAAGAACCTGTAGCCTTAATGACTGATGTTAAAGCGATGTTCCATCAAGTCAATGTGGCACAGAAAGACAGAGATTTTCTTCGGTTCTTGTGGTGGCCTGACGGCGACGTATCCCAAGAACTGGTAGAATATAGGATGACTGTGCATCTCTTTGGGGCAGTGTCTTCTCCTAGCTGTGCTTGTCATGCCCTCCGAAAGACAGCAGAAGATAACCACAACAGTTTCCCTGCTGAGGTACTTGACACGGTCAACAGAAACTTCTACATGGATGACTGTCTTAAGAGCTTGCCATCAGAAGAGGAGGCTGTTAAAATGGTCAAGGATTTGACAGATGTTTGTCAAAAAGGAGGCTTCCATTTGACTAAATGGATTAGCAATAACCGTGGTTATTCTACATTCTAAATGTAGAATAACTACTTTCCAAAAGAATAGATTGTCCAATACGTCGGATTCCAATAGGTTGTACTTTATATAGAATCTTCAGCGCACGTTACATTACAGTTGAGTTCTCATCAGGTTCATTCATAAAACGCTCTCTGTCAATCACCTAAAAGGACGCAGCTGGTAGCAGGTGCAATGCATCCTGGGACTTGTATTTCTACTAACGTGGTGACTAATGTAAATAATAGTATCTCTTACTAGAATAAACAAACACTCTTCCACTTCCACTTCTTCTTTCAAAGGTAAACAATAATCGATATTAACATATATATAATATAACTCATAATCATTAACCTGGCCTATTAAGTTACAACATTCTCCCCCCCGATGAACTGCTAGTTCATCCTAGACCTCTAAACAATATAATAACTGAATAGGTCTCCTCAACAAAGTTCCTGAGGTAGTGCGAACTGTGCACAACCTCACAAGTCCATCTCGGCCTGGGAACAGTTCCTTGATTCTTCCCAGCTTCCAGGTTTGTCTGGGAGTGTTATCTTCTCCGATGAGTACAATGTCACCCTCTTTCAGAGGGGTGGGTGACGGCGTGTCACAGCGATGTGCTGATTTCAGATCCAGCAAGTAATCCTTACGCCAGCTATTCCAGAAGCTGGTTGCGAGTCTCTGCCTGTACTTCCATCTTCGGTTGAGCTCTTTACACTTAGGATTTGAGTGTTGTGCGTCAACTGGGAATGTCTTGGGCGGCAGAGACGTGAGTCTTTTACCCACCAGGAAGTGGGCTGGGGTCAGCGGCTGTGGTTCATCCACTTCATTGTGCACAAAGGTCAGAGGCCTAGAGTTCAGGATAGCCTCAACCTCCGTTAGGACTGTGCACATCTCTTCAAAGTTGAGTGAAGCTCTTCCAAGCACCTTCCTTAGGCATGTTTTTACGGATCTGACGAGCCTCTCCCAGAATCCGCCCCACCATGCAGCTCGCTCGGCTATGAACTTCCAGGTGATGCCCTTTTCTGAGAAGAACTCCAACAGCTGTGGGTCTTTGATGGCCTTCCACAGCTCCTTCAAGTCCAGCTCAGCTCTCTTGAATGTTCTTGCGTTGTCCGAGTAGATAACTTTACATATTCCTCTTCTGGCAATGAATCTTTTCAGAGCTAACAGGAATTTCTCTGTCGACTGATCTGAGACCAGTTCCAGGTGTACCGCCCTGGTCACAGCACAGGTGAACAGTGCAATGTATGACTTCGTCACCGATCCATTTGCCTTCACATAAAGCGGTCCTGCAAAATCCACACCTGTGACTTCGAAGGGTGGGGATCAGGCCATGTGAGCGGATCGGAGCGCGAGCGGCGCGGGGAGCGGAGCGGGCGGTTTTGACGTGAGCGAGGAGTGGGTTTTAAAATGGGTCGGCGCGACGTCCGGAGCGAGAGTTCTCCTCCGCTCCAATCCACTCCGGGACGCTCACACAGTGGTTTAACACTGATGTAATAATATACATGTAGTACAATGCCAAAGCAACAGATGGCGATGTACAAACATGAAGGCCATTTTCAACCAATGAGAATTGAGAAGGGTGAACCTGTGATATCCTGTTCAGGCTTCACTCATCCTCCTTCACTCACTCCTGTTAGAAAAGTATCGACGCCATTGTTGTTGTCGTTAGCTTACATGCTAACGTTAATGGCAGCGACCATAGCATTGTGGCTCGGCTAACTATCATCGCTTAATAGAGCTAGTGAATGGATAAACAACGTTATTTAACATTGCAGAATGGGTACAATTACAATGCTGCTCAATACAAACAATTGTTAAGGGGCCCAGGGGGTGTAGACTGTTGTAGTTTGAGCTCATTTACACCATGCTCCAAAAAAAAAAAAAAAAAAGCAGAGCGATCTGGCGCGGGGAGCGGGGAGCGCTCGATTCAAGGTGAGCGGTGAGGGAGCGGAGAGCGACTTGGGGGCGGGGTCAACATGAGCGATTAGCGGAGCGGACCAAGCTTTAAAGAGCGAAGAGCGGATTTCTCGGCCGCGCCGATCCGCTCACGTGGCCTGGTGGGGATTCAGTTATTCTGTCTCTTGGTAAAGGTGCAGTGATCTGACATCCAGCCTTTGCCTTGAATCTCTTGCAGACAGTGCATCTTGCTAAAACACGCTTGACTAGCTGTCTAGCACGCAGGATCCAGTATCTTTCTCTTAGTTGTACTAAGGTGTCCCTCACTCCTGAATGCATTATCTTTTCATGACAGGACTGTATCAGCATTTCTGAGTATCTTTGTTTTCCGGGCAGAATCCACGGGTGCTTCTCTCGGAAGGTGAAGTTGGACTGTTGCAGTCTTCCTCCCACGCTGAGCAGTTCATATTCATCCAGGAATGGTTGGAGTTCCTTTATTTTACAGTCGTTCGTCAGATTCTTTCCTGTCTTCAGTAATTTGATCTCCTGACTGAAACTTTGTTGTTGTATTGTCTTGATCCAGTACCTTTCTGCCTCAAAGAGCTCGTCAGCAGTCAGCTCTCCTTGTGTCTTTGTCTTCCTTTGAGCATTGGTTATGAATCTCTTGATCCAGGCAGTCACTCTTAAGACCCTTCTCAGTTTGCTATATCTTGCCAGCTCCAATACTGGTTCCGAGAGATCTGCGTCATTTGCAGTAAGCTGTACTGTGACCTGGTGATGGCACTTGAGTTCTGTGTGAACTCCTTCTGGAACCTGGCCCTCATCAGTCTCCTCTGACTGATCAGGTGACTGGTCAGGTGTTGTCAGAACTTCAGGTCCGTACCACCATAGCTTGTTCTGTATCAGGTTTTCCACAGTCTGTCCTCTGGTAGGGAGGTCAGCTGGATTTACCTTCCCTTTTATGTGTGACCATGACTCTGGGTTGGTCAAGGACTGGATCTCTGCCACTCTGTTTGAGACAAACTGTTTCCACTTGTGAGCGGAGCTGCAAATCCAGTGCAGCGTAATCATAGAGTCTGTCCACATTGTAATCTGTTTGTGTTCCATTTTCAAAGTTTTCATCAAGTGGCTGGCTAGTCTTGCCCCAATCACAGCTCCCATGAGCTCCAGGCGCGGCAGTGTCATTTTCTTGAGAGGGGCTACCCTGGACTTGGATGCCACTAAGCTTGTTCTAAGTACTCCATCTCGGTTTTCGCCCTGCAGGTAGGCCACAGCACTGTAAGCCCTTTCACTGGCGTCACAGAACACATGTAGTTTCAGGAGATGGCTGTTCTCTGTCTGCAGGTCTATTCTGTACCATCTTGGGATAGCGAGCTGGTGTAGCTGGGGGAGCTCCGAACACCACTGTTGCCATTCTCGAGTCAGATCAGGTGGTAGCTCCTCATCCCAGGAGAGTCCTCTCTCCCACATTTCTTGAAACATGCACTTGACTCTGACTGTGAAAGGAGTCAGGAACCCAAGGGGGTCATAAATGCGTGCAGACGATTGCAGAACACTTCTCTTTGTGTTCTCCTTCTGTTTTAGAATGCTCACCAGTGGCCTTAAGTCAAATGTGAAGTCATCAGTGTCTGGCCTCCATACCAAGCCGAGCACTTTCAGTACTGCTCCGTGTGTCTCTGGCGCCACCGTGAGGTCAGTTTTGCTCTTCTCCCATTTTTCCATCAATTCAGGAGAGTTTGTCATCCACTTGCAGAGGTCCATGCCTGCGGTCAACAGCATTTGTTTAGCAGTTGTCGTCACAGTGTAAGCTTCTTCAACGTTGTGTGAACTTGCAATAAAATCATCGACATAAAGTGGGATTCTCTCAATGTCTCTACAACGGATGGATGTTCTGTCTCATACTGTTTCAGGTGTTTCCTGATTGTAGCAGCGAGTAAGAATGGACTTGGGGAAGCGCCAAAGACCACTCTGGTCATCCTTAACACTCGTGGCTCTTCCTCCTCTTCTCCCTTTGGTGGGCCAGTGAGCCACAAGAACCTCACGGCATCTTTGTCCCTTTCTGCGAGGGATATTTGCAGGAAGGCCTTCTTGATGTCTGCCATGAAGGCGATCGCATGTTGCCTGAACTTAATCAGGACGTTGAGGAGGTCTGGGTTCAGGTTGGGTCCTGTGAATAAGCAGTCATTGAGGGATGGATGGCCATTTTCATGAGATGAAGCATCAAACACTACTCTCAGTTTCGTCGTCACCTTGTCCTCTCTGAGTACTGCGTGGTGAGGTAAGTAGTATTTCACACTGTCTGTCCTTGCATCATCCTCCGGCACGTCCTCCGCTATGTTCTGTTGTAAATAGTCCTCCACTACTTCATGATACCTGCTGTAAAAGGTAACATCTTTCTTTAGTCTTTTCTTCAGACCATCAAACCTTTTCTTAGCGATTCTGTAGTTGTCTTGGAGTTCTGTTCTTTCTGCCTTCCATGGCAACTCCACTTGGTATCGCCCATCTTTAAAGGTTGTTGTTCTCTCGAACATCTGTTGAGCTTCTTCTTCTGCTGGGTTCTGTGTTTTCTCGCCTGTTATACCCAGAGACTCAATTTCCCAGAATGCCTTTAGTTGATTGGAGACAAGTGTGTCTTCATCAATGGGGATGAGCATGCATGCTGCCTCAGCTACACTTGACATGGACACAGGCCCCTGCACAGACCATCCAAAGGTGCTCTCCACTGCAACCAAAGTCTCCGTCAGCCTCTCCACTTTGCCTGATACTATTTGCCAATAATAGTCTGCTCCTATCAGGATGGAGAGCTCTGGATCACTTTCATTTCCTGGGAAGTCTGCCAGTCTCAGACCCTTTTTCTTGAGCTCATGTTGAACCTGGTCACCAGGCACCTTCATCACTGCTGAGCACACCTGTGGGGTCTCTATAGCCTCTATTTTGATTTCTTGCTGGGTGTCCCAGACATTCCTCAAGGTAACCTTCACTGTGTTGTACTGTGACATTGTAGGGACAGAGGATCCAAACGTGTGAAGAGTGAGTTTCTCTTGTCTCATTACTGGTAACTTCAGGCTCTTCACAAGGTTTCCATGGATGAAGCTCCTCTGACTCCCTCCATCTAGTAAGCAACGAGCTATTACCCTGCCTCCTGGGCCTTCCACCCATGCCTTGGCAGTTTGTAACAGCACAGTGTTCTGTCCGTCTGGTTTCATCTTCACTGAATGAGGAATGACTGAGGAAACAACAGCCTCTTCCGAAACAGGGGGTTTCTGCTCCTCACTTTTCTTGCCAGTGCACACAGCAATGTGATGTCTTCTTCCACAGGTTGCACAGGAGACCTGCTTTTTACAGAATTTGGCTATGTGTTTCTGTCCTAAACACACAAAACATCTTCCCATTCGCATTAGCCTGTCTTTACGTTCAATAACGTTGTTGTCTGGGCAATGCTCTGCTTTGTGATCAGCACTGTCACAGAACAAACAGTTGTACACCTGGCTGGCTGTATGCAGTGTAGCAGTAGATTGCATGCTGGGTCTTTTTGGTCTCACTTCGCTGAATGAGTAGGCCTGTTTCCATGGCTTGCTCTCTTCTTTCTGATGGTTGGATGTTGTTGTCATTTGCAGTGCTCTTTCTCTGCTCTGAACCTCCCTCTGTAGGAATGTGACTATTTCAGAAACTTTCCATTCATCATCTACTCCCCTCTGACGACTATATTCAAGAGCTATGCTATCTGGAATCATCTGCAGTAAAATTGGGCATAGCAGGCTCCCGTAGGTTTCTGACACTACACCCAGTGACTCCAAGCTCCTCATTTGAATTTCACATTCATCATATAGCTGCCTCAATGCATTCACATCAGAGGCTTTCTTCACAGGAGTAAGATTCAGTAGTTTTGACATGTGAGCACTGATCAGTAGATCTTTCCTTCCAAATCTATTTTGCAATAAAGTGACCGCATTGTCATAGTTATCATCTGTTAATGTCAGTCCTGCTATTGCCTTTGCAGCTGGTCCAGTGAGATAGGTTTTTAGGTAAGTAAACTTTTCTCTTTTACACAGTCCATCATTATTGTGAATAGCAGTTTCATACTGGCTCCAGAATTCCTGCCATTTACTGACATCTCCATTATATTTCTCAATTACCAATCTTGGTAGCTTTACTGACTGTCTCTGTGATCTTGCTTCAGTATCACTCACCCGCCGGGCCTCTGCTGTCAGTTCCTTTTGGTTCCTTATTACTCGTTGTGCGCGGCTCCGTTGGATAATGATGCGCTCCTTGTACGTCTCCGTTGATTCAATCTCCGTGTCCAAATCATCCATCAAAGTTAGTTGCTCTATTTCCCGGTTTATTTCAAGCAAACTGTCCTCCTTCGATGCCAGTACATCCAACATAGTTGTCAAGTCTTCAACACTCGGAGCCTCATTTCCAATCTCAGCGTCAATCTGATTTAAAATACGTGTAGTACCACCTCTGATGGCACCGTGCTTCCGTTTCTGTCTCTCGATTTCACTCCGACGTTCTGTTTCATCCATTCTATCGTTATATCCAAATGATCCAAAGGTCCCTGGTTTCGGCACCAAAATGTAGAATAACTACTTTCCAAAAGAATAGATTGTCCAATACGTCGGATTCCAATAGGTTGTACTTTATATAGAATCTTCAGCGCACGTTACATTACAGTTGAGTTCTCATCAGGTTCATTCATAAAACGCTCTCTGTCAATCACCTAAAAGGACGCAGCTGGTAGCAGGTGCAATGCATCCTGGGACTTGTATTTCTACTAACGTGGTGACTAATGTAAATAATAGTATCTCTTACTAGAATAAACAAACACTCTTCCACTTCCACTTCTTCTTTCAAAGGTAAACAATAATCGATATTAACATATATGTAATATAACTCATAATCATTAACCTGGCCTATTAAGTTACAACAGTGCTGCTATCCATTACAGAGGAAGACCGATCCAAGAATTTGCTTGACTTGGATCTCGACAGAGACCAACTGCCAGTGGAGAGGGCCCTTGGACTTCATTGGTGTGTTGATACAGACACTTTTAAGTTCAAGTTGGCACTCAAAGAACAGCCTCATACTCGACGTGGGATTCTATCGATGGTCAGCTCAATCTATGATCCTTTAGGATTTCTTGCCCCACTCACACTTCCAGCCAAGCTCATACTGCAAGATATGTGTAGGAGGAACTATGGATGGGATGATCAAATTCACCCAATTCTCCAACAGCAGTGGACGAAGTGGTTGAGAGACCTGGAAAGAGTGATGGCATTCAAAGTTGAAAGATGCCTCAAGCCGGCAGATTTTGGAGAAACCATTCGTGGTCAGTTACATCACTTCTCTGATGCCAGCGAAAGTGGATATGGCACTGTGACCTATCTGAAGATATGGAACAACAGCAACAGGTGTCATGTCTCTTTCCTGTTAGGTAAAGCCAGAGTTTGCCCACTAAAGCAAGTCACCATTCCACGCTTGGAACTCACTGCAGCTGTTCTTGCTGTTCGTGTGGACACCATGCTCAGAGCCGAAATTCAGCTTTGCCTTGAGAAATCTTGTTTCTGGACTGACAGTCTATCTAGGTCGTCCTCGGACTTCAGTACTTCAGTTTTAAAGTACATCAGAAATGAAGACAAGAGATTTCACACCTTTGTGGCAAATAGGATTTCTACCATCCGAAGAACATCTGAAGTCACGCAGTGGGGGTACATTCATACCACTCAGAACCCTGCTGACAAAGCCTCAAGGGGAGTTACGGTGGATGATTTGCTGACCAACAGAAGTTGGATTGAAGGCCCTGAGTTTCTTTGGAAACCAGAGGAAGAGTGGCCAGATAGTATCTTGGAGTACAACATTGCTGCTGATGACCCTGAGGTCAAAAAGGATCTCACCATCAACGCAGTAATTGTCGATGCACCAAGTGCCACACACCAACTGATCACCTACTTTTCTGACTGGAAAAGGTTGAAAAGGTCAGTTGCTTGGATCCTGAAATTACGAAAGACTCTATTGGAGATGAGTCATAAAAGAAACCAACTGAGTCATGAAGATGCAGACAAAGTGGAACAGGAAATGCAACAAAGTAGAGATGCATTGGGAAACCAGAACTTAACACCAGACAATCTTTCTACAGCTGAGTCTGCCATCATTCACTTCACTCAACAGCAAAGGTTCCCTGATGAACTTGCTGTGTTGACATCTGGAAAGGGTGAAGTAAAGAAAGACAGTCCCATCTATAAACTGGACCCCATTCTGGAGGATGGCTTGCTTAGAGTTGGAGGGAGGTTGAGTAGGGCAGCAATGTCTGAGGAATCTAAACATCCTGTTATCCTCTCGAAAGACCTCCATGTATCGACTCTCATACTAAAGCACATCCACGAACAGATGGGTCATGGTGGGAGAAACCATGTTCTCTCCAGATTGCGCCAAAAATATTGGATCACTAGTGCCAATGCCAGACTTGCCTCTAGAGCGAATCGTTGCTGATCTTCCTCCATTTACCAATGTTGGAGTTGATTATTTCGGCCCGATTGAGGTCAAGAGGGGACGTTCCTTTGAAAAGCGCTATGGAGTCATTTTCACCTGTATGGCATGTAGAGCAGTCCATTTGGAAGTCGCTTATTCATTGGATACGGACTCCTGTATAAATGCTCTACGCAGGTTTGTTTGTAGAAGAGGACCCATCTCTCATTTAAGATCGGACAATGGAACCAATTTTGTTGGTGCTAAAAGAGAGTTGAGGGAAGCTCTCGCTGCTTTAAACCACAGCAAAATACAATCAGCTTTTCTGGAAGAAGGAATTCAGTGGAGCTTCAACCCACCAACAGCCTCTCATCATGGAGGTGCATGGGAGCGCATCATACGGATGATTCGACGAATACTAACATCAGTTCTACACCAGCAAACCTTGAATGACGAAGGATTTCATACAGTGCTGTGTGAAGTCGAAGCCATTCTTAATGATCGCCCCATAACTAAGTTGTCTGGAGATCCCAACGATCTGGAAGCTCTCACTCCCAATCACATTCTCACAATGAAAAGAATGCCAATTGTTTCAGAAGTCCGACCTCTACCTCAAAAGGAGATGGAGACAAGTCCAATACATCTCAGACCTTTTTTGGAAACGCTGGCTGAGAGAATACTTACCTTTGCTACAGGAGCGGCAGAGGTGGAGTAAGGAGAGACGAAGTCTTGTCCCTGGAGACATTATATTGATCGCAGACGCTACAGCTCCACGTGGTTCCTGGTTACTTGGAAGAGTCCTGGAGACCTATCCCGACAGGAAAGGACTGGTGCGTTCTGCACGAGTGAAGACAAAAACGAGCACACTGGATAGACCAGTAACTAAACTTTGCTTGCTTCAAGAAGCTGCAATTTAAAGCTTCTAATTCAAATAATTGTTTTTTGAGTTATTTTTTATGAATATATTGGCTCCATTACGTAAATATTATTTTGAATTGTTCCTGGCCTCCTGCCATTCTCAATTAGGGGCCGACGTGTTGTAGCCAAAAAGCCTTTCTGTTTATTTCATTTTATTTGTACTCACGGTGCAGAGGTGTGGCATTTTCAGTCACCATGGCAACCACCACAGGGGTTGGTTACCCATTTATACTGATCAGTGGGTGACGAGCGGCAAGTGTGCAAGGGGATAGCCAAACAGTTTTTGACCGTGTTCGTGTTGATGTGCCGTATAGGTCGGCGTTCAGTGTTATTAGTAAAAAGAGTTTTTGTATATATTTTTTGGTTGATAATGGTCAATAAAAGGATTGGCATATCGAAAATGATACGAGCTCTCTGGACATTGAATTCTTCAAGCACGCGTCTAACTCAAGCCAGCCCACTTGCCCCTCGCAGTAGGCTTATAGGTAAAGGAGTCTACAAACATGATTTGTTGAGCTTCCTCTGGTGTTGTGGTCGTGGTATTCACTGACTTTTGGGAAGTATTTTGACATGTACATGGGTACCTTAGTCGTATAGTGTATCTTGTAGACCAGGCCCATTGCAAGTTGCTGTACTCTGTTGTCTACTCTAAGCCATCCTAGGTTGTCAAAATGGGCAGGGGTGAGGTGGGTTCTAGGAGTAAGGTCAAGTAGTAGTCTGACCAGTTTGTTTTGTGATGTTTGTAATCTTGTTTTTAGCGCCTTTGAGGTGCTTTGGTACCATGAGGTGCAAGCATAGTCGTAGTACCCTTGAATGAGTGCTCCTGCCAGAGTCATCAGGATATTCTTGTTTACCAGAGAGGAGATCCGGTACAAGAATCTAGTTAGTTGGTTGACTTTTTTTATTACCTTGGATGCCATTTTGTTCTTCACCTCCTCACTGGTGATGATGTGTTGCCAACATAGGTCGCCTCAGCCAGGGGTGTAAAGTACTTGAGTAATTGTACTTTGTTACAATACTTAAGTACTGTTTTTGGGGATTTGTACTTTACTCGAGTACTATTAGTGTAATGGCAGAATTTCTTTAGACTTTCGTTTACCATTTTGTTTCCAGTGCGGGCAGCAAAAAGGTTTCAGACTTGTGCCCAATGGCTAATACAAATCTGTATCCACAATTATGATGTACACACTCACAGACTCCAGAATACGTTTTGAAGGTTCTTTACTTTCTTTGGGCAGTCACAAAGTATAACATCATTCTTCATAGGATATATAGACCGAACTAGGATCATGGACTACGGTCAAAAAGTTATGTGCTTCCAAACTGCATGGGCATTGTCTCACTACTAACTAGGCAATACAAGTTCACGGCATATCAAGACTCTCACACATGCGCAGTAACACATCTAAAGTACATTTATCATTAAATTCTTAGAATAATTCGCAACTAAATTATAAATATGGCTTATAGCATACCACAGCATTACAAACTTTAAACAAGCATTAAACTACTGCTCATTTTCTATGCAATAACTAAATATATTAAATACAAATATATAAAAAATATGACTTTTCAAGATTTGGCTCTTACATTCCCGGCCTCTAATTGGAAGACAAGCAGGCTGCCAATTACTCAATAAACAAACTAGAGCCAACGTAAATTTCAAACATAAAGCATTATCCTATATGCTAAGCAAATTCTAGCGTGAATGTAATGAACGTACAAAGGATACGTAGATCAAAGTCCTTTTGTTTAACTGTCCTTCTCATAGATGAGACACAGCTTGTCGACAGGTCTTTCAAGGGTGTTTGTCTTCGTCTTGACCAGCACACGCCTCACAAGTCCGTTTGCATCGGGAATGATCTGAGCGACTCTTCCCAGCAACCATGAGCTCCGTGGCGCTGATTCATCCAAGATCATGACGACATCTCCAATTGACAGATTCTTCTTGATCTGAGTCCATCGCTGACGCTCTTGCAACTGGGGAATGAACTCACGCACCCATCGCTTCCAGAATAAGTCGGCGAGATATTGTATCTGCTTCCATCTTCTGCATGCATATGAATCCTCCTTGCTGAACAGTCCAGGCGGCATGACTGGCTGTTTCTTCATCAGTAGTAAGTGGTTAGGCGTCAATGCTTCGAGATCTGAAGGGTCGTCTGTTGTTGTTGTGAGTGGTCTGTCATTTAGTATGTATTCCACTTCACACAGCAATGTGTGTAGACACTCATCACTGACTGTTTGTTCCTTCAGCACAGATCTCATTACTTTCCTTACAGATCGGATCTGTCTCTCCCAGACTCCTCCAAAATGTGAGCCTGCAGGTGGGTTGAAAACCTATTTGATTCCTCTTTGCATCAGTGCATCTTTGATTGATTCCACTGCTGAATCGACTCTCGCAGCTCACGCTCAGCGGCTACAATTGTCCCATTGTCTGAGCGCTTAACTGCTACTTGTCCTCTCCTGCACAGAAAACGACGGATTGCATTCACACACAAGTCAGTGTCAAGCGAGTGCGCTACTTCAATGTGTACTGCTCGCGTAGTGAGACAGGTAAACAGGACGCCATATCTCTTCACAGTGCTGCGGCCCTGTTTCACGTCAAACGGACCAAAATAATCCACCCCTACGTTAGTGAAAGGGGGCTTGTCAGGTTCTAGCCTGTCTGGAGGCAAGTTTGCCATCTTTTGTCCGAGGGTCTTGCCTTTGACTTTTCTGCAGACCACACATCTTGACAATAACTTCCTCACCATTGAGTTCGCTGAAGGGATCTAATACCTTTGACGTAAACATGAGAGCATATAGTTTCTTCCACAGTGTCCGATTTTCTCATGAGTGTCTCTCAGAATCAGTGTAGTGACGTGCAAGTCCTTTGCTGCTATGCTCCAGCATAGCAGATGCACAGAGACGGCCTCCGACCCTCAGAACTCCATCCTGGATCACTGGATCAAGCTTTGTTAGATGACTGCTCTTCTTCACGTTGCTTCCTTTCTCCAGCATAAGTACTTCTTCAGGAAACTGCTGGGTTTGACTGAATCTGATGATCTCCATCTCAGCTCTCGTTAGACATTCAACTGTCAAGGCGCCCAGGTCTGGCGTCGACTTGCTGTCGTTCTGGTTGTCAGTTCTTGTTTGACCATCGGGATCTGTTTGTAGATCTGTCTTCTTCTTCCTACAGCGCTGTAGCAGCATATCCTTCAGTCGGAGAATCCAGGCGACGGTTCTTTTCAATCTGTACCAGCTGGAATAGTAGTTGATCAGCTTGTTCACAGCATCTGTGTCTTCGACTGTGTGTGTAAGATGTACGTGTCTCACCTCGCTGTCGTCCTCTTCGACCTTCATCTCGGCAGGTCTGTCCGGCCATTGACTCTCTGGTTCTCGAAGGAAAGCTGGACCATGAAACCAGCTAGGGCTCTCCATGAACTTGGTAGGTGTAAGCCCCCTGGAAGCACAGTCGGAAGCGTTGATTGAGGTATTGACATACTTCCATTGGTGCGCCTTCGTTGCATCTCTGATGGTGGCGACACGGTTGGCAACGAAGGTCTTGAAGCGCAGTGTTTCATTCTCTATATATCTCAACACGGTTGTGCTGTCAGTCCAGAATGTCGAGTCACGAAGGTCCATCTGGAGCTCTCGTCTCAACATCTTGTCAGTGTTCACGGCCACTACCGCTGCTGTCAATTCCATTAGTGGAATAGTAGTTTGCTTTGTTGGAGCAACACAGGCTCGTCCCATCATGAAGGCGCAGTGAACCTGTCCATTGTTGCTTGTCAGTCTGAGGTAAGAGACTGTCCCGTATCCATTTTCGGACGCGTCAGAAAAGTGATGAAGCTGTGCTTCCAAAGTCCACTGGTCTTACACATCTGGTCACACTCACTTCTGACAGTTGGTGAAGCTCTTGCGGCCACGTGGTCCATTTTGGGCTAACTTTTTCTAGGAATTTCGTCATCCCATGCAAGCCTTTCTTTGCACAGCTGCTGCATGAGCATCTTCGCAGGGAGGATTGCTGGGGAAAGGAAACCCAGTGGGTCGTAGATAGAACTGGTTACTGAAAGGATTCCTCGTCTAGTGACGGGTCTGTCTTTAAGATTGATCCTGAATTTGAATGAGTCGGACTCGATGCACCACAACACTCCTAAGACCCTTTCCACAGGGAGAGCATCATTGGTCAGATCCAGGTCTCTCAGTTTGTTTGCTCTTTCGTTGTCTGGAACAGACGCAAGCAGCCTGCGACTGTTACTTGTCCATTTGGTCAGGCGAAAACCTCCGTCGGCGCACAATGCGTTGAGGTCTGCTCGTAGGGCGATGGCTTGAGTTTTGTTGGAGACCGACTTTAGACAGTCGTCTACATAAAAGTTCTTGAGAACTGTATCTACAGCCTCAGGTGGAGACTTGCTCCTATTCTCTTGTGCTGTCCTCTGTAGAGCAAATGTGGCGCAGCTGGGTGAGGAGGTCGCACCGAAGAGGTGCACAACCATCTTGTACTCAGCGATGTCCTGGGTGATGTCTCCCTCGGGCCACCACAGGAAGCGCAGGAGATCGGTGTCTTCATCAGGAACGCTGATTGTTCACCGTCACTTGCTGTAGTGTCTGTTGGCTTTTCCAGTGGACCATTCAGAATCCACCCAAGAGCAGTCTTGACCGCATATGGTCCGTTTGCTTGGCTGTGGATCACTTTCCACGGCTCTAGCAGCTTGTGTTCTCTTGTTCCGATGAGACACTTCGGCGTTGATGCGTGGCAACCTGACTTCGTTGAGGTACGGCCATTTGTCAACATCCTTTTGTTGTGGAACGTTCTTCATGGAGACAGGGATGTTCCTCTGTGTGAACACTTTGGACAGTTCAATGAAGTTATTCTCCTCTAACCCACTAACTTCCAAGTCAGTGAGGATGTAGCTCTCCACTCGCTTCTTTGCATTGATGGTGCTTAGCACTAGCTCCGTCTGTCTGCCTTGAATGTTCAATCGCTCTGCCAGTGTCTCTGTACAAAACGTTGCAGAGCTGCCTGGGTCCATGAATGCATAAACCTCCACAGCTTTGTTGCTTTTCTTGTTCTTTACTCTGACTGGCACTATGGCGAGCACGCAGTTGTCTCCGTCCCCAGTGCAGGCACTTAACACTTTGTTTTCCTCTGTACTGGCTGCGTTTCCTTGGGAGGCGGGTTCATCTTCTTTTGAGGCAACTTCTGTTGTCTTCTCCTTTGCACCTTTGTCTTGCCTTGCAAAGTGTAGCATGCTGGGATGCTTCATCGAACAGTGTTCACATATCATTTTATTTTTACACTCCTTGCTAAGGTGGCCTTTCACCAGGCAGCCGAAACAGAAGCCGTTCTTCTTCAGAAACTCCACTCTTTCCTTATGTGGTTTTTCTCTCAGTTTGCGACATTCTTCCAGGGTGTGACCTTTCTCACAGAAGACACATGGCTTTGGAAAGGCACGGTTGAAGGATGTAGCATCTTTTGACTTTGATGATTCGCCTTTTTCATCATCCACTTGTTCAGCACTGGTAGCGAAGCTGCTTCCCCTTTTAGCTTCTCTTTGTTCTTTCTTTCCATGCTAATCGTTGCTAGCTCCTTCTTTCGTCGTCAACGAAAGAAGAGAACAGATGGTGGAGGTAAACGGTACCCTATCCCCCCCCCTCACAGTGAACTGTGGTGTTCCACAAGGAAGCATACTAGGACCACTACTGTTCCTAATTTATGCAAATGACATGTCGTCAGCTTGTGACTGCAACTTGTTCCTGTTTGCGGACGACTCAGCCTTGCTGGTCTCTGACAAGAACAAGTTACAGGTTGAAAAAACCCTCAGCTCGGAACTAGGCAAAATCTGCATATGGCTCGCCGACAACAAACTATCATTACACATGGGCAAAACAGAGTCCATTCTCTTCGGTTCAAATAACAAACTCAGCAAGACCGACGGCTTCTCAGTTACAGTGGGTGACAATATTGTCACAAGGAAAGATGAAATTACCTACCTGGGTTCCATCCTAGAGGCTAATCTTTCCTGTGACAAAATGGCATCCAATGTAATAAAAAAAGTCAATCAACGAACTCGATTCTTGTACCGGATCTCCTCCCTGGTAAACAAGACTACCCTGAAGACTCTGGCAGGAGCACTCATTCAAGGGTACTACGACTATGCTTGCACCTCATGGTACCAAAGCACCTCAAAGGCACTAAAAACCAAATTACAAACATCTCAAAACAAACTAGTCAGACTACTGCTTGACCTGACTCCTAGAACCCACCTCACCCCTGCACACTTTGCCAACCTAGGATGGCTTAGAGTAGACGACAGAGTACAGCAACTTGCAATGGGCCTGGTCTACAAGATACACTACACGACCAAGGTACCCATGTACATGTCAAAATACTTCCCAAAGGTCAGTGAATACCACGATCACAACACCAGAGGGAGCTCCACAAATCATGTAAAACCCAGATTCGGCTCAAACAAGGGACTAAACACGTTTCGCAATTATGCCACAACAATGTGGAACGCCCTACCCAAAGCTGTAAAGGAATGTGAATCACTACCCACCTTCAAAAACACTCTCAAAGAACACCTACGGGAGACTGCAATTCAAAACTGGCCCCTACAAATGTCCTAACCCAGTTGTACAATAAAGACCAAGCATGGCTTTGTCAGTATTCCAATGTACCCAACCCCCCCCCCCCCCACCTCCAATGTACAGCCCCACCCAACCCCACCCCACCTCCCCAACCTCCTCCAATGTACAGTTTCTATGTCAAATGTAGGTCAGTATTCCAATGTACAGTGTGTCCCCCCTACCCACCCCCCCCCCCCCCACCTCCAATGTACAGCCCCACCCCACCTACCCAACCTCCCCCAATGCACAGTTTCTATGTCAAATGTATATACACTCTTTTTCTGGATTTTTTTAGTATCACAAACAGTACTGTATTTGAAAATCTGGTACGTCATAAATGTATAGATGTAGCAGTACTGTCTATCTGTATGTCGTGTGTGTCATATGATGAATTGAAAATGGAGGACCCTGATGGAAACAAGACGAAAGTCTTTCTCAGGTCTGCATCCTCTTAACAATTGTATGTATTGAGCTGTACTGTACTGTACCCATTCTGCAATCTGTTAATAAACTTTTCAATCAATCAATCAATCAACGAGGGGCTTCTTTAACTAACTCTTCCAATAGCCAGTTTATTTTCTTGATAACGATGTCAATAGCAATATTTCCTCTTGGTTAGACAACTTTTTGACTATTGTAATGGCAGAATGTCTTTAGACTTTCGTTTACCATTTCGTTTCCAGTGCAGGCAGCAAAAAGGTTTCAGACTCGTGTCCAATGGCTAATACAAATCTGTATCCACAATTATGCTGTACACACTCACGGACTCCAGAATACGTTTTGAAGGTTCTTTACTTTCTTTGGGCAGTCACAAAGTATAACATCATTCTTCATAGGATATATAGACCGAACTAGGATCATGGACTACAGTCAAAAAGTTATGTGCTTCCAAACTGCATGGGCACTGTCTCACTACTAACTAGGCAATACAAGTTCACGGCATATCAAGCCTCTCACACATGCGCAGTAACACATCTAAAGTACATTTATTGTTAAATTCTTAGAATAATTCGCAACTAAATTATAAATATGGCGTATAGCATAGAACATCATTACAAATTAAACTACTGCTCATTTTCTATGCAATAACTAAATATATAAAATACAAATATATTCAAAATATGACTTTTCAAGATTTGGCTCTTACAATTAGGTTTGTATACTTGTACTTTTACTCGATTACATTTCAGAGGAAAAAAACACTTTTTACTCCTTACATAATAAAAAGGTACACTATAATACAGTAGATATCATTATCTGTTCTTATGCACACCTGGTGATACTAAATCCAAATTGAACTCGGGCATTTGAAAGATAATATATGTATATATATAAATGTGCGAATTGGCTATAATAATGTAATGTATAAGCATCTATTCTATATTCTATAATAATATTTCAAATTGCATTGGTCCGGATTGTGAGGATTGGCCTGTTGCCGAACGCACACTTCAAGGTCAAGTACCAATTGCCGTGACGCACCTGATGTGTGTTGTAATCAGCTCACCTGAGCCCTTCATATACTCTGGAGTTTCTATCATTCTTGGTCGGGTCGTTTTGGATTACCACTGCTACTGCCTGTTCCCCCCGTTGTTGTGCCTCGTCTGTTTTTTCTTCAGGACGTCTATGGAAGTCGCCGCTGTTGTGTTTCTCTATCATCCGTTGGAGCTGTGCCTCGTTGCCCGCTTTGCGCATTTGCGCTTTGGTGAGTTTTTGGAACGAACCTTTTGGATTCTCTGTTTTCTGTGTGTTTGGATAACACTGAAGATTTGCCGTTTTTGTTTTGTACTGGACTCAGCTAAACTTGTGTGTTGGTAACACTGAAGATTAAGTCACGTGTGATTGTACTGGGCTCAGCTAAACTTGTGTGTTGGGAACACTGAAGATCAAGTCACGTGTGATTATACTGGACTCAGCTAAGGAGGACTGGACTGCCTCTGTATTCTGTTGGCTTGTTTATTGACCACTCTCTCTCTCTCTCCGTTCCTTCCCGAGTTGGATCCTGGAGTAGCTGCAGAGCCGCAGAGGCAGTGGCGCTACGCCGCTTCACCATCTCAATACCGGGACGATCTGCAGAGCCGCAGACAACTCTGCCAAGAACATTCTCCCCTTTGTTGTTCTTATTGTTCTTTCGCTCATTCCTGTTTCAGAAATAAATACGCCCTAGTCTTTGGCTAACTCTGAACTACCTGTCTGTGCCGTGCTGTTGGGGTCGGTTTCAAACCATAACACGGATGGGAGAATTCAGTACTGTATCTACAGAACCTTCGGTTTTATCATCTTCCCTTTATTAATTTCCTTAGATCTTTTGTACACATGATCTCAAGAGGGTACTGAACGAGGTCAGTGGCAGTTTTTTAAGTTTGGTCATTATTATCATGGTGTTATTCACTGTCAAAGATGCAAAGAAAAATCATAATTCATATTCTCCTTTGTTTCATCACAATTTAAGCAAGCCTAGTAATAGACACAATATTTCTGACACTGTGAATACATTCCCTGAGGTCCATAGATGTACCTAGATACCAAGAATATGCAAATAGCCCTTGTAGAAGTGGAGCAATATTCCATTTACCTAGGTATATATTTTATGCAGATTTTCACATCGTGTGGAACAGGTTAAAATGCAGACCCACAAAGTACAAAGTGCAAATCTCGCAGGTCCAACTATTTTAATTAGTATATTTCTTTCTCTGGCCGAACTAACGTTAACGTTATTAATCCTGCGGCCGCGCTTTATTTAAAAACAGCCAATCAAATCCCCATCAATGGAAAATGAACCCGCCCATACTCATGCTGATTGGTCCTTGTAAGACGAGAAAGCGGGGATCTTTGATTAAACGCCTGCTATCAGAAGAATAGACAGTCAGACAGTAGCTTCCCGCTTCGTGCTAATTTGCCTGAAACGTAATGTTTTCCTTGGCTTCCTATTGTGATTGATTGATTGATTGATTGATTGATTGATTGATTGATTGATTGATTGATTGATTGATTGATTGAAAACAATTGCATTGATTGAATTAACAGATTGCAGAATGGGTATCGTCAGAAACCTCAGAATTCTATGTTTCATCCTGTATATGACATGTCACTGTAGCGTTACGCTGTAAGAAAAGTTGAAAAGTCAGCAGGAAATGTCTCTACTCAGGCTCTCTACTCTCCCCATCTGCTTGCACCCCACAGTTTGAGAATCGCTGGTTTAGCGTGTGTGTGTGTGTGTGTTAGAGAGAGAGAGGGAGAGAGAGAGAGAGAGAGAGAGGGAGAGGAGAGGAGAGAGAGGGAGAGAAAGAGAGAGAGAGTTTCAGTCTGCTTTAATATAAGATCTTTCTTTCCTGAATCTACTGTATGTAAAAATCGATGTTGTCAATTATGATCAGCTAAGGCCAAGGTACCAGTCTCCACACAGTACAATACAAACAGTCCCTGATGTGACATTGAGAGAAAGTTGAAGAGGAGAACAATGCAGTTGTGGTTAGGGTGACCAAACGTCCCGATTTGTGCGGGACAGTCCCGCATTTCAGCCCTCTGTCCCACATGCCGCAAGAGAAGAATATTGTCCCGCATTTCAATAAGTGTCCCGCAAAAAAAAAATATTATTATTATTATTATTATTATTAATAATTATTGTTTTTGTCCTCTCATTAATCCCCAAAATATGCACTAATGCACGCACCGCAAGTACTACATACGTAACCTTATGTAACATAGCCTATAGTCTAACCAGCACAAGCGCATTATATATACCTGGCGCGAGCTGTTTATTTCCGGTCGCTCAAGTTGCGCTGCAATAAACAGCTCACGCCAGGTACTGTCTACCGGTATATATGCAAGCTGTTATTGGCTATTGGTTATTGGTTATTGGGGGATGACGTGACTGTATGCGAGGTCTACCCCATACCCTGCATCTGGCACTGACAAGTCCAAAAGCTTGTTGTTTGTTATTGGCACAACCAATTTAAAATTAGAAACGGTAAAGGATCATGAAATATCAAACGGCCACATACATACTCTAGCTACCAAGCGGGCGAAGACTGGTCTGTTAGAGGAGAGTGTTGCGGTCAGATCCCTGGTCTCAATGAAATCAGCTCAGATGGATAAGTTGAAGCTGCTGTTCCGCAACATTCACACAATCGGGAAGAAAGGAAGACCCTTCACCTATTTGTGGATGTGCGAGTAAGTATTAGACAAACTAACATGTATTATGTAACGTGTATTATTAAACTAATATTACAGTGTTTGTTAGCTAGCCACATTCATTTAACATTAAGAAGCATACGGGCTCCAGACTAACACAGCCCGTCGCAAATATTCAGCACCATGGACAGCTGCCCCAGATATCGCTCTCTCTCTCTCTCTCTCTCTCTCTCTCTCTCTCTCTCTCTCTCTCTCTCTCTCTCTCTCTCTCTCTCTCTCTCTCTGTACTTGTCTGGGCGGGTGGGATGTTCGGGTGGGGACAGATGTTATTGGATTAGATGTTATTTTATCACACACCACACTACTGACACTTTGGATTAGATATTATTTTAGCACACACCACACTACTGACATTTTGGATTAGATGTTATTTTAGATGTTTCTGGTCAAATAAAATCATATGTCCAAACAAATGCTTGCAGTTCTATTTCATACTGGTTTCCGCTCAGCGTCATTCTGCACTAACCTCACTTCGTGCACAGCACTGAATAAAAACTCCACAATGTACCTTTACATACCGACATCCGTCTGGCCACACCCCTATCCGCTTACCTTCATAAGCAGGTGTGTGGTCACCTACTCGCCTCCTTCTTCACTTTCACCACAAGGAAGTGCCTTGGTATATACCCCACTTGACGAGGTTGTTTAGTTGAAGAAAGTTGATACGTGTTTACATTTTTTCTTGCTTTTTTCTTTCTCTCATATATTTTAAAAAGAAAAAAGCTAAGTCATAATGTTTACCTCGGAGGGTCGCGCTAGCAACGTCACCCTTCACCAGCGGTTCTCCATTGCCTCCTCTGTCGTGCGTCTTGGAGCGGGGTTGAGGCCTCTTTCGTGGTCGGCAGCCACGCCCGGTAGGCATCCGATAGATAGTTTGCCTCTCCAAGGAGCTGGTGCACCAGCGCTGTCTCCTGTGCGATGGCCTGGTTCCGGCTCTGGTTCCTCTGCCTCCGGGGAGTCGTCCGCTGTTGGGCGGCCGGCTCCTCTGATTGCGGGGGATTTGAGACACAAACTTTTTGCATCGGCTCGCTCCCGTCGCTAGATGGTGGCTTGTAGACGCGAACGGCCTGGTTTTGGTGAGTTGCTGGAGCCGGATGAGGATGCGTCTGATTCTCCATGGCCGATGGAAACAGAGGACTACATGGTAGAAGCGGACGGGTTCTTGTTCGAAGCCCCGGTGGAGACATGTCCGCCGCCCGTCCAGGTAACACGGGAGGGGGGTGAGATGTCTCCTTGGGATTCCTCGTACGCGGATGTTGGGTTAGAACCTCCGACTCGGCGGCGGGATGCCCTGCTATCAGCCACATCAGAATGTGGCTCTTTAACCAGTAGTCTGCTGCATGTGAGGGACGCGAGCTCGGTGGGGGAAAGTATGCAGGGGGAACTGCGTGCTTTGTTCCCCGAGCTCATGGCGGCAGCGGCAGTCGCAAACGGCGTGCCGCTGCCGCAGCCACTGCCTGTTCCTATTCCTGACGATCTCGTAGGTCATCTATGGCAACGCCGTCCGGTGAGAGGGGTGGACGTTGTCTGTCCATTTTTCCCCTCAATGGAGGCCTACGTCCGTCAGGGACAGGTGGTCTCCCACATCATGGGCCTTACCCCCGCCTACATGCAAGTCACAAGGGTGGTGGGTTTGGTAGAAGGCATGAAGGAGGGCGTGCCTCGGCTTGATAGGACGATGGCGGTGCTCCTTTGTCCTGAGGTGGTGTGGGAGCCGTTACGGAAGCCAGTTCCCCAAGGGAAATCGGCGAGGCGGTTGGCTTTCTGGAGTGACCAGTCATTTATCTCCGCGACGCAATCTCTGGCTGCCACTTCTAACATCACGCAGCTGGCAAGATTCATGTCCGGGATACTGACGGGCGGTACGGAGCTGACTGATTTGCAACATGATCAGCTCGCCCAGTCGGCAGGAGCCATCCTGCATCTGATCCAGCCGCAGGCCATAGCCGCTGGGAAAGTACGCGCCCTGGCCACTCTTGTCCAGCGCCACCTTTGGCTGGAGCAGGCACGTGTGCCGGAGAAGAAGAGGACTCCACTTCTGACGGCACCCCTCTCCGATGCTGGACTTTTCGGGTCGGCACTGCAATTGATGACCTCAACCTGCAGGGAGATGCAGGAGGAGCGTTCTGTGCTCCAGCCTCATTTCCCCCCGCCCGATGTCGCCAGTGGAGTCAGACGGCAGGCTCGTCGTCGGGGTTCCGCCGCCTTAGCCGCCGCTGCTACCACCGCCACTGCTGGACCTTCAGCAAAGAAGGCCAGGAGGAGAGAGGGCGCCTCCGCCACTGCAGCCGGCCCATCTACGCCCCCGGAGGTGACGGTAGGGATCGTCATGACCAGCCTCCGATTGTTTACCGTCCCTCCGGGGCTCCCCGGGGTGGCAAGTCCCGAGCGGCTCGTGGCAGGCGTCGCTAAAAGTTGACTTTTTCCCTCTGTGGTTCCCCCCTGTTCCCTTCCCAGCCCAAATATGATTTGTTTATGGAAAATAAAGAGTCCCTCCTAAAAGGAGGGACTGTATTTTTTGTTACAAACTGTGTGTTTATTCACCAAACATATGATGGGGATACGACGTGTGAATCTTACGCTAGTATGGGTTTGATAGGAGGGCTAGACTTTAAGTCGTGTTGGTCGCTACATTCATGTTAGAGCTTAAGCAAGGCCTGCAGCTTACACTCGGTTGAAAAAGGTTTTTTTCTGCCTCGACCTGAATCTTCACATAAAGGTAGAGGTTAGTTGTGTGCTCTGTTGCTTAAACAGTGATATTGAGCCGCAACACTATTGTGTTGGTCTGCAGTAATGCTTGTGTATGAAAAAGTACCACGGCTCAGACCGCTCTCTCTCTATCAGATGTTCTGTGTCTTACACATACATACGGGTTCACACATACATAACTTGGCATTGCTATAAACCCTGTTCACAGATGTGTCTGTGGCTAGCGTGCATTGAATTAGCTTTGCGCTGTTCATTAGCATATTGGCTACTTAAGGTATCATATGGCTGTTTGTTGTTGTCGTATGCAAGGGTTGGGCTTGCGAGGGGGTACCGGATAAACCCCTCCTTCCCTCTTCTGATTGGTCAGGGGGTTTCTTGGACTCTCTTTTCATTCGGTCAGGGCCAAGCTGTTAGGCAGCTTGGCACGGGGGGGGGGGTTTCCCTGACTCCGCACCTATCACAGGCGGTTGAGTCATGGGTTTCCCCCGTCATAGAAAACGTCACTAGGCACGTTTCTATTGGACGACGGCTTCCGTGAGTTTTTTCAGACCCGTATGTAGGGTCTGTTATTGTCAAGTTGTCGGGGCAGAGCGTAGGAACTTACTGTTCTACTACGCTTGATATACGTGTGACTTGAGTCTGTTGGTCACATGACTCAATGTTACCGTGACTTTTCAATCTATGGCTCACGTGGGAAGTCTCTCTGAGGATTCCCATCTCCTCTCTGTGGTGAGGGTGGCGGGATGTAAGAATGTAAACTATTTTTACCCTCGGCCGCGTCACGTGGGATTCATGTCAGTCGGTGTTTCTTTCTTTTTAATAATAAAAAGAGTGAAGAATATGAAGCACGACAACTTCTTGTCGTTCTCCCAGGCGACTTGAAGGACCAATGTCTGGTGTCTGGTTAGACTATCCATTGATGTGTTTGGGTCTCGACGCGTACATAGTGCTGGCTCGGGGTGTTTTCTGATAAGAATCATGCAGGAGGCTAGTACGCCTTGGTTGCTTGTTATTAAAACAGCGTTTTTATAGGGCAACTGGGATGGGGGATTTTTTCCTCTTCCGAGCGCCTGTTACTGGGTCTCGACGGATTCTCGTTCATATCTGGGGGATGTTAACGGAATAGATCAGAACATAGGTAGAGGGGTCTCACGCCCTTGGGGTGGGCCACTGAGCGTGGTACAAATGGGACCGTCTGGGTGGCGCCCTCTTTTCATGTTTTAGATCGACACGCATACCTACCCCCTCTCCTGGAGTGGGCATGTCGGCGTGGTTAGGGCACGGGACTGGTTCTGGTCGTGCTGGTCCAGGTCAGTTAACCCGTTGTCCGCCGGGGACGCAGATCTGCTGTTCTGGTACCCTGAGGGACTTGTGCTTTTTTCGGGGGGGGAAATGCTGGGTCTGCCCGGGTGTCACAGGGTTGGGCATTATGGAGACCCTTTGTTGGGTACATGTTGTACCTGGCACTATCATGGGGGCTGGTTCTCCTTTCTTTTCGCTCCTCTCTCACGCATGGCGAAGAGGGGGCTGTTGGGGTGGTCTTCTGGACCTCCTCTGGCATCCCTGTGTGCTTCCCGGGCCGCCGGGCCCGGTCCGAAGTTGTATTTCGTCGACCCATAGGCCTGGAATAACCCCTTTTTGAAAACTGAAACACTTGTACTGCGGTGATATACCCGCAGGTGTGTTTTGGAGTTTTTTCTTGAGGGGTTATAGGAACAACCACCGCATGTGGTACCAAGAGGGTGGTTGATTCCCTGGTGTGTTGGAGCAGAGTCAACTCCCGGGTTACCCGGTTGAGTGTGCCCCTGCACGTTCATGACGTCTGCCAATCGTGTCAGCCTTCTCTGCCTCGACCACTCTGGGTGGGTTTTTTTTGGTGGAGGCTTTGTCATGGTGCGCAACAATGCCAGCATACGCCCCTTCCGCCGGGGTGCTGTTTTCAGTTGACCCCTTTGGCGCCTGTCTCATCCGCAGTGCTCCAGGCTCGGGTCTAAAGCTTGCTGCCTGGTTTAAGGGATCGACCCCTCTGGGGTCGTCTCCCCGGTGCGCTGCCTGCTTCGGTTATGGTTAGCCTTTTGAGTGCTTCGAGTTACGGCCATGCTGACTGCCTGTGTTGCAGGGTCAGTGTGCCAGGTGGCGTACTAGTGGGGGGAAGGGCCCGCTCTTGGAGGGGCCCTGTCCGAATACGCTGGCGATGTGGGGGTGAGGTCTTGATGCTTGGCGTCATTGACCTCTCCGGGCCCCCTTTTTCCAGGGGATCCAGTCCCTTCAGTGGGTCTGGGTCTTCCTTCGCGCTCCATTGTTACGGCCTTGCCGCAGGGTTGAGTTTGCTCTTGACCCCGTGTTTTTGGGGGCAGTAACAAGGGTTGTTCCTTCCGTTCGTTCCCTGGTGGCATGCGGGTTGTGCGTGTGCGTAGTCGTGGGGTCAAGCCACGATTTGCTCACCCTGTGCGTTGAGTTGCTCGAGTTTCTCTTCGCACGGTCGGATCCGTCTCCCTCCCGTCCTCCAATAGGGAGGGTATCCTCCATTAGGGAGGGTCGGGGGGCTCGGTCCACTCCGGTCTGATGGTTGTGGGGGGGCTCAGCGGGGTACATTTGTCGAGCTTCTGGCTTCCGCTCAGCTCCTGTTGTGCAGAATGACGCTGAGCGGAAACCAGTATGAAATAGAACGTAAGGTTATGTATATAACCAAGTTCTATGAATACTGGTGACGCTCAGCGTCAGGACGCCACTGCGGCCCTTGACCTCACCTTGTGGTGAAAGTTTGGGAAGGAGGCGAGTAGGTGACCACACACCTGCTTATGACAGTAAGCGGATAGGGGTGTGGCCAGACGGATGTCGGTATGTAAAGGTACATTGTGGAGTTTTTATTCAGTGCTGTGCACGAAGTGAGGTTAGTGCAGAATGACGCTGAGCGTCACCAGTATTCATAGAACTTGGTTATATACATAACCTTACGTTACATTGTCCAATGACCTATATTTATAACTTTTTGGGTGGGGGCGCGAGTGCGGGGATTTTTGGCTGGTGAAAATGCTGAGTGGCTAGTGACTTTGGAAAACCACTAGCCACAGTGGCTAGTGAGCCAAAAAGATTATGTCAAGCCCTGAATACATGTATGCACTTCAGTATCACATTACAAGAGAGATCACAGGGTTCATGTATCTCAGGGGTCAGCAACCTTTTTGACATGGAGTGCCTGTTTGAAATATAGTTGTAACTAGTGTGCCTCAACAATATTCCATGCATCGTAATTTTTTTTCTCATAATCAGGTATTTTTAATGATAATTTTTACATTATTACATCATTATTGTTATTGTTATTATTAACAATATTATTATGATGGTTGTATCAACCCTAAATCTGAGTTGGGGGGGGGAATGCAATGCAGACAAACAGCTGCATACAGTGCGACCATTTCACTCACATTTGCCCATTCACTTTTGGACACATCACACACCATCGGTTTGTGTACTGTACGTGTGCTGTCATAGCTCCACCTACAGGCCTAATGGAGAACACCAGGATGTGAATGGAGGGTGAATGTGAGGTATATCGTGTAAATAAGTTTTGATTGATCGCAAGACTACACTGTAAAAAAAATAAAAATAAGTTACCAGAACTTACAAATATTGAGTTCAGTTACTGCGCATTAAGGTTTTCAGTTTTCAATCCATAATAAGTTAACAGAAAAATAAGTACACAACCACATTATTTCAACCTAATAAAACTATGTTTATTGTCATTGTTTTAAGAACACAAGTTGACTTGGTAATACTCACATTTTGAGTAAAAAAATGGCTTTTAACATGTGCAATGTTCAATGAAATAGAAAAATAAATAATAAAATGTGTTGATTAATCCCACTGGTCACAATGGTGACCGTAATAATGTTTTTGTTATAAGGCTCTGCAAATGTTACTGAATGATGTAGCAATGTATTTCCAGCTAAATTGAAATAATAAACAAATAAAGGGTCTCAATTAAATATGTGGTAGTAAAAAGAACCTGTGGGAGGATTTCAACAAGATAAATGCGACAACAGTGCAAAATATTTCACTATAATATTTCAAAAAAAAAAGAAAAAAAAATTATATATATATATATTTTTTTTTTCTTTATTTTTTTTATACTGCTGCCCCCTGTGCCTATGCAAATGCCCCTGCGTGCCTATGCAGGCACGCGTGCCTAGGGTTGCCTACCCCTGATGTATCTTAACTCTATATAGCCATATAACCTCTAGGAGTCGTTAGGTAATTTAACAGCATGTTGGATTGTGATATTCTTCTATACAGTGATTATGAGTATAATAAGCAATTAATACACAACACTATTGTGTTTTTAATACATTAAATGCTTATATTTTGATAACAATGTATACATTATGTAAACATGATTATTGTATACATATTCATTACTGTCCCGCAATTTCAACAAATGTCCCGCAAAATCGACACGCTGTCCTGCATTTGGATCATATGGATTTGGTCACCCTAGTTGTGGTATATTTTCAAAACCAAATGATGTTTTGTTACAGCTGTGAAAGTTCTGACTCCAGACAGCCGTGGATGTAAATCCTCCCTCTAGCGGTTCAATGTGAGGATGACATGTCAAGTACTGAGTTATGTCCGTGTGGGCTGCCTCTCTCTCTGCGGAGAACCAAAACTCTCCCTGAAATAAATGGATAGCCATAATTTATATTGTAGTCTTGTTTTCTCACAGGAGATAAGAATACACTTTCAGTTCAGTTCACTCTCAGGCGTTTCACTCTCAGGTGTTTCACTCTTAGGCTGAGCAAATCGTGGCTTGACCCCACGACTACGCACACGCACAACCCGCATGCCACCAGGGAATGAACGGAAGGAACAACCCTCGTTACTGCCCCCAAAAACACGGGGTCAAGAGCAAACTCAACCCTGTGGCAAGGCCGTAGCAGTGGAGCGCGAAGGAAGACCCAGACCCACTGAAGGGACTGGATCCCCTGGAAAAAGGGGGCCCGGAGAGGTCAATGACGCCAAGCATCAAGACCTCACCAGGCGGTCACTTAGTGACACCGCCCCCCACATCGCCAGCGTATTCGGACAGGGCCCATCCAAGAGCGGGCCCTTCCCCCCACTAGTACGCCACCTGGCACACTGACCCTGCAACACAGGCAGTCAGCATGGCCGTAACTCGAAGCACTCTGTTGGGGTGGTCTTCTGGACCTCCTCTGGCATCCCTGTGTGCTTCCCGGGCTGCCGGGCCCGGTCCGAAGTTGTATTTCGTCGACCCATAGGCCTGGAATAACCCCTTTTTGAAAACTGAAACACTTGTACTGCGGTGATATACCCGCAGGTGTGTTTTGGAGTTTTTTCTTGAGGGGTTATAGGAACAACCACCGCATGTGGTACCAAGAGGGTGGTTGATTCCCTGGTGTGTTGGAGCAGAGTCAACTCCCGGGTTACCCGGTTGAGTGTGCCCCTGCACGTTCATGACGTCTGCCAATCGTGTCAGCCTTCTCTGCCTCGACCACTCTGGGTGGGTTTTTTTTGGTGGAGGCTTTGTCATGGTGCGCAACAATGCCAGCATACGCCCCTTCCGCCGGGGTGCTGTTTTCAGTTGACCCCTTTGGCGCCTGTCTCATCCGCAGTGCTCCAGGCTCGGGTCTAAAGCTTGCTGCCTGGTTTAAGGGATCGACCCCTCTGGGGTCGTCTCCCCGGTGCGCTGCCTGCTTCGGTTATGGTTAGCCTTTTGAGTGCTTCGAGTTACGGCCATGCTGACTGCCTGTGTTGCAGGGTCAGTGTGCCAGGTGGCGTACTAGTGGGGGGAAGGGCCCGCTCTTGGAGGGGCCCTGTCCGAATACGCTGGCGATGTGGGGGGCGGTGTCACTAAGTGACCGCCTGGTGAGGTCTTGATGCTTGGCGTCATTGACCTCTCCGGGCCCCCTTTTTCCAGGGGATCCAGTCCCTTCAGTGGGTCTGGGTCTTCCTTCGCGCTCCACTGCTACGGCCTTGCCGCAGGGTTGAGTTTGCTCTTGACCCCGTGTTTTTGGGGGCAGTAACGAGGGTTGTTCCTTCCGTTCGTTCCCTGGTGGCATGCGGGTTGTGCGTGTGCGTAGTCGTGGGGTCAAGCCACGATTTGCTCACCCTGTGCGTTGAGTTGCTCAAGTTTCTCTTCGCACGGTCGGATCCGTCTCCCTCCCGTCCTCCAATAGGGAGGGTATCCTCCATTAGGGAGGGTCGGGGGGTTCGGTCCACTCCGGTCTGATGGTTGTGGGGGGCCTCAGCGGGGTACATTTGTCGAGCTTCTGGCTTCCGCTCAGCTCCTGTTGTGCAGAATGACGCTGAGCGGAAACCAGTATGAAATAGAACGTAAGGTTATGTATATAACCAAGTTCTATGAATACTGGTGACGCTCAGCGTCAGGACGCCACTGCGGCCCTTGACCTCACCTTGTGGTGAAAGTTTGGGAAGGAGGCGAGTAGGTGACCACACACCTGCTTATGACAGTAAGCGGATAGGGGTGTGGCCAGACGGATGTCGGTATGTAAAGGTACATTGTGGAGTTTTTATTCAGTGCTGTGCACGAAGTGAGGTTAGTGCAGAATGACGCTGAGCGTCACCAGTATTCATAGAACTTGGTTATATACATAACCTTTTGTTACATTGTCCAATGACCTATATTTATAACTTTTTTGGTGGGGGCGCGAGTGCGGGGATTTTTGGCTGGTGAAAATGCTGAGTGGCTAGTGACTTTGGAAAACCACTAGCCACAGTGGCTAGTGAGCCAAAAAGTTTATGTCAAGCCCTGAATACATGTATGCACTTCAGTATCACATTACAAGAGAGATCACAGGGTTCATGTATCTCAGGGGTCAGCAACCTTTTTGACATGGAGTGCCTGTTTGAAATATAGTTGTAACTAGTGTGCCTCAACAATATTCCATGCATCGTAATTTTTTTTCTCATAATCAGGTATTTTTAATGATAATTTTTACATTATTACATCATTATTGTTATTGTTATTATTAACAATATTATTATGATGGTTGTATCAACCCTATATCTGAGTTGGGGGGGGGGGATGCAATGCAGACAAACAGCTGCATACAGTGCGACCATTTCACTCACATTTGCCCATTCATTTTTGGACACATCACACACCATCGGTTTGTGTACTGTACGTGTGCTGTCATAGCTCCACCTACAGGCCTAATGGAGAACACCAGGATGTGAATGGAGCGTGAATGTGAGGTATATCATGTAAATAAGTTTTGATTGATCGCAAGACTACACTGTAAAGAAAATTAAAATAAGTTACCAGAACTTACAAATATTGAGTTCAGTTACTGCGCATTAAGGTTTTCAGTTTTCAATCCATAATAAGTTAACAGAAAAATAAGTACACAACCACATTATTTCAACCTAATAAAACTATGTTTATTGTCATTGTTTTAAGAACACAAGTTGACTTGGTAATACTCACATTTTGAGTAAAAAAATGGCTTTTAACATGTGCAATGTTCAATGAAATAGAAAAATAAATAATAAAATTTGTTGATTAATCCCACTGGTCACAATGGTGACCGTAATAATGTTTTTGTTATAAGGCTCTGCAAATGTTACTGAATGATGTAGCAATGTATTTCCAGCTAAATTGAAATAATAAACAAATAAAGGGTCTCAATTAAATATGTGGTAGTAAAAAGAACCTGTGGGAGGATTTCAACAGATAAATGCGACAATAGTGCAAAATATTTCACTATAATATTTCAAAAAAAAAAGACAAAAAAATTATATATATATATATATATTTTTTTTATTTTTTATTTTTATACTGCTGCCCCCTGTGCCTATGCAAATGCCCCCGCGTGCCTATGCAGGCACGCGTGCCTAGGGTTGCCTACCCCTGATGTATCTTAACTCTATATTCATGCTATATTATGTTATTATGTTATTTGATACTATCTTGTCTAGCACAGTCTCTGGAGCGTAACAGTAAGAAGCATTTTGTATGAAAGTATTCTGTACTTCTGTATGACAACTATTAAAGAACTTGAACTTGAACTTGATATAGCCATATAACCTCTAGGAGTCGTTAGGTAATTTAACAGCATGTTGGATTGTGATATTCTTCTATACAGTGATTATGAGTATATAAGCAATTAATACACAACACTATTGTGTTTTTAATACATTAAATGCTTATATTTTGATAAAAATGTATACATTATGTAAACATGATTATTGTATACATATTCATTACTTTCCCGCAATTTCAACAAATGTCCCGCAAAATCGACACGCTGTCCTGCATTTGGATCATATGGATTTGGTCACCCTAGTTGTGGTATATTTTCAAAACCAAATGATGTTTTGTTACAGCTGTGAAAGTTCTGACTCCAGACAGCCGTGGATGTAAATCCTCCCTCTAGCGGTTCAATGTGAGGATGACATGTCAAGTACTGAGTTATGTCCGTGTGGGCTGCCTCTCTCTCTGCGGAGAACCAAAACTGTCCCTGAAATAAATGGATAGCCATAATTTATATTGTAGTCTCGTTTTCTCACAGGAGATAAGAATACACTTTCAGTTCAGTTCACTCTCAGGCGTTTCACTCTCAGGTGTTTCACTCTTAGGCCGCGGCGTTTCACTCTTAGGTGTTTCACTCTTAGGTGTTTCACTCTTAGGCGTTTCACTCTTAGGTGTTTCACTCTTAGGTGGTTCACTCTTAGGTGTTTCACCCTTAGGCGCTTCACTCTTAGACGTTTCACCCTTAGGTGTTTCACTCTTAGGTGCTTCACTCTTAGGTGTTTCACTCTTAGGTGCTTCACTCTTAGGTGTTTCACTCTTAGATGGTTCACTCTTAGATGGTTCACTCTTAGGTGTTTCACTCTTAGGTGTTCACTCTTAGGTGTTTCACTCTTAGATGGTTCACTCTTAGGTGTTTCACTCTTAGGTGCTTCACTCTTAGGTGTTTCACTCTTAGACGTTTCACCCTTAGGTGCTTCACTCTTAGGTGTTTCACTCTTAGGCGTTTCACGCTTAGGTGTTTCACTCTTAGGCTGCGGCGTTTCGTTCTTAGGTGTTTCACTCTTAGGTGTTTCACTCTTAGGCTTTTCACTCTTAGGTGTTTCACTCTTAGGTGGTTCACTCTTAGGTATTTCACCCTTAGGCGCTTCACTCTTAGACGTTTCACCCTTAGGTGCTTCACTCTTAGGTGTTTCACTCTTAGGTGCTTCACTCTTAGGTGTTTCACTCTTAGGTGCTTCACTCTTAGGTGTTTCACTCTTAGGTGCTTCACTCTTAGGTGTTTCACTCTTAGGCATTTCACTCTTAGGTGGTTCACTCTTAGGTGTTTCACTCTTAGGTGTGTTGTGTAAACCTTGTACCTTTAGTTCACATATAATAAGAGACGGAGAGTATGTGATCACGTTGACTCTTTACTCGTAGGTAAGTCAGGAAGTCCCTTGCAACATACAAATGTGTCCGTGTAGCAACACGAGCCAAACCCTTACAGGACAAGGTGCTTCACTCTTAGGTGTTTCACTCTTAGGTGGTTCACTCTTAGGAGTTTCACTCTTAGGTGGTTCACTCTTAGGTGGTTCACTCTTAGGGGTTCACTCTTAGGTGTTTCACTCTCAGGCGCAGGAGAAGATGTCTGTATTCAATAAACCTTGTTGAAACTGCATTGAACAGAGTCCAGACGGTCTTTCCATTCTCTTCTGAAATTAACCACACTCCCAAAGGTGGGAAACTATTTCTATGTAAACCACTAAGGTTGTGTTCAGACTGCAGATCGCT
>NC_140174.1:123601896-123654073 GCF_963971535.1 Notolepis coatsorum
TCTATCACCCGCTGGACGGACGTCCCCCGTTTCATTCACACCACAGTGTTCTGGCTGTGCCCCCCGGAACAGTAAACTCATTACCACCTCTCATCGCTCAAAACAAGGACAAATAATTTCCCCCCCAAATCGGTGATGTTGATGTGGAGAATGATTTGGGAAATGATGGAAACCGCGTGTGTGTGTGGGGGCGACGGCACAAAATGCACAAATCTTCTGGGGATGTATAAGTGCTATATTTATTTTCTGGCTCGGAACCAACACACCATTATCATAAAATACAGTTTGTTGGGCCGTAGGAGATTCAAATAAACATTTTCACCACCGAGTCGCTTCGTGTCGGCGGAGAGGGGGGGAGCAGGGGGTGGGGGAGCAGGGGAAGGGCCACGGGCAACGTCACAGATTAAAGTCCTCTTTTTCTGGCATCTCACGTCGGGAAAGTCTTTAAAGCCCCAGCCCTGAATTCCATCGACCATATGGATGGGGTATACATAAGATAAATGGTAAATGGTGCAAAATAACAGCTTTTATCCAAAGCACTTTACAATTTGTGTTCCTCATATTCACCCATTCACTCACACATTCACTCACCCATTCATTCACCCATTCACTTACACATTCACTCACCCATTCACACACCCATTCACTCACCCATTCACTCACACATTCACTCCCCCATTCACTCACACATTCACTCACCCATTCACTCACCCATTCACACACCCATTCACACACCCATTCCATTGACTCACACACTCACTCACTCACTCACTCACTCACACATTCACTTACACATTCACTCACACATTCACTCACCCATTCACTCACCCATTCACTCACCCATTCCATTGACTCACACATTCACTCACTCACTCACTCACTCACACATTCACTCACACATTCACTCACACATTCACTTACACATTCACTCACCCATTCACTCACCCATTCACTCACCCATTCACTCACCCATTCCATTGACTCACACATTCACTCACTCACTCACTCACTCACACATTCACTCACACATTCACTCACACATTCACTCACCCATTCACTCACCCATTCACTCACCCATTCACTCACCCATTCACTCACCCATTCACTCACCCATTCACTCACCCATTCACTCACCCATTCACTCACACATTCACCCATTCACTCACCCATTCACTCACTCACCCATTCACTCACACATTCACTCACACATTCACTCACACATTCACTCACACATTCACCCATTCACTCACACATTCACTCACCCACACATTCACTCACCCATTCATTCACCCACACATTCACTCACACATTCACTCACACGCCGACGGCGGAGGTGACCACGCAAGGTGTCTTGCTCAAGCGGGAATCGAACCGGGAACCTTCCGACTACCAGACGACTACTCTGCCTGCTGAGCCACTGTCGCCCCTAAGTTAAGATAAGATATGATAAGATATTATTTTATTGATCTTAGGGAAATTCAGGAATCATAGCAGCATGGGGGAGGGGGAGGGGGGAGGGGTAGGGTAGTAGTAGAATGACATAAATATAGGAAATAAAATGTGTTCTGAATATAAGAATATGAGAGAAATAAACAATGTAAACGATATAATTAACTATGAATATAAAAAATATGAGAAAAATACGGTGTAATGTAAACAGAAGTGCAGATGGGGGTCTGTATGCCCTATTAGTTATAATTATACAGTCATTATACATCCTTGAAGTGCTTGATCTCTAGATGGAATATATTTTTTTTTAACTCATCAATATTCTGAATATAGTTTTGTTTTACTCCAGTGTTTAGAAACCTTATGAATGTAAACAAGGGGAAACTTTATTAATTTAAATAATTAATAAAAAAAAAAAATGATACTGTATTGTATGTTATATCATATTACATTATATAATCATATTTAATTAATTTGTATATTATATTAAACTATATTTACACTATATACTATTATATTATGCTACTATATTATATTGTATATATCATGTACTATATATCTCATATCACATTATATATGTGTTGTATACACTATTATATACTATATACTATTATATATACTATTATATACTGCAGGTATACTACATTTACATTTAGTCATTTAGCTGACGCTTTTATCCAAAGCGACTTACAAGTTCTGTACGACAAGTCATCAGGAAGGGTACAACTCTATCAGCTGAGTAACAATGTTCATCAAAGTGTTGGACAAGTGCATGACAGTAAGGTTAGTTAGGGTTAGATCTTTTTTTATTATTTTTTTTATTATTTCAGATAATGGTTGAAGAAGTGCGTCTTTAGTCGACGGCGAAAGATTGGACGAGTTTCGGCTGTCCTAACTGGGGTGGGTAGTTCATTCCACCATTGTGGGGCAAGGACTGAGAATAGGCGACTTCTCTTTGATGACCCTCCCGGAGCTTGGATAGGAGTAGGTCTGAGGCGGCCAGAAGATGCAGAGCGTAGGGGTCTTGAGGGTGTGTAGTTAGAGACCATTGACCGGAGGTAGGCGGGAGCGGTTCCCTTTGCCGCACGGTATGCTAGGTTGAGGGCCTTGAAGCGGATACGTGCAGCAATGGGGAGCCAGTGCAGGTCCCTAAGAAGTGGGGTGACATTGGCCGACTTCGGTGGGTTTGAGATCAGGCGGGCCGCTGAGTTCTAAATGAGTTGAAGAGGCTTGGTGGCAGTGGCCGGGAGGCCAGCGAGCAGTGCGTTGCAGTAGTCGAGGCGGGAGATGACTGTTGATTGGACGAGGAGTTGGGTGGCTTCTTTTGTCAGGAAGGGGCGGATCCTTCTGACGTTGCTCAGGAGGAATCTGCAGGTTCTGGCTGTCGCTGCGATGTCAGCAGAGAAGTTCAACTGGTCGTCAAGGACAACACCAAGGTTCTTGGCGGTCGGGGACGCGGTCACAGCTGCATTCTCGACTGTGATGGAAAGGTCGGTCAGGGGGGAGGATTTGGCCGGCAGGTGGAGCAATTCTGTTTTGCTTAGGTTCAGTTTGAGGTGGTTGGTCGTCATCCAGGCGGAGATGTCAGACAGACAGGCCGAGATCCGCTCAGAGACGTGGATATCTGAGGGAGGGAATGAGAGGAAGAGTTGAGTATCATCGGCATAACAATGATACGAGAAGCCATGAGACGTGATAATGTTACCCAGTGATTTAGTGTAGAGGGAGAAGAGAAGGGGTCCTAGGACTGAGCCCTGGGGGACACCCGTCCGCAGGGGGCGGGTGGCCGACAGGGTCCCTCTCCATGACACTTGGTAGGAGCGGTCATTGAGGTATGATGTCAGCCATGTCAGCGCAGGGCCAGCCACTCCCATTCCTGCGAGGGCCGCGAGGAGGATCTGATGGTTGACTGTGTCGAAGGCTGCAGATAGATCTAGGAGAATCAGGACAGAGGAGAGGCCTTTCGCTTTTGCTAAGTGAAGTGCCTCTGTGACCGCGATGAGGGCCGTTTCTGTGGAGTGGCCAGTCCGGAAGCCAGACTGATTAGGGTCTAGGAGGTCATTCTGTAAGAGATAAGCAGTAAGTTGGTTGGATACAGCACGTTCAAGTGTTTTAGAAAGGAAGGAGAGAAGAGAGACAGGACGATAGTTGCCTATGACGGTGGGGTTCAGGTTTTTTTTTTATGAGGGGCGTGACTCTGGCTTGTTTTAGGGAGGTGGGGACCACCCCCGAGTTGAGTGAGGAGTTGATGGTTGCAGTTAGGAATGGGAGGATGTCCGGTGCTTATGGTCTGGAGGAGTGGGGAGGGTAGCTGGTCCAACTGGCATGTAGTCGGACGGTTCGACGTTACCAGTGTCAGGGTCTCGGCTTCTGTAATGGGAGAGAAAGATGACAGAGTGAAGGATGAGGTTCTCGATTCAGCGTTTGGAATGGGTGGGGGTTGGGAGAAGGAGCTGCGGATGTTCTCCACTTTTTCCTCAAAGAAGATCGCAAAGTCTTCGGTTATAATTATATTGTCATTTCGGATGTATGGAGGCACTGTATGCTTGGTTAAAGTTGTGAATGGAGGTGTATTCATTTCACATGTGTTCCAAGGAATTTGACAGCAGCGAAGGGAAACGAGTGAGGACTGGTGAGTGAACGTGTGTAAGCGATTTGTTTTAAGAATGATAGTAGTATTGTGGTAGTTATTGATTGAATGTGTGTTTTGTTTCAAGGTTTGTAACCTGTTGGAGAAAAGAATTAAAACCGTTTTACAACTGAGTGGCATCCTGTCCCATCCCTTCACCCCAGCAGCGGGAGTAAAGCTGCACAGTTACAAACCACGGGCGGCGGCAGAAGAGTGGCTGAAATGCGCCGTCAGACAAGGACAAAATAACCGAGGGATATGAGGTACTCCTGTGTCGTTGTAAATGGAATAACTCGCGCATCAGACCATACGGGTCAGCGAGCAGGAACTTTCACCTGGTTCAAATGTTAATGCAAGCAGCTAACACAGCTAAGGAAGCTGAATGAATGAAAACTTGGTTTGACAGATGTCAGTGCCAACTTCAAATGCGATCAGGACTAATGCCAAGCTACTGAAACTGGCTATCAAATAGCATACCAAAGCTAACGTGGACAAACAATGAAGGCAGTTGATTGTTTGAGCATTTTATTAACAGATTGGAGAGTGGGTGCAATACAGTGCTGCTCAGTGCACACGGTTGCTGGGGGGATGTAGACCAGAGAGGACTTTCGTCTTGTTTACATCAGGGTCCCCCATCCAGTTGAGGATAAAAGCTATAGTTTGTTTACTAGCCCTGCGATGGTGCCAATCATATTATATAGGTGTATGCTGATTAGTAGCCCTCTAATTTCAAGACCTTTAGCTTAGTTTGAGTGTACCTGGGTGGCAAGCCGGCGGGAGAAGGTGAAACCTACTCCACTTTGTTTATTTGTATTGTTTTCCATTTTTGGGCGGTATCCCTGGGGGGACCTCTGGTGAGCCTGGTAACGCCGCTGAAGACTAGTTAGGCTAGGATAGTTAGGGAAGTAGCTTCTGAGCTAGTTTAGGCAGCTAGAGAGGGCGGAAGACACAAGGTAGATAAGGAGTTACGGGTACGCTCAATTAGGTTATTATTTATTAGGTTATTTATTATTACAATTATTTATTTTATGGTCAAATAAATAATAAATAAATAAAAATAAATAAAAATTTATCAATTAAAGAAAGAGAGGGCCAAAGTGAAGGCAGCTTTCACAAGAAAGGCCAACAGCATTTTGCGAATGGCGCCAACTATGCTGCGAGAGGAATTGAAAAGTGAGTGGAAATCCCTTTCTGAGGACGCAGAAAGGCTTCATGCAGCTAATTATGTGTGTGAGGCCTGTCTGATTGATGAAGCAGGCGACATGGAGGCTGTGGATGATAAAGCCAAAGCAGACTTGGAGAGGGTAACCATAGAGTGTGATACAACATTAAAAGAGGTGAAGCAGGCAATCCATTCCAACCTTTGGTCAAAATATGCAGAGACCGAGCTAAAAGCAGCCATTGGACGGGCAGAAAGAAGCTATGAAGGTGCGGGAGAAGTTAACCTGGAAACAATCACCTACGAAAATGGTAAAGAACAAGTCACACTCTTGGAATCTCTCATCACCAAGGCAGAAAGTCTGCTAGCTGTCTGGGAAGGGTGGATCCCTGAAGGCGCTGCGTGCGAGGTTAGAAAAAAGCTGCAAGTACTGGAGGACAAGAGAATTGACCTCTGGCGAAGGTGGGTGGTTGAATTCGGCAGGGTCCAGAAAGAGCAGGCTGATAGAGCCATTGAAATCAGGCTAAAGGCCGCCTCCGACATTGCAGAAGCTGAAAAAGGAGCCGCTGAGGCTGAAAGAAGAGCCGCCGAGACCAGGCTAAAGGCAGCCGAAGTTAGCGCTGGGTCTGAGGAGAGGGCCGCAGATGCCAGAGAAAAGGCAGCTGAGATCCAGTTGGTAATGGCAGAGGCCGCCGCAGAAGAGCGTGCCGAGCTGGCTAAGGCGCAGCGGAAAGCATGGGAGGTAGCACACAGCGCTAGCATAGCAAGCCTGGAAGCGGGAGGCTCACAAGCAGCAGCCATACAGAGAGTTCGCCTTCACCCAATACAGCTACCAAAGTTCAATGGTTGCATGAGAGACTTTCACCGTTGGCGAAGAGACTGGGAAAACCTCCAGCGACAGGGAGATCCATCTGGGTCAGCCGAAGTAAAGAAATTCCAGCTCCTAGACAGTGTGGAGGAGAGAATCATCAATGGCGTTAGGCTCTCAAGCTACGACACAGCTCATGATATGTTTAGGGTCCTTGAAAACCGGTTCAGGAATAAGACCACCATCGCCATTCAGATAATTGAAGAGTTGGAGAAGTTGCCGGTGGCAAAAGGTAACCAGCCGAGAAAAACAATAGAGCTCATCCAAGCTGTTGAGAAGGCCCTTACTGACCTGACAGACTTAGGAAATATTGGAGCTATAAAGAATCCACTTGTTATCAAAGCTATTGAAAGCAAACTGCCTGAATGTGAGCTGAGGAGCTGGCTCACCTTTAAAGCTGCACCTGTGAACAATGTCACCCCTGAAGGCCACTTTGACGCTCTCCTAAAATTCTTAAAAAATGAAGAAGTAGTCCTTGAGGCGTTGGTGCAGCTAAGACCCTCAGAAGTGTTCGAGAAGCCAAGCAAGCCAGAGTGGAAGACGTTCACACGAGCAACAGGAATGGTTGCGACTGGAGAAGAATGCAGCATGTGTGGAGATGAGGAGCACGGAGGCAAAATTTTCTTCTGCAAAAGGTTCAAAGCGCTCAGTCTGGCTGAGAAGAGAGACGTCGTCGAAAGGAATGAAGCCTGCCAGAGATGTTTGACATCCCATCAGAGGGATGGAGAATGCAGCGACAGGTTCCTTTGCAGGAAGTGCTGCCAAAAGGGAGAGACCTCCGACCACCACTACCTCATGTGCTCTGCAGAAGGAGGGCAAAAAGGAGAGGAGAGGAGAATGGGAAAGCAAAGGGTGGAAACAAGCGGCGTAAACACGGGAACACTCTCAGAAGAGCAACAGAAGGCACTTGCTAACGTCTCCCCCGAAGCAGCGGACCAGATTTTAAGGGCATTCACCAACCAAACAACAGTGTCAATGAGCACAAGCAGTAAGGGTGGTAGTCTCCATGGAAAAAATGGCCTGAGGGAGCATCCTGTGCTTATGATGATCATGGAGGTCATGACAAACGGAGGGCAAACTATTGGGACCCTAGTAGACCTTGCGTCCGACACCAACTACATAACCCACCAAGCTGCCAAAAGACTCAGACTGAGAGGGGAGAAGATAACGTTGGTTGTGCATGGAGTTGGTGGGATGAAAGTGAGAGTCAAGACAGAAAGGTACCTGCTCAAGGTCAGGATGCGTATTTCAGAGGACACATGGAGTCCCCACCAGATAGTCTGTTATGGCCTGGATGAAATCGCCCGAGCAGGCAGAGTCGTCAGCCCGAAGCAGCTTAAAAGATTCTTCCCAGAAGTCAAAACGGAGGAGCTGGTCCGGCCAGAGAAGATCGAGCTCTTGATCAGCCACCGGGAGGGTCGGCTTGCTCCACAGCGGATGAAGAGAGTGGGAGATCTGGTGCTGTGGGACGGCCCGCTAGGGAAGACTGTGGGGGGAACGCACCCTGATCTGTTTGAGGAGATGGAGATGTCAATCCACAACTCTAAGACTCATTTTGCACACTCTATGAGAGCAAAAGCGATCACGGTGGAGGAGATCTCCTGCGATCTGGTAAACACCAAAAGAAAAAGGGCTCAGAAACTGGACAAGGTCACGAGAGGAGTGGAAGAGATCCTCCCCGCTGGAGGCTTCTCTCTCAAGCCATGGGTTCAGTCCGGTCAAAGTGGGAGGCGTGAAAGAAGTCAGCCCAAGCAATCTGGTGAGGTTTCGAGTCTGGTGCTCGAAACCCTGGTGTTGCCCAATGCCAGAGAGGCTGTGTGTAAGGTTCAGCAGCTTCGCCAAGCTCTGTGGGGGGGCCATCAGCTGGGTCCGCCGAGCGGTGAACAAGTGGCGAATCCGAGGTGGAGCCATAGAGAGAGCAGAGTGGGAGGCCAAGCACTTGATGCAAGCAAAGAGTGTGCTGATAAAGATTTGTCAATTTTGTCGCTAACCATGGCTGAGAAATGTGTTGCATTAGAGGAAGAAAATGCCTCTTTACATACTATGATGAAACGGTCACAAGAAAGTCATCAGTCTGAGATTAATTCTTTAAAAAGTGAATTGGATAAAGTATCAGCACAGTTGCAAATGACTGAGTACAGTCTTGAGGAGAGAGAGAAGATCCACCATGATGAGTGTGAAGGGGCCTCTGCCCTGAAGGGGAAAGTGGAGCACCTCCACGTACAGTTCCATAAAGAGTCAGATAAAGTGAGAGAGGCAGTTAACAAACATCATTGTCTACACAATGAATTGCAAGCCAAAGATGAGCAAATCAACTGCATCAACGTTCAAATGAGTCAAAGAAAGGAATTACTTGCTGGACTCGGTCAACAGCTGAAGAAGAATGATGCAGCCATTGCCCATGTCATGGATTCTGCCTCAATTGAAAGGCTGAAACATGCTGAAGAGAACAATGGTCTAATAGCACAGTTGGGAAGAATGGAATATGAGCACAGAAGCTCTCTGAGCAGCTGGAAACTACAACAGCCTGTTAGCAATGGAACTGAGATTTCAGTTTCACAGAATAAATGGAAGACATTACATCTCAAACTCAAGCTGTAACAAAATAAATATGTGACATTTTTGTCCTTGAAGGGGCATTTCTTCATCTTCAAAAAGAGGGTCTGTCCTCGAAGCATGGGAGCTTGGGGCCGCTTCCGAGAACTTTGTTTGGCAGCTAAAAAGGGAGTAGCATTCCCTGAGTCAACTCTGAACAGACTTGTGTCCACCACCAAGGGAGAGTGTTTATCTGTTGTGGTCTCCTTGGGTCTAAAGACCAGGATACCAAGTGGGAGGTGTGCAGCTTTCTATTGTGGTGGTGGAGGTTAGGTGCACTTTAGTCTGTGTTTGTAAATAAGTAATGTTTTTTTTGTGTTGTTTTTTATGCTGTGCGTTTATGTGAATGTTGATTAGTGGTAGTTGAGCTATGGTTATAATTATATTGTCATTTCGGATGTATGGAGGCACTGTATGCTTGGTTAAAGTTGTGAATGGAGGTGTATTCATTTCACATGTGTTCCAAGGACGTAGCGAGGAGTGGGCTGTAATTGGTCGAGATACGTCACGTGGTGTCAGTGAAACAGTAAACAAGAAGTTGCGGGGAATTTGACAGCAGCGAAGGGAAACGAGTGAGGACTGGTGAGTGAACGTGTGTAAGCGATTTGTTTTAAGAATGATAGTAGTATTGTGGTAGTTATTGATTGAATGTGTGTTTTGTTTCAAGGTTTGTAACCTGTTGGAGAAAAGAATTAAAATCGTTTTACAACTGAGTGGCATCCTGTCCATACCTTCACCCCAGCAGCGGGAGTAAAGCTGCACAGTAATGGTTATGGAGAATGTTAACAAGAGGTTGTGATATGTGTCGATGTCAGCAGTGAGGCGTGACTTTCTATACTTCCTCTCAGCTGCTCTCAGGACCTGTCTTTGTTCTCTCACTGCATCTGTCAGCCATGGACTGGGTGGGGAACGGCGGGGGCAGGTTTCTCAATGAGGGGACAGAGCTTGTCAAAGGAGGTTGCAAGGGCTGACATATACTATACTGTAATGTGTACGGTAATGTGTGCTATATGTATGTACTATGTACTGTATGTACTATGTATGTAAATGTAAAAAAGAAAAGGAAAAAAAAGAAACATAAGTCTTCAGGGGTAGGGCCCGACAAGCCTAGTGCTTCTGCCCTTTTCGGACAATTGGACAATGCTGCAATAGCAGCTGGTAAAACTTTGGCGATTTATGGAATGACCATTGTTGTGTCCAAAACCCGAAATAGAAAATAACTTAACTGAACTGAACTGAACTGTAAACAAGCACACTGTATTACAGCTTCAGAATACACCAAACATCATGTAAAACTCAGATGTATCTGTTGTCAAGAGCTCAGTCAATCATCTACAGCCGAAAATGAAAACACCTCTCCGTTCCTATTTTCTATTTTCCCGATGGCGGCGGCCGTCCATTTGTTCATGTGTGTATCATGTATCGGGCCATTAACCTCTTAACAGGCGGGCACATTTGTCCGAAAACGCCTGAAAATTGCATACCCAAAGTAATCTGCAATTTATTATACTTTATGCATGAGTCTGGTCTCTTTTGAAAGGAAACATTCAGAATTTTCATCCACAAGTGGAAGAATCACGCTGAGTGCTTTTAAAAATGTTAAGTTAAGTTACATTTTTTTTTTACTTCCATTTGAATTATCTTGCAAAACAGAGGCCTCTTACAGGTTCCAGCTGATAGGTATGACCTGGAAAACACTCCATAGCCTAAAGCCTTATCTAGTACAGGTCCAAGATTGCGAACACCTAATATGTTGAGTAGGGTGTCAATTGAACGGTGACAATCTTAGCTTTCAAGCAATGTATTGGTTCATTGGCATAAAAGCATTGGATCGCCTTAAAAACGAGGCCAAAGTGCCGTGAGTGAAAAACGGGTCGTATAAGACCTGGTGCATATTAAGAGATTTTATTTTATTTTATTACGGATCCCCATTAGCTGGTGCCATAGCAACCAGCTAGTCTTCCTGGGGTCCACACAAAAAAAACATACAAAAACAATTATTATTGCAAAACAAAATGATTAAAAGTCAGTACTCAACACACAATGCATAATGAAACTAACAATTAAGATGGCTAAAATTACATGCAAGCACAGAAACGGAAAACAAAAAAAACAAAACAAAATACTTTACAGTGTTAAATGCAATTTAAGATTATTTTTAAAAGTGAATCTACTGTAAATGCAGGAGAGGTTTTGAGGCAGGTTATTCCAAAGAGTTAATGATCTAAAGATAAAAGAGGTTAATCTGCGTTAATGAGACGCAGTATAATCTCTCCTGCTGGAAACACAACCTCTCTGTCAGGACTCCTCTCGGTCCTCGTGGTCCTGCTGGAAACACAACCTCTCTGTCAGGTCTCCTCTCTGTCCTCGTGGTCCTGCTGGAAACACAACCTCTCTGTCAGGACTCCTCTCGGTCCTCGTGGTCCTGCTGGAAACACAACCTCTCTGTCAGGACTCCTCTCGGTCCTCGTGGTCCTGCTGGAAACACAACCTCTCTGTCAGGACTCCTCTCGGTCCTTGTGGTCCTGCTGGAAACACAACCTCTCTGTCAGGACTCCTCTCGGTCCTTGTGGTCCTGCTGGAAACACAACCTCTCTGTCAGGACTCCTCTCGGTCCTTGTGGTCCTGCTGGAAACACAACCTCTCTGTCAGGACTCCTCTCGGTCCTCGTGGTCCTGCTGGAAACACAACCTCTCTGTCAGGACTCCTCTCGGTCCTCGTGGTCCTGCTGGAAACACAACCTCTCTGTCAGGTCTCCTCTCGGTCCTTGTGGTCCTGCTGGAAACACAACCTCTCTGTCAGGACTCCTCTCGGTCCTCGTGGTCCTGCTGGAAACACAACCTCTCTGTCAGGACTCCTCTCGGTCCTTGTGGTCCTGCTGGAAACACAACCTCTCTGTCAGGACTCCTCTCGGTCCTCGTGGTCCTGCTGGAAACACAACCTCTCTGTCAGGACTCCTCTCGGTCCTTGTGGTCCTGCTCGGTGCCTCACAGGTACTCTACTGCGGTTCTGTGAAAGGTTTCTGCGTTCGAATCTTAATTAATAGGTTCGAACCTCCGCTTTTTTATTCATTAAAATGTTTAAATGTTCATTTATTTTCCACAGAAAATATATATCAGAATGTGATATATATCAGAATATCACAGTACTATGTTGTATTTACAATAATTCGAAAGTCACGCGTGAACACAGACACAACAACACAGTCTAGTCGGGATGAGGAGGGGTCACCGGTGTGTATGTGTGTGTGTCGTCTGGTAATCGGAAGGTGCCCGGTTCGATTCCCACTCCTCCCGGGCAGCGTGTCGAAGTGTCCTCGAGCAAGACACTTAACCCTTTAATTGCTCCCGATGAGCAGGTCGGTACCTTGCATGGTCGCCTCCGCTGTGAATGCATGAGTGAATGTGCGAATGTGAGGAACAAAATTGTAAAGCGCTTTGGATGAAAGCGCTGTATAAATCGACCACTTAAAAAAAATATAAACGTTACTAGTTACGTTACACGTTACTTTCTCTTACACCCTCCGGATAAGTAACGTACAACCTGCTTCTGTCCAGATGTCAGGCAACTCACGACGAGGACAACCGTGGAAACAGGAAACATCTCCTCGACGATATACCCAGAGCTTCTTCTGACCTTCTGTTAGCCCTGATCTTAGATCCAGTTTCTGTTGTTTTGTTTACATCCTTCCCTGGCTCTGGTAGAGCTTCCCTGGCTCTGGTAGAGCTTCCCTGGTTCTGGTAGAGGCAAGACACTGAACCCCAAACTGCTGCTGAAGAGCAAGACACAAATGTTAACTCTTGGCTTATAGATAACAAGCTATCTGTACACTCTGGGAAGACAGAATCAATTCTGTTTGGCTCCAAATACAAATTAGGTAAGAGCACGGAATTCAAGGTCAAATTTAATTCCGACTACATAGCAGCAAAATTATTGGTGAAATACCTAGGTTGTATCTTGGAGGGTAACTTATTGTAGATGGCCGAAACATGGCCAGTAAGGTATTGAACAAGGTCTCTGGACTAACACAATCTTTGGCAAGGTATTTAGATAGGGAGAAAAAACTAGTGGTGGCCAACTCGCTTATTTTGTGCCATTTCGAGTTTGCATGTACACATCTTGGTACGAGGGCCTAATCAAGTCCCAAAAAAAACTAACTACATTAAACACAGAACAGACTGATCAGGGTCATATTAGGGTCGTGGCCCAGAGACCATAATATAAGTAGGAACCAACTTAAAGAGATCAACTGGCTACCAGTGGAATCCAGGGTTACCATGGTTACAGATTGACCATGGTACATATGATCAGATATGGCGAGGTCCCCTTATTATAATTATAAAGAGATGTGAAGTACACAAGGGGTCTATAATTCTGTTCTGATGAGATCAGAACCAGCACTCTGCGTTGTGAATTGTCCGTCCTAATTCCCTTGTACTTTCAAAAGACCATAAACCTGGCCTTGTTCGACGGCAGCTATGCAGGAGAATAAAAAAGGAGAATGTAGTTATTTCAAAAGTAGTGGTTTTATTAAAATCCACAAAGTTATACAAAAATGATCTGTTTCAATTAAAATAAAGAACGCTATAGTCGGATCACTAGACACTATGCCGTCTGCGATCCAAACTAGACTAAGAAAGTAGATTAAAGAATGGTAGTTGTTGAGTTGTCTTTGTTCTCTGTTGATAACAAATACCGTGTTCTCGTTCCAAAAGCTTCTTCTCCGTCTCCGTGTTTTCCTCTGCTCGCGCCGTCCTCTGTGTGAAGGTGGGTGTGTTCCTGTGTTGGTTCCGTTTCAGTGTGTTTCCCTCACAGTCACAGTACCCCCCTTTTTATCAATGAGCCTGGCGGGTCTGCGTGATGTCACAGGAGTGACATCAAGAATATTTTTTCCTCCTATCACGGGCTCTCTAAGTTTGAATTTGAAATAAGGGCTGTCCTTTTGAGCCCAATAGCTGTTCTCCTTTGTTTCCAATCAAAGAATAGCTTTACTGTCTAAATTTACTTTATAGTTTTGTTTTACAATTCAAGATGTATATTTTTGAATCAGGGATAACCAGATGAACACATAGCTACCATTTTAAACTCAAAACAGCTTTATACTTGACCAGAATCACAGTCTTTTATCATTAATTCCACTTATATTGTTTCCTAATCATATTCTTTTAACTTAAATCAATATCTATTTTATACAGTTATTATACAGCACTTTGAGTATTTTCCAATGTAGTTCAGAAGTGGCTTAATTTCAAACTCTGTGATTCTTAATCATAAACATTGCATATTTCATATCATTAGATTCAGGATTATTACCACAACCTAACAGGAATATTTGCAGTTCATTGTAAGCTAATTTAAGTATAGAAACAGACATTTGAAAGTGTACTTGAGTTACTGAGATAGTGAATCCTAGTCCCTCCTCTGCAGCTGTTCCAACATGTCGTGCTCACAGGGCCAGTTTCACAGATACCACAGATATGTGACTCTCCCCCTATTGTCTGCAGCTGTTGCCAACACTTTGTATGCAAATCCACCTCTTGTTGTGAGCACAAGGTCTCTGTAAACCCACACAATCTATGAACTAAGTCACTCTAGTTTTTTCCAGTATATTTGATCTCCAACTGTTTACACTTTGACTGTTTCTACAAGAATAAACACATGATAATGATTAGTTACTGAGTCCCTTAACCGAAGGTAACAGACATCCTTTTCTCTTATCTATTTGAACACAAGTTTCAGGCAGAATGTAGATCTATGGTTACCAAATAATACTACAGATGCTTTACTCAGGTAAGAGAAGTGCACCATTTTTTCACCAGAGCCAGTGTAGCAGATGTGAGCCATCCTGCTTTTAACAGTAAAGGGGGAACGGGTTAATTTACATACATACTGTAGGTGCCATACAGTGGAAGGATCTCGACATCAGTGTCAAACTGACAACCAATCTGAGGTCTTTTAAGCAGCAGATACAAGCTGGTCTTTTAGAAAAGGTTCAGGGTCATTACGATAGAAAAGAGGGAGCACATTTAGTTGTGTATGTACGGTATGTCATATTTCACATGTTTTTGTAATGTAATGTATCTTTAACGTATTTACTGTTAATTGTATGAGGACCTCAATGGAAATAAGTCCCTCGACTTGCTGTAAATATGTTTTTTTACTGCTTTTCAAAATGAATCAAATCAAATCAAATCAATGGTTGAATGGTAGAATAATAATAATAAATAATAATAATATTCTAACCCGTACCTTATTCTACCCCTTGTCCTCGTGGGATCCGACCAATGTGGGTTGTTTTGGAACACTTGACAAGGTCACCCTGGGCACCTGCCACCTGCCTGCCTGCGTGCTCATCACCATGGCAACAGGGCGACTGCAGAACGCTCCCTGGAGAGTGATGAGTGTAAAATAACAAGTTACTGAACCGGGACTGGATTCTTCTGATCGATCAGATGTTTTTACCATTATCTTTGAAATGGTGATGACTGTACAATTATTAAATAGATAAATACAAAAATATATACAAATATTTATTTAAAATATAAAAATCATTCAACGGGGCGACAGTGGCTCGGGAGGTAGAGCAGTCGTCTGGCAATCCAAAGGTTCCCGGTTCGATTCCCGCTCCTCCCGGGCAGCGTGTCGATGTGTCCTTGAGCAAGACACTTAACCCCTAATTGCTCCCGATGAGCAGGTTGGCACCTTGCATGGTTGCCTCCACCGTCGGTGTGTGAATGTGTGAGTGAATAGCTAAAATGTGAGTAACAAATTGTAAAGTGCTTTGGATAAAAGCACTATATAAAAAAAGCAGCCATTTACCATTTACCATCATTCAATGATGATCATCATTCAATCATTTTCACCATAAACAATCCATGAGCTAGTTTTGTATTGTAGTATGACTGGTGTAGTATGTCTGTCCGTTCTCTATCTGCTTGGTTGGACTGCATGTATTCTTTCTGTTTTCGTATTGTTCCTGGCTTTTTTTGTTTCTCTTTGCTTTCTCTTTGCCGTAACTATTGGTTGAGGGGCGCAATATAAATAAATGTATCATATCATATCATTAAATCAATGATTAAATCAATCAATCAGGAATCCAAACGACCAACCAACCAATCATTAAATCAACCAACCAATCAATCAATCAATCAGGAATCCAACCAATCAATCAATCAATCAAAACAAGTGAACATGTCATACAGGCATATAATCTTTATTTGATTGTTCATTTTCCACTTAAAACAGAGTCACTTTCATCAGAACAAACGAAGGTCTGAGCTTCACAACAGCAAGGGACTGTTTTTCACACCAGAGACACGAGAACAGAAGAGACAACAGTTTGGACGAGAGGGAGACACGCGGTCCTCACAACAACAACAAGTTACAAACCTTTACAAACCTGCTCCTGTCTTTCCATTAACTCTCGACTCATTATAGGGTAGCAGTGCGACGTCTACCGTTAGTCTCGGGGCAAAACGTGGCGTTCTCTTCAAAGGAGATGAACTCATGAGGTGCATATTAATAAAACCCCATGCTCTTCATTTTATTTGGTCAAAAAATTCATATAGAAATTAACACAAACTTCATGTGGCCCCAATGCACAGAAAATATACGGAAATATACAAACACCTTCATGCAGAAAGAACAGCCAGCCATGTGACAGTCAGTCAAATAAACATAAACATAAAGAACAAGAGGTGATATTTGTAAAACTCAATAAAGATATTATTATTATTATTATTAATAAGTTATTTCTTGTCAACAATTCCTGGCATTCATCTTAATCATTTACAATTAATCGACTGTAAACTCTTTGCACTTACAGTATGTACAAGCTTTTCACATTATATAAAACATAATTTAAACATGGATCAGCACTGGACTTATCGACAGGGGAAAAAAAGTTTTTAGTTTGAACCCTTGTTCAACTTATTTTCTTTTTAACAAATCTTTACAACTGAGCATACAATGTACACATTACACTTGGTTTTTAATCACAGTCGCTCACTCGCTCGCTCACTCGCTCACTCACTCGCTCACATGAAATGATCAGAAATGGCACATCTTCTCATGAGACGTTCACATATTCAGAAGGTACCTTTTCCATCTACATGTATTTATTTCGGCGATGTCCTCACGGAATACGTTCTCCGCAGAAGACGGCACACGGATCTCGACGTGTGTGTGTGGTGTTCATATTCATATGGTCCCCGTGGTCGACGTGTGTGTGGTGTTCATATTCATATGTAATGGTCCGCGTGTGTGGTGTGGTGTTCATATTCATATGTAATGGTCCGCGTGTGGTGTGGTGTTCATATTCATATGCAATGGTCCGCGCGTGTGGTGTTCATATTCATATGCAATGGTCCGCGTGTGTGGTGTTCATATTCATATGCAATGGTCCGCATGGCGCGTAAAGCAAACCCGCGCAAGAAAAACATCTTCCTCATCTTCCCCATCTTCCTCATCTTCCCCATCTTCCTCAAAGTACCTCTTCAAACGATCAACCATTCCAACCAAAACAAGTTAAGCAGACTCACTATGCCCATCATTTTACACATAATTATACCAAACATATACATACTAGAAATGTATTCGTTTTGAGTAAAATAGAGTTCTAACGTGTGATTGTGTCATTGATGTTTTTCATCACTTCACTGAGCTGTTACACTTCCTGGAATCTGTGACATCACAAATTGCAACTCTCTAACTCAATGACCCAAATTTATTTATACAAGACAAATGTTTGTTTTTGGGGATACGTGTGAGACGGTGAGCATAATAAATCTGCTTAATTTTCGGGGGGCGTCTAATAATGCTATGTGAAAGAAAACCCACAAATAAATGGACAGTGTAAACAATGGTCTAGCACAGCATCCAATTCTACTATATTCACACAGAATAATAACATAAATCTAATGAGACACTGGACGTTGAGAAAGTCACCAGAGAGAAGCTACTGTACGACATCTAGATCCTAACGGTACAACGTGGGGGGAAAATGGTGCTTTTCTTTTCTTTAACCCTTTCACTGCCACACGACAGCCGGTTAACCCTTTCACTGTGACAATACAGAAGGTTAGCCCTTTACTATCACACAACCGACGGCGATGCTCCATCATTAGCATCATTAGCTCGCCGTCGGTTGTGTGATAGTAAAGGGTTAACCTTCTGTCGTGTGGCAGTGAAAGGGTTAATCATCAACACCTTCTATGTGTTTTCGATCCTGGGACCCGTTCGCGTGTAGCATAATGACAAGCAAGCAGTGCAAAAATGCGGAAGCATTCGTCACCGCACGCCACTACGGTAAAGCGCCTTTCTTTTCAGGCCCGCTTTGGGAGCTGTCGCGCGGAAATAGGCTGTCTATTGCCATTCTCTTTGACAAACTCTAACCTTAACCAGCTCCTTAACAGCGCCTAAACTTAACCGTTCTAACCTTAACCAACTCCGAAACAATGCCTAACCTTAACCTTAACCTTAACCATGCCTAACCTTAACCATAGAAAGAATATTGCCATTCTCTTTGACAAACTCTAACCTTAACCAGGTCCTTAACAGCGCCAAGGCCAAGGCGGGATCTCATGCGCATGCGCGGGCACCTTGCGCGAGCACGCCGGCGCACGCACGCACCTGAGCGAGCACGCCGCCGCCGGTGCACGCACCTGGGCGCTGGGCGAAGGAAAATGAAAGGCGCATTACCGCACGCCACTACGGTAGAATGCTTCCGCATTCTTGCACTGCTTGCTTGTCATTAAGGAACAGGCGACCCGCGTAGCAGCGCATCCCAAAAGACATTCTTTGATTTCACAAATACACCACTAGGGGGTGTTAACTGTGAAAATGTCAAATACGTTTCTTACACACGGGAGGATGACGCAGGAGGAGGGGGGGAGGATGACAGTTTACAGGAGCTGAGGAAGTGAAACACGTTATAAAATAAAAAGTCACTGTAAAACCAATTGCCCTTTTGATCCCAAAATAGATAAAAGAAAGTCTCATCGTCTCTCAGTTCTCACACAGAACACATCATCCAATCTTCCTCCTCCTCCTCCTCCTCCTCCTCCTCCTCCTCCTCCTCCTCCTCTACCCCCACTCCCCCCAACCTTCTTCATCCTCCTCCTCCTCCTCCTCCTCCTCCTCCTCCTCCTCCTCCTCCTCCTCCTCCTCCTCCTCCTCTACCCCCACTCCCCCCCACCCTTCATCCTCCTCACCCTCATCTCCAGTCTCAATAGCCCTAAACAAAGTGAGAGGAGTGGGCCGGACTCCCCTCCTGAAATGAACACCAAAGAGAAAGAGTGTTGAGAGCGGCGGCAGGGGCGAGGCGGCCGGTGCTCTCTGGCGCCCCCACCTGGTGGCTCTCAGGTGGCGTCGTCGTCCTCTTCATCCAGCAGGTGGTAGTTGAGGGTGATGACCGCGCTGATGAACTCTCCCAGCTCCACGAAGTCGGCCGTGATGATGTTGATCCCGCTCTCGCCCGGCCTCTGGGCCCGGATCCACTGCATCATACTGGGCAAGGCCCTGGGGGGGGGGGGGGGGGGGGGGGGGGGTGGAGAAAGAGAGAGAAAGAGAGAGGGAGAAAGGGAGAAAGAGAGAGATAGTGGGGGGGAGAGAGAGAGACAGAGACAGAGAGAGACAGAGAGAGAGAGAAAAAGAGAAAAAGAGAGAGAGGGAGATTTTGATTTTATAAAAAAACGTTATATACTAAAACTACAAGTGATGCAACAAAACATTCAAATAAATACTTTACATCTCAACAAAAACAAACAAACAAAAACAAAACAAACAAACAAAACAAACAAAAAAAATGCAATTAGGGACAACGATGCTGAAACTGAACTATATTGTCATGTGAATTTTCCCCAGTGGAAAACCCTCTAAGTGATCCAAGGTTCTGGGTGCATCAGAGAGAGAGACACCGGAGAGGCACTGTGGAAACTGCAGTTCTGAGAAGAACGTCTCTAGATTCACCTTTCCCTGTGTGGTGCTACAAAGCAGGCCTGTGTGTGTGTGTGGCAGTCTACAGTCAAATCCTTTCCTTTGGAGAATTAGGGCCGACTCATCAGATGGCCCTCCTCCTTCAGCCTTGTCGTGTATACTCCTAAAGTTCACCAGTTGCATACCACAGGGCAGTGATGATGCCAGGGGCTGAAAAAAGAGCAGGGGGACTGAGATGCTCTCTGGACTGACAACCTTATTAGTCAGTTTGTTATCCGTGACACCCTGTCCGAGGCCTCCGTTGTCATCCTGGTTCAGACGCCACTCCAATATCACCTCCAGCTCCCCGGTGTGGAGACTGGCAGCCCCCAGTGACTTCCCAGCGAGCAGACTGAGTCGTGAGCTCAAGTCCCGTATGTAACCCATGCCGATCATAGGGTAGAAGTTAGCCTGCAATGGCAGCTTGGCCATCGTCCTCCGAGGCTAGATCTGGAAACCGTTGAGGTCGGTGTAGAACGTGTCTCTGCTGCTGATGTACGAGCTGATCCTCATAGCCAGCTCCTTGCTGAACTCTCCTCTGATGTCTACTAGGTTATTGAGCCCCACAGTCATACCTTCCAACCCTTGAACATGGTAGAGGTGCTGGTAACATGAAGTGATGTCAGAGAAAACATCCCCCCTAGTGACTCTGATGAGAGGTTTGCTGAAGGAGTATGGCGTGGCCTTCCCATCGGGCATGAACCGATACGCTCCGCTCCTGTCTCTGCTGGACGTGGTTTCGTACCACAGGAACTGGACCTCAACCTTGTGTCCCGACCCGCCCTCCAGAAGCTGAAAACCCTCCATAAGTCCAGTCTTCACAGAGTTCCATAAATGTATATGAATATACTTGATGGTCAAAAATGTTTCAGCCTCCTGGCCCTGATGGCGGGACACCTTGTAAAGTTCAGACCTAAGTGACAGCTCACCAGTCCCCTCAATTTGTAAAAAGTCATATTCTACTTCCTGGGCGATGCCCGACAGCGCCTCACTGACATGATAGATAGACATACCTAAAACTGGGACCTGAGGTAGGAAAGTCAGTGAGGTCAGGGAGCAAATAGCTCTTTTCTTCATGTCCCTTGCCCCATACAAAAAAAATAGCCACTCTAAAAACACTCCTCATTAGAAATAAAGAGTAAACCACCCATGTAAACAAAGTAAACAAAACAAACAAAACTATACTGAGTCCACTCCATCATCTTCCTTTCTGAGGTCCCGCTGTACCTTCTGTACAATTTTCCTCAACCTGTATATTTCTTTGTCAGAAAAACGTCCATCTCCTTTACACTTCATATTTCTCCTAGCTGACACAATGAAATTCCCCCTATCTGGAAAGAACTGTGCTACCTCTACCCCCTTCCTGTTTTTTGTTGACCGTAAAAAACATTTTCATTGCCTCCATTGAATAGGAAGATGTAGCGTCTGTATCTGCAGATGCATCACTCCCCCATTCATAATCATCGTCAGAGCTTTCCGCCGACCCTGTACCCTCCTGTGTACTCTGTGTACTACTGATTACTTCTTTCACATCCGCCTTCTTAGCTTGAGAGCTTGGCAACCTGTCTACTTCTGACTTTCTTTTCTGCCGAACGACCTTGAGCTTGTTCTCCTCCTCCTCCATGTCAACATCCACTACCACTCCTTCCTCCACTCCGACCCCACCACCTGTGTCCTTTGACACTGTTCCATCTACCGGTCCACTTTCCTCCTGATTAATTATAGTGTCCTTGCTGACACCAGCCCCTCCACCCTGTCCCTGCAGATCAACTCCATTTCCACCATCCACCCCATTTTCACTTCTATCCTCTTTATTCTCTTCAACCACAACCCCCCCCCCCCCCCCTCCTCATTTTCATCCCCACCAACTTTTCCTTGTACTGCGTCTCCTGCCTTGCCTGTGCCTTCCTCGTTTTTATCACTCTTATCTGATCCAATAGCCTTTTCAGAAGCCTCTCCCCCTCCCCTCTTCCCCTGTTCTCCACCACCCTCGACAACTCGATTCAAACCCCATGCTGTTTTTCCTTTCTTTGTTGCGTTCTTCCCAGCATGTTCCCCCGTGCTAGGCCCCTCTCCTGGGCAAGCCTTTCTCAAATGCCCCTCTTTACCACAATCAAACTATAAACAAGGTGGCCTGTTGGGACGTTAGATCCTAATGTGAAAAACTGTGATTTTATATGTCTGCACTTTATGTGCTCATTTTATGCCTGTCTTTTTTCTGTTGTGACGCACTTTGAGCTGCAGTTTCTGTATGAAAGGTGCTATACAAATAAAGTTTATTATTATTATTATTATTATTATTATTACAGTAGCTATTTACACCTGGGTGAGTCACAGCTAGTACATGAGCACTCAGGCGCAGAACACAGAGACAGACAGGCAGGGGGTAAAGGCCACTGGTGGGTGTGTTTAACAATGAAGGGCTGGGGGATGATTGAGGCAAAAGTAATATATTTACGTATTGTATCAAAAAATGTAAGTATTACAAAAAGTACATATATTACATATTCAAAGAATATTTTTCAGAAAACGTTAAAGTTCCCCTGCTGGGGATCGAAGCCAGGGTCAATATATTACTAAATATATAATGTACATTATGTACCAGGGTTTTCCTGTGGTCGATGAGTACTTTATTACGTTGTCTGTGTAGGAGAGTGGGTGTACAGTAAATAGCTGAATAGCTGCTGTGTGACGACTCACTCCTGGTGCAAATACACACTCTACTGTCTGTAGGCATTATCATAGGGAGCGCTGTTTGTGATCTAAGATTAGTAAACTGATGTCAGCCGGCCAATGTCTGTCACACAGAACAATATTTCTCCCCATCTCTCTCTCTCTCTCCCTATTCAGCGCTATCTCTCTCTCTCTCTCTCTCTCTCTATTCAGTGCTATCTCTCTCTCTATTCAGTGCCATCTCTCTCTCTCTCTCTCTCTCTCTCTATTCAGTGCTATCTCTCTCTCTCTCTCTTTATCTCTCTCTATTCAGCGCTATCTCGCTCTCTCTCTCTCTCTTACCTCTCAGTGATGGTCTCTCTCTCTCTCTTACCTCTCAGTGATGGTCTCTCTCTCTCTCTCTCTCTCTCTCACCTCTCAGTGATGGTCTCTCTCAGTCCGCTGGCCACCCCCTTCATCACGGTGCTGGCCTTGGGCGTCAGGACCACCTGAGACACGAAGAAGGTCCCGTTACTCCTGTAATGGTGACATGAAAACATCCTGTTGAACTCCAGCCCCATTCACATATTTACTCCAGTCTCATTCACATATTTACTCCAGTCTCATTATCATATTTACTCCAGTCTCATTCACATATTTACTCCAGTCTCATTCACATATTTACTCCAGTCTCATTCACATATTTACTCCAGTCTCATTCACATATTTACTCCAGTCTCATTATCATATTTACTCCAGTCTCATTCACATATTTACTCCAGTCTCATTCACATATTTACTCCAGTCTCATTCACATATTTACTCCAGTCTCATTAACATATCTACTCCAGCCTCATTCACATATTTACTCCAGCCTCATTCACATATTTACTCCAGTCTCATTCACATATTTACTCCAGCCTCATTCACATATTTACTCCAGCCTCATTCACATATTTACTCCAGCCTCATTAACATATTTACTCCAGTCTCATTCACATATCTTCTCCAGCCTCATTCACACATTTACTCCAGTCTCATTCACATATTTACTCCAGCCTCATTCACATATTTACTCCAGTCTCATTCACATATTTACTCCAGTCTCATTCACATATTTACTCCAGCTTCATTAAAATATCTACTTCAGTCTCATTCACATATTTACTCCAGCCTCATTCACATATTTACTCCAGCCTCATTCACATATTTACTCCAGTCTCATTAACACATTTACTCCAGTCTCATTCACATATTTACTCCAGCCTCATTCACATATTTACTCCAGTCTCATTACATATTTACTCCAGTCTCATTCACATATTTACTCCAGTCTCATTAACATATTTACTCCAGTCTCATTCACATATTTACTCCAGTCTCATTAACATATTTACTCCAGCCTCATTCACATATTTACTCCAGTCTCATTAACACATTTACTCCAGTCTCATTCACATAATTTTACTCCAGTCTCATTAACATATTTACTCCAGTCTCATTCACACATTTACTCCAGTCTCATTCACATATTCTAATTATCTTGGACGCCTGTAAAGCATATCTTGGGGGACAAATAATTTCCTACAATGTGAATATGAAAAAACCTGGTAATTACTGTTGAAAATCTGTTGAAGTCTGACCCATTTAAACCTCTCTGGTCATAATGTCCCGTGAAAATAACCCCCTTTTTATTTGCTCACCAAGTCATGTACATCCATTAAAAGTGGTTGTTTTTGCCACTGAAACCGAAATCTGGCTCTGAAATCCTGTGAGGGGAGAGTTGTTGCAGGCAGAGCTAGTCTGGACAGCAAGTTGTGTCAGTGGCTCTGCCACAGCATAGCGTCCAGACTCCAACCGGGCCACACTCTGAGAATAAAGGCCAACAACATGTCGCCCACTTGGCCTCGTGTTCATATTGATGCAGACTTGTTGACGTTGTGGCTAGATAGGGACTGGGAGACCCATGTTACTGACCAGATACTCTATATCAGTGATGGCTGTTTACTGCAGAGTGGAGGGACTGGGAGACCCATGTTACTGACCAGACACTCTATATCAGTGATGTCTGTTTACTGCAGAGTGGAGGGACTGGGAGACCCATGTTACTGACCAGACACTCTATATCAGTGATGGCTGTTTACTGCAGAGTGGGGGGACTGGGAGACCCATGTTACTGACCAGACACTATATCAGTGATGGCTGTTTACTGCAGAGTGGAGGGACTGGGAGACCCATGTTACTGACCAGACACTCTATATCAGTGATGGCTGTTTACTGCAGAGTGGAGGGACTGGGAGACCCATGTTACTGACCAGACACTCTATATCAGTGATGGCTGTTTACTGCAGAGTGGAGGGACTGGGAGACCCATGTTACTGACCAGACACTCTATATCAGTGATGGCTGTTTACTGCAGAGTGGGGGGACTGGGAGACCCATGTTACTGACCAGACACTATATCAGTGATGGCTGTTTACTGCAGAGTGGAGGGACTGGGAGACCCATGTTACTGACCAGACACTATATCAGTGATGGCTGTTTACTGCAGAGTGGAGGGACTGGGAGACCCATGTTACTGACCAGACACTCTATATCAGTGATGGCTGTTTACTGCAGAGTGGAGGGACTGGGAAACCCATGTTACTGACCAGACACTCTATATCAGTGATGGCTGTTTACTGCAGAGTGGAGGGACTGGGAGGCCCATGTTACTGACCAGACACTCTATATCAGTGATGGCTGTTTACTGCAGAGTGGAGGGACTGGGAGACCCATGTTACTGACCAGACACTCTATATCAGTGATGGCTGTTTACTGCAGAGTGGGGGGACTGGGAGACCCATGTTACTGACCAGACACTATATCAGTGATGGCTGTTTACTGCAGAGTGGAGGGACTGGGAGACCCATGTTACTGACCAGACACTCTATATCAGTGATGGCTGTTTACTGCAGAGTGGAGGGACTGGGAGACCCATGTTACTGACCAGACACTCTATATCAGTGATGGCTGTTTACTGCAGAGTGGAGGGACTGGGAGACCCATGTTACTGACCAGACACTATATCAGTGATGGCTGTCGGAATGTAGAGCTATTTAACACTTATTTTAACAAAAGAAATACCACTTCCAGCACAATACAGAAGGTTAACCCTTTCACTGCCACACGACAACGGGTTAATACTTCCACAACCACACTACAGAAGGTTAACCTTTCACTACCACACTACAGAAGGTTCTGTATCGTATAGCTCTCGCTCGGCGTCACTCTCTGCACTGTCGTCGCACACGTGCACGCGCACTGAATAAAGACCACAATGTACCTTTAATCCCAATATTTGTCTGACCACACCCCTATCAGTTTACCCATATAAGCAGGGGTGGGGCCACCCACTCGCCTCCTTCTCGCTTTCACCACAAGGAAGTGCCTCGGTAGATCCCCACTTGAAGTGATGTGATGGTAGGAGAAGAGTTCTCTCTCACTATTTTCGAGAAAATACGGCGATATTGTCTTCGTACTGGAGTGTCTGGAAGATGATGATCATTCTAAAAATCCTCCACCGGTTTTCGTATTGGGAGTTTGCGCCGCTACATGCCTTTCCAACTGCAGTCCTTGCTGTGTGCTGGTTGCGGTAAAGACACAGCTGGGCTGTAGGACGCGCCGCTGTTGTGAGAAGCGGTGGGTTCCAGGTTTGGTGAGTTATGTTTTGCTGGCAAGCTCCACTTGTCTGTTAGTGCTATGGGGGCTAGTTGACAATGTTTATGAAAACCGGCCCCAGACTAGGGTCCTTTGTTCAGCCTCTTAGGCGACAGAAGACCTTGGTCTGAAGCCCTTTATAGTTGAACTAGTGGGCCACGACCATTAACACTGGTGATCCCTGTGTTTTCTGGACGAGTGGATGTCTCTCTGTCACCGTGTTAGGCCCCATCTTTCATATCCAAATGAGAGTATTCCCTCACGAGGAGATATGGGCATAGATGTTCATTAGCGGAAGATCTGTGTTCAAAGTCAGCTACACAGGCCAGTTGGGTATTGTGCTGGCTCCGTCGGGTGTTGGTAAAATCACCGTTGTAAAACTGTGTTAACATCTTGTTTCTCTTTTCTCTTAAAAAGTGAGGAGGGTTTCAGAACGGCGGCCTGTCTGGGTGAGTGTTATATCATTGTGTACAAGTTCAGGTGATAGCTGCTTAGCTTACGTGCTAGTGGTGGCCTACTGTTAGCCAGTCAGCTGTTAGCTGCAGCGCTAGCCTGCTGTGATCACTAGGTGGCCTACCTGGCTAGGCTAGGAAACGTTAGCTTGCTGCTGTCGCTGCTTAGCTTACGTGCTAGTGGTGGCCTACTGTTAGCCAGTCAGCTGTTAGCTGCGGCGCTAGCCTATGCTGTGATCACTAGGTGGCCTACCTGGCTAGGCTAGGAAACGTTAGCTTGCTGCTATCGGCCGAGGCCCAGCGCGGGGTGGCTCCGGCCCCTCGCACGCCGCCGCGGTTCCCAACTCCCCTCTCCCTCACGGGGAGAGGCATCTCGCGGGCAGGGGCGGTAGCGACCGACGGTTGGAGCGGCCGTTAGCTTAATGCTACTCTGTTGAACGTGCTTTGATTATAACATGTTTTAAACACTCTTGACTACGACGTCATCTTTGACAGAGGATGTTCGTCGACCCTGCCCTGAGCCAGGACGGCAAGGACTGCGTCAACAAAGGGGACCGTAGCGACGGGTTGGAGCGGCGACGCTGGCCGGGTCGGCAACACAGAACGGCTGTGTTTACTATGGTGCCTTGAGACTGCACTTCGTTGATCTACGCTCCGGGTAGGCAAGGTTTGGCCAGACCTTGTACACCTCTTCTGGCTTTCCCTTCTAAATGTTTTGTAAATAACGATGTTTTCCAAAACGAGTGTTGCTGCACTACATTTAGGATACGACGCGAGTTATGTGTGAATTGTCTTGTCACTGGTATTTAGCTTCTCCATGCAAATCGGTTTGTTGTTACAGATGTGAAAATGATCTGGTTTGTTGTGTTGAGAAACATCATGTGTGTTTATATGTACCGTGTACTCACAACTAAGGGGGTTAACTAACCTATAAAGCTATGCTTAGTGACAAATGAGTAAAGAATGATTATTTTCTCAGCCTGTAATGACAATGAACAGTGTGTTCACATATTAACAGGTTTTCCTGTTTAAACTGGCCGTATTAAGGGTAAAGTAGGAGGATTGTGTTTCCCCCCGGTTCCCTGGGGACTTCTTCATCCTCCTCTCAGACATGTTGTTGCACTACATTGTGTCACTGTGTGGTAGGGATACGATGTAACCCTTAGCTTGATTGCTGAGGTTGTGCTAAAACAGCTGGAGAAACTTTATTTTCCTAAAAGAAAAAATTGTTTGGTCGCTTTCGTGTGTGCTTAGCAAGGCCTGTGGCCGATACTAATCGAGAATTATGTATTCTCTCATTATGAAAAACGGCGTTCCTCTGTAGAGTGTTTTTGCCATTTTTTGTAGGTGATGATGGGTTGTGTGTGTCATGTGACCTACAACTGGGTTGGACTGGCCACAGAAGCACATGTGTAAGTTTGGTACCGGGGCTCTTGGAGAGCCCTCTCTATTCTGTGTTTTTTCCTTAGTAAAAATCAGATAGCAGGTTAGCTCATGCGCTGTGTGAAGCCGTCAGCCGTTTCCTAGAGCTGACTATGACTGTGTCATACTCTCTTTTTGTCATTACATCGTATCATGGGTGTGGGGTCGTAAAGGGGTGAACTGGTAACCTTTCCTCCCCCTTTTTTCTGTTGGTCAGGGGTAAACCCACCTGTCCTTCAAGGTTCCTGTCACGTTGCGGTTCGGCATGTTACAGGGTGAGGGGGGGGGGGGGGGGGAGTTTCCTGGTCCCACGGCCTGGAATATTGGGCGTGTGCACCGCAGAAATTCCCCCGCTATAGAGTACATCACCGTGCGCGTCTCTGTTGGTAGGACTTCCGTGTGCTGTTCAGGTCCATGTGATGGATCTGTTTCGGGGGGTGGTCAGGGCTCCTCCTCACCAAGCTCCTATTCGGGCCTTCTGTGAGTTGGGACTCCTTCCGTGAGGAGGGAGCCTCCTTCAGAGTACAGAGCCTCCTCCTCAGATTGTCAAGGTGAGTGGACCCTCTAGAAGGAGTCCTACTCTATTGTGTATGTATTCGATTCAATTCGATTATTGAGTGTGTATGGGTTCAGTGCCTCCTCCCCGGAGAGCCCTAAAACCAATTTTTTACATGGCTCAAGGTGCAATATATTCTTTTCAATCTGTACAGCTCGCGTGGGAAGTCTCTCTGGGGATTCCCGTCTCCTTCCTATGGGAGGGTGGTGGGATGTAAAAATGTGAATTTTTTTTACCCCCGGCTGTGTAGACTGGGATACATACTGTTGGTGCTTCCTTCTTTTCTACTAAAAAGAGTTGGAATTAGGAAGTATCACACCCCTCTTGTCGTTCCCCTGGGCGCCTTGGGGATTCAATGACAGGTCTAAATAGCCTGTTCATTGATGTGGGTGTGTCCCGACGCACGTATAGTGCTAGCTCGGGGTGTTCTGTAAACAGGCGACTGACTGGCACGCCTTGGTTGCTTGAGGTTAAAACGGCGTTTTTATAAAGCAACTGGGATGGAGGTTTTTCCTTTTCCGACGACCAAATCCGACGACCTGGTTTGGTTATCGACGGATTCTCGTTCATATCTGGGGGATGATGACGGAATGGATCTGAACATATGTAGAGGGGTCTCACGCCCTGGGGGTGGGCCACCGGGCACGGTTCGCCCGAACGTCTGGGTGGCGCCTTCTTTTCATGTTTAAGATCAACACGCATATCTGCCCCTTCTCCTGGAGTAGGCATGTCGGCGTGGTTAGGGCACGGGACTGGTTCTGGTCACGCTGGTCCGGATCAGTTGAACCTGTTGTCCGCCGGGGATGCAGATCTGCTGTTGTGGTACCCTGAGGGACTTTTTCAGGGGGAAAAATGCCAGGTCGGTCCGGGTGTCACAGGGTTAAGCGCTATGGAGACCCTGGTTGGGTAAATTTTTTACTCAGCACTGTCGTAATGGCTTACGGCCATGCCAACCTGTACACGCTCGATCTCGTCAGATCTCGGCCGCTACACGGGTTGGTCCTGGTTAGTACTTGGTTGGGAGACCGCCTGGGAATACCAAGTACGGTGTGCTTGGGGCTGGTTCTCCATTCTTTTTCGCTCCTCTCTCACGCATGGCGAAGAGGGGCCTGTTGGGGTGGTCTTTGACCTCCTCTGGTGACCCTGTGCTTCCCGTATCGCCGGGCCCGGTCCGAAGTCATGTTTCGTCGACCCGTAGGCCTGGGTTAACCCTTTTTTGAAAACTGAAAAACCTGTACTGCGTTATAGCCGGTGTATACCCGCAGGTGTGTTTTGGAGTTTTTTTCTTGAGGGGTTATAGGAACAACCACCGCATTGGGTAACACAAAGGTGGTTGATTCCCTGGTGTGTTGGAGCAGTGTCAACTCCCGGGTTCACCGGTTGAGGGTGCCCCTGCATGTTCATGATGTCTGCCAATCGTATCAGCCTTCTCTGCCTCAACCCTCTGGGTGGGGGCTTTTTAAATGGAGGCTTGGTCATGCAACAACGCCAGCTTACGCCCCTTCCGCCGGGGGGCGGCTGTGTTCAGCTGTCCCCTCTGGCGCCTGTCTCGTCCGCAGTCTCCAGGCTAGGGTTAACAGCCTGTTGCCTGGTTTTTCCCCGGTGCGCTGCCTGCTTCCGTTGGTTGACCTTTTTTGTGTGCTTACGGCCATGCTGACTGCCTGTTCTGCAGGGTCAGTGTGCCAGGCGGTGTACTATTGGGGGGACAGGGCCCGCTCGGCTGAGGGGCCTTTGTCCGAATACGCTGGCGATGTGGGGGGCGGGGTCACTAAGTGTCCACCTGGTGGGGTCTTGATGCTGGCATCATGGACTTCTCCGGGCCCCCGTTCCAGGGGATCCAGTCCCTTTGGTGGGTCTGGGTCTTCCTTCGCGCTCCGCTGCTACGGCCTTGCCACGGGGTTGGGTTTGCCCTTGACCCCGTGATTCTGGGGGCAGTAACGAGGTTGTTCCCTCCGTTCCCGGGTGGCATGCGGGTTGTGCGTGTGTGTAGTCGTGGGGTCAAGCCACGGTCTGCTCACCCTGTGCGTTGAGTTGCTTGAGTGCCTCTTCGCACGGTCGGGTCCGTCACCCTCCCGTGAAGCCTCCAATAGGGGGGATGCCCTCCATTAGGGTGGGTCGGGGGGGCTCGGCCCTCCCTGTTCTGATGGTTGTGGGGGGCTTTCAGCGGGGTGTATTTGTCGGCCGATGGCTTTCGCTCGGCCTCCCTTGTGCAGAGAGTGACGCCGAGCGAGAGCTATACGATACAGAACGTTAGGTTATGACTATAACCAAGTTCTGTTAGTATAGTGACGCTCGGCGTCCGACGCCGCTGCAGCCCTTGATCTCGCCTTGTGGTGAAAGCTTGGGAAGGAGGCGAGTGGGTGGCCCCACCCCTGCTTATATGGGTAAGCTGATAGGGGTGTGGTCAGACAAATATTGGGATTAAAGGTACATTGTGGTCTTTATTCAGTGCGCGTGCACGTGTGCGAGGACAGTGCAGAGAGTGACGCCGAGCGTCACTATACTAACAGAACTTGGTTATAGTCATAACCTAACGTTAACCTTTCACTACCACACTACAGAAGGTTAACCTTTCACTACCACACTACAACAGGTTAACGCTTTCACTACCACACTACAGAAGGTTAACGCTTTCACTACCACACTACAGAAGGTTAACATTTCACTACCACACTACAGAAGGTTAACCTTTCACTACCATACTACAGAAGGTTAACCTTTCACTACCACACTACAGAAGGTTAACCTTTCACTGCCACACTACAGACGGTTAACCTTTCACTACCACACTACAGACAGTTAACCTTTCACTACCACACTACAGAAGGTTAACCTTTCACTACCACACTACAACAGGTTAACGCTTTCACTACCACACTACAGAAGGTTAACGCTTTCACTACCACACTACAGAAGGTTAACATTTCACTACCACACTACAGAAGGTTAACCTTTCACTACCATACTACAGAAGGTTAACCTTTCACTACCACACTACAGAAGGTTAACCTTTCACTGCCACACTACAGACGGTTAACCTTTCACTACCACACTACAGACAGTTAACCTTTCACTACCACACTACAGACGGTTAACCCTCGGCTGTTGTGAGGGCTAGCTGCTTCTCCGGGTGGGTGATAGTTTTGATATGCGAGCGCCAGTTGTGTTGCTATGGGGGGAATGGCTACACGACTTACGAAAGCCAACTCCAGGCTGGTACCCTTTTTTGCTGCCTCTTAGCGGCATGGAGAGGGTTCTGGTTTGACACCCACGTTACATGAGCTCCTCATCGGGAGCTCTATTGCCTGGGACCGTATCCGAATCTGCGGTTTAATGCCCCGGATCTCTGGCCAAACGGATACTCTCTGTCACCGTGCGAGGCCCCACCTTTCAAGATGAAAGTTACCCGGCACGAGGGAAGTGGGTTTGGTGTTTCGTTATAAGAATTCCTCCACGCTCAAGTCGGCTGCAGCCCATGAGGGAATTGTGCCGACACCGCTGTGTCTGTTAATCACCGTTCTGAAGACTGTGTTGACTTCTTTTCCTCTTCTCTCTTCGGATGAAGAGAGGGACAGACGGCGGCTGTCTGAAGTGTTGGCCTATATTGTGTTCTCTCGTTGTACAGTTTTCGGTGATAGCTGCTTAGCTTGCGTCCTAGCTGGGTTGAGCTACCTGTTAGCCAGTTAGCTGTTAGCTACGACGCTAGCTCTGTACGCTCGCTCGGCTGGGAACGTTAGCCTGATGCTACGAGTTAGCCTGGAGTTAGCTGTTAGCTTATGCTACACCGTTGAACATTAGCCGTGAAAATAGCAGGCCATAGCACTCTGACTACGACATCATCTTTGACAGAGCACCATGATCGGCTGTTGGAGGGGGGCGTCTTAGCTTCTTTTGCCCCGCCAGCGAGGACCTTCGTCAACGTGGAGACCAGTGTTGCGGTCCTCTCAGCCTGCGTTCATTGGTGCAGGAAAGGGTCCATTGGACACTTCCCCCCTCTTCCTTCCTTCCCTTCTGAATGTTTTGTAATAACGATGTTTTTTTCCAAAACGTATGTTGCTTCCCTACATTTGGGGATGCGACATGTGTTGTGTGTGAATTGTCTTGATCGCTGGTATAGCTTTCTCTCTACCTAGAAAACGGCGTTGTTTTTTACGTGAGTAAAAATTAACTGGTTTTGTTGTATGATGAGAAGTTGTGTGTTCATGTAACGTTAGGCAACGTAGTTGAGCTCACAACTGGCTGGGTTAAAAACATAGTTTTTAAAAACATAGTGGCATGTGATCGAGGGGTAAGTCCCTCTCTCAGCTTGTGATGACAATAAACATGTGGCATGTTTCACATATTAACAGGGCTGTACCTGTTCAAACGAGTCGTATCAGGGGTAAGGTGGTGAGGGGTGGTTTATTCCCCCGGTTTTCCCCTGGGCCCCCCCCCCCCCCCCCCTCCCCTCAAACATGTTTTGTTTACAATATATTGTTTCACTATGTTTGTGGGGATACGGTGTAACCCCTCAGCTTCTGCTGGGGTTGTGCTCCTGCTTAGAGAGGCAATTCTTTTCTGAAGATTGTTTGGTCGCTGTCATGTGGACTTAGCAAGGCCTGTGGCTAGTACTTAATCGAGGACTTGTGTCTTCTCTCGTTATGAAAAACAGCGTTCCTTCTACGGTAGTGAGAGTGTACTTTTGCCTTTTTTGTTGTGATGGAGGGTTGTGTGTGTCGTTAAGATCCACACCTGGGTTAGGTGTTGGCCTACAGAAGTTGCATGTGTAAGCTCTTGTACCAGGGCCCTTAAAGGGGCCCTCTCTTGGTCTGTGTTTTTCTTCCTTTAGGAAAAGGTGTAAAAATTCAGGTGGCAGGTTCGCACATGAGTCTATGTGAAGCTGTTAACGCTTCATGTAGCACGCTATGACTGGTGTCATGGCTCTGCTTTGTCATTGCATCGTATCAGGGGTGAGGGGTCATGAGGGGGTGAACTGGTAAAACCTCCCTCCCCTTTTTCTGATTGGTCAGGGGGTTGGACCTCCTGTCCTTCGGGCTTCCTGTCACGTTGCTGGATCAGCGCGTCACAGGGTAGGGAGGGGGGGGAGGGAGTTTCCTGGTGCCACGCCATATTGGGCGGTGGGCCACGGAATTCCCCCCGCCATAGAGTACGTTACTGGGTGCGTTTCTATTGGTTGTGAGACTTTCGTGAGTTATTTTCAGGCTCCATGTTGTGGACCTCTGTTACAGGGAGTTTCAGAGCCTCCTCCTCAGGGAGTTTCAGAGCCTCCTCGGTGAGTTTCAGAACCTCCCTCTCAGTGAGGGAGCCTCCTCAGAGTTTCAGAGCCTCCTCCTCAGATTGTCAAGGTGAGTAGAACTTAAAAAGAAGTTCTGCTCTGTTGTATGTGTATTGAGCTTGGTGGGTGATGCAATGCAGTAGAGACGATTTGTTCTTCTGCTCTGCTCCCTACTAGTACTGTGTATATTGGGTCAGAGCCTCCTCCTCAGGGAGTATCAGAGCCTCCCTCTCAGCGAGGGAGCCTCCTCAGAGTTTCAGAGCCTCCTCCTCAGAGAGTCCTAGTCCAATTGTTACATAGCTCAATGTTGCAATATGTCTTTTCAATGTATTGCTCACGTGGGAAGTCTCTCTGGGGGTTCCCCGTCCCCTCTTTTGTGGAGCAGGTTGACGGGGTGTTGTTTAGGGAGTTCCCTGACTCCTCGCCTGTAATGGTCGGTTGAGTCATGGGATTCCCCCCGCCATAGGGTACGTCACTCCCCGTCCCCTCTTTTATGGAGCAGGTTGATGGGGTGTTGTTTTCCCTCAGCCGCGTCGTATGGGACCCATGTCCGTATTTTTTTCTGTGAAAAAAGCAGCTTCTTGTTGTTCTCCCAGGCGGCTTGGAGGAACGGTATCTGGGTTCTTGTTAGAATGTCCATTGATATGTTTTGGGTCTCGACGTGTACATAGTGCTGGCCCTGGGTGCTTCTGATAGGAACCATGCATGGGCTTGCGCGCCTTGGTTGCTCATCATTGAAACAGCGTTTTTATGGGGCAACTGGGATGGAGTTTGTCTCTTCCGAGCGCCAGTGTACTAGGCTTGTCTCGACGAATTCTCGTTCATCTCTGGGGGATGTTAACAGAATAGATCAAAGCCTTGGTAGAGGGGTCTCACGCCCTTGGGGTGGGCCACCAGGCGCGGTACGAAGGGGACCGTCTGGGTGGCGCCCTCTATAATGTTTTGAATCGACACGCGTACCTACCCCCCTCCTGGGACTGGGGATGGCGGCGTGATTAGGGCACGGGACTGATTCTGGTCGCGCCGGACCAGGTCAGTTAACCCGTTGTCCACCGGGGTGCAGATCTGCTGTTCTGGTACCCTGAGGGACTTGTGCTTTTTTCGGGGGGGAAAATGCCGGGTCGGCCCGGGCGTTGCAGGGTTTGACGTTATGGAGATGTTTGTGGTTATGTTACTACGTGTTATCCCTCACTGTTGCTTGGGCCATGTTGTGTTGTACCTTGCGCCGTGCTGAAGGAGCCTGGTCCTTCTCGATTCTCTTTCGCCCCTCTCTTCTCCTGCTTAGGCGGGGCTGGGAGGGGGCTGTTGAGGTGGTTCTTGTAGAACTCCTCTGGCATCCGTGTGTACGTCCCGGTCGCGTCTATATTAAAGGCAGCCGAAGAGTGCTTCCGCATTGGCGTTTTGCGCTCTGATTGGCCGAGCGCGCGCATGCGCATGAGCCGCGACGCGCTCCTCTAGCCAGGAATCGAAACTCTGTTTAAGCTCCAGAGAGCGAGGCTGAAAATCCACAGTTCTTGCCCCACTGATGGTAGCCGAATCGCGGATCAGAGTTTTTTGATGAATACCCCCAAAATATGGAGGTCCCGAACGCAATTAAGTATTGATTACGCCGTAACGAATCATTAAAGAAATATACCGTTAACTGGAGTATGTTGTTTCTTTACATATATGTTGGATTAGAGAATTGGTTTGTCATGACAATCCAATAAAAAATCGCGATTTACCCGGTGGCTACAACAACACACATCATTGTTTACAATGAACGGTGGGGCTAATCGACACGGACGCGTTAAACTAACCTAAAGTTAGTTGTTCACCAACAATCTACAGACACAAACAAACACAGAACCGGACTGTTATATTAAATTAATTGATTGCTGTTTAACGCGTCCGATTATTCCCATCATGTCACTGCCATTGGCTCCGCACCGCGCTCTCTCACCGGCCGTCTTACCCCACGGACGCGCGCTCGTCCTCGGCATCGCCATCGATCAACCGCCGCCGCCGCCACCTAAGTGGGAGCACCGCGCGCCCCAGCCCAGCCCCACCGTTCATTGTAAACAATGATGCATGTAGTTACTGTGTGTTTTTGTAGCCACCGGGTAAATCGCAATTCTTTATTGGATTGTCATGACAAACCAATTCTCTAATCCAACATATATGTAAAGAAACAACATACTCCAGTTAACGGTATATTTTTTTAATGATTCGTTACGGCGTAATCAATACTTAATTGCGTTCGGGACCTCCATATTTTGGGGGTATTCATCAGAAAACTCGGATCCGGGATTCGGCTCCCATCAGTGGGGCAAGAACTGTGGATTTTCAGCCTCGCTCTCTGGAGCTTAAACGGAGTTTCGATTCCTGGCTAGAGGAGCGCGTCGCGGCTCATGCGCATGCGCGCGCTCGGCCAATCAGAGCGCAAAACGCCAATGCGGAAGCACTCTTCGGCTGCCGGTTCGAAATTGTTTTCGTCGACCTGTTGGCCTGGGTTAACCCCTTCTTGAAAACTGAAACACTTGTACTGCGGTATAGCCAGTGTTTACCTGCAGTTGTGTTTTGGAGTTTTTTCTTGGGGGGTTATAGGAACAACCGCCTCATGTTAGAACCAAGGGGGTGGTTGGTTCCCTGGTGTGTTGGTAGCGGAGTCAACTCTCGGCGTAGGCCGGGTTTGGCCCCGTCTACCTGTGAGTGTGCCACCGCACCTTTCATGACGTCTGCCAATCATGTCAGCCTTATCTGCCTCGGCCCCTCTAGAGAGTCGAGGTTTTTTTTGTGGAGGCTGCGACATGGTGCACAGCATGCCAGCATACTCCCCTTCCGCCAGGGTGCTGTTTCAGCAGACCCCTTTGGCGCCTGTCTAGTCCGCAGTGCTCCAGGCTCAGGTCGAGTGGACTGTTGCCTGGTGTGCTGCCTGGTCCCGCTGTGGGTGTTGCCTCTTGAGTGCTTGGGGGCGGCATGCTGTAGGGGGGAAGGGCCTGCTCTTGGATGGGCCCTGTCCGAATACGCTGGCGATGTGGGGGGTGGTGTCACTAGTGACCGCCTGGTGGGGTCTCGAAGCTGCGGCGCCGTTGGCCTCTCCAGGCCCCCTTTTCCGGGGGGGTCCAGTCCCTTCCTGGGTCTGGGTCCTCCTTCGCGCTCCGCTGCTACGGCCTTGCCACGGGGTTGGGCTTTTGCTCTTGACCCTGTGATGTTAGGGGTTGTAACGGGGGTTTTGTTCCTTTCCGTTCGTTCCCTAGTAGCATGTGGGTTGCGCGTTTGTGTAGTCATGGGTAAGTCCCACGGTCTGCTCAACCTGTGCGTTTGAGTTGCTAAACTCCTCTTCGCACAGTCGGATCCGATACCCTCCCGTCATCCGCTAGGGGGGTCCGGGCGCTCGGGTCCTCCCCGGTTCTGATGGTTGTGGGGGGCCTCAGCGGGTACATTTGTCGAGCTTCCGCTCTGCTCAGCTCCTGTATAACAGTAGACGCAGAGCGGAGCTATACGATATATAGCGTACGGTTATGTCTATAACCATAGTTATATGAGTATAGTGACGCTCTGCGTTGGACTCACTGAGGACCCCGTGGTCTTGCCTTTGTGGTGAAAGACTTGGGAAGGAGCTGTTAGTATGGCCACACCCCTGCAGAGCATCACTATACTCATATAATTATGGTTATAGACATAACCGTACGTTAACCCTTTACGTTAACTACCACACTACAGAAGGTTAACCTTTCACTACCACACTACAGAAGGTTAACCTTTCACTACCACACCACAGAAGGTTAACCTTTCACTACCACACTACAGACAGTTAACCTTTCACTACCACACTACAGAAGGTTAACCCTTTCACTACCACACTACAGAAGGTTAACCTTTCACTACCACACTACAGAAGGTTAACCTTTCACTACCACACCACAGAAGGTTAACCTTTCACTACCACACTACAGACGGTTAACCTTTCACTACCACACTACAGACGGTTAACCTTTCACTACCACACTACAGAAGGTTAACCTTTCACTACCACACTACAGAAGGTTAACCTTTCACTACCACACTACAGAAGGTTAACCTTTCACTACCACACTACAGAAGGTTAACCTTTCACTACCACACTACAGAAGGTTAACCTTTCACTACCACACCACAGAAGGTTAACCTTTCACTACCACACTACAGACGGTTAACCTTTCACTACCACACTACAGACGGTTAACCTTTCACTACCACACTACAGAAGGTTAACCTTTCACTACCACACCACAGAAGGTTAACCTTTCACTACCACACTACAGACGGTTAACCTTTCACTACCACACTACAGACGGTTAACCTTTCACTACCACACTACAGAAGGTTAACCTTTCACTACCACACTACAGAAGGTTAACCTTTCACTACCACACTACAGAAGGTTAACCCTTTCACTACCACACTACAGAAGGTTAACCTTTCACTACCACACTACAGAATGTTAACCTAACCTTTCACTACCACACACTACAGAAGGTTAACCTTTCACTACCACACTACAGACGGTTAACCGAGAAGCTAACATTGAGTATAATCCAGGTGGACCTGCGGTCAGCGACGGAGGCCTGCAGGAACAGGATGAGCTTCTCGGGGTCGGTGGTGTTAGCCCAGGGGGAGGGCATCATCTGACCCGGCCACAGGAAGGGCACCTCCAGCGCCATGGGGTGGTGGTAGAACACCAACACCTGGTACTCCTTCTCCCACAGGTACTGGAGACTCACCTGGGGGGGGGGGGGGGGGGGGAGAGAGAGAGAGAGAGAGAGAGAGAGAGAGAGAGAGAGAGAGAGAGAGGTAGAAGTGAAATTAAGGAACAGGGGAAGAAGTTAATATTGAAAAATCAAACACGCAACTAAACCGAAAGAGTTCAAGTTTCAAGTTCAAGTTTCTTTATTAGTTGTCATACAGAAGTACAGAATACTTTTATACAAAATGCTTCTTTCTGTTACGCTCCAGAGACTGTGCTAGACAAAAATAGATAAGTATAAAATAAGTATAGCAAGTATAAAATAGAAGTCAAGTACGTAGACACAAGTGTTCAGTATGTACATATATACAATGTTCAATGCAGAGTAGAAGTAACTGAGTTACCATACAATATACTATTACATATACTAATATACAATATACTATACAGTGCAAAGCAGAAATGGGATGAGGTACAATTTAGGTACAATTTACAGTAAGGTGTAGTGAGGTATGGGTTGTAGTGCAAATTCTTTACCAATAAATATAAAGTGTGTTTAGGTGTTCTAAAGTGGGTAAAGTGGGTGCTGCAGTGAGTTGTTTGTTTAAAGTGAGTGTATGCGTGTGGATGTGTGTGCTGTGAGTACATTTGATGGTTGTTACATAGTGTTATTGTTCGTTGAGCATCCTGATGGCCTGGGGATATAAATGTCTGGATAGAGTCTTTCTGTGCTTGCCATGAGACTCCGGTATCGCTTGCCTGACCGCAGCAGTTCAAAGATGTAGTTGTTTGGGTGGCTGGAGTCTTTGATAATTATCTTAGCCTTACCCATGCACCACTTGTTGTAAATGTTCTGGAGAGTGGGAAGCCCCCCTCCAATTGTGCGTTCGGCTGAACGGGCCACTCTCTGTAGTCTGCTACGGTCTTGTGCGGTGCTATTCCCAAACCAGGAGGTGATATTGCCAGTCAGGATGCTCTCTATTGTACATGAGTAGAAGTTCTTAAGGATCTTCTGACTGAATTGGAACTTCCTTAGGCGCCTGAGGAAGTAGAGGCGTTGCCGTGCCTTCTTCACAACACTGTCAATGTGTGTGGTACTTAAAGGTACTTAAAACTGTTCACTCTCTCAACCGGTGCCCCGTCGATGCTGAGGGGTCTGTAGTCCCTGACCCCGACCTCCTAAAGTCCACAATCATCTCCTTTGTTTAGCTGACGTTCAGGGAGAGGCTGTTCTCTTGACACCATCCCGCTAGGACCTTGACCTCTTCCAGGTAGGCCCTCTCGTCGTTTGCAGAGATCAGGCCCACCACTACTGTGTCGTCAGCAAATTTGATGATTGTGTTGTTGTTCCGCTGTGCCACACAGTCATGTGTGTACAGGTACAGGGAGTAGAGGAGGGGACTCAGAACACAGCCCTGGGGGGCCCCTATGTTGAGAGTGATGGATGAGGAGGTGCAGTTGCCTGCTCTCACCACCTGGGGTCTGCCCATCAGGAAGTCCAAGACCCACTGGCAGAGGTCATAGTTCAAGCCCAGGTCCCTGAGCTTGGCTATGAGTTTGGAGGGGACTATGGTATTGAATGCTGAGCTGTAGTCGATGAACAGCATTCTCACATAGTTCCCCTGCTTCTTGTCCAGGTGTGATGCTGCTGTGTCCAGCACATGGGCTATGGCGTCCTCCGTGGACCTGTTGGGGCGGTATGCAAATTTCAGGGGGTCCAGGTTGATGGGGAGGGAGGAGCAGATGTAGCCCTTTACTAGCTTCTCAAAGCACTTCATGGCTATGGAGGTGAGAGCTACAGGGTGGTAGTCGTTGAGGCAAGCAGGCTTGGATTTTTTGTGTACAGGGATAATAGTGGACTTCTTCAGACAGGTGGGGATGACAGCCTGTTCCAAGGACAGGTTAAATATGTCAGTGAATACCGGGGCCAGTTGGTCGGCAGACTTTTTGGACACGGCCGGGGATTGTCATGGTTTTTGCCTTATTTCACCTTTCTGTGAGGGACAGCTGTCTATTTTTGCTTTATTTCACCTCTCTGTGAGGGATAGCTGTCAATCCCTGTTCCCTGTGGTTAATTGCCTCATGGATCGGCAGGTGTGTGGGCTTGATTGCACCTGATGCAGTGCAGCTGTGCCTATGGCCACGTGGAGTCTATTTAAGTTTGGAGATCGCAGTGTCAACTGCTTTTTCATTTCCTAGTGTTGGCTGTCCTTTTGGTCACGCTCATTATATTGAAGTGTAGTCTGATCTCTGATTCAAAATTGAGCTTTATGGTAGTCATTCTTATTTTAGGCTACTCACGTGATTCTACACATAAACTCCCATAGTGGAGATTTATTGTTTAACTTTTTCCAATATAAACTCCTTTATTAGGAGGTGTCCTTGTGGCTTATTTACTTTTATACTATACCTCTTTATTGAGAGTAGTCCTGTCTTTTGGGACTTGATTTATTTTCTTAATTACTCACTTTGAGATTTCCACCGGTAAAGGTTGTTTTCTGTTGTTTAATTTTTCCCCTCTCCTAAAATATCTCCGTAAGCAGTCTAGTGGTTGTCCGTTTAACGGATAACTTTAAGAGTCCCTGTTATCTGCTCATGACCCACACACACACACACAGCCCTCACAGAATGAAAAAGCCATGACTGGGTCAGCAGATAACACAGGTCTCGAACAAGCACTAGCTGCGCAGCGTCAAGGATTGCTTTCACATGAGGTAGCTATCGTACAATTACAACAACAACAAGCTCTCATGGTGCAACAGCATGGAGAGATGTATGAAGGATTGCGCAAGATGGATAGTTCCATGCGTGATTTGGCTGACCGCACAGCCAATGCACAATTACCTCCCCCTCACCAGAGCCCACCTAATGTCAAGCACTACTCACAGGCCCCCGGTCATTACCTTGTGAGGCTAAAGTCCAGCTCCCCTCACGCTTTAATGGGGAGTCTGGCACAATGCCAAATAGTGTACAGAGCCCAGCCTTCTCGTTTTCAGTTTGAGGATTCACGTGTTTCCCTAATTCTATCCCTGTTGGAGGGCTGTTCCACTCATACGGGCTCAGGCTCCAGTTTTAAACGACTCACAGGGACTCATGAATGAGATGGAGATCGTTTTTGATCATGAACTCTACGATAAAGAGGTCGCCATGAAGCTGACGCGCATGCGCCAGGGCGCCAGTAGTGTAGCTGAGTTTTCCATCGCTTTCAGGACACTGGCTGGGGCTACAGGCTGGCCTGAGGGACCACTCATCACTTTGTTCACCAACGCGTTATCTGATCAGGTTAAAGATGCTTTGGCGGTTGTGGGATCTCCAGACTACTACTCTTACTACTACTACTATTACTACCCCTTTAATCGCCAAAAACGCCGTAGGACGTCTTTCCCCGCCATGCTCATTCTGCCAAAGACGCCGTACCACGTCTTTGATATCAATATTTCAAAAATCTGTGATCGAAATCATATTTCTCCCCCGGAGACCTGAGATCTCCTGTTGATCCCCTCTCAACTCTCCAACGGTTCAAGAGCGCCATCTGGTGCTCGATCGGCGGATCGCCCAAACAGGAAGTGATGCGCCGGAAGTGGTGCTCTCCCATATTTCGTCCGGGCACTCGCTATCGTTAGCGGGACTCCATCTTGATACACTGGACATCGATCGGTTGCAAATAACTTGATAAACAACATGATTTGGACGTATATACTATTATACAACCTGGAAATGGATCGCATATTTCTACATCCCATAATAGGACAATTTCTGTTCCACGCTCATCGCCCAACGCTACGAGGAAGCTACGGTAAGATTCAACGTTATTTTCTAACGTGTTCGATACTAACTGCTCTAATGATCATATCACCCACACTAGATGAATCATATAAGGTTGGCCACGGAATTATAAACGACCCCCCCCCCCCCCCCCCATCCGGTCAACATCAGATGATCAGTAGTAACTTCTAGAAGCACGTCCATTTGAAATGTTTTATCTCGCGCAGATTGCTATCAAACTGTATTTGATCATCAATATAATGCATTTGGGGCTATAAATCACGTTCTGGAGAAAGCTGCAGAAAACGATAAAAACATACTTATACTTTAGACCGTATTTTAGTATGAATATGTGAATGAAAAAGTATAACGTTGCTACACCCTGAACAATAGATATAGGACGTTGAATGGGCCATAGTAATGTCAATTTAGCAATACAATTTAAAAAGTTATAGCCCTGCAAAGAAGGGGAACTTCTCCATATTAAATAGGGCTGGCGGAGGATGGTAAATTATGAATTTAAGCATGGCGATCAAAGGGCTTCTACTACTCTTACTACTACTACTACTACTACTACTACTACTACTACTACTACTACTACTACTACTACTACTACTACTACTACTACTACTACTACTACTACTACTACTACTATTACTATTACTACTACTACTACTACTACTACTACTACTACTACTACTACTATTACTACTACTACTCTTACTACTACTACTACTCTTACTATACTACTACTACTACTACTACTACTACTACTACTACTATTACTACCATTACTACTACTATTACTACTACTACTATTACTACTACTACTACTACTACTACTACTACTACTACTACTACTACTACTACTACTACTACTAGTACTACTACTACTATTACTCTTACTACTACTACTACTACTACTACTACTACTACTACTACTACTACTACTACTACTACTATTATTCTTGCTCATGTCTGCTCTTGTGGCAGAGGAGATGCATCATACAAGATACAAGAAGACCAGTGAGACGGTATTCTTTTGTGGAGCTTACTGATCCTCTGTGTGAGAAAGCAGCTTATTAATTGTCCCACAAGGGAAATTTAGCTTGCAGCGCAAGAAGAACAGCACACACAATACCATACAATACAAATAATTGTACAATTCAATGAGAACCAAACCATACAATAAACCGACGGTGCATTAAATATGCAAAGACATCGTTACATAGTGTGCAAATGTATTATACCCATTTATTGCGCAAAAACATTGGGGATCTTAGCAGCCATCTTAACAACATTGCACAGTTGTTGTTTTGTTATTTTGCACATTCAAGTCGTGTAGGCTATTCCCCTCATCAGCGATTCAGTGCATGTGTGTGTGTGTGTCTGTGTATTCCTGTGGGTCGCCAATCTTGCATGTGTGTGTACTATTCTTCTTCGTCTACTCCTACTACTCCTACTACTACTACTACTACTACTACTACTACTACTACTACTACTACTACTACTACTACTACTACTTACTACTACTACTGCTACTACTACTACTACTACTACTACTACTATTACGATTACTACTCTTACTACTACTACTACTACTACTACTACTACTACTACTACTACTACTACTACTACTACTATTACGATTACTACTACCACTACTACTACTAGTACTCTTACTACTACTACTAATACTACTACTACTACTCTTACTGCTACTACTATTACTACTACTATTACGATTACTACTTTTACTACTACTACTCTTACTACTACTACTCTTACTACTACTACTACTACTACTACACTCTTACTACTACTACTACTACTACTACTACTACTACTACTACTACTACTACTACTATTCCTACTACTACTACTATTACGATTACTACTCTTACTACTACTACTAATACTACTATTACTACTACTACCACCACCACCACCACTACTACTACTACTACTACTACTACTACTACTACTACTACTACTACTACTACTACTACTACTACTACTACTTTTACTACTACTACTACTCTTACTACTACTACTACTACTACTACTACTACTACTACTACTACTACTACTACTACTACTACTACTACTATTACTATTACTACTCTTACTACTACTACTACTACTACTACTATACTACTACTAATACTACCACCACTACTTCTACTACTACTACTCTTACTACTACTACTACTACTACTACTACTACTACTATACTACTACTACTGTTACTACTACTACTACTACTACTACTATACTACTACTACTACTACTACTACTACTACTACTACTACTACTACTACTACTACTACTATACTACTACTACTACTACTACTACTACTACTACTACTACTACTACTACTCTTACTACTACTACTACTCTTACTACTACTACTACTATACTACTGTTCGGATCTTTCAAGAATGTTCTATTTGAATCCCTCCGAAAGGGCTGACAGGCACCACACAATGGATGACTCAATGGTTAGTCATTAGAGTTTGTTTATTTAAACAAACTAGTTGAGATGTTTTCTCCACAATACAACCTTTATAATTCCCACAGTTGACCACAGGCTTACCATAGGTCAAAAACCTGTGAAACAGAACAAAATGCAGTACATACACATTAATCATAATATTAATATACAATATATATTAATATCAATACCAATCAATCAATCAATTAATTAATTAATATTAATATTAATATAAAATATATCAATACCACTATCAAATATACATACACTATTCACTTTATCAAACCAGCATGTCATGTCCCCTTTAATTGTGGGTGAAAGGAGGGAGAACTAGAATGACTGACACAGCGCAACCCACACACACAACGGACAAGATAGCAGTTCTCATTCATCAAAGCACACACACACACACCAAAGTTCCCCACATGAATCTCACCGTGACAAACTGGGAAAGCCACCAAGACACTAGCTCAGCTTTGCACCTTCGGCGAGGTGCGTTAGCCTAGCCACAAGCTAGCGGCAAACATTCAGACACAACGTTCATTCATTCAGCCAGCATCACTAACACTGTGCACTATGCAAATATTATCCGCAGGCTGCATTAGCAGCCAGCAGCCAACGTGATACATTACATTGTACATATGTGACATAGCCAAGTTAACATTGCAATCCCTTAATAAAGTCCACTTACCAATGGGCGATGTGATCCTGTCAGTGCTATAGTGAGAATGACAGCCAGCCACCATTTGAAAGGCAGCTGCGTGAACTGCGCATGCTCAAGTCACAATCACAAACACCTGTTAACTCATTTAGTCCCCTTTACATATCTGATCCTTATATTAAATAAACCAAAAGTCTTGACACATCCCACTTGGCCGACTGATACAATCCAAGGAGGCCACTAAAATACAGGCCACTATAAATACAAGTCACTAGAGTGTTAATGGGCATCTCAGCCTTAAATCAAACTGTTGTAAGTATCTACATTAAAGTGCTTTTAACTAAAGTGTCCTTCAAAGGTAAGTGGGAGATTGTGAACACAACCCGTATCATGAACACAAACTAACTAAGGAGGTGGGCCCCACCACCTTTCCTCCTACTGAGTGTAGGTTTGCCCTTGAACCACTCAGTTGCCTCACAGGGTTACCCGCTAACTAAACAAAAGAGAGTCACAAAGTCTTTTGGGTACCCGATGGTGAGGACTTCTTCTGCTGGTCTTCAACCGGAATCAGGACCACCAGCCTCCGCACATCCCTGCGAAGGACGATGGTTGTGGGCAAGGTAAAGTCCTTTCCCCGGGCCTGGATACATGGGGGGCAGGAAACCCTATGCAGGTTGTGACGTCCGCATCACGGACTACCCCCTTCTTGTCTGGATAGGTGAAGATGATCCGGCCGAGCCGGAACTGTCCTCTTAAGGCATTCTGGTCTGCGATCCAGACCACATCTCCAACCTTGACACTCCTCTCTGCTCGGTGCCACTTATGCCGGATGAACAAGTTTGGACCTGCCAGTTCGCTCCATTTCGACCAGAACTTGTCCACCCCAGCCTGGACAGCTCTCAGCCTGCGCCACGGATGAGTTTCCACATCAATCCCTTGCATGTCTCCTCTTTGTCTGGTGCGCCCCAGGATAAGGGAGTTAGGAGTTAGGTACTCGACTGTGTCCTCTTGTTCCTGTGCCTTGGCGTCGATGGGTCGTTCGTTGGTTAAGTTGGCTGCCGAGTAGAGGAGGGTCTGGAACTCCCCCCAGGTGTAGCAACCGGTGGTTCCGTCGAGGCTGTTGAGAGCTCTTTTTATGAGCTTAACAGCTGCCTCTGCTGCTCCGTTCCTGTGGGGCGAATCCGCAGGATGGAAGTCCCACTGCCACTCAGTGCCATTCTTGGCGGCTGCGTTCTCGACCGATGCCTTTTGCACACATGCTAGGTGCCTGTGCAACTCTCTCAAGGCAGGCTTGGCGCCCACAAAGTTTGAGCCTCTGTCCGACCATAACCTCCTGGGATGCCCCCTTAGAGCAGTGAATCAGGAGTAGGCCTGAAGAAAGCTCTCCGAAGACTGGTCGTCAACAAGGTCAGCGTGGACGGCCCTGGAAGCCATGCAGCAATACACGACTCCCCATACCTTCTTCCTGGTTATTTTCTTGACGGCGTCCCTCACCTCAAAGGGGCCGAAAAGGTCCAGTGTGGTATGCTCAAATGGGTTTGCCCTGCTGGTACGCTCCGGAGGGAGGTTTCCCATCACTTGCCGGCATAGCTTGGCTCTCTGCTTCTTGCAAGGGACGCACTCGTTGACCACCCTTTTGACAGTTCTCCGACCTTGTACTACCCAATCCTTTCTTCTTGTGCGCAGCAGTGTGGCTGCAATGCCTTCATGATTGGCCTCATGAGCTTCTCTAGCCAGCAAGGTCCCCAGCCATGATTTGTAAGGGATTAACGGTACAGCTGTTCCGTCTTCACTCCACGATTGGACTCTACCGCCGCAAAGCAAGAGTCCTGTGTTGTCATCTCTGGTCACAACAAGGCGGTTCAGGGTTGTGTCCTGAAAGTTTACGCCGTCTTGGGCTGCAAGGGCCAAGTCTTGGAAGGCCACCATTCTCTCTCTTGCAGAGAGCTCTGGTCCCCTTGCCTTCCACTTTGCTGAATCTGAGGCTTGGTATTTAGCATTCAGGCTACTGAACAGTTTGCGCTTGGCAAGGCTCACGAGAGCAACACCCCAGGGTGGTTTCCTCTTTGGCCTGTTTGCTTGGTCTTTTGCCTTCAGCCAGGATTCCGCAGCTCGTTGAACCTGGGCGACAGGCTTGTCGAACCATTTGGGCTCGACAAGGCTCACGAGAACAACACCCCAGGGTGGTTTCCTCTTTGGCCTGTCTGCTGCTGAAGTTGGACCTTGGTCATTCAGCGGAGGTTGCAGCGCAGAGTCTCTCGAGTCTGCACCAACGTCAGTGTTGCTGGGGCCTGAGAGCTTTTGTGATTGAGCCCTGGTGACTACAGCTGAGCATGCCTTTCTCTGCAGTCTTTGGATGTCATCAGCGACGTTGGTCACAATTTTGCTGGCCATCTTGACAGGCCACTCAGCTTCAGGCCATCCCAAGAACTTTGAGCCTCGTTGCCACTCTGACTCATAATGCTCTTCCGGAGTTGCTCCCCTTGTGACGATGTCAGATTTGTAGGGATTTCCTCTGCCCGCTTCTTGGTAGGAGTCTCTCACGATCATCACTTCTTTCCATTTTACGGGTGTGGCAAGACCCATGGGGTCGTAGAATCCAGCGACCTGGCTTAGCAGTACTCGACGGGTCAAGGGGTTTGGAGTGTTACTTCTCACTTCCTCTTGGCGCAGATCGAGTCCAGTCCTCATCTTGCCTCGCTTTCTCGAGAAATTGATGGACGTCATTATGGCAGTCTCTGGTTCGTAGCCAACTCCCAGTGCTTTGCTTTCTTCATCCCGCATCTGGTTGGATAACACCAGAGTCTTGGGTGCAGACACAGTTGTCTTTGGGTTACTGGAGCTGTCCACAGTTCCAGACCTCCCATTTTGGGCTGACAAGACCCACGGTTTGAGGGAGAAGCTTAGAGTGCTCAGGGGCCTGGAGTTGTAAGCACCGGGGTATGTGCCGGAACCACCTTGCGGTTCGTGGAAGATGTCATATGGTGTGCTCATGGCATTCAGAAGTGCACCATAGTTGAGACTGGGGGCCATGCTGGGCAGGCTAGGCTGGACACCGCCTACAGGGGTTTGAGTGACTACAGGGGAGAACTGGTCAGGGTCTGGGTGAGCACCGGTCATTGCTGCTTGTTTATCGCCGTGCTCTTTGCCTTCAGGCTTTACCTGTTCTTGCAGGCCGTCGTCGTTGTCGGGTTGGTCCCAGTCTTGCCATGACCATTCCTCCCACAGTGTCTCATGTCGTTGCTTTAGCTCCTTGCTACGGTCCCTTGACTCCATTAAATTAGTTACTGGAATCAGGTCTGTCCACTCACTCACAGCTTTGTAGAGCTCGCCAATCCTCCGATTCAGCATTTTATTCACCAGTTCAATCTTCCGTTCGCGCTCCCTCCTAGTCATCTTTTTATGGTCAGTTGCCTCGGCCTGGTCCAATGCTGCTTCAGCCCCTTTAGAGAGGGTAGCAATGTCCCCTTCAGCAAACCTGGTCCAGAAGCTCTTTACGACAATGCCGTTAATTCCATCAAACGTACGGTCGCACTCCGCCATTTTCTCGTCGACTTGCACCGCCTTCTTTGTGGTCTCTTCATCGTCCGCTTCTCTCAGGGCCGTGCCATAATCAGAACCAGCATCTGCGACTCTGGCATGCTCCATTTTGAAGTTCGACCATGCACCTCTCCGTTCACTTTCATTTAGTGCGTGAGCCCTGGAGGTGAGATGGTAGGCTCTTCTGGCAAAAGCGGTCTGGGCTGCTGAACGCCTCTGCTTCAGCTTCTCCAGCTCCTCCTCTGTCGCTGCCATCTTGCTAACTTTTCCTTCTTCGACCGTTATTGACTTATGAGCTTTTCTCCCAATTGGGCTTAATAGTCTCGTTTTCCGACTGTTCCCTTTTATTGGCTTTAGCTCTTTGTCTTCGGCTAGCAGGTTTAGCAGATGTACAGGGGTCAGTATGGATGGGCTGTTAGCTAACAGTCAGATGGGTTAAGCAGTCTCTTTAATTAATTATTTTTGGTCCTTGCTTCAAGGTCATCCGGTCTTGGTTTATGATGAACCAATGGTTTATTTGTTGAAATAATAATTTGGTTGTCACATTGTTTTATGACTGTACCAATGGTTTCTTGGTTGGACCAGTGGTTTGGTTGTCACATTGTTTTATGACTTTTATAACCTTTCCTGGTTTATAACTGAACCATTGGTTTTTGACTGCGTCACTTGGTTTTTGACTGCGTCACTTGGTTGACTGCGTCACTTGGTTTTTGACTGTTCGGATCTTTCAAGAATGTTCTATTTGAATCCCTCCGAAAGGGCTGACAGGCACCACACAATGGATGACTCAATGGTTAGTCATTAGAGTTTGTTTATTTAAACAAACTAGTTGAGATGTTTTCTCCACAATACAACCTTTATAATTCCCACAGTTGACCACAGGCTTACCATAGATCAAAAACCTGTGAAACAGAACAAAATGCAGTGCATACACATTAATCATAATATTAATATACAATATATATTAATATCAATACCAATCAATCAATCAATTAATTAATTAATATTAATATTAATATCAATATACATATTAATATATCAATACCACTATCAAATATACATACACTATTCACTTTATCAAACCAGCATGTCATGTCCCCTTTAATTGTGGGTGAAAGGAGGGAGAACTAGAATGACTGCATTTCCCAGAATGCATGGCAATGTTTACTTCCTCCTCCATAACGTGAGCCACTGAGCTCCTCAGACACAGCGCAACCCACACACACAACGGACAAGATAGCAGTTCTCATTCATCAAAGCACACACACACACACCAAAGTTCCCCACATGAATCTCACCGTGACAAACCGGGAAAGCCACCAAGACACTAGCTCAGCTTTGCACCTTCGGCGAGGTGCGTTAGCTTAGCCACAAGCTAGCGGCAAACATTCAGACACAACGTTCATTCATTCAGCCAGCATCACTAACACCGTGCACTATGCAAATATTATCCGCAGGCTGCATTAGCAGCCAGCAGCCAACGTGATACATTACATTGTACATATCGCCGCTGTCGGGACAAAACCTCATAACTCAATTTTTTTTATATTTTTTTTTTAATATAAATCAATTCTGTAGATCATCCTCCATATGTGTGTGTGTGTTTTACAAAGTTTAAACAATGGGAAAGCATTAAACCGATCATCTGTCTAAACCTCCTAACTCTATTCACCCTCAAATCTGTGTTAGTTTTTTTCATCTGCTGAAAAGTTGGGTTTTTGGAGTTATGAGGTTTTGTCCCGACAGCAGCGATATGTGACATAGCCAAGTTAACATTGCAATCCCTTAATAAAGTCCACTTACCAATGGGCGATGTGATTCTGTCAGTGCTATAGTGAGAATGACAGCCAGCCACCATTTGAAAGGCAGCTGCGTGAACTGCGCATGCTCAGTCCCAATCACAAACACCTGTTAACTTATTTAGACCCCTTTACACATCTGATCCTTATATTAAATAAACCAAAAGTCTTGACAACTACTACTACTATTACTACTACTATACTACTACTAATACTACCACTACTACTACTACTACTACTCTTACTACTACTACTACTACTACTACTACTACTACTACTACTACTACTACTATACTACTACTAATACTACCACTACTACCACTACTACTACACCTTCTACTACACCTACTACTACTACTACTACTACTACTACTACTACTACTACTACTACTACTACTACTACTACTACTACTACTACTACTACTACTACTACTACTACTACTACTACTACTACTACTACTACTACTATACTACTACTAATACTACCACTACTACTACTCCTCTTACTACTACTACTATACTACTACTAATACTACCACTACTACTACTACTACTCTTACTACTACTACTACTACTACTACTACTATACTACTACTAATACTACCACTACTACTACACCTACTACTACTCCTACTACTACTACTAATACTACCACTACTACTACTACACCTACTAGGGGTGTAACGGTACACAAAAACCACGGTACGGTACGTACCTCGGTTTTGAAGTCAAGGTTTGGTACGGTTTTCGGTACAGTGGGGGAAAGTTTGGCTTTCCATGTTCCACTCAGGGGTGATGTAGTGTGCAGTAACTAATTGTACTTGTAGGGCTGTCAACGAATATTCTATATTGAAATTAATAATCGATTTGTAAAAAAAAAAAATATATATATAATAATTATATTAGATTGTGAAAAAAACAGCCCCCAGTGGGCGGTCTTTAGTGGTTAACCGTTGTATTCGTTCGGTACACTACACAGCCGTTCGGTACGGTACGGTACACACTGAAACTTGTTCGGTTCGGTACGGATACGTGTACCTTTACACCCCTAACACCTATACTACTACTACTACTATTCCTACTACTACTCTTACTCCTACTCTTAGTCCTATTCTTACTCCTTAGGCAATGCTTGGACGTTAGTCTCCTTGTAGCTTTTGGTGAAAATGTGTCTTTACCTCCTGAGCAAAAACTACAGGGCAGAGTTTGTCTCCAAACACCTCCTTCAACATGGCCACCAGCTTCTCATGGTGCAGGTTCTGGACCCCGTAGAAGTGGTTAAAGTCCAGGAACACCACCTCTCTGGCATGAGCTGACAGGAAGGCACTGATCTGCTCCAGACCCTCCCTCACCTGGGACACACACACACACACACACACACACACACACACACACACACACACACACACACACACACAATAATAATATATACAACCACATGAATAATACACACACACACAAAGGATATAACACAAACAA
>NC_140174.1:123659273-123674273 GCF_963971535.1 Notolepis coatsorum
GGCGCATCGAACTACAAGCGGCGCACCGGGCCCCAAACACGTGTCCAGCCGCAGGCCGTCCACCTCGCAATGTTTGGGTTCGCTTTCTTCGTCTCCAGGAGAAAAACAAGATCCAACAGCTGGCCAGAGAGAAGCGTTCCCTCACATTTGAAAACGCGAAAATCCAAATATTCCAAGACATTCCAGCGTCTATTAAAAAAAAGAGGAAAGAGATGTTTCTTGAGGCCAAAATCGCCCTACAAGACAATAACATTGTCTACAGAATGCGCTGGCCCTCGTCGTTACAGATCGACTTCAAAGGGAAACAAACAATGTGTCACTCAAAGGAGGACGCTGATGTATTTCTCAAAGAGAACAATCTCCTTCCAAAAGCGAATAAAAGCGTACCAGCAACTGTTGAAGACTAGGCCAGTCTTGCAGCGGACAAACGACGGATCAGCTAAGTGACTGTTCTATGAACTTGAACTGTTTCTTCTCTATTTATTTTTTTTCTCACCTATACTATAGGCTATGCCTACTACTAATATTGGAGGAGAAACTATCACTTTAATAACTGTCAACAGCCAACTTGGTTGCGTTTGCCGTTTGATCAATATGCACATGCAGTGCAGCTGAATGGTTTCGTTCTATTTGTCAACACTGTCCTAATATAGGTTAATTAGCGGGCTTTGTTTATTATTATTATTATTATTATTATTATTATTATTATTATTATTATTATTATTATTATTATTATTATTATTATTATTATTATTATTATTATTATTATTATTATTGTTATTATTATTATTATTATTATTATTATCATGATCATTATCACTTGTTCTCTTTTTTTTTTAACTATTTGCATTACTATTGCAGCTTGTTATTATGCGTTTTCACGTGACAATTAAATAAAGTATGCAAATTCTGAGATTCAAGTTTCAAGGCTCATTTCATGCCTGACGCCGTAATCTGAGGCCCGATGACCAGGCCTGACTGGGCCGCGCACACTGTCTAACAGACTCATAATATTAATTTAGCAAAGATATTTGGCTTAGGTATTTAAAAACATTGTCACGAGCCCAGACTGTTGTTTTTGACTTTGTCTCACAGACCAAAACTCATTAAATTAACTAGTAGGGTTTAAATTCTGCACGTAAATCTGCCGAACATATGACTAAAACACACAGAAAGATACTAATCTTTCTCTTTCTTGAATCTTGCGTTTGCATGCTTTTGTGGGTGTGTGCATTCATGCATACTTATTATTTCACCTACAGCCTATGTGTGTGTGAGCACACATGCATATCTACTTCCTATTATTTAATCTAAAGCCTATTCAAGCATATACTGTGGACATATACTTTATAGGCTACATGTGGCCATCATGTTATTGGCTCTCCAAGTATGCAAGTTTTTTTGACAATTAGGGTGGTGTTAGGCTTGCAAATGCATGCACATGGCTGCATGAATGTGTGTGAGTGCACATGCATTCGTGCAGTGTGTGTAGGTGTGTGTGTGTGTGTGTGTGTGAATGCACAGTTTAAGCATGCACTTATTATTATTTCACCCATAAGCCCATTTACAACTTTGCAGCATGTATAGGAATGCATTTAATTTATTTAGCTTAAAGCCCCACTGCATTTGTAAGTGCAACACGAATACAGCATTTATTCTTTCATCTAAAGTATTTTTCTTTTTTCTTTCTGTATATATTTTTTGCGTATATGCTTGGGCTGCAGGTGTAAGCATGCACTTATTATTACTTCACCCAAAAGCCCATTTACAGCGTATGTATGTGCAGCATGTAGGAATGCATTTAATTTATTTAGCTTCATTTTCATTTCAAATCTTAATTCATAAACGTTTGTTACATGCAGATATATAGTGCTGCGGCAACCATACATTTATGACATACAGGAGAATACATACATTTGAGGGGGAGGAAACTGTACATTGGCAGGTACCCTCTGCTCTGAGTTTTAAGAGCGAACTTTAAGAAACAATAGACTAATAGTCAATGTTGCGCCCTCCCCAGTTTGCAGGAAGTGCTGCCCATTTGTTATCATTCTGCTATCATGCAGTTGTGTGTGTATGTGCATATATGTTTATATATCTCTATCTTAACATTAACATTACTATTGATCCTGTTCTAGGACTTTTTGTTTAAACTTAATTAAACCACTACGGTTTAACAATAATGATAATAATTATTATTATTGATATTATTATTATTATTATTATTTTTTTTTTTCTCTCTACCTTTTAGAGGCATTTAATTATACTTTTTTTGTTACTGTTGTGGGAGCGTGGCGTGTAGCCACTGAGAAGGAAGTCTGCTTTTTACCTGGCTGTTTGCATTTTAGGATGCAGCTTAATCTCCGGATAGGAGAAGTTATAGTAGTGGGGGGAGGGGGGAGGGAATGGGGGATTGTGTTTTTTGTTTTTCTTTTCAGTCGACTCGCTCTGTTTTATTTTTGTTTTCACGCTCACGCTCGGTACTCAATGGAACCTTAACAAGTGAATATGTATCTATTATAGTTTTCTACTCCAAACGAATTACATTCAACCAGACTGCATCCCTTTTAGACTATGGCTAATTTGAATATCCTGATCTGGAATACAGGGGGTCTCAATATACCACATAAACGCACAAGTGTACTAACGTGGCTAAAAAGGAAGCAAGTGGATCTGGCTTTACTAAGTGAAACTCATCTTTTATTGGCGGATAACGCAAAATTGGCAAATAAATGTTATCATAACATAAGTTCTTCTTCTTTTGGCACCAAGGCCCGAGGGGTAGCCATAGTGGTGAAGAATAATTTGAATATTAAACTGTTAGATGTGTGGTCTGATGCAAATGGTCGAATCACTATTGCTAAAATAGAATGCTCTAACCGGAAAATTGCGCTGATTTCTGCATACGCCCCTAATTTGTATGACGCTAACTTTTATGCTGTACTAACTTCAGCTATGTTGAAACTACCTGATTACTCTTTAATAGTAGGAGCTGATTTTAATGCAGTTTGGGATCCATTGATCGATAGATCCAATCACGCGGAAAACTCTGATCAGAAACAAGCTACCACAGCCCTACAGGCCTGGTCTAAGGACACAGGGGTAATTGATATGTGGCGTTCGCTCAACCCATCTGCGAGGGATTACTCCTTCTTCTCATCGAGACATAAGACCTCTTCCAGAATTGATTATGTTTTTTCTTCCCCACATCTCTTTGATAGCTTTGATGTTGACTTGGTGCCCATAGCACTCTCAGACCACAAAGGTATCCTCCTCAAAGGTTCACTCAGTAAAATAACATCCCGTGCCCCTAGATGGCGTTTTAACTCAACACTTCTGAAAAACGGAGAGTTTAACTTGCAATTTAAAGAGAAGCTCACTGAATTCCTACAGTTTAATGTTGGCTCTGTACAGGACCCCAGAATCCTATGGAATTCGGTTAAGGGATTTATCAGAAGTAACACTACTCTCTTTGCATCTAATCTCCGCAAGGGACGTCTCTCCAAGCTAGAGGAACTGGAAAAGCTTCAAGCCATGTTGATCTCTTCCTTGCAGCACAACTACTCTAATCGACTGGAGCTTCAAATTAAGGTAGTGAAAAAAGAGATTAACTCCATTTTAAGACAACAATCTGAATTTCAGATGCACAGAACAAGACAGCACTACTACTTTCACGCCTCCAGGCCTAGTCACTTATTAGCTATGAAGATACGTGCCAGTGAGCAATTTGCGGATATCCCTTCCATTAAGAACCAACAGGGGGAGGTAACCACCAACCCAAAAAAGATTAATGATACATTTCGCTGTTTTTATTCCAATCTGTACAAGTCAGAGGTGGTCTTTGATCATACCAAGCTGGAGGATTTTCTTGATCAAATCAATCTACCACAGATCTCAGAAGATAGTGCTAGGTTGTTAGCTGCACCTATCACGCTGGTTGAACTTAGAGAGGCGATTGCGGATATGCAACGGGGCAAGGCTCCCGGATGGGACGGCATTCCACCGGAACTCTATCTTGCATTCTGGGATGTACTCTGCCCCTTATTACTCTCAATGATCTTACACTCAATCAAAGAGGGCAATTTTTCTAGAGATGTCAATATGGCGCTTATATCTGTTTTACTCAAGAAGGATAAGGACCCCACCGAATGTGGCAGCTACAGGCCCCTAAGTCTCCTCGGAGCCGATCTTAAGCTATATGCCAAGGTTCTAGCCACCAGACTTCAAAAGCACATGACATCTCTAGTTCACCCTGATCAGACCGGCTTCATAAGAGGCCGCCTGGTTACTGACAACATCAGACGGTTACTGCACGTGATTAATGCCAGCAAGGATATTGCAGCCCCTACAGCGGTCATATCCTTGGACGCAATGAAGGCATTTGACAGATTGGAGTGGTCTTACTTATGGGCAGTTCTCAGAAGGATGGGGTTGGGTGAGGGTTTCATTCATATGATCAAAGTTCTATACACTGAGCCTTCGGCCATGATCTTAACAGGAAAGCTCTGTTCGCCACTCTTCTCTGTCTCGCGTTCTTCTAGACAGGGTTGTCCTCTTAGTCCCGGACTCTTCGCTTTATCCCTCGAACCCCTAGCTCAATACATAAGACAATCCCAAATTATGTCTCCTATTTCAATTCAGGGCACACATCATCATATTAGCTTATACGCAGATGAAGTACTCCTGTTTATGCAAAATCCCTCCGTCTCTCTACCTCATCTGCTCGGCGTGATAGATGAATTCGGCAGCCTGTCCGGCTTTAAGATCAACTGGCCAAAATCTGCTTTTCTTCCACTTAATGAGCCTGCGAAGGCTACCATCTTACCGGCAAACATGCTTATGGTGGAGCACTTTAAATGTCTCGGGATTGAAATATTCCCCACTATTGGCCAGACGGTAAGGTATAATTACTCCAGCTTGGGTGACAGGATTATGAATGACTTTAACAGATGGTCCAAATTAAAAAATTCATTACAGGCCCGTGCGTCAATAATTAAAATGAATATTTTACCCAGAATTAACTTTATCAGCTCCATGCTCCCGTTACCTCCTCCTGTTGGTTACTGGCAGAAATTGCACTCTGCCTCGTATAAATTCGTTTGGAACAATAAACGCCCGCTCTTGAAGAGATCAACTGCCCAAAGGAGTAAACTCGATGGGGGCTTAGCATTTCCAGACTTTAAATATTATTTTCAGGCTTTCTCTCTGAGACCTTTGATCACTTGGTTTGATGCTCAAGCAGCTGTATCTTGGCGACCATTGGAGGAGAAGTTGGTGTCCCCATATAGACTTCAGGATATTGTGTATACCAACATATCAATTAAACAATGTAAATTAAGATTTGGCCCTTTAATCACACATGTGATCCAAACTTGGCGTGACACTCAGAAAGTGGGTACAAACCACCATCAATGGCACACGCATTCCCCTCTATTTAATAACAATCTTCTCCTTATTGGACAACAACCTATTAGGTACCCTAGATGGGAAAAGAAAGGCATCCACACATTGGGGGATATCTTTGATAACTCTGGCCTCCGATCTTTCCAGGATATATCCAACGGATATGATCTCCCCGGAACCTCCTTTTTCTTTTATTTACAAATAAGAGCAGCTCTGAAGGCTCATGGCGTGCCATGGGATGCTCCACTAGTGCATCACCGCTTTCACAAGTTCTTTTATGACAAGGAGACATCGAGAGGCTTTGTCTCTGACTTTTATCGCCATTTACTCATGACCTCGTATAAAGAGCTCCCCCTGGATACTATTTGGAGAAAGGATGTTCCGGAGTTGGATGTAGATTTTGATTGGGATGCAGTCTGGGAAAATGTTCGGTTATCCTCACACAACCCAGATCACCAACAGATTCATCTACATTTTATTCACAGGACTTATTTAACCCCTAGACGATTGAATTCAATGGGTCTCAGACCTGACTCTCTATGTACCTTGTGTCCAAATGGCGCCACAGGTACATTTATGCATATGTACTGGGAATGCCCTCCTGTTGTGATTTTTTGGGAAAATGTTACAGCTCTCAGACATTTTCTCTCTAACCATACCTGTATCTCCTTCTGTATTATTATTGAATGATCTCTCTAAATTACCGACCTCTATAGAGGTGAAAAAACTCATTTTGGCCGGCCTCACAGCCGCAAAAAAATGTATTGCCTCACGTTGGTTTCATCCAGATAGACTCTGTCCAAAGGTATGGTTTCTCACCTACCTTGACGTGATCTATTTGGAGATATCCACGGCATGTGTTATAGGGGTTAGGGAATCTGATATCGTAATTTGGTTGGCTACAGTGGCAAAGTTGAGGGAACGCATATAAGTTTGGAAATGTTTGTTTTGATTCTTGTTTTTTTGCTGAGTGATGTATTGTGAGTGTGACTCATGTTGAGGTCCTGGGGTGAGCGGGGGGAGGGGGGGGGGGGAGAGAACGAGCGAGTGTCCATGTTAGGATGATCACTGTACAGTTGTATCAGTTGTTGTCTTGTCATGTGGTGTTGAGTTACTGTCTTGGGAAGTCTTTTTATGTATTGTTGTTGTTGTTGTTGTTGTATTGTGATATGTTTTGTTTCATGTTGGAAAAAAGAAAAGAAAAAGAAAATAAAGATATTTGATCAAAAAAAAAAAAAAAAATGTAAATAAATAATACTATATTATTTATATTGCTTTATTGATTAATTTAATTTGATTTAATTTAATTGTCATATCTGTGCGTACGCAACATTGATAAATGAGGCCCCTGGAGAGTATTGTATAGAAGATCCAGACATTCATTACCAGCTGTCTGAGGCGCCTCTTCAGAACCAGGTGGCCGGATAAAATCAGCACTAAGGAGCTGTGGCAGAGAGGGAGCCAGGACCCAGTAGAGAGCCAGAGATCCGAAACCAGCAGCTACCATCACACGCCAGGCCCTGACGTGGAACCACCAGCAGCTACCAACACACGCCAGGCCCCGACGTGGAACCACCAGCAGCTACCAACACACGCCAGGCCCCGACGTGGAACCACCAGCAGCTACCAACACACGCCAGGCCCTGACGTGGAACCACCAGCAGCTACCATCACACGCCAGGCCCCGACGTGGAACCAGCAGCTACCAACACACGCCAGGCCCCGACGTGGAACCAGCAGCTACCAACACACGCCAGGCCCCGACGTGGAACCAGCAGCTACCGTCACACGCCAGGCCCCGACGTGGAACCAGCAGCTACCAACACACGCCAGGCCCCGACGTGGAACCAGCAGCTACCATCACACGCCAGGCCCCGACGTGGAACCAGCAGCTACCATCACACGCCAGGCCCTGACGTGGAACCAGCAGCTACCAACACACGCCAGGCCCCGACGTGGAACCAGCAGCTACCATCACACGCCAGGCCCCGACGTGGAACCAGCAGCAGCTACCGTCACATGCCAGGCCCCGACGTGGAACCAGCAGCAGCTACCGTCACATGCCAGGCCCCGACGTGGAACCAGCAGCTACCAACACACGCCAGGCCCCGACGTGGAACCAGCAGCTACCAACACACGCCAGGCTCCGACGTGGAACCAGCAGCTACCAACACACGCCAGGCCCTGACGTGGAACCAGCAGCAGCTACCATCACACGCCAGGCCCCGACGTGGAACCAGCAGCAGCTACCATCACACGCCAGGCCCCGACATGGAACCAGCAGCTACCAACACACGCCAGGCCCCGACATGGAACCAGCAGCTACCAACACACGCCAGGCCCTGACGTGGAACCAGCAGCAGCTACCAACACACGCCAGGCCCTGACGTGGAACCAGCAGCTACCATCACACGCCAGGCCCCGACGTGGAACCAGCAGCAGCTACCATCACACTCCAGGCCCTGACCTGGAACCTCCAGGGGAAGCGGAAGAGAGGAAGGCCCAAAAAGAGCCCGAGGCGGGACACTGAGGCAGAGCTGAAGAGATGTGGCACCAGCTGCATTTAAAGTAGATTCACTTTAAAAAAGAAGCTTTAATTGTTTTTAACACAAGTATTTTGTTATGTTTCTTTGCTTGCATGTAATTTTAGCCATCTTAATTGTTAGTTTCATTATGCATTGTGTGTTGAGTACTGACTTTTAATCATTTTGTTTTGCAATAATAATTGTTTTTGTATGTTTTTTTTGTGTGGACCCCAGGAAGACTAGCTGGTTGCTATGGCACCAGCTAATGGGGATCCGTAATAAAATAAAATCAAATCAGCTGGGGAGAGGCGGAGAAGACGCGCTGGATGGAGAAGAGTCCTATGTTCCGCTTGGAGTTAAGGGGCCAAAGAAGAAGAAGATATATAGTCTAATGATTATATAGAGCTGGGGTTCCATGTGAGATATGTATTCTCAGCTTCAGGCCTGGGCTCGTGAAAATACCAGTATTTATTCATGCAGGGCCTTGTAAAAAGAAAACATGTTTGCAATCGATCTTGCTTCCCAAGTGCACTACGCTGTTTACTACATTTACTATACATTAATTTCTTAGATTTATTCGATCCAATGTCATCATAAAATATACATGTATATTAATATATCATATTAATAACACATATTAACCACAGCTCCTGTCTGTGTCGGATGCTACGGAAAGGACGCAATCAATACAGACTGATTGTTTATGAAGGATCGTGTATCTCAACAATAGCCTTGTAATACGGCCCGCCTACGCTTTCGCCAAGTGGTTATCTCCTGAAATATATGTATGGCAAAGGATCTGTGTAGCATACTGTACACAGAATAGAAAAAATTTAAAAACGACAGCGTAATGGAGTCAGTCTCAACCCCCAAGGGGCCAGGCAGCTTGCATGAGAAGCGTGAGCACTACAGTATGTTATACAGTGTGAGCACTATAGTACTATATAGGCCAGATATTGGATTTGTACGCTTCTGAAAATGACAGCTCAAAACAATCAAATTCTGCTCATTGATGATTCCAGTCGCAGTTCAAATTCTCCTTGTTGATCTGATGAGGATGAGGATGAGGAGGATGATGATGAGGATGATGAGGATGAGGGGATCCGCCCCTTCCTGACAAAAGACCGCTCCTCAGACCCACTCCTATCCGGGGGGGGGGGGGGGGGGGGGGGGCGTGATCAAAGAGAAGCCGGCTATTCTCTGTCCTCTTTCCACAATGGTGGAACGAACTTCCCACCACAGTCAGGACAGCCGAAACACTACAAATGTTTCCGCCGTCGACCAAAAACACACTTCTTCAATCAATATCTGAAATGAAATGTTATTGTATTGTATTGTATTGCTCTGTTTTTGTATTTTATTTGTTTTATGTTTGAGGACTGAGGATGAAAATGTACATTTCTTGCTAAATCCTGTGTATTTACAGTGCATTATATGTATATCCGTTAACTGGCACCGACCCGGCCCCAGGACGTTTTATTTGCAATAATAAAAAGTCTGTTCGATATGAATGAATCAATTTATTATGTAATGCGAGAAAGATTAAATGCTTATGTGTGTGTTTGTGTGTGTTTGTGTGTGTCTGTGTGTGTGTGAGAGCATTAATATCACCGCTGCTAATCAAACTGATGAAATAAATTCTGCTGTTCACAGCTCCTGTGACATTAAACAACCCAGCAAATCCATGCAGGGTATTATCTTAGATTATCCATCACAAAACACTGCAGAGGTTGTAGTCTATAATTTTTAATGCCACCTTGCATCGTAGAAATTCAATATGTGACAACCTGTCTCCATGGGAGACTATTTCTCATTATATTTAGGTTTGACCCTTTAGACAAGCTCCCCAAAAAGGCATATAAAATCACACAGCATATAAAATCATAACAATAAGACAAGTAAGGATAACAATCAATTAAAATACGTACAACTTGATTGACAAAGGTTGAAGATGAAGGTTTTAAACTCTGCAACAGAAGGGATAATCTCAAGCTTTAAGGACTCATAGAGAAATGCAGATTTACCCTGTTCAGAGCAAACTCAGGGGACCTTAAGACCAGCCAGTCACTAGAACGGGTTCCATTGTACCAGATTTCCATTCCAATAATGCTGTAGTATAAGGAGGTAGCTTACCAATAATGATGTAGTATAAGGAGGTAGCTTACCAATAATGATGTAGTATCAGGAGGTAGCTTACCAATAATGATGTAGTATAAGGAGGTACAGTAGCTTACTGTCTGTTTGACCCTCTTCCAGCTACTCTCATCAAAAAACTCTTCCCAACTCTAGGCCCTGCCCTACTCAATATCTTCAACACCTCCTTGTCTACTGGCGTGGTGCCCCTGGCATTTAAATCAGCCGTCATTAAACCACTACTTAAAAAACCGAACCTCGACCCTCTAATCTTGAAAAATTACAGACCTATCTCCAATCTTCCGTTCCTATCCAAAGTGTTAGAACGGATCGTCGCAACGCAACTTACTGACCATTTATCAAACAATAATCTTAATGAATCTTTTCAATCTGGCTTTAGAGCCTTACACTCCACCGAAACGGCGGTTACCAAAGTCACAAATGACTTACTGCTCTCTCTTGACTCAAACCTCACTTCTGTCCTCTTATTGCTTGATCTCAGTGCAGCCTTTGACACTATCGATCACTCGATTCTTCTAGGTCGGCTTGAGAATCATGTTGGGATTCGGGGTCTCGCACTAGCTTGGTTTAAATCCTATTTAACTGATAGAACACACTGCATGGTCTATAATGATTTAACATCTGAGACCCTCCCAGTGCAATGTGGTGTCCCACAAGGCTCTGTCCTGGGCCCTTTGCTATTTTCGATTTACATGCTACCCCTCGGCGATATCATACGCAAATTTGGCATAAACTTTCATTTTTACGCTGATGACACCCAATTATATATACCTATTAAGCCAAATGATTCCTCCCAACTACAAAACCTTGAGGCCTGCTTGCTTGCCGTCAAAAAATGGATGTCGCAAAACGTTCTACTCCTTAATGCAGATCAAACTGAGATGTTAATTGTTGGCCCCCCAAACCACAGAGGCCTGTTTCAGGACATCTCCCTCAACTTTGATACCTGTCATGTATCCCAGAGCGCCACCATAAAAAACCTCAGAGTCATTTTTTATTCCTCCCTCTCATTTAATGCACATATAAAAAATTTCACAAATTGCATTCTTCCATCTTCGTAATATCGCAAAAATTCGCCCCATTTTAACTCTGGCTGATGCTGAAACCCTGATTCATGCTTTTGTCTCATCACGTCTGGACTACTGTAATGCACTTTTTTCAGGCCTACCTAATTCAAGCATCAAAAATCTTCAACTCGTGCAAAATGCGGCTGCACGGATACTAACTAGAACTAGAAAATTTGATCACATCGCACCAGTTTTGTCCGCCCTACACTGGCTTCCTATCCAAGCCCGATCTGACTTTAAAGTGCTACTCCTCACCTACAAAATTTTAAATGGGCTTGCACCGCTCGATCTATCCGATCTCATCTCCCGATACTCGCCCGCTCGTGCTCTGCGCTCACAAAATGCGGGGCTTCTATCGATCCCTAGGGTTAAAAAGAAATCCGCCGGCCACAGAGCCTTTGTCTACCGCGCTCCCTACCTGTGGAACAAATTACCTGCCGTCATCAGGGGCACCTGCTCTGTCGAAGCTTTTAAATCCCTGCTTAAGACCCATCTTTTCTCTCTCTCCTTCAACCTACCCTGATCTCACCTGGTCGGGGACTGACCTTTAGATTAATCTGTCTAGTTTAGTTAGGAAGTTTATTTTATTTTTCCCCATGTCAGATTCAGATTCAGATTCAGATTACTTTATTCGCCATTTCATACAGGTACAAAATGGAACGTGTTTTGGCATTACAGTGCATACTTTTTTTCACAATTAAGAACAATACAACAGTAAATAAATAATTTTAAGTAAAGTGCAAGACAGGACAGAACAGTGAGACAACAATAAGACTGTGAAAGTGCGGTGGTTGGGGACATGGATACAGTGCAACACAAAGTTCAAGTCCAGAAGTCCAGCCCTAGCAGCTCGCCATAGAGGGGGGGGGGGAGCAGGGGGACACCTGACTCGTTTACCAGGCGAGCTGCTGAGGGGAAGAAACTCAGTCTGTGGCGGGACTTTAGTGTCTTGGGCAGCCGTAGCCGCCTGCCGTGGGGGAGCATGTTGAAGAGGTTGTGACCCGGGTGGGCGGGGTCTGCATGATCTGCTTTTTTGCAGCACCACAAACATGGGAACTCTCTAACTACTCCCCCCCCCTCCCCCCCTCCCCCCTCTCCCCTATGTAGTATAAGGAGGTAGCTTACCAATAATGATGTAGTATAAGGAGGTAGCTTACCAATAATGATGCACTAAGGAGGTAGCTTACCAATAATGATGTAGTATAAGGAGCTAGCTTACCAACAAGGGCCTTAAAAATGAACAAATACCAGTGTTTGTTGCACCTCTCCGCCAGCGAGTATCATATATAACATTAGTGATGAATCTGAGGGCAGAGTGATAGACAAAGTCCAAGGATTTAAGGATTGAGGCTGCAGCATGCCTATAAATTACATCACGATAGTCCAGGACTGATAAGAAAACTGCTTTGACCGGCGCCCCAGTGGCGCACCACGTACAGTAACTACGCTTGCAGCGTAATCACAACGTCCTGGGTTCAAATCCGGCCCAGGGTCATGTGTTGCAGGTCCTCCCTCGCTCTCTCTCTCTCTCTCTCTCTCTCTCTCTCCCAATTTCCAAATTGTCAATAAAATCACTTAAAAATTCCCCCAAAAATATGTACAAAAAAATTATAATAACTGCTTCGACAACTCTCCTACTAATCAAAGGAAAGCTGGTTCTGTTTCTGTATAGGAAGCCAATTTTCTGTTGGAACTTGGAGGCAAGGTTGTCCACATGGAATTTAAATGTAAATCATATGTAAATCAGAGGAGGGATGCCATGCTGGCTTACAGGGACATGCAGCGAACCATGATGATGTTTAAATGATGTATTTATTGACATGTGCCTAGCGGGAGGAGTCAAGACTCACCGCCAAGCTACCGTGTGGGTGGATTCAGTGATGATAAGATAAAATATTCCTTTATTGATCCCCTTGGGGAAATAAGGGGCTTCATAGCAGCATGGGGGAGGGGGGAGGGGAGGTACAGGTATAGTAGAAAGGGTAATAGTAGAAAGACAATATTTTCATCTGAATATAAAAATACGAGGAAAAAATAAACATACAGTGTAAACAATGTAATTAACTCTAAATATAAAATATGAGAAAAGTAAATAGTGTAAACACAGGTGCAGATGAGGGTCTGTATGCCCTATCGGTTATATTATATGTTACAATAAATATAGGCAATAAAGAATTATAACCTGACCAAAATAACTGTAAGAAGGAGGAGGCTCAAGAGGCACTACAGGGCTGCTTTGAGGTCACAGACTGGCAGGCACTGTGTGAGCCCCACGGAGAGGACATTGATGGGCTCACAGAGTGCATCACAGACTACATCAACTTTTGTGTGGACTCCAATGTTCCATCTAGGACTGTTACCTGCTACCCAAATAACAAGCCATGGGTCACAAAAATAGGGCTTTCAACGCAGGCAACAGGGAGGAGGTCAAACGAGTTCAGGGGCGTCTGAGAATTAAACTCAGAGAGGGCAAAGATAAATACAGGAGGAAGTTGGAAGGGCAGCTGGAGAACAATAACATCAAACAAGTGTGGTCTGGAATGCAGACAATAACCGGCATCAAACCAGCGGGGGGAAGAGGAGTGGATGGAGACATGGACCGGGCTAATGAGCTAAACCTGTTTTACAACAGGTTTGACACAGCGGCCCCGGCCAGTCTGACCCCCCCCCCCCCCCCCCCCCACCGACACTTCAGCTGCCCTGCCCACCCCCACACCTCTCAGCCCTTCAACTCGAGCTACCCCCCCCCCCTCCATCCCCCCAACTACCCACGCCCCCTCATCTCTGGTGCAGCCTGTCTGCCCCCCGCGGCTTGAAGCAAGCATACTGCACCTTGTGACACTGTGAATACTGGAATATATATTTCATATTTAATTTAGTTAGATTTAAATTATAATTATATTGACCAAATTGTTTACCCCATGCTCAGTATGCTCAGTATATTCTTACTGTATTTATTTCTGTATATTTTATTTCATTTCATTTTATCCTATTTTATTCTACTCTACTCTTATCCTAGGCAACTTGATTTGATTTGTGTTATCATTCTAAATTGTGACCTGTCCTGTCTAAATGTTTAAATGTTGAGCGATTTGCAGTGTCTAATTTCCCACGGGATAATAAAAGTATTTCTATTCTATTCTATTCTATTCTATTCTATTCTATTCTATTCTATTCTATTCTATTCTATTCTATATTATGAGTAAGAGTAAAAGTAAACAGTATACACAAGGTAGCCTAACTGGCACGATATACGACACACGCAATCCGTGCAGGTTTGTGTGTCGCTGTAGTCAGACATTCCTAATAGTGGTATGCAGTGGTCAAATTAAAAAGGTGGCTAAAATCTATGATAATAGTAGTAGATAGTAGTAGATAGTAACATCAAGCATCACCAACATGTACAAATAAATAAATACAAAATTATTAAAGTGTTGTTGCTGTGTTATATTTCCTTTCATGTAATTTGCATCAATCTAATACTGTGCTCTATAATCTACACTATGACCTTCAATCATAAAGATTGATGTCATTGTATAAAAAGGTGGGAGCAGTCCAGAGAGAGAGAGAGAGAGAGAGAGAGAGAGAGAGGAGAGACATAGAGAGAGAGGGGACAGAGAAGAGAACAGCGATTATATCTCTACATAAGGGCTGGTGTCCAACTGGGAACAAGAGGTGAGAGAGAGAGAGAGAGAGAGAGAGAGAGAGAGAGAGAGAGAGAGAGAGAGAGAGAGAGAGAGAGAGAGAGAGAGAGAGAGAGAGAGAGAGAGAGAGAGAGAGAGAGAGAGAGAGAGAGAGAGAGAGAGAGAGAGAGAGAGAGAGAGATTATATCTCCACTCTATAACACATCA
>NC_140174.1:123679273-123730263 GCF_963971535.1 Notolepis coatsorum
TAAGCAAACAGTTTTTATCTTTTAGATAACGCTAAGCTAACTGTTTGTATGTTTAGATAACGCTAAGCTAACTGTTTTTATCTTTAAGATAACGCTAAGCTAACTGTTTTTATCTTTAAGATAACGCTAAGCTAACTGTTTGTATGTTTAGATAACGCTAAGCTAACTGTTTTTATCTTTAAGATAACGCTAAGCTAACTGTTTTTATCTTTAAGATAACGCTAAGCTAGGCGGCTGGGTCGCGCAGTGGACATCGTCACCAACACAAGAGACACCGGGTTCGAATCCGGCTGTCGGCATTGCCTCCGGCTTAGGCCGGCCGTAATACTAACTCAATTGGCAGAGTTAGCGGGTGGGAAGTCGAAGGGTGGTAATCTGGAAGTTGTAAACAGCGACTCCTACAGGTCGGTTGGGGCGCCTGCACGGCAGAGACAGGAAAATGGCGGGGGCAGTGTGAGCCTCCTACACGTTACTCCTCACCAAATGAGAGTCCGCGCTGGCAGGTGAAAAGATGCGACTGGCTGCCTGCACATGTATCGGAGGGGACACGTGATGCAAGGCTTCTATCCTCCCTACAACCGGCCAGTGGGGGGCATATGCGAGCAACGTTCAAGACAGGGGAGGGGAGAATTGGCACAGCTAAATTGGGATGGGAGAACATTTTTAAAAGGAGGAGAAAAAGTAGATAAAAAAAAATATAACGCTAAGCTAACTGTTTGTATCGTTTACTTTAGATAATGCTAACCTAGCTTTCAACGCAACACAGTTTCCATGGTTACTTTCTCATGCTCCACAGCTGACAGTGTTGTCTTCCTGCAACAATTTGCGGGATTTCAGTTGAAGTAGAGCCTACTCAAGTAATCTATTACTCACGCCCATCCATGCATTTAATGTAATCCTAATTATTTGTGCAAATGTAATATATCATCCAAAACAAGTCAAGCCATACTGTCTTTAATAATGAATGTAAGCAACACTCCTGTTCACAAACTTTAGATAGTTTGGTTTGACAACATCGATCAGCTATTCTTTTTTTTTATCCACTTTTTCTCCTCCTATTTTACTTGTATTTTACTCCCATCCCAATTTAGTCATTATGCCAATTCCCCCCTCCCCTTCCTGGTCGTTGTGCGCATGTGCCCCCCACTGGTCGGTCTAGGGAGCCCTGAAGTCTATCACATGCTTCCTCCGATACATAGGAGACAGCCAGCAGCCTCTTTTCACCTGGCAGCAAGGACTCTCATCACTCATCACACTACTTCCCCCAGTTTCCTTCCTTGCTGTGCAGGCGCCCTGACTGACCTGTAGGAGTCGCTGTTTACAACGACCAGATTACCACCCACCGGCTTCCCTCCCGCTGACACTGCCAATTGTGTCAGTATGACGACCGGCCAAGCCGGAGGCACCGTTGACAGCTGGATTCGATACCAGTGTCTCTGCGGTGGTAGACAGACGCTTAGTCCACTGCGCTACCCGGCTGCCCATCGATGAGCTATTCTAAAAACTCAAAATGGACTTCTATGGTATTAGACTCGATTAGATTAGATTCACTTTATTGTCACTACACAGTACAAGACAGTGCAACGAGATTGTGTACGTCCAACCAGGATGTGACAATCAACAGTCAGTTGCAATAATAAGTGGAGAATTATCCGACGTTTTTCCCAATATATTTATCATTATTATCCTTCATTATTATCATGAGTAACATTTATTGTATACATTTATTGCATGAGTTAATTATTATCTGGTGCCGCCTAGTGGATGCACTGTCTCTGCGCCGGCGCGTCGCGCTATTTAAGTGACACTCTCAGTCTAGACTGTAAGGTGAAAAGCCCTGTGGGCGAACTCTTGACTGGTCAACGGTACGTAGCATTATATGCGCCGTTAATATCCGCATTTCTCTTTAATTCATATATCTAGTTATTAATTAATGCCGTTTGTTTTCCTTTCCTTTTGTATAGGTAAATAATCTATAGACTGACTAACGTCTGATTGTATGCTGACTGACTAAAACGCTGACTGAATGTACATGCTGACTATAGACCAACTACATGCAGACCAACTAATGTCTGGCTACACTATCCAGAACCGGTTGCTAAATTGCAACCTAACTATCAATGAACTATCAACAGAGGCGACTTGGTTGAACATTACCGATACCATATCGACCTCTACTAACATTATCCACTAATGCTTGGATGTAAGCTACTACCAACTATCAGCTACAAGCTAACCCCTTGTTAATTGACCACCTGGTGATTATTGTAACAAAGGATGAATTGGATGCTGGACATCAAGGTCCAAATAAACGAACATTCTTATAAAGTCCGAATTGTTTCTATGGTTTAAGTAAAGTCATTTCGCCCACACCCTTCCAAGGGGGATATCTAGTTGACTCATTGACTGAGACTGCTAGATAATTGGACAATTATTTACCGCCCGCGCCCGCTACGAGACGGGACGGACGGAACGCAGAAGGAAGTGCCGCGTGGGATACCCCTCAACGTCGAGGTGGAACCAGGACGGAGTGGATACACACGACGGGGCACATTGGAGAGGCCGCGGTCAGCTCAAGGGAAGTGAAACATTGATGTTGACTGCTTATTGGGTTGGAATCGCCGTATTCCGCCCACATGCTGGTTGCTTGAAGTGGTGGGGTCGCCGAACTCCATCCAATGTTAATGCTTAACGCTAGCCATTAGCCAACCAATGCTAATACTGCTAGCCACCAATGCTAACGCTGTTAGCCAAAGAATGCTAACACTGCTAGCTGCCAATGCTTAAACGCTAGCCATTAGCCAACCAATGCTAATACTGCTAGCCACCAATGCGAATACTGCTAGCCACCAATGCTAACGCTGTTAGCCAAAGACTGCTAACATTGCTAGCCACCAATGCTAACGCTGTTAGCCAAAGACTGCTAACATTGCTAGCCAAAGAATGCTAACACTGCTGGCCACCAATGCTAGCTAAAGAACATTTCATTGACACCCATGCCTTGGCTGTGTTGAACTAAGCAACTACATTGTTGCTCCAAACGCTGTGAACATTATCATTGACACGCCTATGCCTTGGCTGTGTTGAACTAAGCAACTACATTGTTGCTCCAAACGCTGTGAACATTATCATTGACACCCATGCCTTGGCTGTGTTGAACTAAGCAACTACATTGTTGCTCCAAACGCTGTGAACATTATCATTGACACCCATGCCTTGGCTGTGTTGAACTAAGCAACTACATTGTTGCTCCAAACGCTGTGAACATTATCATTGACACGCCTATGCCTTGGCTGTGTTGAACTAAGCAACTACATTGTTGCTCCAAATGCTGTGAACATTATCATTGACACCCATGCCTTGGCTGTGTTGAACTAAGCAACTACATTGTTGCTCCAAACGCTGTGAACATTATCATTGACACCCATGCCTTGGCTGTGTTGAACTAAGCAACTACATTGTTGCTCCAAACGCTGTGAACATTATCATTGACACCCATGCCTTGGCTGTGTTGAACTAAGCAACTACATTGTTGCTCCAAACGCTGTGAACATTATCATTGACACGCCTATGCCTTGGCTGTGTTGAACTAAGCAACTACATTGTTGCTCCAAACGCTGTGAACATTATCATTGACACCCATGCCTTGGCTGTGTTGAACTAAGCAACTACATTGTTGCTCCAAACGCTGTGAACACTATCATTGACACGCCTATGCCTTGGCTGTGTTGAACTAAGCAACTACATTGTTGCTCCAAATGCTGTGAACATTATCATTGACACCTATGCCTTGGTTGTGTTGAACCAAGCAACTACGTTGTTGCTCCAAACGCTGTGAACATTATCATTGACACCTATGCCTTGGTTGTGTTGAACTAAGCAACTACATTGTTGCTCCAAACGCTGTGAACATTATCATTGACACCCATGCCTTGGCTGTGTTGAACCAAGCAACTACGTTGTTGCTCCAAACGCTGTGAACATTATCATTGACACGCCTATGCCGTGGCTGTGTTGAACCAAGCAACTACGTTGTTGCTCCAAACGCTGTGAACATTATCATTGACACCCATGCCTTGGCGGTGTTGAACGGTGCAAATACATTGTTGCTCCAAACGCTGTGAACATTATCATTGACACGCCTATGCCTTGGATGTGTTGAACGGTGCAAATATACGTTGTTGCTCCAGACGCCGTAAACTATATTATGAATGGATTAACCAAAGGCTGAAACGGTGCTCATTTACTCTATCCTACTTGTTCACTCTCATTGTGGCCATTTCCAGGTTTCAAGTGAGTGAACAAGCTGTAGCGGTGCTCACCAACTCTATCCTATTTGTTCACTCTTATTGTAGCCATTACCAGGTTCAAGTGAGTGAAGCGAAACTACGTTGACCCACTATACGGTCCCGTCATTATCTCCTGCTTGGAGCAGTGTCATTGTAATCACTCTGCTACACGCCAACTGTACAAACTGTGCTTCTGACTGTTAACCCCATTGTTTACTACTGCCTGCGACCAGCGACTCAGCCGCAAAAGGAGCTCCAGTTGGGGCAACGGCTGACTGGGACAAGATGGAAGGTGTAGATGTGGAAGAGCTAAAGAAGAGGCGTACTGCGGCGCAAACAGCTTTCACAAGGAGAGCCAACCAAGTAGCTGACAATGTTGACACTGCATCGCTAGCGGAGCTTGTCAATGACAAGAAAGCTCTTCAGACAGAGTTTGCGAAGCTCGTTGACACGACGGGGGACTATGTTGGAGCATTGGAGGAGGCCGACGGAACTGCGCATGCTACCGTGATGGCCGACGCCACAGCAAAGAAAGACGGAAGCAAGCAGAGGAAAATGACACTAGAGAAGAAGATCTTCTCGGAGGTATGGTCCCGCTTCGTTCAACCAAAATTAGGCCCCCTTGAAGCGGAGTTTAAGGAGGCCTTGGAAGAGGCAAAGAGGCTCAGCACCCAATGGGTACCCCAAGACAAGAGAGCGTTGGAGGGGAACAAATTGGAGAGAAGACTCAACGCCTTTGAACAAATGATGAGAGAGTGGAGATACCTTCTTCCAACTCCCAACATATCTGAATTAGAGAAGCGGTACAGGCACTTGCACGAGGAAAGAGCAGCACTGATGGACAAGTGGTCGACCCTACTAGAGCCTGGGGGAAAGGGTGACACTGGATGTGCTTATGAGGGTGAAGAGGATATAAGGACACACAACATTGAAAGGGGCGGTGAAGTAACCAGCCCACTTGATATTTCAAACGATGTTCTGCAACGTGCCGCGGAAGCTAAACCTTCCCCGTCCACCAACGGCAAAAGTGAAGTCCTTCACATCCACTCGTCATCTCCTCAGCTTGACAGTAGTCAAACAGAGGGCGCTTCCAAAGACTCTCCCTTACCTTTCGGGAGCCACGAGGGGGGCCCCGAAAGCAACCCATCTCCAGCTTGGAGCAAAGACCACAAGAAGTGGACCTCATGAGTATACCGACAGGAGTTCGCTCCCACGGGTAAGACAACCCGGCAGCGAACCCTATCTTTACCAGAGCGCTGACCTCGCTATCATGCCTCAGTTACGAGGTGACCACGCCACACCATCAGGCGATGAGGGCGCAACGCGGGAAGGTCTCGCTCACCACAGAGCCCACCAGGGGGCCCGACCAAAGATAAAGCTTGCCGCCATCAATCTGCCCAGATTCTGTGGCGACAGAAGGACCTATTGGCACTGGCGGGATAATTGGGAGGACCTCCAGGCTTTGGCCGAACTATCAGGATTGCCTGTATGCAAATTATATCACCTTCTTGACAGCGTAGAAGAGCCACTGAGAAAGAAACTCGGGCTGGATCGCTGCAGAACAGCGGACGGCGTTTTCAGGCTCCTGGACAACCGCTTTGGAGACAGGAGCACAACCGCAAGTCTGATCCTCAAAGGTCTGGAAGAAGTGCCTCCAGTACGGAGTAACCAGCCTAGGCCAATGATTGACCTGGTCCAGGCAGTGGAAACCGCACTGTACAACTTAAAAGACCTTGGGATGGAGGACGTGATCAAAAACCACCTAACTGTTGCCGCCATAGAGAGAAAACTGCCTATAGGCATGAGAGAGAAGTGGATCTCCTATGAGCGTGACCCCGCGAATGGCGTCACTCCCGCTAGTTACTTTGACAGACTCTTGTCATTTCTGAAAGGACAAGAAAGGATCCTCGAGAGGCTAGCACAGTTGGAGATCGGAGCCACCCACGCTGGCGAAAGAGCAACCCAGCGTGAAAGGCTGAGCGACAGGGGAGGTGATAGACGGTAATTTACAAGAACGACAGCGAGCGAAGTAAGAAGGGAGCCCCAGAGGGACTCGTGCACCATGTGTGGAGAGGAAGCACATGGGAAAAGACTGTACTTCTGCCCGGCCTTCAAGAAGGCTAAACTACTGGAAAAACGAGCCCAGGTGAAGAAAGCTGGAGCTTGCATCAAATGCCTCGCTTATCACAGGGCCAACGGCCTATGCGAGAAAAGGTTCCTCTGTAAAAAAGGGTGTGTAAAGGGGGGCGGCCCTGTCAACCATCATTTTCTCCTCTGCTCCAGGACACAGAGCAGGAACGAAACAACCAATGAGCCCGGCGCTTGTAAAGGGCTCCGAGGCCTTACGGTTGAGCAGGAGAAGGTGGTCAGAGAGTTAAAATTGTCAACGCTCCAAATGGAAGCATTCAAGAAAGCCTTCACGAACAAAGCGACCTCCCAAGTGTACGCCAGCAAGAGCCTGTTGGACAAGAGTGGCATAAAAGAATACCCAGTCCTCATGATGCTCATGGACGTCACGACAAGAGGAGGAGACTGTGTTGGAGCGTTGATGGACCTCGCCTCCGACACCAACTATATCACACACAGAGCCGCCAAGAGGCTCGGGCTGGCTGGCGAACCTATCACACTGGTCGTGTACGGTGTTGGGAAGATGGCAGTCAGAGTTGACACCAAGAGGTATGTGGTGGCAATAAAAGTATGGACCCCGAAGGGGACCTTGAGAGCCCACGAGATGCTCTGCTACGGCCTTGAGGACATCGCCAAAGTAGATAGAGTGGTGAGCTCCGAGAGGCTAGAAAAGTTTTTCCCATGTGTCAAGCCAGGAGAATTGACCCGGCCTGATACAATTGATCTGCTCATTAGCACCCGGGAAGGTCGCCTGGCCCCACAAAGAATGGAGAGAGCCGGTGATCTGGTGCTATGGGACGGCCCACTGGGCAAAACTGTGAGCGGTGCGCATCCGGACCTCTTCGAAGAAGTAAAAATAACCACGCGTCATTCATTGACCCACTTCGCACGCTCCATGGGAACAACCATCACGAGAGAATGCAAAAACCTCACGGTAGACTTAACCAAGAGGAAAAGCATGAAAGAAGCAGTAACTGCCACGAGCAACAAGGAAGTCTTCGACTGGCTGAAATGGGACAGCATCGGAGCAGCCTGTGACCCCGTCTGTGGGGGATGTCGCTGTGGCAACTGTCCTCCTGGAGGAAAGGAGATGACACTGGCTGACGAGCGGGAGCTAGAGATCATCAAGGCTGGCTTGACCTTCAAGGAGAAAGACTGTGGAGTCGACCTTCCTCAGGACAGAGAAGCGCCTTGAGAAGGATCTTTCATGGAAAGTCGCCTATACTAGGCAAATCCACGAAATGGTGGAGAGAGGAGCTGCCGTGAAACTAACTAGGTCTATGATGGACCAATGGAAAGGAGCAGTATGGTACGTGAGTCACTTGACCGCACCGAACCCACACTCCGTCACCACTCCAGTACGAATTGTCTGGGACAGTAGCCAAGAATACAAAGGTGTAAGCATGAACAATATCCTACTGAAAGGTCCTGATGTGCTGAACCAAATCCGTGCAGTACTCCTCAGATTCCGAGAGGGAGAACATGCAGCCATCGGCAACATCAAAAAGATGTATAACTCAGTGTGGCTTGAGGAGGAGGAAGTTCATGTACACCGTTTTCTATGGAGAGACTCACCGCAAGACGAGATAGAAGATTACGCCGTCGTCAGGGTGAACATGGGAGACAAGCCGGCCGGATGTATTGCCCAAGTCGCTATGCGAGAGACCGCATACCTCCCTCGGTTCTCCCATCTAACAGAGGAAAGATCTGTCATCGTGGACAACAGCTACGTGGACGATCTCCTCGTATCACACAATGACTCTCACAGACTGGAAGAGATCCTTAAGGGGGTCGAAGTCATCTTGAAGGCAGGCGGCTTCCACCTCAAACCCTGGGTCCGATCTGGTCACAGTGGGAGGCATGACACCCCGGAGACCAAGCCAGAGACACTAGTTCTACCGAACCAACTTAAGGATGAAGATAACAAGGCTTTGGGAGTAGGCTACCTTGTTCAGGAAGATAAGCTTTTCGTCAGAGCCGCCTGAGGGGGTGTGCGAGCAGTGCGGTTGCACAGGGCCTCGTGGGAAGGGGGGCCTCGCACAAAAAAATAAAAATAAAAATAAAAATAAGATTTTTTTTTTTTTTTTTTTTTGCGAGTCCCCCCTTCCCGCGAGGCCCTTTTTCATCACAGACCTAAAATCTAGTTTTGCTTATATGCTTATATATTTCACATTAGACACGTTTGTAGAATGTTCCTGGCTCTGCGGCTCTGCACTATTCTCTATTGGAGCTCTGGGGCTCTGCAGATTGGTTTCAAGAAGGGAGGGGTTACATCATGTGTATGCCGGCGTGCGTCAGCTGCGTTTGACTATTTTGTGGGTGCAGCTTTGGAGGTTATGCTTAGTTATGCCAGCCAAAACGAAGAGGACGGTCATTCGGCAGATGGACTGAAGATGAAAGTTGTTGCATGTTAGACAGTTCAGTCAGGCTAGCCATCCCGGCTAAAGGCAGGGACAGCTAGTTAGCTTTAGCTACGTTATAATATTGAGTGCTAACGTGTGGTTCAGTCGGGATAGCCATGATGATGTCGGCTAGTAGCTAGCTTAGCTAAAGGCTAAGAGAGAGCGCGTGCAGCATTGTTATGCCAAGATGAAGAGGACGGTCATTCGGCAGATGAACTTCGTCAACTCCACGCGGTTGTCTCCATCCTCTTGGACGTTTGGTGAGTTTTTAATGCACTCTATTCTATTCCCGCCGTGGATATATCTCTCTCTCTCTCTCGGGAGCCAAACGGGCCGGCTAGCTGTTGTAGTAGCTAACGGTGGGTGGCCTGGTGTCAGCACCTGGTGCGAGGGAGGTGAGCTTGGTGTTTCATTATGAGAATATATCCATGCTCAAGTCGGCTATAGTCCGCGAGGGACTTGTTGCCGGCACCGCTATGGTAAACACCACTCTGTAGTGGGACGTGTATTGCCTTCTTTTTCCCTTCCCTCTTCAGATGAGAAGAGGAAAACACAGCGGCTGTCTGAAGTGCTTTTCTCACGTTGTACAGTTTTTCAGTGGTAGCCGCATAGCTTGCTTCTGCGTTAGCTAGTGGTTAGCGATAGCCGGGTTGAGCTAACTGTTAGCCAGTTAGCTGTTTAGCTACGACGTTAGCTGCTCGTTTTCGCTCGGCTGGGAACGTTAGCTTGATGCAATCAGTTAGCCTAGAGTTAGCTGTTAGCTTGTGCTACGACCATTGACATTAGCCGTGAGAATAGCAGGCCCTGGCACTCTGACTACGACATCATCGTTTTTTTTTTTTTTTTTTTTTTAAACTTTATTTTTTAGCGTTTATCGCTTTCCTGGTCAAGCATGACCGACAGTTGCAGGGTGAAACGGGAGAGAGAGCAGGGGGAGACATTCGGCAAATGACGGCGGGTCCGGGAATCGAACTCGGAGTCAACCAGATCCGTGACGCAGCACGGAGTCCCGCGCGAGCGTGGTAACATGGTGTGCTACTGGAGCACCCACGACATCATCTTTGACAGAAGATGTAGTCGGGCCTGCACCATGACAAGGCTCCGGCCATAGCTTCTTTTTGTCCCGCCAGCGAGAGGCCTTTCGTCAACGTGGAGACCTGTGTTGCGGCCTTTCGCCCTGCGTTCCTTGGTGCAGGTAAGATGTCCATTGGACATTACCCCACTCTTCCTTCCTTCCCCTCCCGAATGTTTTGTTAATAACGATGTTTTTTTTCCAGGCAAAACATATGTCACTTCACAACATTTGGAGATACGACATGTGCTGTGTGTGAATTGTCTTGGTCATTTGTGTAGCTTGGGTAGCGTTGGCCAAAGCTGTGTGTGGCCTGGTGTCAGTACCTGGCTACTCTATTTGCAGTTAGCCTATTTAGCTGATGTCGGCCATTGGCTCCTTGCTACTTTGTTTTCTCTGGTATATACCCTCTTCTCTTTGGATTTAAGTGTTGATCTTTGTCCTTTTGGATCTATGTATATTCATGTTGCCTTTGTGAAGTTATCTTTTCCTTCTGTTTTGTTCTTCCATTAAAAGTTGAATATCCTTTAGGGGCTCATCTTTGCTTATCTCTCTCATACATGCTCTCTCTCTAACACACACACACACAGACATGCTCTCTCTCTCTAACACACAAACACACATGCTCTCTCTCTCTCTCTCTTTCTAACACACAGACATGCTCTATATCTCTCTCTTCTAACACACAAAATGACATGCTCTTTCTCTATATATTTCTCTCTCTTTCTAACACACACACAAACAGACATGCTCTCTCTCTCTGGCCTTGCTCTGGTGGAGGGTCAGGGGCATTGCCGGGTCTGTGCAGCGATAACACTGTATATTGACTGTAGAACGGGAGCTCTCTCTCTCGCTCTCTCTCTTGCTATATGTTGACTGCATCATGCCCAGCCTCGGGCAGCGCTATTATTTAAGAATATGTTGACTGTATAAATTTTTTTTTTTTTTTTTTAATTTTTTTTTACCTTTTAGGGGGGGGGGGGGGGGCGGGCTCGCGTTTAAATCTCGCACAGGGCCTTGCATTTCTCCCAGGCGGCCCTGCTCTTCGTAATGACATCCATCAACTTTTCCCGGAGAAGGCAAAAGATGAGGATGGAAGCAGATCTAGCCGAAGAAAATATCATAGAGAGGACGCCTAACCCTCTGACACGCCGAGTCCTACTCAGCCAAGTCGCAAGACTGTATGACCCGATTGGTCTCGCAACTCCACTCAAGCAGAAGGGAGTGATCCTAGTGAGAAGAGCATTCCAGGAGGCTGGAATAATTACCAAGGACACTTGGGACCAGCCACTATCAGAGGAGCTCCGAGAGAAAGCAGTGGAGTTGTTCAAGGAATATGCTCGCCTGAGCCGCGTCACATTCCCAAGAAGTATCACGCCCGCCGGCTGGTTGGGCAAGCCATGGGGGATCACGTTCTCAGACGGGAGCTGTGATTCCTATGGCGCAGTACTGTATCTACGATGGGAGACGTCTGGGGGAGCAGTTGCCCGGCTAGTGGAGTCAAAAGCGAAGATGGCCCCCCTGGACCTTAGAGGTGATCCAGTAAAGGCTCAAATCTGCGGGCCGGTGTTCGCATCCTGTCTAAAAAAGTATGTGCTTAAACATGGAAGAATCAAAATCGAAAGATGGTTCCACTTCGTCGACAGTCAGACGGTGCTGGGAGCCATCCAAAGAGAAAGCTATGGCTTTCAGACATTCTTCGCGAATCGAGTCGGAGAGATCCAGAAGGCTGGTCCCGTCACTGATTGGTGGTGGGTACCAGGAGAACGCAATATTGCTGACCTGGTCACAAGAGGCCACTGCTCCCCAGAGCTACTCGGAGAGGATTCTGCGTGGCAGTGCGGCCCTGACTTCCTCGCCTACCCCGAAGAGGAATGGCCAATGAAATCAGCCTCAGAGGTATCTACCGCTGCGAGAGACGCAGTAAGTAGGCTTCAAAGAAAGGCCTTCACAGTTGCTATCACAAGAGCGCAAGCAAAGACAATGCTTCCCCTTGCCAGCTCAGGGGAAGAGAAGAAAACAGCCACAAAAGAAGTATCAGATATCATTATCTCGCCAAACAGAAGCCCTGACAAACTTTGGGGCGGGGCTCTCGTAGGCCATATAAACCCAAGGAGATACAGTTCTCTCAAGACACTCTGCAACGTCGTCGGCTTCATCCGAAGGGCACTGAAGTTCAGGGCGACAGTAAAAACCTGGAAGGCCCAAACGACGAAAGCACGTTTGCCAACCCACACATTGTTAAAGTGGGAGGCATTAACTGTAAATGAACTGCAAAGCGCATTCAGAGAACTATGCCTGGCCGCACAGGAAGGTGCAGAATTCCCTGTGACCACACTAGACAGACTTGTGGTCCACAAAGAGGAGGACTCCAAACTCTTGCTGTGCCACGGCAGAGTTCAAGCCATGGCCAAAGAATGGCCTGGGGTGCCCTTACTTCCCTACAGGGAATGGGTGAGCATCCTCCTGGCAGAGGAAGCTCACAGGGCAAACCATGAGGGAATTGCAGGAACCCTCTTGCGCATGAGAGATAAAGCCTGGGTTGTGCAGGGGCCAAGAGTAGCCCGAAGCACAATTGACTCGTGTATACACTGCCGAAAGAACAAGGCAAAAATGTGCCGTCAAATCATGAGCGAACTCCCCCCGGAGCGCACAGAGCCGGCCGCACCATTCGAGTATACCACGTTGGACCTATTTGGTCCCTACACGATCAAAGACTCAGTGAAAAAGAGAACAAGTAAGAAAGCCTGGGGTGTAGTTTTCTGCTGTATGGCATCCAGAGCAATACATGCTGACATAGTGGAAGACCTCTCGACTGAAGGTTTCCTAAAAACATTCCAACGCTTCACTGCATTGAGAGGCCATCCTAAGAAGCTCTGGTCCGATAAAGGGACTAATTTCGTGGGAGCAAAGCCAGCGCTGGAAGAACTTTATAAGTTCCTAGCAAATATCGACAATAACAAAGTACAGAAGAAAGCCGCAGAGTCTGGTACAGATTGGACTTGGGTGTTCCACCCCGCTGACTCTCCTCATAGGAATGGTGCGGCTGAAGCAGCTGTGCGAGTATTGAAAAGAGCACTAAGCGGCGGTTAGGTGGCCGAGCGGAGATTGCGTTCGTCACCAGCCCCGGAGCTGAGCTGGATTTGCCTGTTCGAATCCAGCTCACAGCTCCGGGGTTGTCACCAGCTTGGCTGGCCGTCTGCACTGATACAATTGGCTGTATCAGAGGGTGGGAGAAGCTGGCGGGGTGGGTCCGGGTCGTTGTAAACAGCGACTCCTACAGTTCGGTCGGGGCGCCTGCTAAGCGCGGATTGGACGTGAGGGGGATAGTTTGGTCCTCCCACACGCTACGCCCTCTCAATGAGAATCCGCGCTGCCAGGTGAAAAGAAGCGGTGATTGGCTGGACGTGTGTCGGAGGAAGCACGTGGTAGCCTCCACTCTCCCAGATGATCTGACTGTGGGGGGTAAGTGCGCAGCGACCAGGAAGGGACTGGGAATTGGCATACGACTAACATTGGGATGGGAGAAAATCGGAGGAAAATGGAGGGGGAAAAAGACAAAAAAAAAAAAAAAAAAAAAAGAGCACTAAGCAGCATAGGCGAAGAAGGGAGCCTTACGGCCCTGGAGTTCCAAACCCTCCTATACCTAGCTGCCAATCTATCAAATGAGAGGCCTATTGGCGCCAATGCCCAGCTTCGGGATGGCACCATTGAGGTCATCACCCCCAACACTCTCCTACTGGGACGTGCAAGGCCCCGTGGAGACCCCAGAGGTTTCGAGTCTGCTAGCTACCCCTTCGTCCGTCTGAGAGCAATCCAGATTGAAGTGGACAGGTTCTGGAAACGATGGAGCCAGCTTGCGGGACCAGAACTCTTCGTCCGAAAAAAGTGGCACACTCCCGCTAGGAATGTCACTGAGGGGGACCTGGTCTGGCTTGCGGACCAGAACGCACTCAGAGGCCAGTTTCAACTGGGCCGAGTGATAAAGACTCACCCTGACCCAAAGGGTGTCATCAGGGACGTGGAAGTAAAGACTTGCCATAGCCTTCCCGTTACCGCCGGTCATCCCAAGCGTGATCGTCACGTCGGGGTGTGCCCCACCACCGTCCTCCACAGGGACGTCAGGAGGTTGGTGGTACTTCTACCATTCGAGGAACAATGACCAAAAAAGGACGTCGAAAGTCGCCTTGTTTCGCAGGAGCCGCTTGTGCTACCACCGTAAATGCGGCATAGTTTAATTCTTCGTGCCCCTGTAAAGAAATAATAATAATATAGACCGGGATCACTTGTATAGTTTGAATAGTTTTAGGAGCCTGACGTTCAGAAAACTAAGTGGGAGGTGGAGAATTATCCGACGTTTTTCCCAATATATTTATCATTATTATCCTTCATTATTATCATGAGTAACATTTATTGTATACATTTATTGCATGAGTTAATTATTATCTGGTGCCGCCTAGTGGATGCACTGTCTCTGCGCCGGCGCGTCGCGCTATTTAAGTGACACTCTCAGTCTAGACTGTAAGGTGAAAAGCCCTGTGGGCGAACTCTTGACTGGCCAACGGTACGTAGCATTATATGCGCCGTTAATATCCGCATTTCTCTTTAATTCATATATCTAGTTATTAATTAATGCCGTTTGTTTTCTTTTCCTTTTGTATAGGTAAATAATCTATAGACTGACTAACGTCTGATTGTATGCTGACTGACTAAAACGCTGACTGAATGTACATGCTGACTATAGACCAACTACATGCAGACCAACTAATGTCTGGCTACACTATCCAGAACCGGTTGCTAAATTGCAACCTAACTATCAACGAACTATCAACAGAGGCGACTTGGTTGAACATTACCGATACCATATCGACCTCTACTAACATTATCCACTAATGCTTGGATGTAAGCTACTACCAACTATCAGCTACAAGCTAACCCCTTGTTAATTGACCACCTGGTGATTATTGTAACAAAGGATGAATTGGATGCTGGACATCAAGGTCCAAATAAACTAACATTCTTATAAAGTCCGAATTGTTTCTATGGTTTAAGTAAAGTCATTTCGCCCACACCCTTCCAAGGGGGATATCTAGTTGACTCATTGACTGAGACTGCTAGATAATTGGACAATAAGACACATATAAATAAAACTGTACAGTAAAGTGCAAGCACAATGTGCAATGGTGAGAATAAAAAATTATAATTAAAATAATAATTAAAATAAAGTCTACATAAGCTATGGGCTATATACACACTGGTATACAGTGAGGTGCAGTGGGCTAAGTAGAGTTTGGATTCAGAAGTCTGACAGCTGAGGGGAATAAACTATTCGTGGTCCTGTTGGTTCTGCCTGTGCAACACAAGATGCACAATTTACACAAACAGAAATAGCACTGCAAACAGTGCTACATAACAATACAAATACAATATACAAATACAAACACAGATTTCCCTTCATACATTCCTCCCTCCAGCACGCTCTGTCCCTCAATGCCTTAACCCTTTCACTACCACTCTACCAAAGGGTTAACCCTTTCACGGCGTAAATACAGAAGGTTAACCCTTTCACTGCCACATGACAAATGGTTAACCCTTTCACTACTAAACTACAGAATGGTTAACCCTTTACTATCACACTACAGACGGTAACCGTCTGTAGTGTGATAGTAAAGGGTTAACCTTCTGTACTGTGGTAGTGAAACGGTTAAATTGCAGCTCCGTCCTGTCAGTCGATCCGTGTCTCTGTCCCTCTGTCTGTCCTTGCTGTCTCAATGTGCCACCGCCACAGACTTCCCATGTGTCACAATTATCTGACTTTCAGTAACGAGATCGTTCAGCTGCCACAAACTCAATTAACCGCCGGCGCTCGAAGCCACAGGGGGAACAATCCATAACCATCTCCTTTCAGACACGCCGGAGCCGGATTATACCTTTGGCAATTCACGAAATGAAAATGAAAATAAAGTTTTGCGACTGCCCCCGGCTGGTGAGTCATATGTACCATATACTGTATATATATACAGGTTCTGAAAAGTCAGTTGGCCGTTACGTTGAGCGTATCGGCATGGATTGAGTTTTCCAATCGTGTTTTTTTTATTTATTTTTTTGCAAAGATTATTTATTCTTTTCAATGATGTACAATAGACAATCGACAAGACAACACAACAACAGTGTAGTGACACAAACACACAGTCCCACCCTACCCCCTCCTGAGTTGACCTGCATCCACCCACCACCTCCACCCAGTCCCATCCAGAAAAGGAGAGAGAATGAAAATAAATAAATGAATAATTATGTACATAACCTTGTTTTTGTTACACCCTCCCACCCCCCTTCCCTCAAAAGGCCTTTGCTTTTTGGACAGGCTGCTTTTGTATATAAGAATTTGTTCTTAATTGCTTGCCTGGGTAAACAAAGGTTAAATTAAAAAAAATATTAAATTAAAATGAATAATTAAAAAGGAAGAAGAGGAAATACGAAAAAAGGGGGGTATGCTCAGGGGGAGAAGTGGTGGTTAGAGGGGCTGGTCAGAGAGAACAGGTGGTTAGAGGGGCTGGTCAGAGAGAACAGGTGGTTAGAGGGGCTGGTCAGAGAGAACAGGTGGTTAGAGGGGCTGGTCAGAGAGGACAGGTGGTTAGAGGGGCTGGTCAGAGAGAACAGGTGGTTATGGTAACTGGAAATGGTGGAAATGGTAACAACAGATGAGGTACTCAATAAACTGAGCGCCCTCCAACCTAACAAGGCCACTGGCCATGACAACATCCCCTCCAAATTCCTCAGAGACTCAGCAGCCGCCATCACCCCAATCATCACACACATAATAAACCTCTCCATAAAACAGGGACACGTCCCCAAGGACTTCAAAATTGCTAGGGTGACCCCTCTGCACAAAAAGGGCAGCAAATTAGACCCAGGCAACTACCGCCCTGTTTCTATTCTCACCTCCATCTCGAAAGTCATGGAAAAAATAGTCTACGAACAGGTCGAAAAGTACCTAGCGGAAAAAAATCTAATCTACGAATTCCAATCTGGCTTCAGAACATCCCACTCCACTGACACATGCCTTCTCTATTTGAATGACCACATCAAACAAGAGGTGGACGCAGGCAAATACTGCGGCATGGTCATGCTGGACCTACAAAAGGCCTTTGACACGGTCAATCACTCCATTCTGATTGACAAGCTAAAAGCAATTGGTTTTGATAGTCTATCAGTGAGCTGGATGCAATCCTACCTTGAGGGGAGGGAACAGATGGTGGAGGTAAACGGTACCCTATCCCCCCCTCTCACAGTGAGCTGTGGTGTTCCACAAGGAAGCATACTAGGACCGCTACTGTTCCTAATTTATGCAAATGACATGTCGTCAGCTTGTGACTGCAACTTGTTCCTGTTTGCGGACGACTCAGCCCTGCTGCTCTCTGACAAGAACAAGTTACAGGTTGAAAAAACCCTCAGCTCGGAACTAGGCAGAATCTGCATATGGCTCGCTGATAACAAACTATCATTACACATGGGCAAAACAGAGTCCATTCTCTTCGGTTCAAATAACAAACTCAGCAAGACCGACGGCTTCTCAGTTACAGTGGGTGACAATATTGTCACAAGGAAAGATGAAATTACCTACCTGGGTTCCATCCTAGAGGCTAATCTCTCCTGTGACAAAATGGCATCCAATGTAATAAAAAAAGTCAACCAACGAACTCGATTCTTGTACCGGATCTCCTCTCTGGTAAACAAGAATACCCTGAAGACTCTGGCAGGAGCACTCATTCAGGGGTACTACGACTATGCTTGCACCTCATGGTACCAAAGCACCTCAAAGGCGCTAAAAACAAAATTACAAACATCTCAAAACAAACTGGTCAGACTACTGCTTGACCTTACTCCTAGAACCCACCTCACCCCTGCCCACTTTGACAACCTAGGATGGCTTAGAGTAGATGACAGAGTACAGCAACTTGCAATGGGCCTGGTCTACAAGATACACTACACGACCAAGGTACCCATGTACATGGCAAAATACTTCCCAAAGGTCAGTGAATACCACGATCACAACACCAGAGGGAGCTCCACAAATCATGTTAAACCCAGATTCGGCTCAAATAAGGGACTAAACACGTTTCGCAATTATGCCACATCAATGTGGAACGCCCTACCCAAAGCTGTAAAGGAATGTGGATCACTACCCACTTTCAAAACCTCTCTCAAGAGACACCTACGGGAGACTGCAATTCAACACTGGCCCCTGTAAATATCCTAACCCAACCCCCTCCAATGTACAGTAATTTACCTAGTATGGTTTTGTCAATAGTCCAATGTACAATTTTGTTTGTTTGTACAGAGTCTCCCCCCCCTCAATGTACAGTTTTGCTTGTCTATACAGTGTGCCCCCCCCCCCCAACCACCTCCAATGTAAATTACCCAGTATGGTTGTCAATATCCCAGTGTACCCAACCCCCCCCACCCAACCTCCTCCAATGTACAGTTTCTACGTCAAATGTATATACTCCCTTTTCTTGACTCCTTCTGTATCACAAACAGTACTGTATTTGCAAATCTGGTATGTCATAAATGTATAGATGTAGCAGTACTGACTATCTGTATGTCATGTATGTCATATATGTCCTGATGAATTGAAAATGGGGGACCCTGGTGGAAACAAGACGAAAGTCTTTCTCTGGTCTGCATCCCCTTAACAATTGTGTGTATTGAGCTGTACTGTATTGTACCCATTCTGCAATCTGTTAATAAAGTTTTCAATCAATCAATTCAATCAATCAAGAGGGGCTGGTCAGAGAGAACAGGTGGTTAGAGGGGCTGGTCAGAGAGAACAGGTGGTTAGAGGGGCTGGTCAGAGAGAAGAGCAATACTAGTATTTGACTGCTGCTACATTGAGCAGTACACTAGGGTAGGGCTGACCCCTATTAGTCGAATAGTCTACTAATCGATCGAAAGGAGCCGTAGTCGACTGCCAATCTCTTAGTCGAATGCAAAAAATTAAAAATAAATATTATAATTTTTTTATTTAATTTTAATTTTTGTATCATTCTTTCCAAAAGCAAAGAGGCCTAGAAACGTGGCTAACGCTAATGGCATGCATACCAGCGAGGCTAACTGCCTAAGAAAACACTGAAGGCACTGAAAGAGGATTTCACCCATCTAATGAACACACTAGACTAGACAAATATCAAGATGTATCCATCAGTGGACCAATTCAGCATGTACATTAACGATTTGCCTTCTGTGTGTGGCCAATGTGATGTACTGATGTATGCTGATGATACAGTGATCTTTACACACGGTAAACCCACAGAAGAGGTTGCAACAAAATTGTCTAATGTCATGGTGAATGTCACATCCTGGCTTAAGAACAGCTGTTTACAATTGAATGTCTCTAAGACTGTCTGTATGTTCTTCTCCAAGGGCCACAGAGAAGTTGCAGAGCAGGATATCTTCATCTCTGGTCAGAAATTACAGGTAGTATCAGAATATAAGTATTTAGGATTACACATAGACCCAAACCTTAGCTTCAAAAATCACATAAAAAAAGTCTGCAATAAGGTAAAGTTCAGCCTGTGGTGACCTATATTAAGAGACATTCACCAAGGTGGGCTTGTGCCTTTAAGAGTGTGGGTTGTACTGGTTAGGGAAATGGTTAAATGACACTTCCGGTTCCGGGTGACGGTTGTTGTTATTGTAAATGCTATGTGCAGGATAAGTAAAGTACTCAACTCGACCTACATCTCTCTGGCTCACTACTTTCTTATCGCCACATTGGTGACCCTGTGAAGAACATTTGTTAACGTTAACAACATTAGCATTATGTCTCAAGACAACGGCGTTGCGCAACCGCAAGCACCCGCGCAGAATGCTAACGACGCTAATATGTTACAAGCGAACATTTACGTTGCGACCGTCAAGTTGCCCGACTTTTGGCAGCATAATCCCCGGCCGTGGTTTCAACACATCGAAGCCCAATCCCAGCTGAGAGGAATAACGCAGGACATAACCAAATACTTCCATGTGGTGGCGGCGTTGGATGCTTCGACGACGGCACGGGCAATGATGCTGTTGGAGGATCCGCCGGCAGCTGACAAGTACAATGCGCTAAAGACATTCCTTCTGAAGCTGTATGAACTGTCAGAGTTAGAGAAAGCGGACAGCCTGCTGTCCCTCAACGGCCTCGGTGACGGCAAACCATCAGAGTTGATGGAGAAGATGCTGGCTGTGCTGGGATCAGCTTATCCCTCCTTTCTGTTCACGCACATTTTCCTACGGCAGCTTCCAGTGCCTGTGCACACGGCACTGGCCAGTTCCCTCCTCTCCTCCACCAAAGACTATCGCGACCTGGCTGCAGAAGCAGACAGGGTTTTCCTGGCCAACAGGCAGCAGCAGTTTGTCCATGCACTGCTGCCCCACCAGGGCACCTCAGCCCCACCACTGGATGTTTATACAGACACCGCGGCTGCGGTGACAGCCCGACGCCAACCCGACAACGGGCTCTGTTATTACCATGCCAGGTTTGGGGACAGGGCCAAGCAGTTTCAAGGGGCAGGGAAACGCCAGGGCCGGCGCTCATTAGTGGCTGTGGGTGCCGGCCATGACTGCAAGCTGTTGTTCATCACTGACTCCTTGTCTGGCCGGCGGCTGCTGGTGGAATCGGGCGCACAACGCAGCATCCTGCCGGCACAGGGCGTGGACACCATGGACGGCAGACACGGGCCCCAGATGGAGGCAGCGAACGGTACGCCCATACGTACTTACGGCACCAGGTATGTGGAGGTGTGTTTTGGGGGGCACCGTTTCGGCTGGGGTTTTGTGATGGCTGCGGTGTCCACGCCGCTCCTGGGAGCAGACTTCCTCTGTGCCTTCAGTCTGTTGGTAGATGTGAAAAACTGTCGCTTGATCAATGCTCTCTCTTTTTCCTCTTACCCCTGCACACTTGGGGCGGTTGGGGGGGGCAGAGCTCTGTCTGTTGAACACACTTGCCACCGGGGACCCGTATGAACGCCTGCTCGCCGGGTTCCCTGACCTCACCACACCCACGTTCTCATCTGCAGTGGCCAAACACGGGGTGGAACACCATATTACCACCGAAGGCCCCCCAGTCTATGCCCGGGCTCGGCGTCTCGACTCAGCCAAGCTGGCAATCGCCAGGGGGGAGTTTTCCACCATGGAGCGACTTGGCATTGTGCGCCGCTCGAACAGCCCGTGGGCTTCTCCATTACATATGGTTACAAAAGCTGGCGGGGGTTGGCGCCCCTGCGGCGATTTCCGTCGCCTTAATAACGCCACAACCCCCGACCGGTACCCTGTCCCGCACATACAGGACTTCTCTACCCACCTGGTGGGGGCCGTCATCTTCTCCAAGGTGGACCTTGTGCGCGGGTACCACCAGGTGCCGGTCCATCCACAGGACGTGCCCAAAACAGCTGTCATTACACCCTTTGGACTTTTTGAGTTCCTAAGAATGCCTTTCGGACTCATGACGTTTCAGCGGCTGATGGACTCTGTGCTCCAGGACATGCCGTTTTTGTTTGTGTATTTGGATGACATTCTTGTAGCCAGTGCGTCCATAGAGGAGCACATGACACACCTCCAGCAGCTGTTTGAGCGGCTCAGTAAACACGGCCTCATCGTCAACCCGACCAAATGCCAGTTCGGGCAGTCCTCCATCACCTTCCTCGGACACCACGTCGCTCCACAGGGAGCCACCCCACTCCCCGCCAGGGTGGAGGCCGTTGCCAGTTTTCCTCGCCCCCGCACCGTACGGTCTCTACAGGAGTTCCTGGGCATGGTGAACTTTTACAACCGGTTCCTTCCCCATGCTGCCCACCTCATGCGCCCCTTGTACGAGGCCCTGCGGGGCAAGGTGCCCAAGGACGAGTTAGACTGGTCCTCGGAGATGGACAGCGCTTTTGGGGCTGCCAAGACCGTGCTAGCCAACGCTGCTGTGCTGGTGCACCCCTCTCCCACTGCCCCGGTCGCCCTCACGACAGACGCCTCTGACTATGCAGTGGGGGCGGTGTGCGAGCAGTGGGTGGGCGGGGCCTGGCAGCCACTGGCCTTTTTTAGCAAACAGCTCCGCGACAACGAGCGTAAGTACAGTACTTTCGACAGGAAACTGCTGGGTCTGTTCCTCGCCACTAGGCACTTTAGATTCCTGTTGGAAGGCCGCCAGTTCACTGCCTTTGTGGACCACAAGCCGCTAACGTTCTCCATGGCCAAAACCTCGGAGCCGTGGTCGGGACGTCAGCATCGGCAGCTATCAGCAATCTCCGAGTTAACCACGGACATTCAGCACGTGGCGGGCAAGGACAACTTTGTCGCCGACTGCCTCTCTAGGGCGGTCATCGGGTCCATCCACTTGGGACTTGATTATGCCGCCATGGCGGCAGACCAAGCCACAGACTCAGACATTCAGGACTACTGGACGGGCCCTACTGCACTGCAGCTGGAGGACTAAGGCTACCTGCCCGAACCCACCTTGACCCAGCTCACTTTGAGATCATGAGATGGCTTAAGGTGGAAGACAGAGTAAACCAGATAGGGATGTGCCTAGTTCACAGAATAGTGCACGGGGTAGTGCCAGTGTACTTTAACAACTACTTCAACCGAATCAGAGACACCCATGCATACCAAACTAGGCGCAGCTCAACTGACTTTGTGCCAGTCAGATTCAGGAGCTGTATGGGGAAGGAGTCATTTTCTGTATTCAGCAGCTATCTATTGGAACAGTCTGCCCAGTGACCTGAAAATCGTAGACAATGCCGTTAGATTCAAGTCCAGCCTGAAGACATGGCTCAAAAGGGACTATACTTGACCTAGACACTTAGCTTAAGGCACCCTTGCATGTTGTATGAGTCTGTTATGTATATAAATGTTAAATGGTATATGTGATGTGTTGTGATGTCACGTTTTGTATGATGCATGTATTAAGCATCACACTCCCCCACCCCCCTACAAGGACCACAATGGAAATAAGCTCTGAGCTTTTTTGTGTTTCATCCTTGGCAGTATATCCTGACTGTGCTCTTCTGTCACATGTTTATTTTTTATATTGTCAAATAAAGTCATTCATTCATTCATTCATGTGGTGTTCGACACAGCTACTGTAATGCCACTCTCCTCTGCGGCATCTCCACTGGCCAACCGCGCCCTATGGTGCCTACGGCCTGGCGGCGCCGGGTTTTTAACATGATCCACGGCCTTTCCCACCCAGGTGTGAAGGCCTCGACTAAGCTGGTGGGGGTCAAGTTTGTGTGGCCTGGCCTCCGGAAGGATGTTAGGACCTGGGCTGGCTCATGTGTGGCGTGCCAGCGCGCCAAGGTGCACCGCCATACCAAAGCCCATTTGGCACCGTTTATAGTGCCGGAGAGGCAGTTCGATCGCGTGAATGTGGACCTGGTGGGCCCCCTGCCCCCCTCCCGCGGATATACTCACCTCCTCACCATGGTGGACAGGACCACCAGGTGGCCGGAGGCTGTTCCACTGTCCTCCACTATGGCAGCGGAGGTGGCCCGGGCTTTCATCGGCTGCTGGGTGGCCCGTTTTAGCACACCAGGGGACATCACAAGCGACAGGGGCCCCCAGTTCACTTCGGAGCTCTGGACTGCAGTTGCAGAGCACCTGGGGGTGAAGATCCACCGCACTACGGCGTACAACCCGCAGGGCAACAGGCTTTGCGAGCGGTTCCATAGGGACATGAAGGCCGCTCTTCGGGCTGCCCTTACGGATGGCAACTGGGTTGACCGCCTCCCGTGGGTTTTACTTGGTCTTCGTTCTGCCCCCAAAAAGGACCTCCAGGCCTCGTCCGCCGAGCTGGTGTACGGCCAGCCGCTGCGGGTCCCTGGGGAGTTTCTTTCCGGAGGCCACAGCTTCCTGGTCCGTCGCCTCCCATCGAACAGTGTCCCGGGGTGTTGCCGATGCCCTTATTCCCATTCCAACATCCCGCCACTGCCTTCCCCAGTCCTACATCCCCAGGGACCTGCCATTGGCCAAATATGTGTTCATCCGGCACAACAGCCATCGGACCCCGCTGCAGCCCCCTTATGACAGGCCTTTCCGTGTCCTGGAGGCAGGCACTAAAAACGTTGTTGTGGACATGGGGGGCAGGCCGGAGCGGGTCACTATAGACCGTCTTAAGCCTGCCCACTTGGACAAGGACGAACCAGTTCAGTTGGCCCTACCCCCGCGGCGGGGGTGCCCCCCGGTTTCGGCTCAGACCCCTGCCCCGTCCTCTGTTCCGGCCTTGGCCCCTTCTGTGGCCCGGCCGCTGGTCCCACTTCTCTCCCTTAATCCCCCTCTGGTTAAGCGCAGTCGGTTTGGCCGCTTGATCCGTCCCCCTCCACGTTGACTATTTCATGCGGTAATCTGTTCACTGATGGACTGATCACTGGCTATTAATTAGTTGCAGTTTTTGTTTTGGTGAATTCTGGGGGGGCCTGTGTGGTCAGGGCCGCCTCAGGGGATGTGCGAGCAGTGCGGTCGCACAGGGCCTCGCGGGAAGGGGGGCCTCGCAAAAAAAAAAAATTTTAAGTTTAAATCTCGCGCAGGGCCTCGCATTTCTCCCAGGCGGCCCTGTGTGTGGTGACCTATATTAAGAGACATTCACCAAGGTGAATTGTGCCTTTAAGAGTGTGGGTTGTACTGGTTAGGGAAATGGTTAAATGACACTTCCGGTTCCGGGTGACGGTGGTTGTTATTGTAAATGCTATGTGCAGGATAAGTAAAGTACTCAACTCAACCTACGTCTCTGGCTCACTACTTTCTTATCGCCACAAGCCTATCAAACTTCAGGTACATAAGAAACTTCCTTTCAACCGAGGCAGCAAAGCTATATTTTCATTCAATGGTTCTTTCCCACATCACATACTGTTTGATAACCTGGTCCAATTCACATTCCACCATTCTGAAACCACTTCAATCACTTTACAAACAAGCAATACAAATTCTAGACAAGAAACCATTCAGGTACCATCATTGTCACATTCTAAAAAAATATAATCTACTCAGTTGGGAAAACCTGACCCTATATTATTTAAAACGTCTGTCTAGTTTTTAAAATAAAGTGTGGATTGGCTCCTCCTCCTTTGTCCGGTTTCATCAACCTCAAGTCTGCCTCAACCAGGAACACTAGAGGTGCGGCAAGGGGGGACTGTACAATCCCTTTAAAAAAAAGTTTATTTGGCCAGGCCGTCTTCTCATACAGAGCATCCCACCAATGGAACTCAATTCTTCAAACAATTAGAGTGTCCACATCATACCATTCATTCAAGTGCAGGGTTAGGGAATGGCTCATTGAAAACCAGAACTGTCAACACTGAGGTGTCTGTGTGTATATGTGTGTGTGTGGATATGGTGCGTCTGTCTATGTCTGGGTCTCTTAATATGTCATGATGTGCTCTGTCCTTGTGTCCATGACTGTATTGTGACCTGTATCCCTACTATGTCTATGTGCTTTTGTTGTGTTTTTATTCTAATGTTATTTATCTTGATTTTATTCTGTTTTTATTGCTAACCCTTTTTTTACACAGGATTTTAGCCTGTACCTTCTGGCAGGGGGACTGCCAATGGAAATTAGCCTTTTGGCTCAAATTGGGTGCATTTACATTTGTAAAATGTTTTATTAATGTACACTGTCCCCCTTGAACAAATAAAGTAAACCTAAACCTAACCTAAACCTAATTGCATGCTTTAGCAGAGGACAAGGAGCCTTCAGTCGACTCCTCCAGACATTAAGCACGCCCCTCACAACCCAAATGGAATGATAAAAAAAATATATTTATACTTATTTTCTTTTGCATTCAGGGGGGTAGTCGACTATTAGTCGACTATCGGGCCAATTTCGGCCAATCAAAGTCGACTATCCAAATCCTTAGTCGGGGACAGCCCTAATACTAGTATTTCACTGCTGCTACATTGAGCAGTATACTAGTATTTGACTGCTGCTACATTGAGCAGTATACTAGTATTTGACTGCATTACATTGAGCAGTATACTAGTATTTGACTGCTGCTACATTGAGCAGTATACTAGTATTTGACTGCTGCTACATTGAGCAGTATACTAGTATTTGACTGCTGCTACATTGAGCAGTATACTAGTATTTGACTGCTGCTACATTGAGCAGTATACTAGTATTTGACTGCTGCTACATTGAGCAGTATACTAGTATTTGACTGCTGCTACATTGAGCAGTATACTAGTATTTGACTGCTGCTACATTGAGCAGTATACTAGTATTTGACTGCTGCTACATTGAGCAGTATACTAGTATTTGACTGCTGCTACATTGAGCAGTATACTAGTATTTGACTGCTGCTACATTGAGCAGTATACTAGTATTTGACTGCTGCTACATTGAGCAGTATACTAGTATTTGACTGCTGCTACATTGAGCAGTATACTAGTATTTGACTGCTGCTACAGTACATTGAGCAGCACTGTGGTCTCGATTGCTTTCTCTCAACCCCTCCCCCAAAATTCCAGCAGTTAACCGCAGGTGTCTAACGTTAGTAATTGGAACTATAGGGATATAAGGGCTGAATTAGCGGCATCTCCTCAGCATCGAACGAAGGCAAGGGAGTTTTCCTGCGGGAGTCTCAGAGGAAGGAGGACCTGAAAGATCAGCCTACAGACAGCCAAATAGAACCTACACCTGAGAGATCACCCTACAGACAGCCAAGCAGAACCTTATTAACCTGAGAGATCACTCTACAGACAGCCAAGTAGAACCTTAACCTGAGAGATTACCCGACAGACGTCCAAGTAGAACCTTATTAACCTGAGAGATCACCTACAGACGTCCAAGTAGAACCTTATTAACCTGAGAGATCCCCCTACAGACGTCCAAGTAGAACCTTATTAACCTGAGAGATCACCTACAGACGTCCAAGTAGAACCTTAACCTGAGAGATCACCTACAGACAGCCAAGTAGAACCTGAACCTGAGAGATCACCTAGAGACGTCCAAGTAGAACCTTAACCTGAGAGATCACCTAGAGACGTCCAAGTAGAACCTTATTAACCTGAGAGATCACCTACAGACGTCCAAGTAGAACCTTATTAACCTGAGAGATCACCTAGAGACGTCCAAGTAGAACCTTATTAACCTGAGAGATCACCTAGAGACGTCCAAGTAGAACCTTATTAACCTGAGAGATCACCTAGAGACGTCCAAGTAGAACCTTATTAACCTGAGAGATCACCTACAGACGTCCAAGTAGAACCTTATTAACCTGAGAGATCACCTACAGACGTCCAAGTAGAACCTTATTAACCTGAGAGATCACCCTACAGACGTCCAAGTAGAACCTTATTAACCTGAGAGATCACCTACAGACGTCCAAGTAGAACCTTATTAACCTGAGAGATCACCTACAGACGTCCAAGTAGAACCTTATTAACCTGAGAGATCACCTACAGACGTCCAAGTAGAACCTTATTAACCTGAGAGATCACCTACAGACAGCCAAGTAGAACCTACACCTGATAGATCACTCTACAGTCGTCCAAGTAGAACCTTATTAACCTGAGAGATCACCTACAGACAGCCAAGTAGAACCTACACCTGAGAGATCACCCGACAGACAGCCAAGTAGAACCTTAACCTGAGAGATCACCCGACAGACAGCCAAGTAGAACCTACACCTGAGAGATCACCCTACAGACAGCCAAGTAGAACCTTATTAACCTGAGAGATCACCCTACAGACAGCCAAGTAGAACCTTATTAACCTGAGAGATCACCTACAGACGTCCAAGTAGAACCTGAACCTGAGAGATCACCTACAGACGTCCAAGTAGAACCTTATTAACCTGAGAGATCACCTACAGACGTCCAAGTAGAACCTTATTAACCTGAGAGATCACCTACAGACAGCCAAGTAGAACCTTAACCTGAGAGATCACCTACAGACGTCCAAGTAGAACCTTAACCTGAGAGATCACCTACAGACAGCCAAGTAGAACCTTAACCTGAGAGATCACTCTACAGTCGTCCAAGTAGAACCTTAACCTGAGAGATCACCTACAGACGTCCAAGTAGAACCTTAACCTGAGAGATCACCTACAGACAGCCAAGTAGAACCTTAACCTGAGAGATCACCTACAGACAGCCAAGTAGAACCTACACCTGAGAGATCAGCCTACAGACGTCCAAGTAGAACCTTAACCTGAGAGATCACCTACAGACAGCCAAGTAGAACCTTAACCTGAGAGATCACCTACAGACGTCCAAGTAGAACCTTAACCTGAGAGATCACCTACAGACAGCCAAGTAGAACCTTATTAACCTGAGAGATCACTCTACAGACGTCCAAGTAGAACCTTATTAACCTGAGAGATCACCTACAGACGTCCAAGTAGAACCTTATTAACCTGAGAGATCACCTACAGACGTCCAAGTAGAACCTTATTAACCTGAGAGATCACTCTACAGACGTCCAAGTAGAACCTTATTAACCTGAGAGATCACCTACAGACGTCCAAGTAGAACCTTATTAACCTGAGAGATCACCTACAGACGTCCAAGTAGAACCTTATTAACCTGAGAGATCACTCTACAGACGTCCAAGTAGAACCTTATTAACCTGAGAGATCACCTACAGACGTCCAAGTAGAACCTTATTAACCTGAGAGATCACCTACAGACGTCCAAGTAGAACCTACACCTGATAGATCACTCTACAGTCGTCCAAGCAGAACCTTATTAACCTGAGAGATCACCTACAGACGTCCAAGTAGAACCTTATTAACCTGAGAGATCACCTACAGACGTCCAAGTAGAACCTTAACCTGAGAGATCACCTACAGACGTCCAAGTAGAACCTTATTAACCTGAGAGATCACCTACAGACAGCCAAGTAGAACCTTATTAACCTGAGAGATCACCTACAGACAGCCAAGTAGAACCTTAACCTGAGAGATCACCTAGAGACGTCCAAGTAGAACCTTATTAACCTGAGAGATCACCTACAGACGTCCAAGTAGAACCTTATTAACCTGAGAGATCACCTACAGACGTCCAAGTAGAACCTTATTAACCTGAGAGATCACCTACAGACGTCCAAGTAGAACCTTATTAACCTGAGAGATCCCCTACAGACGTCCAAGTAGAACCTTATTAACCTGAGAGATCACCTACAGACGTCCAAGTAGAACCTTATTAACCTGAGAGATCACCTACAGACGTCCAAGTAGAACCTTATTAACCTGAGAGATCACCTACAGACGTCCAAGTAGAACCTTATTAACCTGAGAGATCACCTACAGACAGCCAAGTAGAACCTTATTAACCTGAGAGATCACCTACAGACGTCCAAGTAGAACCTTATTAACCTGAGAGATCACTCTACAGACGTCCAAGTAGAACCTTATTAACGAGAGATCACCTACAGACAGCCAAGTAGAACCTTAACCTGAGAGATCACCTACAGACGTCCAAGTAGAACCTTAACCTGAGAGATCACCTACAGACGTCCAAGTAGAACCTTATTAACCTGAGAGATCACCTACAGACGTCCAAGTAGAACCTTATTAACCTGAGAGATCACCTAGAGACGTCCAAGTAGAACCTTATTAACCTGAGAGATCACCTACAGACGTCCAAGTAGAACCTTATTAACCTGAGAGATCACCTACAGACGTCCAAGTAGAACCTTATTAACCTGAGAGATCACCTAGAGACGTCCAAGTAGAACCTGAACCTGAGAGATCACCTACAGACAGCCAAGTAGAACCTTATTAACCTGAGAGATCACCTACAGACGTCCAAGTAGAACCTGAACCTGAGAGATCACCTAGAGACGTCCAAGTAGAACCTTATTAACCTGAGAGATCACCTAGAGACGTCCAAGTAGAACCTTAACCTGAGAGATCACCTAGAGACGTCCAAGTAGAACCTTATTAACCTGAGAGATCACCTACAGACGTCCAAGTAGAACCTTATTAACCTGAGAGATCACTCTACAGACGTCCAAGTAGAACCTTATTAACCTGAGAGATCCCCCTACAGACGTCCAAGTAGAACCTTATTAACCTGAGAGATCACCTACAGACAGCCAAGTAGAACCTTATTAACCTGAGAGATCACCTACAGACGTCCAAGTAGAACCTTATTAACCTGAGAGATCACCTACAGACGTCCAAGTAGAACCTTATTAACCTGAGAGATCACCTACAGACAGCCAAGTAGAACCTTATTAACCTGAGAGATCACCTACAGACGTCCAAGTAGAACCTTATTAACCTGAGAGATCACCTACAGACGTCCAAGTAGAACCTTATTAACCTGAGAGATCACCTACAGACGTCCAAGTAGAACCTTATTAACCTGAGAGATCACCTACAGACGTCCAAGTAGAACCTTATTAACCTGAGAGATCACCTACAGACGTCCAAGTAGAACCTTATTAACCTGAGAGATCACCTACAGACAGCCAAGTAGAACCTTATTAACCTGAGAGATCACCTACAGACGTCCAAGTAGAACCTTATTAACCTGAGAGATCACCTACAGACGTCCAAGTAGAACCTTATTAACCTGAGAGATCACCTACAGACGTCCAAGTAGAACCTTATTAACCTGAGAGATCACCTACAGACGTCCAAGTAGAACCTTATTAACCTGAGAGATCACCTACAGACAGCCAAGTAGAACCTTATTAACCTGAGAGATCACCTACAGACAGCCAAGTAGAACCTTAACCTGAGAGATCACTCTACAGACAGCCAAGTAGAACCTTAACCTGAGAGATCACCTACAGACAGCCAAGTAGAACCTACACCTGAGAGATCACCTACAGACAGCCAAGTAGAACCTTATTAACCTGAGAGATCACCTACAGACAGCCAAGTAGAACCTTATTAACCTGAGAGATCACCTACAGACGTCCAAGTAGAACCTTATTAACCTGAGAGATCACCCGACAGACAGCCAAGTAGAACCTTAACCTGAGAGATCACCCGACAGACGTCCAAGTAGAACCTTAACCTGAGAGATCACCTACAGACAGCCAAGTAGAACCTTATTAACCTGAGAGATCACCTACAGACAGCCAAGTAGAACCTTAACCTGAGAGATCACCTACAGACAGCCAAGTAGAACCTGAACCTGAGAGATCACCTACAGACAGCCAAGTAGAACCTTAACCTGAGAGATCACCTACAGACAGCCAAGTAGAACCTTAACCTGAGAGATCACCCTACAGACAGCCAAGTAGAACCTTAACCTGAGAGATCACCCTACAGACAGCCAAGTAGAACCTTATTAACCTGAGAGATCCCCCTACAGACGTCCAAGTAGAACCTTCACCTGAGAGATCACCTACAGACGTCCAAGTAGAACCTTCACCTGAGAGATCACCTACAGACGTCCAAGTAGAAACTTATTAACCTGAGAGATCACCTACAGACGTCCAAGTAGAACCTTCACCTGAGAGATCAGCCTACAGACGTCCAAGTAGAACCTTATTAACCTGAGAGATCACCTACAGACGTCCAAGTAGAACCTTAACCTGAGAGATCACTCTACAGACGTCCAAGTAGAACCTTAACCTGAGAGATCACTCTACAGTCGTCCAAGTAGAACCTTCACCTGAGAGATCACCTACAGACAGCCAAGTAGAACCTACACCTGAGAGATCACCTATAGATAAATAAAATATTTTAAATAAAACGTTACTTATTCAATTGCTTACTCTAACTCAATGATGATGATGATGATGATGATGATGACGATGATGATGATGATGATGATGATGATGATGATGATGATGATGATGATGATGATGATGATGATGATGATGACGTTTGGGCTTTTGCTCTCACCTGGGAGCAAGAGTCGTGTCGTTACCCTGGAGTATTTCACCCTTTCCTCCATCCTAATTGTCTTGATTGCTCTGATTAACGCCTGCTGTGTATTGTTTGTGCCCCTTCATAATGTTCTCTGTATGCTCTTCCTTGTCAGTTGTTCACTGAACCAGACGTGAGTACTTTACCTGAAGCATTGGTTATCGCTCCCACTTGGAGGGTAATTATGACACCGCGGTCTGTGTCGTGCTTGTTATTATTGTATTCGTTATTATTATCCTAGTGTATTTCTTATGTAGAGAATTGTGGAGACTGAGTTGTCTCGCCCTTCGTTCCTACCTCATTTAGTGTTTGTTATCTCGTTTTGGAGGCTACTGTCTCCCCTTTTCTTTCCCATTTTCAAAGTGTTTGTTTTCGTGTTTTGCTCCGTGTTTTACAATAAAAATACTGTTATTGTGAAAGAGCAACCATTGCATTCTGACTCCTTTGTTCTACTCTGCGCATGGGTCCAACACACCTACCCCATCGTAACAGTTTCATCCTCTTAGTCTGAACACCTCACCTTCCCTACAACACGACCCCTCTTAGTCTGAACACCTCACCTCCCCTACAACATGACCCCTCTTAGTCTGAACACCTCACCTTCCCTACAACACGACCCCTCTTAGTCTGAACACCTCACCTTCTACAACACGACCCCTCTTAGTCTGAACACCTCACCTTCTACAACACGACCCCTCTTAGTCTGAACACCTCACCTTCCCTACAACACGACCCCTCTTAGTCTGAACACCTCACCTTCTACAACACGACCCCTCTTAGTCTGAACACCTCACCTTCCCTACAACACGACCCCTCTTAGTCTGAACACCTCACCTTCTCTACAACACGACCCCTCTTAGTCTGAACACCTCACCTTCCCTACAACACGACCCCTCTTAGTCTGAACACCTCACCTTCTACAACACGACCCCTCTTAGTCTGAACACCTCACCTCCCCTACAACATGACCCCTCTTAGTCTGAACACCTCACCTTCCCTACAACACGACCCCTCTTAGTCTGAACACCTCACCTTCCCTACAACACGACCCCTCTTAGTCTGAACACCTCACCTTCTACAACATGACCCCTCTTAGTCTGAACACCTCACCTTCCCTACAACACGACCCCTCTTAGTCTGAACACCTCACCTTCTACAACACGACCCCTCTTAGTCTGAACACCTCACCTTCTACAACACGACCCCTCTTAGTCTGAACACCTCACCTTCTACAACACGACCCCTCTTAGTCTGAACACCTCACCTTCTACAACACGACCCCTCTTAGTCTGAACACCTCACCTTCTCTACAACACGACCCCTCTTAGTCTGAACACCTCACCTTCTACAACACGACCCCTCTTAGTCTGAACACCTCACCTTCTACAACACGACCCCTCTTAGTCTGAACACCTCACCTTCTACAACACGACCCCTCTTAGTCTGAACACCTCACCTTCTACAACACGACCCCTCTTAGTCTGAACACCTCACCTTCTACAACACGACCCCTCTTAGTCTGAACACCTCACCTTCTCTACAACACGACCCCTCTTAGTCTGAACACCTCACCTTCTACAACACGACCCCTCTTAGTCTGAACACCTCACCTTCTACAACATGACCCCTCTTAGTCTGAACACCTCACCTTCTCTACAACATGACCCCTCTTAGTCTGAACACCTCACCTTCTCTACAACATGACCCCTCTTAGTCTGAACACCTCACCTTCTCTACAACACGACCCCTCTTAGTCTGAACACCTCACCTTCCCTACAACACGACCCCTCTTAGTCTGAACACCTCACCTTCTCTACAACACGACCCCTCTTAGTCTGAACACCTCACCTTCCCTACAACACGACCCCTCTTAGTCTGAACACCTCACCTTCCCTACAACACGACCCCTCTTAGTCTGAACACCTCACCTCCCGCCCGCCTGACAGACAGACAGACAGACAGACAGACAGACAGACAGACAGACAGACAGACAGACAGACAGACAGACAGACAGACAGACAGATAGATAGATAGATAGATAGATAGATCTCACATAGCTCACACAATATACAGACATTGACAGTTTCTCTTTCGTTCAGTTATGTCTGCATCATGAATTAAGCACATGATAAAAATTCAAGTAAATCATATCTACCAATAAAACGTGATGAGATAAAAGCAGGTGTATAAAAGAGGTGTATAAAAACAGATTTATAAAACAGGTATAAAAACAGGTGTATAAAAACAGATGTATAAAAACAGGTGTATAAAAACTGATTTATAAAACAGGTATAAAAACAGGTGTATAAAAACAGATGTATAAAAACAGGTGTATAAAAACTGATTTATAAAACAGGTATAAAAACAGGTGTATAAAAATAGATGTATGAAAACAGATTTATAAAACAGGTATAAACAGGTGTATAAAAACAGATGTATAAAAACAGCACTCAAGTTCAGCACTGCTAGATGAACAACACCACTGGACCCTTAGCTGCCAGAGTTGTTTCCCCTCCTGCTGACTTGTTGTACACAATTTGGTAAGTCGCTTTGGACAGATATGTCAGGTACAGGGATGAGGAAGGGATTTGACATTTGCGGGTGTTTTAATTGTTCAAATCAAATCAAATCAGCTAAATGACTAAATGTAAAGGTTTATCACAAATTCACTGCGCACTGTGAAACCTCTGCACCCCAGGAAGAGTCCATGCACTCGATTAGATTAGATTCAATTAGATAAAAATGTATTGTCATTATACAGCACGAGTACAACGACAAGAAGACTTGCACCCAGTGCTGCTGTAATTATCCCCAGATTACAGCGTGACGTTATGGCCCATGGTGCCTGATTATTATTCATTATTCTGGATGTGGTCGGCCCTGCCTGGCTGTAGCCTCATTTCACCTCTTAGCGTAGACAGGCAGAACGATCAGATCCACGCCTCGCCCCTCCAGTCACAAGACCTAGTGTATAAATAGATGACTGTTCCCGTTCCTCGAGGTCAAGGGTTAGGGTTACTCAAGGGTAGGGGTGGAAAGGTACACATATCCGTACCGAACCGTTTCAGTACTGGACCTAAGGTTCAGTACGGCTGTGTACCAAACGAATACAATGATACGACCACTAACGAACGCACGTGCAGAACTTTTTCTTTACGTGCAGAATTTAATTCAAAACTCGATTATTAATTTCAATATAGAATATTCGTTGACAGCCCTACAAGTACAATTCGTTACTGCACACTACATCACCCCTGAGTGGAACATGGAAAGCCAAACTTTCCCCCACTGTACCGAAAACCCGTACCGAACCGTGACTTCAAAACCGAGGTACGTACCGTACCGTGGCCACCTACTCAAGGGCCATACCTGCACTAGCCGTGATCGACAGCTAACCGGCGATGTAGCCTTCATTCTAGGGTATAGGACGGGGAGGAATATCCATTATAGAAAAATAGCAGCTCGGTCTCTCTGTGTGAATCATATTTTGGTCTCCCCCCCCCCCCCCCCCCTCTGTTGAACTCAAACTCCAGGCTGTTTCCTGTCTTCGACGTCTGGACCTCCAGACTCGCTGACGCCACGTCACAGCCTGATTTCCAAACCTTTAAGCCATCGTCAGCTGTTTATCCCCTCTGCTCAGGGGCTCAAGTGGCAGACGAGTGGAGGGATGGAGGGAGGGAGGGATGGAGGGATGGATTTCTTCAGCGATGGATAGGTTCTCATTCCTGCAGCTCAGCGCAAAGGATGAGGCCAGTGTACTGTCAACATCACCCCTGTCCTCCACCACCTCCACCCGCAACTTTGACCTCCTCCTCCTCCTCCTCCTCCTCCTCCTCCTCCTCCTCCACACCTCTACCTCTCTGACCTCCTCCTCCTCCTCCTCCTCCTCCTCCTCCTCCTCCTCCTCCACACCTCTACCTCTCTGACCTCCTCCTCCTCCTCTCCTCCTCCTCCTCCTGCTCCTCCTCCACCTCTCCTCCTCCTCCACCACCTCCTCTACCTCTCTGACCTCCTCCTCCACACCTCTACCTCTCTGACCTCCTCCTCCTCCGCACCTCTACCTATCTGACCTCCTCCTCCTCCGCACCTCTACCTATCTGACCTCCTCCTCCACCACCTCCTCTACCTCTCTGACCTCCTCCTCCACCTCCACCTCTCTGACCTCCTCCTCCTCCGCACCTCTACCTATCTGACCTCCTCCTCCTCCACCTCCACCTCTCTGACCTTCTCCTCCTCCTCCACACCTCTACCTATCTGACCTCCTCCTCCTCCACCTCCACCTCTCTGACCTTCTCCTCCTCCTCCACACCTCTACCTATCTGACCTCCTCCTCCTCCACCTCCACCTCTCTGACCTTCTCCTCCTCCTCCACACCTCTACCTCTCTGACCTCCTCCTCCTCCACCTCCTCCTCCTCCTCCTCCTCCACACCTCTACCTCTCTGACCTCCTCCTCCACCACACCTCTACCTCTCTGACCTCCTCCTCCTCCTCCACCACCTCTACCTCTCTGATCTCCTCCTCCTTCATCACCTCTACCTCTCTGACCTCCTCCTCCTCCTCCACCACCTCTACCTCTCTGACCTCCTCCACCACCTCTACCTCTCTGACCTCCTCCTCCTCTCTGACCTCCTTCTCATCCACCACCTCTACCTCTCTGACCTCCTCCTCCTCCTTGTAGCATTTCCAAGCTGGACTTTACTTCAGACAAATTGAACTCCGTGAGACTGATGGCCATGGTGCGGTATGCCAACTATTTATTGACACAAGTTCACCATTAGACACCGTAAGAGCTGAAAGTGGAAACAGACATACAGTCATTTGTTTATCCAGAACACGTTTCCATAGAAAGGTGTAGCACTGGCTAGCATCTTAGCTAGTTCAGCTCAATACATAAATTATGAAGATTGCAAATATAACACAAATAACACAATCCATAAATAAACACATACCTCTTCGCCTTCCAACTAGGTGCTAAACAAGGTAAAAAGGGGGGTTTCCTTCACGAACAGTTATATAAATGAGAGATATCCGTTATTTACGTTAGTACTCTCTCTCGTCCACCATTTCTCTGAACCTGAAAAGGTAACCGGTGTCACGATCGGGGCTCGAGCCTTCCTCTGTCGTCAGCCTGACGTGCCCATACATGGGCTTCCTGCTGGAGCGGTCCCGCGCTGCCAGATGAGGAGCAATCAGCGCGGCTGCAAGGGATTCCCTCATCAAGCGGTCCCTATATCATCTGGCAGATCCTGTCATCCGGCGTCGCAGTGTTAAACTGCCTACCTAGGTACGACGACTCTACCTGAAGACCTGCTGTATCTACTTCTGTTGTATCCCTTCTCTAACCTCCTGTCTCTTGTGCCCCAGGACCCCCGCTCCAGTGCCCTTCCTGCCTGGACGTCTCGCGCCTAACAAGGAGTACCCCTACTCTCTCTCAGCGACACAAGACCTGTGTCTCCTGCCTACAGCTGCATTGGAAGTGCACCAGTTCTCATTCCCCCCCAAGAACATTATAACCCCTGTCTATCGCACATTCCTGTTATAACTCTGCCTGTTTGTGGAAGAACAATTAAAGAACCCTAAACTGCTCCATTCTCTCTCCTCCTGTTGTTGCTATTGGGAACCGCAAAAACCCCTATCCTCACAACCGGATATCGTTGTTACGGAAGAGTATCCACAGCGCGAGGGGAACTACCAGTATTTTCAAAATAAAAGACAGCAAAAAACAATTCCACGTAAAATCAAGTCTAACGTTATAAACAGAGGAATTTGGTTCTTTACACTCCCATCAAATCATTGGTGTTTCAAATATTGTCGGAAACCATGCATAAGCAAACACAATGATTTCTCCATAAACCATAAGCAATAACCAAAAAATATGGTATTAAAGTTTTGTCAAACACTTCAGACAAAATCAAATCAAATACATCTTTAAGAGATGCAAGGGTGCGTTACTTAGTAAACATCTAGTCACTTAGACATATTGTCACTCTCCTAACCAGACCATCTCTATCCACTATAGTTTTAGAAACTCCTAATCTCCATTCATTTCTCAGCAGATCATCATCTTTCATCATCACTATATCACCTATCTGGAGGTTTCTCTTTGGCGTGTGCCAGCGTTGCCTGATGGCGATAGTAGGTAAATGGGGGAGATAGATCCACACGCTCTGGAGGGAGATCGGCCATTCTTTGTTCTTCTGTGTCTCTCCTGAGCCTTCTGCAGGTCACACATTGACGGAGATGAGATGCCACGACCCAACCAAACCCTAAGATCCAGTAGCCCTTTGATCTGATCTTGTTTGTGGTCATTCATTTACCGTGATGTTTAGCCTTTTCATGGCAGTGTGTGATGATCATCTTCATGATGTGATGTTCCTTTGGAATGATCGCAGGGTGTTTGACGGCATGGGGAAGATTGGAGTCACAGAGCCTTCCTCCCACCTTGATTACACCATCCTTGATCGCAGGGTGTTTGACTGCATGGGGGAGATTGGAGTCACAGAGCCTTCCTCCCACCTTGATTACACCATCCTTGTCTAGAGAGGGGTTAAGGCGATGCAACTTGTTATTGAGTGGCAGCCGAGAGCCTTTCTTCAGTAACTTCAGTTCCTCTGGATATGTTTGTCTCTGTAGGTCTTTGATTATGAGGCACTCCACGTCCTCTCGTTCCATTACTGTGGAGAGACCATTTGACTTCACTTTCTTGATGCCGTTCTTTAGTTTGTCTAGGAACAGGATGTCATCCTGGGAGACATCCTCCTTGGCATCCTTGAAGTCAGACTCCAGAACGCGAATGGCATCTGCAGGGGTGACTGGTGGGAGCTCTTTGACCACGATCCGGAAGCATTCTCTCGCCTGGCTTGGAGTGTCAAGGCGCGGTGAAGAGCACCCCACAATGCTCCATCCTAAATTGGTTCGAACTGCATAAGGTTCATCGTTTCCTCCTGATATTACTTGCCTTGGTGCCATGGCCCTTGAACAGTCATATCCTATCAAAAGACCAACCTCACAATCCTGTAGCGGGGGAATCTCGTCTACGACTGTGGAGAGATGATTCCATTTCTTGGCCGTTTCCTTTGTTGGAATGTGGGTGCGGTTCACCGGTATGCAATCCTTGGTATAGGCAGGAGGAAGATCGATGTGCAGGGAGGAGCTGTAACCTCGTACACGAAGCCCTGAGACTCTTTGGCTTTTGACTATTGTTTCTCGTCCTATCATGGTAGTTAACTTCAGTTTAACTGGACAGGAGTCTGCCTTTAGAGTGTTACTGACTTCCTGGTCGACGAAAGTGGTGTCACTTTGTGTGTCCAACAGGGCATAGACCAGTTTTTCCGTTCCTGGCGTGTTCCTTGAGGACACCCACACAGGCACAATCATCGACATGTTGGTGGCTTGTCCTGCTCCAGCAGTAGTGACTGCCAGTGAAGTTGCGGCAGCCTCTGTTTGAACAGCTTTGCTTTGGGAAATGTTTTCCCGTGGTGCAGGCCTTTCCTTTCTCACATAGCTGTCATCATGAAGACAAGTGGGATGTTTACCTTCGCAGGTGTCGCAGGAATGTCGATGACGGCAGTCCTTGGCACTATGACCGAATATCGTGCAGCCATAGCAGAGCTTATTTTCCTTCACAAATTCCTGTAGCTCCGCCAGAGTCTTTGCGATGAACTTGGGACATCCATGTAGACTGTGTTGATTGTCCTGACAGAACACACAAGGGGGCTTTACATTTCCCTTGGCTGGTATTTGCCTGTCACTGTCGGCCTCAGTTTGAGTACTGAGAACACACGCTTTGTTCCTGTTGGGGTCCCTGTTGTTTCGTTTTTCTGTGCTGGACTCAAGGGTGCGGAAAGCAAGCGATCGGAAGTCCTTGAAGCTGGGGAACTATTGAGTCCTGTTCAAGGCTTCGGTAGTCTTTCTGTTCCAGCGTGACATTGCCCAGTCTGGCATCTTTTGGATTAGCCTTCTATTCTCTTCACAGTCATTCAATATTTCGAGACTCTTCACATGCCTCATTGCGTCTTGACAGGCGTTTAAGAAGTCTGAAAAGTCTCTTAGTCCCTCTGCATCCTTTGGTTGTATTCTTGGCCAATCTGCGAGCCTGTCTCTAAAGGCTCTCTGTACAACGAAGTGGTTTAGTTTGTCCCACACGTCCTTGTAGGCTTCGCTGTCATTTCTATAGAAGGTTCCTTCCAGGGTTTTACGAGCAGGGCCCCCTACATACTTCCTCAAATAATAAAGTTTATCAGCAGATGAGACGGCTCTTGTGTCAATGAGTGACATAAATGAGGCTTTCCACTCAAGGAACTGGATAGGATCTCCATTAAATACAGATGGCTCTGGAACTGGAAGTCTATTTAGAGCTATGCTATCTTGGGAGGCCTTGGCTAGGGATGATACATTTACATCATTCGACAAGGTTGTGATGTTGGGGGGTTGTCTGCTTGCCGCAGAGGAAGCATAGTGAATTCCTTTGGGACTATTTGAGTGGACGCTGCCTTCCTGTGTGTAAACTTGCAGCCTGGCCCGGGCTGTCTTCACGTCCTTCTCTGCCTGTAGGCGTACAAGCTCGCGCTTCTCAACTGCAAGCTGCTTTCTTTGTTGCCCCTCTAAATCTTCTAGCTTGCGCTTCTCAACTGCAAGCTGCTTTCTTTGTTGCCCCTCTAAATCTTCTATTTTCTCTGTTTGCTTCCTTTCTTCCAGCAACCCTTCATACTCCACCTCCTTAGCGGCAAGATCTGCCGCAGCGTCCACCAGTTTGACTGTCATAAGTGATGAATGATTTGTGACTCACTCTCGAGACAGTGGATCCATAGATGGACCGAGCATAGCTGCCTTTAAGCAGTTCTTTGAGACAACATTGTACTTGTTCTCCATCGAATTCTTCTTCAATGTAAAAAATCCTCTCATAGACAACTTTCTTAATCTCTGTTGTAACTGCCTCACATGTATCGATGCAGCTTCTCAGTTCAACTGATGGTGTGTTGTGACCTCGTATTTCAAGGTAGGCGCTCAACACAGCCTCTTTCTCTTTCTCCAGAGCTTCGGACATTCGTTTTCTTTCCTTCCTCTGTGCCTCTTCTTGTTGCTTTTCAAGCATTTTAGGGGTTGGATACCTTATTCGGCCTGAGCGTCGGAGGTGGTCCTCGCCGTCCTCTTGACTTTGACCTTTGAGGCTATTTAGGATTTCTTTTTTGTTTAGAATTTCCTTCTCTATACGTTCCATCTCAGTAGTTTCTAGCGTTTGTTCGAGAGCCACCTCAAGCTTACTAATTTTAAGTTGTAGGCTATCTATTTGATTTTCCAGCTCTAATTGTGGAGAAAGGTGCTCAGTCTCTGCTTGCTCCATTTTTAAATATGCAAAATTAAATCTGATCTGAATAATAAACCGTTGTTTGTACTATTACTATAAAAGATCAAATATACCTTACTATTTTTTACTGCACAAAGAATCCTAATTATTTATACCACTCAGAGAGAATCAAAACCTAACACATGTGCTGAATGATGAATATTATAAACATTTCCTTTCATTCCCGTGAATACCCAGTTATGTTACAATTTAGACTGCACATAGTTATCCATAGAAGCATTTTACAGTCAAAGGCGACCAGGTAGTACAGTAGTTATAATCACAGTGCAAAAACAAGGTTTCTATATAACTACCTTTACATTTACATTTACATTTAGTCATTTAGCTGACGCTTTTATCCAAAGCGACTTACAAGTTCTGTACGACAAGCCATCAGGAAGGGCACAACTCTGGAGGGTACCTTAGAATTCTGCATTAAATTAAGAAAAATTATAATCATAGTGCAAAAAAAACAAGGTTTCTATATAAATCACTTTAGTGTGGAGGGTACCTTAGAATTAAGAAAGGTTATATTATCGTACTTGGCCATCGAGATATACCTCATCTCATGTACCTATTGTACTCCATCAACGAAAACAAAAATACGCCCATCACCTGCCGGGCCCCGCCCCTATAGAGGCGTGCTCTATAAGATACTCGGCATGGTCACCAAACACTCTTCCTCTATTTTCGTTTCCAAATCGGTCGCAAGGCGCCTTATGTAACTAGTTGGTATGAAAAGATTAGAGAAATTGCATAATGTTGAATGCTTACCGGAGGGTTGCTTACCCCTGGAATCTTCAAGGCATGTTTCAGCAACACGTCGGGCCTATTCTGATGTTTCCTCGTCTGGTGGCAGCAGGACAAGGAGCAGCGTGCAAGGTTTGGCTATCGAGCCGGCTTGTACACAGGTAGGCCCTGTGTCATCAGGCATTGATGTTGGTGTTAGTAATGCTGTGGAGTGTGTTTCGGCGCCAGGGGCGAGGTGGCTTGGTGAACGTTCCACTGCAGTGGACGATTTCCTGGCTGTCCTGGAGCATGCTGCTTACACTAATGCTACTAATGCTACTGCTAATGCTAATGTTGATGCTGAAATGGGTCGTTGTTCTAATATTCCCCGCCGCGGGACGTTGCCGCTTTTCCCTCCTCTTGCCCGGTTCATTGATGAAGGTCAGTCGGTTGCTAATGTGGGGGGTTTCGCTGAGTCTTATTTACCTTTTTTACGGGTAAAAGGGCTAACAACAGGGTGCAGGCCGGGTGTACCGTGGCTACGTAGCCAGGTAGCTTTGATCCTGTGTCCCGGCGGGGATGAACGATGTCCCACCCGGCCGATGCTTGAGAGCGAATCGGCTCGGAGGGTGGCAGTATGGACGGATGAGTGGTATACTGCTGCAGGATGGTTTGTAGCGGCGGCCAGTGTTATGGCTCAGCTGGCTATTTTCCTATCCACATTGGCATCGGGTAGTGGGGCTATGGGTCCAGCCGACATTGTAAACATGTTGCATGTTTGTGGTGTTATAGAGATCTTGACTCAGTCGCAAGCTATAACTGCGGGGAGGATTAGGATGCTATCAACGTTTGTTGTTAGGCATGTCTGGTTGGAGCACTCTCCTCTTGGGGAAGAGGATAGGTTTTCTCTCCTCATGACTCCTTTTTCCACGGAAGGACTTTTTGGTCGTTCTGTGGAGGCGCAGGCGGTTGTTGATCTGGGTCCCACACCGCCTCACGCTGTGCAGCCAGAGGTTGGAGCACGGCCTCGTCAACGACTGTGGCGAGGCCCTCGACAGGCGGCCATGTTTCCCCCGCCAGTGGTACCCTGGGCGGAGAGTCAACGGGGATCTACAAGGCCGACAGCCTTGGCGGCCGAGGGATCGGCCATTTTGGATGTATTCGGCTTGGATAATACAAGCCGTCGTCATTCTGCCGCGAGCAGCCTGCTCCCCGTTCAGTCAGACCTATACTGGATCTGTCCGCGTTCAATCGGTTGATTGTAGCAAGACCGTTCAGGATGTTGACCGTCAAACTCCTTCTGCTTTCTGTCAGAAGGGGAGACTGGTTCACCTCCATAGACCTGAAGGATGCGTATTTTCACATCCCGATTTTCCCTCCTCACAGGAAGTTCCTGCGGTTCCTGTTTCAGGGCGTAGCGTACGAGTACCAGAGGTTGCCGTTCGGCTATTCTCTGGCTCCCCGCACATTCACCAAGTGCGTAGCGACTGCGCTGGAGCCTCTATGTCGTCGGGGAATACGGGTTCTATTCTATCTCGACGACATTCTACTCCTCAGTCGTTCGGAGGAGGTTGCCAGGTCTCATACCAGGCTGGTGGTGGAATTCCTCACCAGGCTGGGTTTTGCTGTGAACTGGAAGAAGAGTACGCCTCTTCCCAGTCAACAGGTGGAGTACTTGGGCTTGACGTTGAGGTCAAGGCCCATGATTGTAACCCTCTCGGAGCAGCGGCGGGTGTCTATCCTTCGCGCGCTCGGGGGTTTCCGTCTGGGAGGGACGGTCACGGCACTGCAAGTGATGCGCCTGCTCGGTATGATGGCATCTGCACACACGGTGGTTCCTCTTGGCCTCCTCTTCATGAGGAGGATACAGAGGTGGTTTTTCTCTATGGGAATAGATCCGGTGAGGGACAAATGGAAACGGTTGATCTCGCCCATTGGAGGAGGCTGGGTATCCTCACCATTGGGGTCCCCATGGGCAGCAGGCGCTCACACCTCATGGTCTTCACCGACGCCTCTCTCACGGGTTGGGGAGGGACGTGTCGGATCCACGCAGTGAGGGGCAGCTGGACGAAGGTCCGTGCTGGCCGTCTACCCCGCACATCAATGTGTTGGAATTGAAGGCGGTCCTCCTGGTCCTCAAACGGTTCCACCACCTGTTGGTAGGCGAGCACGTTATGGTCAGGACGGACAGTATGACGGCAGCGGCGTATATCAATAGGCAGGGTGGGACTCGTTCCATCCGCCTGCACCGGGCGGCGGTCAAACTTTGGCTGTGGGCATCTCGCAGGCTGCGCAGTCTGAGGGCGCTCCACGTCCCTGGTGCAGAGAATGTGGGAGCGGATATGATGTCTCGGGGCGGTCCTCGTTACGACGAGTGGGAACTCCGCCCCGACATAGTCAGGCAGATCTGGGATCGTTTCGGGGAGGCCTCGTAGATCTGTTTGCGAGCCGGCGCTCTCACAAGTGCCCCTTTTGTGGTTCTCGGTCAGTCGAGCAGATCATCCCCCCTTGGGGGTGGATGCCTTCTCGATCTTTCCATCGCCGCCCGGTCTTCTGTACGCCTTTCCTCCTGTACAGCTGTTGGGTCAGCTGTTGGAGCGGATACGGAGGGAGCGCAGGACGGTGATCCTGGTTGCGCCAGACCGGGGCACGGCAGTGTGGTTCCCGGTCTTGATCCAGCTACTGGTCGCTCCGCCTTGGGTTATTCCTTGGTCTGCGACGGCCCTCTCTCAGCAACACGGGTCGCTGTTCCAGTACCCGGTGTTGAGCCAACGCCTGTTGGTGTGGCTGGTGGGAGGGTAAGTCTGGAGAGGATGGACCCTTCTGTGGTTAATACCATCCGGAATGCGCATGCTCCCTCCACTGTCGCGCTTTACGCGGGCAGATGGCGTATGTTCCAAGAGTGGTGTAAGGCGGGGGGCCGGGACCCAGTCTCCTGCCCCCTGGATGCTGTCCTTGGTTACCTCCAGTCTCTCCTTGGTAGACTGTCGGCTTCGACGGTGAGGGTATATGCAGCAGCTATATCCTCCTATCATGAGGGGTTTGAGGGGGATGTCTTGTTCAGCCACCCTCTTGTGAAGCGTTTCCTGCTTGGCGCTCGACGCGTTAAGCCGGTGCAACGCTCTTTGGCTCCGAGTTGGGATCTTCAATTGGTCCTCGGTCGGTTGTCCTTGGCCCCGTTTGAGCCGCTTGAGCAAGCGCCGTTGGGACGGCTGTCTTTCAAGACCGCGTTCTTGCTGGCTGTCACCTCCGCTAAACGCGTGGGTGAGCTCTGTGCTCTTTCGGTACATCCAGAGTGCCTGTCTTTTCGTTCCGATTGCGGTGCCACTCTGCAGCCTAATCCTGCTTTCGTGCCTAAAAATATCCGGAGTTCCTTCCGCTCCAGGGATATTGTGGTTCAGGCGTTTCATCCGCCTCTTCACGCTAGTGAGTTAGATGCGGGCCCCGCCTCTTCACGCTAGTGAGTTAGATGCGGGCCTTCACCTGTCATGTCCGGTCCGTGCTTTGGGAATTTACCTCAGCCGTACTCAGGACCTCAGGGTTACCGATCAGCTTTTTGTCTGTCACGGTGGTTCTCGTGCCGGTAAGGCACTATCGAAACAGCGCCTGTCCCATTGGTTGTGCGAGGGCATTGCCCTCTGCTACACGTTGGCCGGGCTGGATCCCCCTGGGGGCGTCAGGGCGCACTCCACTCGTGGGGTGGCTGCCTCTGCCGCTCTGTTGGGTGGGGCCTCGGTGGAGGACATCTGTGCTGCAGCTTCATGGTCCTCCCCGGGCCCCTTTGTAAGGTTTTACCTCATGGACATGACCGGGGGTTCTGTCTCCCAGGCGGTTCTGGGGTCTGTGGCCTTTCCTGCTTCCCGTCCTTTGGTAGGGTAGCAGGAGTGTGTGGGTATGGGCCACAGTGTGTTGGGTCACACGTGGTTCCGCCTGTGCTGTGTGTTCAAGGGGTTCTAGTTCCCTCTTGCTCGTACTCGGGTGGAGTTGACTGCGCCCCCCCTTCATTAGGAAGGATGGGGTGACGGGACTCCCCAACCCCTTGATGTGGGCTTACGGGTCCTCAGGGGGTACATCTGTCGGGCCTCGCGTCCGCTCTACCCCATATCTCGATAGGCTTAAGAGCGCGATGGCCAAGTACGATAATATAACGGTAGATGGTTGTATATAACCTAGTTATATGAGTACTGGCTAAGCGTCCCGCTCTTAAGCGGCCCTGAGTTCCCTTGGGAAATCTTTTCCTGGAAACAGGTTTTTTTGTTTTTGTTTGGTGACCATGCCGAGTATCTTATAGAGCGCGCCTCTATAGGGGCGGGGCCCGGCAGGTGATGGGCGTATTTTTGTTTTCGTTGATGGAGTACAATAGGTACATGAGATGAGGTATATCTCGATAGGCTTAAGAGCGGGACGCCTAGCCAGTACTCATATAACTAGGTTATATACAACCATCTGTCGTTCTTAATTGTTGACTTCGATTTCTTCTTCAAACTGTCAATGTGAGCATCAATTGTTCTTACTGAAGATGAATTGTTCCTTTTTAATGAAGTAATTGTTCCATACCTCTGTCTGACCGTCGCATTAAACCTCCAGCCAGCTATGAATGTTCTTGTTGAAGATGAGTTGTACCTTTTTTAATGAAATAATTGTTCCTTTTCCTTTGTCTGACCGTCGCATCAAACCTTTAGCCAGCTATCATCACGTGAAGTCCTTTTGTCTACAAGACCCATGGAATGGCGCCGAGTTGCTTGATGAATTGTCCGTTGTCCGTTGTCCCTCGTGAGTAGCAACTCAGCCCCGTGGTACGTCGTCGTAAACCAGGCTTCCTCGGTGCAGCGGCGCGGCAGGGATGATGAGGGGCCAGAGCTCTTACTGTAGCATTTCCAAGCTGGACTTTACTTCAGACAAAATTAACTCCTTGAGACTGATGGCCATGGTGCGGTATGCCAACCATTTATTGACACAAGTTCACCATTAGACACCGTAAGAGCTGAAAGTGGAAACAGACATACAGTCATTTGTTTATCCAGAACACGTTTCCATAGAAAGGTGTAGCACTGGCTAGCATCTTAGCTAGTTCAGCTCAATACATAAATTATGAAGATTGCAAATATAACACAAATAACACAATCCATAAATAAACACAAATCCTCTTCGCCTTCCAGCTAGGTGCTAAACAAGGTAAAAAGGGGGGTTTCCTTCACGAACAGTTATATAAATGAGAGATATCCGTTATTTACGTTAGTACTCTCTCTCGTCCACCATTTCTCTGAACCTGAAAAGGTAACCGGATATCGTTGTTACGGAAGAGTATCCACAGCGCGAGGGGAACTACCAGTATTTTCAAAATAAAAGACAGCAAAAAACAATTCCACGTAAAATCAAGTCTAACGTTATAAACAGAGGAATTTGGTTCTTTACACTCCTCCTCCTCCACCTCTCTGACCTCCTCCACCACCTCTACCTCTCTGACCTCCTCCTCCTCTCTGACCTCCTCCTCATCCACCACCTCTATCTCTCTGACCTCCTCCTCCTCCTCTACCTCTCTGACCTCCTCCTCCTCTCTGACCTCCTCCTCATCCACCACCTCTATCTCTCTGACCTCCTCCTCCTCCTCCTCCTCTACCTCTCTGACCTCCTCCTCCTCTCTGACCTCCTCCTCCTCCACCACCTCTACCTCTCTGACCTCCTCCACCACCTCCACCTCTCTGACCTCCTCCACCACCTCCACCTCTCTGACCTCCTCCACCACCTCCACCCGCCGCTTTGACCTCCTCCACCAAGAATGTGTGAGTGAATGGAGTGAAATGTGAGGAACAAAATTGTAAAGCGCTTTGGATAAAAACTGCTATAAATGTATTACCATATACCCTGTTTATCATAATAATGTGTTATGCTATTTAAACCAAGCTGTATTGAATGGGTAGGAGAGAGTAGAATAACAAAAATAATTACACTTATATCCTTTAAGCTTAGAGATGCTCAATTTAAAAATAAATAATAAATCAAATGGACATGCGAGACACTTCAAACCCACCGCCTATCTGAAGGTACTGTATCAGACCCAGGCCTTGGATATCTAGGGTTTTCCAGGTCCCTATCCATAGGGATGCTATTCATTTATTATTACCTCTGGTATTAAGCTGTCGGCATCTTAAAGGCAACGGAGCGGATGAGTGTCTGTCCCCTGGGCCCTTTCTGTTCAGCATTAGTCATTAGGAAGCCTATTCACTTCCTGAGGCATCGGTCGGTCTAACTGAAAGCTTAATCCGCTGCTCGGCAAACCATATAGAGCTGTACACCAGGTGTTGGGCTTTCTGCTGTCACGACATGATTATCTACCTGCCCTGAACCCACTGTCATGACATGTGTAGGTGCAATATCCAAACGTCTTGTAGTCTTGATTTTCCAAACACCCTTGAAGCCAGAGTAGGTGAATAACGGGAGTCTTGAACACGAACGACAGGACCACGTATATAGTTTAAATAAAAGAAAAACATAACACGTCAACATCGCTCGTTGCACGGTGAAAAAACGATGACGCTTCCATCTACTCTGGTTCCATTCACAAAACTCCAGCTGCCTTCTACCCAGCTGATAATATAAGTAGTCACATGACATTTCCGGTCTATCAAAATAAAGAAATGTTTTTATCACATATTGTCTCATTGTCTCTTTTTAATCAAATCATGAAATCATGACAAATCTTTTTAAACTATAGACTTAAACTATTATCAAATTTAAATATCAAAACATGAATATAGGACATATTAATGAACCAATTCCTAAATTGGCTCCTACAACATGATTATCTACCTGCCCTGAACCAACTGTCACCACATGATTATCTACCTGCCCTGAACCAACTGTCACCACATGATTATCTACCTGCCCTGAACCAACTGTCACCACATGATTATCTACCTGCCCTGAACGACGCGACTTGTGATTGATGATCTAATGTGGAGTCTTCTTTACTGATACAGTAACAAACACGTCAGCAAAATAATTGGTTGTGTCATAAAATAATCGAATCCCTGCAGTGACTACGTTACATAAGACCACTGTAAAAATATCAGAAGTGACATTTCATCCTAACGCGCAAAGTCTCAATAATAAACCTCCACCGACGCCAGAAATACCAGGAAGTCTATTTCCCACTGTGCCACTGATGTCCGCGGGCCGCCCTTCATGGCCCTGTCAGGGAAGGGTTTATCAGCAGCTCCCCACCTGTGCTGACTGTGTCACCCTGTGTTCCCTCAGCCCTCCTTCATACCAGCGGCCATCAGGCTCCACCACAGGCAGGGACTGCTGCCAGACATCCAACTACTAGGAACCTAAAATGACAATATACTACCTACATACCGCACCTTATGCGAATACAGTATACTTCATCAGATCAGATATTTAGCATTTTTTTATTATATATATAATCGCCGTCGACTAAAGACGCACTTCTTCAACCATTATCTGAAATGATTTTTTTTTTTTTATGTAACCCTAACTAACATTACTGTCATGCACTTGTCCTAATAAACTAACCTACACTGTAGCACTCAACACTTTGACGAACATTGTTACTCAGCTGATAGAGTTGTGCCCTTCCTGATGACTTGTCGTACAGAACTTTTAAGTCGCTTTGGATAAAAGCGTTCAGCTAAATGACTAAATGTAAATGTCTTTCTCCAGGAAAGGAGGAGGACTCGTGGAGGAGACACTCATTCCTCTCTCTTCTCTCATTCCTCTCTCTTGTCTCTCATTCCTCTCTTGTCTCTCATTCCTCTCTCTTGTCTCATTCCTCTCTCTTGTCTCATTCCTCTCTCTCTTCTCTCATTCCTCTCTCTTGTCTCATTCCTCTCTCTTCTATCATTCCTCTCCTGTCTCTCATTCCTCTCTCCTGTCTCATTCCTCTCTCTTGTCTGATTCCTCCCTCCTGTCTCTCATTCATCTCTCTTGTCTCATTCCTCTCTCTTGTTTCATTCCTTCCTCCTGTCTCTCATTCCTCTCTCTTCTTTCATTCCTCTCTCTTCTCTCATTCCTCCCTCCTGTCTCATTCCTCCCTCTCTTCTCTCATTCCTCCCTCTCTTCTCTCATTCCTCTCTCCTATCTCTCATTCCTCCCTCCTGTCTCTCATTCCTCCCTCCTGTCTCTCATTATTCTCTCCTGTCCCTCGTGTATCTCCTCTTGACACAACAAGGACGTGTGAACAATGTGTTGCATCATGAGAGGAAATGACTTGAGATGAGATGTCATTAAGAACAATCAGGGATGTGCTGCAAAACCATGTTTCACGCACGCACGCAAACACACACACACACACACACGCACACACACAGACACACACACACACACACACACACACACACACACACACACCATGGTTGTCTGTTAATGCGTTCATCCACTCAGAGAATCCTTTAGTAGAAGTCTGAGAGTTGGCTTCAGGAATCATGAGCCTAATTAGTTTTCTGAACACACACACTCTCTCTCTCTCTCTCTCTCTCTCTCTCTCTCTCTCTCTCTCTCTCTCTCTCTCTCTCTCTCTCTCAAAAGAAGGAACCCATAAATGTCCCATAACCCCCCCCCCCCCCACACACACACACACACACAGAGGGAGCACATATTATGCATGCACTGTGCATGATACACACAATCACACACACTCTCTGTCACATATACAGTACAGTACACTCAAAAGGACACACACAAGAAGGAACCCATAATATATGTATGTGTGCATGGGTATACACAAGCACACACACACACACAAAATGTTTAATCCCTAATACACACAGAGAGAGAGAGAGAGAGAGAGAGAGAGAGAGAGAGAGAGAGAGAGAGAGAGAGAGAGAGAGAGAGAGAGAGAGAGAGAGAGCCAGAGAGAGAGAGATAGAGAGAGAGAGCCAGAGAGAGAGAGAGAGAGAGAGAGAGAGAGAGAGAGAGAGAGAGAGAGAGAGAGAGAGAAAGTTGAGATGCTGAAAGGAGTCAGAGGGATGTTTGTGTGGATCTTGTAGACATCTCTACATGGAGAGAGTCAGAGGGATGTATGGTGTGTATGGTTTATTTCTTAATCCCAAGGGGAAACATGGTTTGCCACCAGAGCGAATACAAATATACAAACATGAAAGAAACAATTACATGATACAATACAGGATACACAACACAGTAGGAGAGCC
>NC_140174.1:123730463-123795463 GCF_963971535.1 Notolepis coatsorum
TGCCAACCTCGATCAGACTGCTGAACACCTAGGTCTGGTGGAGGCCTAGTTGAAGTTGAACAAAGGACCTTCTCAATCGCTCAGTAGAGCATTGAGGCAGCAACAACCTATCACTGAATGAGCTTCGCAGAGCATCAAAAATACTGAACAGTGGGTGGCCTTCAAAAGATAAAATGGTTTTCAGTTTAGTTCTAGTTCGCTTGGCTATAATGATCTCCAGGGAATCAGGAGGGAGGCCAATCACTGAGCCAGCCTTTTTAATGATTTTATTTATACATTTTTGTCAGAAACCGTGATTTGATTTGATTTAATTTTATTACGGATCCCCATTAGCTGGTGCCATAGCAACCAGCTAGTCTTCCTGGGGTCCACACAAAAAAAACATACAAAAACAATTATTATTGCAAAAACAAAATGATTAAAAGTCAGTACTCAACACACAATGCATAATGAAACTAACAATTAAGATGGCTAAAATTACATGCAAGCACAGAAACAGAAAAATAATAGTTAAAAACTATTTAAGATTCTTTTAAAAAGTGAATCTACTGTAAATACAGCAGAGGTTTTGTGGCAGGTTATTCCAAAGAGTTAATGCTCTAAAAATTGTATATCTCCTTAAAGCGTTAAGGAGAACAGCATTAAACAGGACACTAGCCAGGATACCTTGATAGAACACATGAAGAAGTGACCTGCTGATGTCGAAGGATCTAAGCTTCCTCAAATGAAAAAGCAGAGACTGGGCTTTTTTTAACACAGCATGTGTTCTGCTTCCAGTCCAGCTTACCGTCCAGGTGAACACCAATATACCTAAAGTACTGGACTATCTCCACCTCCTGCCCCCTAATGATGACAGGAGAGACATTCACCAGCAGAGAGCAGAGAGCAGGGAGCAGAGAGCAGAGAGCAGGGAGCAGGGAGCAGAGAGCAGGGAGCAGGGAGCAGAGAGCAGGGAGCAGGGAGCAGGGAGCAGAGAGCAGGGAGCAGAGAGCAGAGAGCAGAGAGCAGAGAGCAGGGAGCAGGGAGCAGGGAGCAGAGAGCAGAGAGCAGAGAGCAGGGAGCAGAGAGCAGAGAGCAGAGAGCAGAGAGAGAGAGCAGAGAGCAGAGAGCAGAGAGCAGAGAGCAGAGAGCAGGGAGCAGGGAGCAGAGAGAGAGCAGGGAGCAGAGAGCAGAGAGCAGGGAGCAGAGAGCAGAGAGGAGAGAGCAGGGAGCAGGGAGCAGGGAGCAGGGAGCAGAGAGCAGAGAGCAGAGAGCAGAGAGCAGAGAGCAGGGAGCAGGGAGCAGGGAGCAGAGAGAGAGCAGGGAGCAGGGACCGGGGAGCAGAGAGCAGGGAGCAGAGAGCAGAGAGGAGAGAGCAGAGAGCAGAGAGCAGAGAGGAGAGAGCAGAGAGCAGAGAGCAGAGAGCAGAGAGCAGAGAGCAGAGAGCAGAGAGCAGGGAGCAGAGAGCAGGGAGCAGAGAGCAGGGAGCAGGGAGCAGGGAGCAGAGAGCAGGGAGCAGGGAGCAGGGAGCAGAGAGAGAGCAGGGAGCAGAGAGCAGAGAGCAGGGAGCAGGGAGCAGAGAGCAGAGAGCAGAGAGCAGGGAGCAGAGAGCAGAGAGCAGGGAGCAGAGAGCAGAGATCAGAGAGAGAGCAGAGAGCAGAGAGCAGAGAGCAGGGAGCAGGGAGCAGAGAGAGAGCAGGGAGCAGGGAGCAGGGAGCAGAGAGCAGGGAGCAGAGAGCAGAGAGCAGGGAGCAGAGAGCAGGGAGCAGAGAGCAGAGAGCAGAGAGCAGGGAGCAGAGAGCAGAGAGCAGGGAGCAGAGAGCAGGGAGCAGAGAGGAGAGAGCAGAGAGGAGAGAGCAGGGAGCAGAGAGCAGAGAGCAGGGAGCAGGGAGCAGGGAGCAGGGAGCAGGGAGCAGAGAGCAGGGAGCAGGGAGCAGAGAGCAGGGAGCAGAGAGCAGAGAGCAGAGAGCAGAGAGCAGGGAGCAGGGAGCAGAGAGCAGAGAGGAGAGAGCAGAGAGCAGAGAGCAGAGAGCAGAGAGAGAGAGCAGAGAGCAGAGGGAGAGAGCAGGGAGCAGAGAGGAGAGAGGAGAGAGCAGAGAGCAGAGAGCAGAGAGCAGAGAGAGAGAGCAGAGAGCAGAGAGCAGAGAGCAGAGAGAGAGAGCAGAGAGCAGAGAGCAGAGAGCAGAGAGGAGAGAGCAGAGAGCAGAGAGCAGAGAGCAGAGAGCAGAGAGCAGAGAGCAGAGAGAAGGGAGCAGAGAGCAGAGAGCAGAGAGCAGAGAGCAGAGAGGAGAGAGCAGGGAGCAGAGAGCAGAGAGGAGAGAGCAGGGAGCAGGGAGCAGAGAGCAGAGAGCAGAGAGCAGAGAGCAGGGAGCAGAGAGGAGAGAGCAGAGAGGAGAGAGAAGAGAGCAGAGAGCAGGGAGCAGAGAGCAGAGAGCAGAGAGAAGAGAGCAGAGAGCAGGGAGCAGAGAGCAGAGAGCAGAGAGGAGAGAGGAGAGAGCAGAGAGGAGAGAGCAGGGAGCAGAGAGCAGAGAGGAGAGAGCAGGGAGCAGAGAGCAGAGAGCAGGGAGCAGAGAGCAGAGAGGAGAGAGCAGAGAGCAGGGAGCAGAGAGCAGAGAGCAGGGAGCAGAGAGCAGGGAGCAGGGAGCAGAGAGCAGGGAGCAGGGAGCAGAGAGCAGGGAGCAGGGAGCAGCACATGTTACATGATTCAACACGACCCTCCAGAGGAACAAGACGCCTCCTGTCACTTCCCTTCCACAGGCTGAGCCCGGAGCCCTGGAGGGATGGTGTGAGTGTGTGAGTGTGTGTGTGTGTGTGTGTGTGTGTGTGTGTGTGTGTGTGTGTGTGTGTGTGTGTGTGTGTGTGTGTGTGTGTGTGTGTGTGTGTGTGTGTGTGTGTGTGTGTGTAGGTGTGTGTAGGTGTGTGTGTGTGTGTGTGTGTGTGTGTGTGTGTGTGTGTGTGTGTGAGAGAGAGTGTGGTGTGTGTGTGTGTGTACATACTGTACATGAACTGTGTGTGTTTATGTGTGTGTGTGTGTATGTGTACATACATGAACTGTGTGTGTGAGTGTGCATGTGTGTGTGTGTGTGTGTGTGTGTGTGAGAGAGAGAGAGAAAGAGAGAGAAAGAGTGTGTGTGTGTGTACTGTGCTGTCATGGTCCTGCCTTGTCAGTGCTCCTGCCTCTCTCTGTTCACTCTACCACTCTCATTATCGTTAACTAGTTACAGCTGGTTGTCATTACAGACAGCTGATCTACGGTCTGGAGGCAGAGTGTATCTGGGTATTTAAACCCGCCCCAGACATCATCGTCCTAATCTCTGTTCTCATCCTCTCTCCTAACCTGCTGGTTAAGACCTGGAGACACTGACCTGCTGGTTAAGATCTGGAGACACTGACCTGCTGGTTAAGACCTGGAGACACTGACCTGCTGGTTAAGACCTGGAGACACTGACCTGCTAGTTAAGACCTGGAAACACTGACCTGCTGGTTAAGACCTGGAGACACTGACCTGCTGGTTAAGACCTGGAGACACTGACCTGATGGTTAAGACCTGGAGACACTGACCTGCTGGTTAAGACCTGGAGTCACTGACCTGCTGGTTAAGACCTGGAGACACTGACCTGCTGGTTAAGACCTGGAGACACTGACCTGCTGGTTAAGATCTGGAGACACTGACCTGCTGGTTAAGACCTGGAGACACTGACCTGCTGGTTAAGACCTGGAGACACTGACCTGCTAGTTAAGACCTGGAAACACTGACCTGCTGGTTAAGACCTGGAGACACTGACCTGCTGGTTAAGACCTGGAGACACTGACCTGATGGTTAAGACCTGGAGACACTGACCTGCTGGTTAAGACCTGGAGACACTGACCTGCTGGTTAAGACCTGGAGACACTGACCTGCAGGTTAAGACCTGGAGACACTGACCTGCAGGTTAAGACCTGGAGAAACTGACCTGCTGGTTAAGACCTGGAGACGCTGACCTGCTGGTTAAGACCTGGAGACACTGACCTGCTGGTTAAGACCTGGAGACACTGACCTGCTGGTTAAGACCTGGAGACCTGCTGGTTAAGACCTGGAGACACTGACCTGCTGGTTAAGACCTGGAGACACTTACCTGCTGGTTAAGACCTGGAGACCTGCTGGTTAAGACCTGGAGACACTGACCTGGAGACACTGACCTGCAGGTTAAGACCTGGAGACACTGACCTGACCTGCTGGTTAAGACCTGGAGACACTGACCTGACCTGCTGGTTAAGACCTGCAGACACTGACCTGCAGGTTAAGACCTGGAGATGCTGGCCTGGTTCACAAAGTACTGCTTAGACCTACGCCTGGCTGACGACAACTGCTCCTGCTCTCACCCCGTCTGTCTGACTTCCATGCCCCGTGTATATATCCTGGACATTATCTCTGTATATCGACCCATGCCTGGACTTAGACCTCTCTATTCAATATACCCATATTGGGTTTTGCTCAATTCTGCCTACCGTGTCTCCTTGCCTGCACATTGGGTTCCAACCACAACTGTGATATGTACATGTGTGTGAGAGAGAGAGAGAGAGAGAGAGAGAGAGAGAGAGAGAGAGAGAGAGAGAGAGAGCGAGAGAGAGAGAGAGAGAGAGAGAGAGAGAGAGAGAGAGAGAGAGAGAGAGAGAGAGAGAGAGAGAGAGAGACCATCTGTTACCTGTTACCTATCCACTTCGTGCCTAGTGGCACATAAGGCCTTCACAGAGCGTTTCCACTTCTCTCGGTCAGCTGCCATTGTTCTTGCTTCAGGCCATGAGCTCCACCCTGCCTCTTTTCTTTCTTTCTCTACTGTGCGTCTCCAGGTAGTCTTTGGTCTTCCTTTTCTTCTTTTCCCTTCTGGTGCCCAAGTCATTGATATGTTGCAGTCGTTGTTGTGGTCTTGCCTCAGTATGTGTCCTATCATCTTCCATCTTCGCCACTTCACTTCCTTGCTCAACGGCTTCATGTCGGCTCTTTCTAGTAGCTCTACGGTGCTGATGCGGTCTTGCGACTGGATTTTGAGGATTCTTCTGAGGCATCTGTTATGGAACACGTCGACTGATTTGTTGTCTCCCTTGTTCATCTTCCATGTTTCACATCCATACAGTACGACTGGCACAACCAGTGTTTTGTACAATCTCAGCTTTGTTCTTCTTGAGATGCTGTTGGAGTGCCAGATCTTTTTGAGTTTGATGAATGCACCTCTTGCTTTGGATAGTCTGTTCTTTAGGTCTTTCATACCCCCTCCCTCTTTACAGATGGTGGCTCCCAAGTATGTGAATGGGTCTACATCCTCAATCTCTTCGTTGTTGATGTTGATTTTGTCATGGTTTCTTGCATTCATTCTCATGGTTTTTGTCTTTCCGGTGTTAATCTTGAGTCCCACTCGTTTGGCTTCTCTCTCCATTCTTGTCGTTTTTTCCTGGATTTGGTGTTTGGTAGAGGAGAGTAATGCTACATCATCTGCAAAATCCAGATCGTCGAGTTTTGATGTCAACTTCCATCTGATTCCATTCTCACCTTGTCCAACTGTTCTTCTCATTATCCAATCCATGATCATTAAGAATAAAAAACCTGACATGTTGCATCCTTGTTTGACACCGCTGTTGATGTTAAACCACTCGCATATTTCTCCTTGGTCTTCTACTGCACACTGGAAGTCTTCATAGAATATTTTCACTATCTGGACAATCTTCTCTGGGATTCCATATTTCTTCATAATTAGCCATAGGCTTTCATGGTGGACTGAGTCGAAAGCCTTTTCAAAATCCACAAAGTTCAGGTGGAGTGTTGCTTGCCACTCGTTTACTTGCTCAATGATGTTCCGCAGTATGAAGACTTGTTCTGTTGTTCCTCTTCCTCTTCTGTAACCGGCTTGTTCTTTTCTTAGCCGTGAGTCGATTCCAATTCTGATTCGGTCAATGATGATCCTGCCAAGTATCTTGCCTACGACTGGAAGTAGGGTGATGCCTCTTGAGTTCTTGCATTCTTTGAGGTTTCCTTTCTTTGTTAGTTTGATGATAAGCCCCCTCTTCCAGTTCTTCGGGATCTTCTCCTGCCTCCATATTTTTTCCAACAATTGATGTACCTTCTTTGCTGAAAACTCAATGTCTGCTTTTAATAACTCGGCTGTGATGTTGTCGATTCCTGGTGCTTTCCCATTCTGAAGTCCTTTAATCACTTCCTTTACTTCACTTAGTGTTGGTTCATGTACAGGAATCTCTTCAATCATGTTAGTGAGTTCACATTCTTCCTCATCAGTTATTGGGTTTTCTGGTGGTTCCCTATTCAGTACTTCCTTGAAGTGTTCTGTCCACCTTGCCTGCACTGCATCTTTTCCGCTGATGAGGTTGCCATTCTTGTCCAGTACTGCTGTGCTCTGTCTAGGTCTCTCGTTGCACAGTGCCTTCGTAAGACCGTACAGTGTCTTCATTTGTTGTTTCCTTGCAGCTTCTTCTGCTTCACTTGCAATGTTCTCCATCCATTTCTTTTTGTCCGTCTTTATACTTCTCTTTGTTTCTCTATCCTTCTCTGTGTACTTTGCTTTTAGCTGTTTCTTGATTCTTTCCGAGTGTATGCCAAGGATCCTCTTATTTATTGTTTCCTGCTGGTCTACAAGGTTCCATGATTTTTCACTGATCCATGGCTTCTTATTCTTCCGTGGTCTACCTAGGATTGCTTCAGCGACTTCTGTGTAGGCTTTCTCCAGAACCTGAGAGTCACGCTCCACCTCTTCGTTGTCTTCTATTCCTCGCCCTTCATCTTCCAGCACCTGAAACCTGTTTCTCAGGTTGATGGTAAAATACTTCAGGATGGCTTCATCTTTCAGCTTTGTTGTGTTGTACTTGACTCTGGTGCTTTTCTTTTCCTTCTGCTTCGTCTTCAGTCTTAACTTGACCGTTGTGCACACAAGGTAGTGGTCGCTTCCAATGTCTGCAGATCTGCATACTCTTGTGTCTTTCACTGAGTTCCTGAATCGTTTGTTAACCCCCTGAGGTCTGCTGTGTGTAGCTCCACCTTCTCAGAATATTCTCTTTTTTTTTTGTTACATAATGTAAAATTACAGATTCATACCTTCAAAATAAGCCATCAATTGTCAAATTTGAGACGATAGTTTTCAATCAATGTCCTATCAAACTTTCTGGTAAAATCCTAACTACTTTTCAGGATAGGACGAGAACTTGCTCCAAAGTTCATTCTGCTATCTGATGAGAGAACTACACTCCCAGAATTCAATGTGATCATTGTCACTAGAACCATTTCACACCTGGAGCAAAGGCCCAGTCATTCCTTTGTTATTCCAGTGAATGGACCCAGCAGGAGGCCCCGATCGGTTGCAAATAACTCGGTAAACAACATGATTTGGACGTATATACTATTATACAACCTGGAAATGGATCGGGTATTTCTACATCCCATAATAGGAATATCTCTGCTCCACGCTCATCGCCCAACGCTATGAGGAAGCTACGGTAAGATTCAGCGTTTTTTTTTTAACGTGTTCCATATAAACTGCTCTGATGATCATATCACCCACACTAGATGAATGATATAACGTTGCCCACGGAATTATAAACGACCCCCCGCCCATCCGGTCATCATCAGATCATACGTAGTAACTTCTAGAAGTACGTCCAGTTGAATTTTTTTATCTTGCACAGATTCCTACCAAACTGTATTTGATCATCAATATAATGCATTTAGGGCTATAAATCAAGTTCTGGAGAAAGCTGCAGAAAACCATAAAAACATACTTATACTTTAGACCGTATTTTAGTATGAATATGTGAATGAAAAAGTATAACGTTGCTACACCCTGAACAATAGATATAGGACGTTGAATGGGCCATAGTAATGTCAATTTAGCAATACAATTTAAAAAGTTATAGCCCTGCAAAGAAGGGGAACTTCTCCATGTTAAATAGGGCTGGCGAGGGATGGTAAATTATGAATTTAACCCCGGCGATCAAAGTGTTAATATGTATCCACCAGGGATGGAGGGGGGAGGAAGAACTACAAAGGACCTGAAAATGAAGGGTAGAGAATGAAAGGACAGGGTGCTCTGTAGGTATATATTTTTTGTAATTTTTTTTTACCAGTCGACTATCAGCACATTTCGGCCAATCAAAGTCGACTATACAAATCCTTAGTTGGGGACAGCCGTATAACAATATTGTACTATTTATAGTATGCATCACTATTGTACTATTATAGTATGAATCACTATTGTACTATTATAGTATGCATCACTATTGTACTATGTATAGTATGCATCACTATTATAGTATGCATCACTATTGTACTATTTCTAGTATGCAGCACTATTGTACTATTTCTAGTATGCATCACTATTGTACTATGTCTAGTATGCATCACTATTGTACTATGTCTAGTATGCATCACTATTGTACTATTTCTAGTATGCATCACTATTGTACTATGTCTAGTATGCATCACTATTGTACTATTTACAGTATGCATCACTATTGTACTATTTACAGTATGCAACACTATTGTACTATTTATAGTATGCAAGACTATTGTACTATGTCTAGTATGCAACACTTGCCAATAACAAAGCCCTCATCCAACAGACAACCATCCATCCATCCATCCGACCGTCCACCACCCAACAACACCAAACGCCCAAAGCCTATAGGCAGGTAAATGCAACTTTTGGTTACATTGGTAAATGAACGCAGGCTACTACACATGAATCCCCTCCTTCCTCTCTCGTCTACTGATACATTACACAACACCAACAGCAGCCATTCACCAACAAGCAGTTATGCAACTTATATTGTTCTATTGTAAATCCAATTGTTCTGCCCCTTCCCTATACGACCATCACCCTATAACGGTATAGGGACACTAATACTGTTCTAATACCGACATGACACATGAGAGCCAGTGATGGACGTGCTGGTTATTCTATGAGAGCTCCTATGCTACTAAACTGAACTATAGACTCTGCTGGATCCTCCGACAGCACGGCGGCGTGAGACTAATTACCCGCTTTACACAACAGGTCAGTCTTTCCAACCGGATCAATGATGTCACATAGATATAGCATCATGTAGAGGTGTGTGACATTATTATGATCAAAACTATTCATATTGAACATATATCATCATCATTATCATCTAGTAAAGATCTACAGACAGACACGCACGCTTTACCAATATTACGGACACCTTTTCCAAAGCGCCTTTACGCAGCGGCTGTACAGGTGCTAAGCCGAGTTTTGCATCCCGGGTTTATTTGCTCACTGTCGAGAACAAAACAGCCCAAAATTATGTTGGAAAAACCATTTTGATTCATAGATCTCCAGAAAAAAAAAAAGTTGCAGTGTGAATTTTTCGAATTTCACATGTGTATATATAGCACGCATATATGTATGTATATATATTCTATATGGACACTTTAGGATCAAACACTGCTCATATTGTGGCGGAAAAAAGAAACAGGGGGATGCAATCCTCGGCGGGGGTTCGAAACTCGGGAATAATATGCAGCACAGTGGAAGAGAAACACCTACCGGGGATCGCCAGGTTGGTCAGCGGGGTGTTGTGCATGCTCTGGGGCAAGCTGGCCATCCAGTCCGCGAAGCGAAGGTCGCTGCTCCTCCCGTGAGATGAAGCCATGCTGCCAGCCGGTGCACAACGATCCGCTCCTTCCAACCCGTGCGTGCGCGAGGTCTGAGTGCGCTGCTTCCCCTGTTGTGCGCCGCTCGTGTGCGCTGCGCCCCAATCCACACACACCACGAGTCGAGACCAGTACAATCAGCACGACCGAGAGCCAGTCCACACGCCCCCCCTGAGCGAGCACACATGGGGTGGGAAGCAGACTTGTGAGAAACGCAGATGGATGGAGAGAGATGTGCGTGTGTGCAAGTTGCTGCGCAAGCGAGACGTGGATTTTGGAGCACCAAGGAGAAGAGAACGTCCTCTTACATTTGTGATATAGATTATGTCAAAACGTTGAGAGAATGAGACCCGAATTCTTCGTTGTCCTATTAAGAAGAGCAAGGAGGCTTGGTCACGTCCAGCTGGAGCAGCGTCCAGGAGTGGGGTGGTGTAGGGTTGGGCTCTGTCACCCTGTGGGCTGTTAGAAGCATTTTTGTCTGGGGTTTGAGGTTCGCCCTGCTTGAGCAGCTATTATTTGAATGAATCGGATCCGAAATGATGCGATTACTGCCAACAAATCTATTTAAAGTTTATTCAAAACGCTATATGTAGACTCTTTTATTTTTAAACAATACCACGCATAGCATGCATTCCTGTCTCTAAACGGGAGCTGTCCACCAGCCTGGTGCTGAACCCTTCCTCCCTGTGTTCTGTCTCTAAACGGGAGCTGTCCACCAGCCTGGTGCTGAACCCTTCCTCCCTGTGTTCTGTCTCTAAACGGGAGCTGTCCACCAGCCTGGTGCTGAACCCTTCCTCCCTGTGTTCTGTCTCTAAACGGGAGCTGTCCACCAGCCTGGTGCTGAACCCTTCCTCTCTGTGTTCTGTCTCTAAACGGGAGCTGTCCACCAGCCTGGTGCTGAACCCTTCCTCCCTGTGTACAGTCTCTAAACGGGAGCTGTCCACCAGCCTGGTGCTGAACCCTTCCTCCCTGTGTTCTGTCTCTAAACGGGAGCTGTCCACCAGCCTGGTTCTGAACCCTTCCTCCCTGTGTTCTGTCTCTAAACGGGAGCTGTCCACCAGCCTGGTGCTGAACCCTTCCTCCCTGTGTTCTGTCTCTAAACGGGAGCTGTCCACCAGCCTGGTGCTGAACCCTTCCTCCCTGTGTTCTGTCTCTAAACGGGAGCTGTACACCAGCCTGGTGCTGAACCCTTTCTCCCTGTGTTCTGTCTCTAAACGGGAGCTGTCCACCAGCCTGGTGCTGAACCCTTCCTCCCTGTGTTCTGTCTCTAAACGGGAGCTGTCCACCAGCCTGGTGCTGAACCCTTCCTCCCTGTGTTCTGTCTCTAAACGGGAGCTGTCCACCAGCCTGGTGCTGAACCCTTCCTCCCTGTGTTCTGTCTCTAAACGGGAGCTGTCCACCAGCCTGGTGCTGAACCCTTCCTCCCTGTGTTCTGTCTCTAAACGGGAGCTGTCCACCAGCCTGGTGCTGAACCCTTCCTCCCTGTGTTCTGTCTCTAAACGAGAGCTGTCCACCAGCCTGGTGCTGAACCCTTCCTCCTGTGTTCTGTCTCTAAACGGGAGCTGTCCACCAGCCTGGTGCTGAACCCTTCCTCTCTGTGTTCTGTCTCTAAACGGGAGCTGTCCACCAGCCTGGTGCTGAACCCTTCCTCCCTGTGTTGTGTCTCTAAACGGGAGCTGTCCACCAGCCTGGTGCTGAACCCTTCCTCCCTGTGTTCTGTCTCTAAACGGGAGCTGTCCACCAGCCTGGTGCTGAACCCTTCCTCCCTGTGTTCTGTCTCTAAACGGGAGCTGTCCACCAGCCTGGTGCTGAACCCTTCCTCCCTGTGTTCTGTCTCTAAACGGGAGCTGTACACCAGCCTGGTTCTGAACCCTTCCTCCCTGTGTACAGTCTCTAAACGGGAGCTGTCCACCAGCCTGGTGCTGAACCCTTCCTCCCTGTGTACAGTCTCTAAACGGGAGCTGTCCACCAGCCTGGTTCTGAACCCTTCCTCCCTGTGTACAGTCTCTAAACGGGAGCTGTCCACCAGCCTGGTTCTGAACCCTTCCTCCCTGTGTACCGTCTCTAAAGGGGAGCTGTCCACCAGCCTGGTGCTGAACCCTTCCTCCCTGTGTACAGTCTCTAAACGGGAGCTGTCCACCAGCCTGGTGCTGAACCCTTCCTCCCTGTGTACAGTCTCTAAACGGGAGCTGTACACCAGCCTGGTGCTGAACCCTTCCTCCCTGTGTACAGTCTCTAAACGGGAGCTATCCACCAGCCTGGTTCTGAACCCTTCCTCCCTGTGTACAGTCTCTAAACGGGAGCGGTCCACCAGCCTGGTGCTGAACCCTTTCTCTCTGACCACAGCGCTGAAATGAAACTAGGCTAACCCCCTCACCTGGACCTCTTCTGTGAGTACTGTAGCAGACTCACTTACATTTCAAAACAGCCAGTTGAGACTGTGTTATTCAGGCCCCCAGCCCCCCAAGACATGCAATCTAATCGATATAATGTATATCTGTATGTCATAAATGTCTTGATGAATTGAAAATGTGGGACCCTGATGTAAACAAGACGAAAGTCTTTCTCTGGTCTGCATCCTCTTAAAGGATAACTCCACTATTTTGGGAAATTAGCTTATTTAACATCTTCCCTGGAGTTAGACAAGAAGATGCATACCTTTTTTGTCTCTGTGCGTGCATTTTAGCTTTGGGAATAGATGCTCCGTTAGCATAGCTTAGCTTCATCACTGGAAGTGAGGCAGGACAGTAGCCTTACAGTGCCTTACAGTGTATTGCAAGGTCTGACATTGACCAAACTTGATATGCATGACCTTGGTGGGCTCTAGGTCAACTCCTGAAAAGGGGGTCAATGTCAGACCTTGCAATCAAAAGTTAGGGGCGCACTGAAATTATGGCAAGGGTTATTAGCCCCCTAACTTTTGATTGCAAAGTCTGACATTGACCCCCTTTTCAGGAGTTGACCTAGAGCCCACCAAGGTCATGCATATCAAGTTTGGTCAATGTCAGACCTTGCAATACACTGTAAGGCACTGTAAGGCTACTGTCCTGCCTCACTTCCAGTGATGAAGCTAAGCTATGCTAACGGAGCATCTATTCCCAAAGCTAAAATGCACGCACAGAGACAAAAAAGGTATGCATCTTCTTGTCTAACTCCAGGGAAGATGTTAAATAAGCTAATTTCCCAAAATAGTGGAGTTATCCTTTAACAATTGTGTGTATTGAGCCGTACTGTATTGTACCCATTCTGCAATCTGTTAATAAAGTTTTCAATCAATCATATACCTGTATGTACAGTAAGCTACTTCTCCTTCAGCCATGCAACCATATAGATATAATGTATGCAAATTATGTTAAATGTGGGCGTATGGGGTACAACCCAGCTCGAATTCTAAAGCTGATAGCACAGGAATATGAACAACAGCTGGTGGCAACAGTCTCTCCCATGTCACTTTATTCATCTTTTTCCGCATGATTATTAAACCCGGCGAGATTTATTTGAACCCCACAACGCGCCTGGCGCTCGCCGTTGAATTCTTTACTTACATAAGCGCCCGCAGGTCACAGCAGCACCGCTCTTCTCAAGCGGAGAAATCACATCAAGAACGTCATTGCAAAGCCCATCATCCATATATAGAAGGCATTTTAAACATGTTGTGTCAAAAGACATCACTCTGAAACGGAATTGTTTGGGATATGTGCGCACCATGTCTGAATTCAACGAACTCAATATTTGAACATAGGTTCTTATTAAAAAGGAACCAATTAAATTATGCTTAAACCACTCGCTCTTCCTCTATAATACATATTTTATAGACTGTAGCGCTATATATTTAGTGGAGATTGCAAAAAAAATAAAAATGCTCAGCTGTTCAATGAGGAGGAAGTTCAGTCATAGACTTATCCCCCCAGGACACACCACCCACAAACCGCCTCGGCCAGTCCTTCCTGCCAGTAGCCATCAGGCTCCACAACCCACAGACTGCTGCCAAGTGCTGGAGAACTAACGGCTGGAGAACTTGAGAACTGTTAGGAGTATCTGACTCTTAATTATAAACACTGTTAGGACTGTCTGACTCTTAATAATAAACACTGTTAGGACTATCTGACTCTTAATAATAAACAGTTAGGACTATCTGACTCTTAATAATAAACACTGTTAGGAGGACTATCTGACTCTTAATAATAAACACTGTTAGGACTATCTGACTCTTAATAATAAACACTGTTAGGAGGACTATCTGACTCTTAATAATAAACACTGTTGGGCGGCTAGGTGGTGTAGTGGGCAAGGCACTCGCCACCAGTGTGGAGACGCTAGGATTCGCGTGTTCGAATCCAGCTCTCCACATTGTTTTCAGTTTAGCTGGTCGTCCGCAGTAATACACATTGGCCGTATTACGGGGAGGGAAACTGAAGGGTGGGGATCGGGCGTTGTGAACAAGCGACTCCTACAAGTCGGTTGGTGCGCCTGCGCAGTAGAATCAGGAAGTGTCGGGGGCAGCGTGAGCCTCCCACGCGTTACTCCTCGACACTGAGAGATCGAGCTGCGCAGGTGAAAAGATGCGACTGCTGTTACCTCAAGTACCGGAGGGGACTTGTGCTATGTATGACTTAGTCCACATTGCAGCCGGCTTGTGGGAGGCAAGAAACAGCGTTCGTGACAGGGGAGGGTTGAATTGGATGATACGAAATTGGGATGGGAGAAAATATAGAAAAATGGGAGAAAAAGTGGATCAAAAATAATAAACACTGTTAGGACTATCTGACTCTTAATGATAAACACTGTTAGGACTATCTGACTCTTAATAATAAACACTGTTAGGAGGACTATCTGACTCTTAATAATAAACACTGTTAGGACTATCTGACTCTTAATAATAAACACTGTTAGGAGGACTATCTGACTCTTAATAATAAACACTGTTAGGACTATCTGACTCTTAATGATAAACACTGTTAGGACTATCTGACTCTTAATGATAAACACTGTTAGGACTATCTGACTCTTAATAATAAACACTGTTAGGACTATCTGACTCTTAATAATAAACACTGCACAGACTCTGTGTGCTGTGTGTTACTACGGTTTGGACCATTTATACCAGCATCACTATTACTACTGTCTGATTGAATCCAGCCACTCACTACTGTTTATTGTAGTCACTATTATCCTTACTACTTGCACTGTTCTATTATTATTACTACCTGTAGCCCCCCCCCCCCTGTGCTGCTATGACACTTGGATTTCCCAGAGGGGATAAATAAAGAAACACTTCACTTGACTTGACCACACAACATTTTAAAGTTTATGTACAAAGATCAAGAGCAGGAAGCGGTCCGTGTATAAAATGTGGAGGCCTCATGTCTCCTGCCTGCTGGTAACATGTATACAGCTCTCATAGTATGATAGTACAGTATCTCCATGAGGTTAAACAAAAAGCACAATAGATAGGTGTTTAAAACTATAATATCGTTGATCACCACCGCACACTGCATCACATGGGAGTGAAATCAACTAATTTACAGTATTAGAATCTAGCATTACATTGCAAAATTGTTTACATTATTACTAATTACATTTCCCAACAATATGCTGTTCTTCCAGGCAGCTGATATACAAGACACATTCTCTAGATTCATAACGTCTCAACCCATGTAATCCCTTATACATCCTAATATTTCAATAAATTACATCCATGGACGTTACAGTTAATATATTATGACTCAGGAGACGGAAGTAGCGGTCAGTAACAGTCGGGTCCAGGCAGCGCTCTCCGGATCGATTCCAAACCCTCTAGACCTGCTGCATGGGTCTCAGGTTGGGGGACACCTGTTGAGCAAACAGTGACATGAAAGAGAATCAGACAAGGATGAATTAATTAAACAAAGTAATATATTAATATATATATCCTAATATATATGGTATTACTGTATATCTTTGGACTGTATACTTTATAATATATATACATATTTTAGAATGTATATCTCTGACTGTACTCTTATTCTTGATTTTATATGTTGGACTACCTGAATGTTCATTGTTCATTGTGAGCGATCTGTGGTGCTGAATTCCCCTCGGGATCAATAAAGTACTTCTATTCTATTCTATAACATACTTCTAAAGCTACATATGCTTTTTATTACAGTTCTTCTCCCTGATAATAAATTTTATTCTCCCTCATTCACTAAAAGAAGCGGCGTTTCGTGTTTGTAGCCATCGTTATTATTATTATTATCATGGTGGACGTGGTCCATTATGTTCTTTAAGTTACCTGTTGCTTTTGAAACTATAAAAAATACATAAATAAATACATGACTAAATAAATAAGAAGAAAAAATATTTCTCTTATCTTTTCATTTTCATCTGCCAGACAAAAAAAAACATACTGTACAAGGCACGGAATATATTCAAAAAGTCCGAAACACAGGCGTCCTTCTCTGCCCTTCTCATGTCATCCTGTGAAGCTGCAGAGAGAGAGAGAGAGAGAGAAGGGGAGGGGCCACCGGACCCCACTGGGGCCTCGCCGCGACACAGACCTACAAAGAGTCAGGCTTTAAAACTGTGTAGGACCCAGGCCTAGAACTGCACCCTGAGAGGGATGTTTGCCCTGGGTGGGAGGTTTGAAGGGTCAAAGTAGGTATCAAACAGGAGGGAAGACTCAAGTTTTAAACTGTGGATACAGTTTTATTGCACTGTTAAAAAAAAGATTGTTATCTATTCTATTCTACTATTTTATTGCACTGCACTATTGCACTATTTTACTCTGTCTATTTTATCTTACTCTTTTTATTGTTGTCTATTTAAAACTGAATCAAACCATAAACAAGGTGGCCTGTGAAAAACTGTGATTTTATATGTCTGCACTTTATGTGCTCATTTTATGCCTGTCTTTGTTCTGTTGTGAAGCAATTTGAGCTGCAGTTTCTGTATGAAAGGTGCTATACAAATAAAGTTTATTATTATTATTACAGGTCGCTCACCTCAAAGTCTGCGCCTGTGCACGCCTTGATGTCCTCCACCGTCAGCCCCTCCCACACCTCGATCAGAGTCAAGCCCTTGGTCTTATCAACGTCAAACACAGCCTGCCAGGGAGAGAGAGAGAAGAGAGAGAGAGAGAGAGAGAGAGAGAGAGAGAGAGAGAAAGAGAAAGAGAAAGAGAAAGAGAAAGAGAAAGAGAAAGAGAAAGAGAAAGAGGAAGAGGAAGAGAAAGAGAGAGAGATGGGAAGGAGAGAGAGAAAGAGAGAGAGGTTGGAGGGGTGGGAGGAATAGAGATGGGGAGGGTGGGGAGAGAGGGAGAGGGAGAGAGAGAGAGAGAGAGAGAGAGAGAGAGAGAGAGAGAGAGAGAGAGAGAGAGAGAGAGAGAGAGAGAGAGAGAGAGGGAGAGAGAGAGAGGCAGGGAGTGAGAGAGAGAGAGAGAGAGAGAGAGAGAGAGAGAGAGAGAGAGAGAGAGAGAGAGAGAGAGAGAGAGAGAGAGAGAGAGAGATAGAGAGAGAGAGGGAAGGAAGGAGAGAGGTTGGAGGGGTGAGAGGATGGCAGGAGAGAGGGATGGAGGATGGCGGGAGAGAGGGATGGAGGTGGGCAGATGAGTGGGAGAGAAGAAAGGAGAGAGGTTGGAGGATGGCGGGAGAGAGGGATGGAGGTGGGCAGATGAGTGGGAGAGAGAGAGAGAGAGAGAGAGAGGATGGAAGAGATGGAGAGAGAATGAAAACAGAAGATATGAGGGTTGGAGAGAGACACAGAAGGGGGAGGATGAGAGAGTGAGATGGAGCGAGAAAGGGAGAGAGACAGAGAGAGATGGGTAGAGTGGGGAACGGAAAGAGAGAGAGAAGATAGCAGGGTTGGAGAGGGAGGGGAGGAGGAGATGGACAGAGAGAGTGAGAGGGATGGGGTGAGAGGGGGGGGGGAAACAGATGGCGAAAGAGGGGATGGGAGTTTGGAGAAGAGGGGAAGGGAGACAAGAGGAGAAAAAAAAGCGTTAATGTATGTATTCAAACAGGTCAGAAGAGCTGGAACCAGAGGCTCTACGGTAATGGAGTTCACAGGCGCACTGCAGACCTGCCTCCGAGGTCATGTGACCCTGGTGCCTTTATATAAGTGAGAGAGAGGGCCGCCTGCCTGCCTGACATATGGGATTTCTATACAGGCCTTTTCTCTCTCTCAGCGTGAGGACAAGGACAGCCAGACACCATGGGAGATGGAACGTCATCGAGGGGCAGCCCTGCCCTGTGCCTCTGAAGTGGTCCGCACGGGGCGAGCGACCGACGTCGCCTGGCCATGCGATCGTCTGTCGCTCAATGACAATCGCCTGGCCCCCCACACCAGACCCGACCGTTCACAGGTAAAATAATGTGTCGCTCTGTCTAGCTGGGGGTGTGGTTACTTGTTTCCCCCCGGAGGGAGATATAGGAGGACGGACCGGATGTTAGTTTGTTGTGAAGCTAGCGTATTAGCAGGTAGCTGTGTTGTGCTTTACGAGGTAATATTAACCTGTAAAACGCATATTGAGCTGGAATTAAACCTCTCCTCATTCTTCCTGACATTACTGCATGAGTCACTGATCGCTACAATACATTCATTACCACCGATTGGACAAGTAATGTTATGCACCTGCTGAGAGAGGATGTTTTTTCACTGAAGACGCAAACTGTTCTGTTCTCAACCATCATTTTCTTTGGACAATAAACCTTATAAACTACATCAGCTGCTGCAGCCTGGACATTAAACTATGTCAACACCCACAACTTCTTTTGTTACCCGAGTATAAAAACACTAGTAGGTGCATCGTGGCGCATTGTTAATTTATTAGTTAATGACAAGCGGCCACTATAGCTTCTCCAACTAACGTTATTTATTTAAATTGTTCCTGTTAATAATAATGAACATAAGTAGCATGGTAATAATACGTAGGTTATTGATCAATGAATGTATTGATAAATTAATGGTGTACAAATGATACACCAGTAGAAGTCATGTTATTTCCTCATTGTCCTTGCTGTGTCGCATGCCGTAGGATCGAGGCGATTTTTAGCGAGGCGACAGAAATTGCTGTGCGACCGTCGCTTCAAAATCTCCTGCCGTGTGGGTTCTATCATTCATAACAATGGAGGCGATAGAATTCTGTCGGTCGCCTCGCTTAAAAAATCCCCCGCCGTCGCACCAGACACCATGGGAGATGGAACGTCATCTTTGTGGTATGTGTCCCCGTTTACAGCTGCTGGGCCAGACTGATGGTTTCCTCTAAACCCAAGTCCTCATCCTCCTTGTAAAAACATTTGTGATACATTACATTTTAAAAACACTGTTTTGTTTGGCTTCTCTGCCCTTTTTTAGAGCCTGTGGGTTTATATTTACATTTAGTCATTTAGCTGAATGCTTTTATCCAAAGCGACTTACAAGTTCTGTACGACAAGTCATCAGGAAGGGCACAACTCTATCAGCTGAGTAACAATGTTCATCAAAGTGTTGAGTGCTACAGTGTAGGTTAGATTATTAGGACAAGTGCATTTCAGATAATGGTTGAAGAAGTGCGTCTTTAGTCGTCGGCGAAAGATTGGACGTGTTTCGGCTGTCCTAACTGGGGTGGGTAGTTCATTCCACCATTGTGGGGCAAGGACTGAGAATAGGCGACTTCTCTTTGATGACCCTCCCGGAGCTCGGATAGGAGTGGGTCTGAGATGGCCAGAAGATGCAGAGCGTAGGGGTCTTGAGGGTGTGTAGTTAGAGACCATTGACCGGAGGTAGGCGGGGGCGGTTCCCTTTGCCGCACGGTATGCCAGGTCGAGGGCCTTGAAGCGGATTCGTGCGGCAATTCGATATTTCACACCACTTATACAACACACACTACACAATGCCACATGTCTCTGCTGTATTGCCACTGAGACAAATACAGTTTCTGATGTTGATAGTTATAAGAAATTGATAGGTTCATAACAGGACCTTATGGTAAACTATGAAAAAAAATAATGTAACACATCTCCCTTATTAATAATAGATTCAATTCCATACACATCCCTTGTTAACTATAGATTGTAGGGAGGAAGGGAGTGAAGAAAAACATTGCCTTTCTTCCATAGCGTGCCTTTTCAACAGATCGCCCACTGCTTGCAGCCCACTTGTAAAAAGCCCTCTCAGCGCTGGAGGAGAGACACCAGGGACATTAAGATGCAGAGCAGCCCTCCTGAGGATCCTGGTGTAATGAACTGGCTAATGATGAAAGGGCAAAGGTCAGCGTGCTTTAAAAAAAAAAACTCTATTGGGAACACTGATCTGTGAGAATGCCATTCATCGACTACAGCTCGGCATTCAATACCATAGTCCCCTCCATACTCATAGCCAAGCTCAGGGACCTGGGCTTGAACTATGACCTCTGCCAGTGGGTCTTGGACTTCCTGACGGGCAGACCCCAGGTGGTGAGAGCAGGCAACTGCACCTCCTCATCCATCACCCTCAACATAGGGGCCCCCCCCAGGGCTGTGTTCTGAGTCCCCTCCTCTACTCCCTGTACACACACGACTGTGTGGCTCAGCGGAGTAGCAATACAATCATCAAATTTGCTGACGACACAGTGGTGGTGGGCCTGATCTCTGCCAACGACGAGAGGGCCGACCTGGAAGAGGTCAAGGTCCTGGCGGGATGGTGCCAGGAAAACAGCCTCTCCCTGAACGTCAGCAAAACAAAGGAGATGATTGTGGACTTCAGGAGGTCGGGGGTCAAGGACTACAGCCCCCTCAGCATCGACGGGGCACCGGTTGAGAGAGTCAACAGCTTTAAGTACCTCGGAGCCTACATATCCGAGGACTTGACATGGACCACACACATTGACAGTGTTGTGAAGAAGGCACGACAACGCCTCTACTTCCTCAGGCGCCTAAGGAAGTTCCAAGTCAGTCAGAAGATCCTTAAGAACTTCTACTCATGTACAATAGAGAGCATCCTGACTGGCAACATCACCTCCTGGTTTGGGAATAGCACTGCACAAGACCGAAGCAGACTACAAAGAGTGACACGTTCAGCCGAACGCACAATTGGAGGGGGGCTCCCCACCCTCCAGAACATTTACAACAAGCGTTGCAGGGGCAAGGCTAAGAGAATCATTAAAGACTCCAGTCACCCAAACAACTGCCTCTTTGAACTGCTGCAGTCAGGCAAGCGATACCGGAGTCTCAAGGCGAGCACAGAAAGACTCAGAAGAAGCTTCTATCCCCAGGCCATCAGGCTGCTAAACGAACAATGAACACTACACAACAACAACCATCAAACGCACATAGCACACACATCCACACGCACACACTCACTTTAAACAAACACACTGTAGCACCCACTCCACACACTTTATAGCACACACTCACTTTAAACAAACACACTGTAGCACCCACTCCCCACACTTTATATTTATTGATGAAGGATTGCACTACAACTCGTACACCTTACTGTAAATTGTACCTAAATTGTACCTCATCCCATTTCTGCTTTGCACTATATAGTACTGTACATTAGTACACTGCATAGTATTGTATATTATATGGTAACTCAGTTACGTCTATTCTGCATCGAACATTGTACATATGTCTATACTGAACACTGTGACCTCATTTTCTACTTCTAAATTACATGCTATACTATGTTATTTGATACTATCTTGTCTAGCACAGTCTCTGGAGCGTAACAGTAAGAAGCATTTTGTATGAAAGTATTCTGTACTTCTGTATGACAACTATTAAAGAAACTTGAAACTAGGAAGGTCGCATAACGAAATTAACTATACGGGAATCTTACCGTGAATCTACAAACAGAGCGGGTTTGTGTTTTTATTATCGGTTTTTATGATGTGTGTACTAGGGGTGGGACGATACATCGATTCAGATCGATATATCGATCTATTATCAATAATCAAATAGGATCGATGCAACGTAAAAAGATCGATTCATATTGCGATACTCTTATTTTGAAAATCACGCGAGTCATATCCGCCGGCGGCCAGTATTGTGAAACTCCGTGTAGACATTACAGCAGTGTTTGCGTCTGCTGTAAAGCACTACATAGCGTCTATTTTGCAACCCGATATAAGTTTGTGCAGTTTTTTCCCTGCAACGGGTCAAATGCATCTAACATGCGTTGCATCGTCGCCATTCCTTTATGCCCACGTCGCGTTAAATATCTAAATGAACGTCACGTTGGCTGCTTAAGCTAAGCAGCTAACCGTGAGAGAGAACAGGAGAGAACAGAGGGGAAGGAGGAGGGGCGGGGGCAGTCTACCTTTCTGTGGGGGACTGGGGGAGGGGCATTCTGTGTGTGTGTGTGTGTGTGTGTGTGTGTGTGTGTGTGTGTGTGTGTGTGTGTGTGTGTGTGTGTGTGTGTGTGTGTGTGTGTGTGTGTGTGTGTGTGTGTGTGTGTGTGTGTGCGTGCGTGCGTGCATGCGTGTGTGTGTGTTACTGAGGATGGACAGATAATGTTGATATTTAAACATGAATACATAATAAATGTATTCATGATCATCATGCAACATAAAACAATTGTAGGAAGTTTGGGAGAGGAAGGGGTTTTAGATTGCGTGTTGTGAGTTCCAAAACATTTTACTTAAAGATTAAAGCTCAATATATAAAAAGTGAACAGGAGGTCTATTTGTATTAAAAACAATAGATTGTTTTTCATTTAAATGTCTGGAAGAGCTCAAAAATAAAAACATCAATTGATATTTCCGTAGCCTTTTTTTAGTTGATCTAAATGTGACTGATTGTGTTAAATGGGCACATAATATCGCCTCATATCGATCGCAGGCACCTGAATCGAATCGTATCGTATCGTGGCAGACTGTGATATCGGCAAATATCGTATCGCTGTCCAAATAATCGATATCGTATCGTATCGTGATGAACCTGGTGATTCCCACCCCTAGTGTGTACCGGGACAGAAATGTACTGGGACAGAGATGAACTGGGACAGAGGACAAATCTCTTGCGTGTCATCAATTTAACATATTTAACACGATTTACATATTTAACAATATTTACGTATGTATTTCTTTATCGGGAACATGGCATGGATTTACATACATTACATAGCAGTCAAATTACAGTATGTATTTCACACAATTACTAGATGAGTAGCGAGGATTAATTTGAAAGTGCGAGGGATATGTGCATTTCCTCAATGACATCTGACACATTGGTTCAACGTGTTATATAAATACACCATTTATTCATAATCAAGAAAAGGCCTATACATAATTTCTACTTTCTCTTATTGACTGTGCCAAGCTTCCTGACTGAAACCACAGATGACTAAGATAAGATAAGACAAGATATTCCTTTACTGATCCCCTGGGGGAAATTCGGGCGTTATAGCAGCATGGGGGAGGGGGGAGGGGAGGTACAGGTATGGGCAGGGTATTAGTAGGAAGACATAAATATAGGCAATACAATTTGATCTGAATATAAAAATATAAGAAAAATAAACAAAGGTGCAGATGAGGGTCTGTATGCCCCATCAGTTATATTATATGTACAATAAATGTAGGCAATCAATTATTTTAATCTGAATATATACTACAGTATGAGTAAGAGTAAAAGCAAACGGTCCACACCAGGTGCAGACTAGACAGACTGTAGGGAAGATGATTTCCTTCCTTAATTTCCTAAAGGACACCTGACATACCGACCTATTCACCGTCACATGACTTGGACTCGAGACTCGACCTCGAGATTTAGTGACTTGACTACAACACTGGTGTCAGGCGGTTCAAAGTGTAACGTAATGACGTGAGACGCCGTTAAGCACAGCGGTCTGGGTCTGAACTCTGTAGATGCACACTGGTGTGTTATCATCTGGTGAGATAATCTGGTACCAGTCTCTCCATGGAGGAAGCCTGGGGCTCTCAGGTTAGGACCAGTCACTTCGCAGGGACTGAGAACCCGCCCACCCCCCTGAATTATTTCCAAAATCTATAAAAACATTTTCCCTTTTTTAAAGATGACATTTTCGTAAGCTACCATTTAACTACGCTAAAAGTAGTTAAAATAGTAATTTAACTAACTTTAGTTACACCCTACACTCAGTGGTGCAGTCGTAATATGGGAACTGGTAACACGCCACGCCACGTGCACGCGCGCGGGTACGTGCATGCGCACAGAACTGATTTATACACACACACACGCACGCACACACACACACGCACACACAAGCGCATATACGCAAGTGCAATCTTTCTATCATACAAGCTCTTCTTGCTCTCTATTTGTGTGAATGTGCGCGTGGAAAGCTGGCGCGCAGCACAGACGCTTGATTCAATATCATAAGCAGGTAGACTCACCGTAGACCCCCATCACGAATTCCGAGCCACATTAGTATTCACCTCCACTGCCTGTGTCACACAGAATGAAGGGGGAGATGCATTCAGATAGCCAACACCCAGACACTTAGTCTACCTGCGCTTTTTGTTATGTAAAACGGTGGCCGGGTACTTAGTCACAACGAATGGATACAGCGCATTTTTGTGTGCGCGTACACGCGAGTACACATCCGTGCGCGATCGCGCGTACTTCTGCCTCAGTGATCTGGTAACACGGCGTGTGACCACGACTGCACCACTGCCTACACTGACAGAACATGGACACTACACATCCAAGCCCCATGTTAAACCAGTATGGCTAAAAACCCATGTTTGTTTGTGCTTTTAACTGTTGCTAAACCACTGCACACATTTTCTTTCATTTTGTTTGTTTTAATGCACTGAAAATCTATTAATGAGAATGTACCGCTTTTATACTGCACCCTTCTGTGTTCCTTTTATATATATATTTAAATTCTTGAGAATCGTTCTTATGCGGTGCCTTCTTTTTATTGTTTTCTGTGTCCAGCACTTTGGATCGCCTCCGTGTATGAAATGTGCTTAATAAATACATTTGACTTGAAATGCGCTTACCGTCTTTCTCCAGAGTCAGACAAGAATATACTGTAGATACCAATCTCCACTCGGTGCGTTCAGTAGAAAGCTATCCAAGCTAGCCTAGCTTAGCATGATAGATTTCTACTGAACACACAAGAGAGGAACTTGGTATCCATCTTCTCGTCCCGACTCTGGAAAAGACGGTAAACATCTTTGCATCTAAGGGTGCTTTCACATATAGTTTTGGTGGACTCTGTGCGGTTCTGGTGGTGAAGTTGCAACATTGTTGCATTCATCATTTGGTTCGTCTGCATTCACACAGCAATTTGTCAGGCGCACCAAACGATCTGAACAATGTCACGCGGTCGAAAAGGCCGCTTGTCTATTGGACACAATGGAGAGTGGAAATCCCTCCCCTTCAGGAAGTGAAATGCGCGTCAACACAAACTGCGTGAAGCGTGATAGTAGCAGTAGCAGAGGCGTGGCATTGATCCATCATTCGATTATAATTCCCATTACCGCCATCCTCTCGCTAAACAACTTGTACACCTCGTTGTTTTTGTGAGTGCCCACAAGCAGCTGTTTTATTTGGTCTTCTGCCCATATGTCGATTAGGGCTTTCACTTCGCCCAAGTCTGTCCACGAGACATGTTTACACAGTGTGCTTGTTTTGCAGTAAATGCTGCGCGCCGCGGTAATAATAATAATAATAATAATCAGCTGTGTTTTTTTCTTCCTTCTACCCCAAGATGCACAGTTAGATAGATAGATAGATAGATAGATAGATAGATAGATAGATAGATAGATAGATAGATAGATAGATAGATAGATAGATAGATAGATAGATAGATAGATAGATAGATAGATAGATAGATGCAGTGTGCTTGTTTTGCAGTGAATGCCACGCCGCGGTAATAATAATAATATACCCAAGATGCATAGTTTATCAGGTGACTTCCTACGTTTGGTCCGCGTTTGTTCCAATAAAGCAAACCGAGACCTATGTTTTTGGTCGGACCAGAGTTCGCGTGTTTGGTCCGCGGACCGAGTTCGACGCGCATTCACACAAACCCAAAACAGCGATAGTCCGGACCAAACAGCTCCTGTGTGAAAGCAACCTAATACATTGACGTTGCAGTGGGTTGGATCGGAGTTCATCTGGAACTAACTTCTCTTGCATTCAGGTCACAATGCAATTGTTAACTCGTTTGAGTTAATTAAAAGGCAATCTATCACTTCCATCTTCCTTTAATTGACTTTTGTTTCTTCATGAAATTCAATTAAATTCATTATAATTACATTTTAACGGTCAATGCATTGTAATGTAAATGCACATGAGTGGCTTAACACTTTAAATTAGCTTATTTGCCATGGATATTGCAACTACTACAGAAAACCGTGAGTACACAATTACAAGTTCAACTCAAGTTCAGCCCTATGTTACTCTATTTCATTAGCACTAAAAGTGATTCTTCTTTATTGTGTAAGATACAGAATGTTATCTTTCAAAAGAGAACAGGCTTATGCATGTGCTATAAGTATAAAGTATAAAGATACGCTTTTCAAAAAAAGTATGCAGTCCTCAAGTTCAAGTTTAAAAATTGCCACTTTTCTGGGTGCCTGTTAAAAACAGATGTAAACACACACATGTAGCTGCATAACGTTAAATATCAAAGTAAGCGCTCTGTCCAGTGTCACCAATAATACCGGTGTTAATACCTAACCCTACCTCAAATCATCACCACCTTCATCATCATCATCATTATAATCTTCAGTCTGATGAACCAAATCATTAAGAAGCAGCTAGCCTCACATTCATAGTCTTGCTAAGTTTAACCAAACTGCAGCAGGAGAACTAACTTCTCACAAAACCTCTGCCCTATACGAATTGAGGTATATATGTACTATGCTAATATGTCTATACTACTATGCTAATATGTCTATGCTAATATGCCTATACTACTATGCTTAAGTCCGACCTCTCTCCACGCTATGTTAGCGCTAACTGTGCATGCGTTTCTAAAACACGGCTAACGCCCGTGACTGAGTGAGTGAGTGATCGCCATCGGTTGTGTGATAGTAAAGGGTTAACCTTCTGTCGTGTGGCAGTGAAAGGGTTAACCTTCTGTGTATTGTCGCAGTGAAAGGGTTAACCGTTTGGTAGGGCGGCAGTGAAAGGGTTAATGACGGCGCCTGCGGGACAAGAGGAAGGTCAGCAGGGGACCTGAGAGGTGACGGCAGGTAAAGAAACGTAGTAAGACAGGGTATAAAATGTCCCACCAGGGGAAATAAAGGAGGACAGGAGACAGAAGTAATGACTGCGGTGCTCGATGTCCACCTGCGCTGTGGGGGGGGTGAGTAATATTCCTGCTGTGTTCCGTTACACGACGCAGTGTGACCGTGTGAGATGTGCATATTGTTCAGTTCATTTTTAACCCTTAGATGTGAGTCCTACCGCGCGCGCACACACACACACACACACACACACACACACACACACACACACACACACACACACACACACACACACACACACACACACACACACACACACACACACACACACACACACACACACACACACACACACACACACACACACACACACACACACACACACACACACACACACACACACACACACACACACACACACACCTGAAGATCAGATGCTGGCTGTTCATTGTAACCCTGAGTTATTGGGCCTAAGCCATTTTCTCAATAATACAGTTGGATTTCAGAGTTGGACTTACACATGAAAAGTAAGTGAAAATGAAATTGGTTGCATTACAAAAAAGAAAGGTTTGCACAGCTTCAGAATATATACTGTAGACCCATTGTCAGGTGTCACTAGTAGCAGTTGCACCAAAAGGCTTTGAGAACGAGAGGAAGTGGTCGCCTCGCCCGACGGCTCACACTAATGACGGGAGCTGTGAGCCGGAGGTGTGGAGTGCAGTCTGGTTCCACAGCCTGGGTTGTGACACGTATCCTGTACTGAACAGAGACATTCAGCGTTGGAAATTAATGAAGCTCTGGTAACACCACCTAAATTATAGAATTTCCATGGCCTAGGAAAGATCAATCAATATTTGTGGACCTACCGTCCTTTAAATCAGGCTCAAAACCCACCTGCCAACACCCTACTGTCCTGAATTAAAAAATATTTGCTTTTCGCATCAAATATTGATGTGTTTAAAATGTGATTAATTTAGATTAATTAACTATAAAGTCTTGAATTAATTCAATAAAACATGTTTAATCGAGTCCCGACTATAAAGACATATATTAGACACATATAGACACATATGAAGACACATAAATTAGACACATATAGTACACACATATGTAAAAACACATATAATAGACATATATTAGATATATACATATATTATTTAAGGACTACAGGGTCCTACATTGCTACCAATTTAGTATGAAAAATAGAATCGCTCCCTCTTTCAATCAACCGCAAGGGGAAGAGAGACAGCATGCAAGGGGAAGAGACGGCATGTCTTATTTGAGATTCAAGGGGAAGAGAGACGGCATGTCTTATTTGAGATTCAAGGGGAAGAGAGACAGCATGTCTTACTTAAGATTCAAAGGGACAGGGATTATTTTCACAGATCAGGCACTCGCACATAATTATCTCCATTCAGAAGCATATTTACTCCTTGGACCACGACCTACTCCATACAACCGACAGTCATCAGACTTTACAATGCCTCACTGCATCACTGAACACAGGGTGACAGTTACGATCCTCCTGGACTTTTACTTTTGAAACAACATTGTTCAATATTACACTTACTGTATATTTCTGTATATTTTATATTAGAATGTATATACATAACATAGGAAATGTAAATCCCGGACCGTATTTTATTATTATTTTATTCTTTATTCTTAGGCTAAAATATATCTTATTTGTGACTTTGTTTTGTCTACCTAAATGTTTACTGTGAGTGATTTGTAGTGCCAAATTTCCCTCGGGATGATTAAAGTATTTCTATTCTCTTCTATTCTAAGGCCGTATTGGTTTCCCCCCAGATCTCTCACTGGGACTGGAAGTCTATAATAGAGAAACCAGAACCCGTCTGCACCCTTTGGGGAAGGGAAGTCATTTAGACAAGTGAAACGACCGTGGGGGCGACTGCGATATTGAAATACCCGGTGAATGCGCGTGTGTTGTAAAGAAATATGTTTCCCAATGGCACTAAGAACTCACTGACTCAGAATACCAATGAGTTGATCTTAATGTTACGAGGCATCTGGGAAACGGAGGCTCTGCGTCGTCTAATTGGCAGTGGAACTTATGGGACAGCTCATACTGCAGTAAGCAATTAACCCTTTCAATGCCACCAAAACGGTTAACCCTTTCACTGCCACACAACAGCAGGTTAACCCTTTCACTGCCACACAACAGCAGGTTAACCCTTTCACTGCCACACTACATAATGTTAACCCTTTACTATCACACACCGTCGGTAGTGTGATAGTAAAGGGTTAACCTTCTGTAGTGTGGCAGTGAAAGGGTAAGGAAATACTTTTTTTTGCATCAATGCATTTTCTTTCATTATGTTTGGGAGATTGGCCTCGGATGAGGTTTTGATGAATGTGGCTCCGCTCTCTGTAGGGCCTGACAGCAGAGAGAGTGCACGCCGTCAAAACCTCTCAGCGGTGGAAGAAGTACACAGTTCCTTTACTTAAGTAGAAGTAGAAATACCCAGATAAATGAGCACTCTGGTAAAAGTAAAAGTCCTCCATAGTAAAAGGAGAGAAGTATTTGCTATTGATTATGTATTTGTAAGTATCTAAAGTAAAAGTATGCATTCTACATGACGTTTGTGTATTCCAGAGCTTTAAAGGTTAGGTTAAAGTGGTCTGTGGTCCAGTTATGCTGCTCTGATTAAAGGTTATGTTAAAGTGGTCTGTGGTCCAGTTATGCTGCTCTGATTAAAGGTTATGTTAAAGTGGTATGTGGTCCAGTCATGCTGCTCTGATTAAAGGTTATGTTAAAGTGGTATGTGGTCCAGTCATGCTGCTCTGATTAAAGGTTATGTTAAAGTGGTCTGTGGTCCAGTTATGCTGCTCTGATTAAAGGTTGTGTTAAAGTGGTATGTGGTCCAGTTATGCTGCTCTGATTAAAGGTTATGTTAAAGTGGTATGTGGTCCAGTTATGCTGCTCTGATTAAAGGTTGTGTTAAAGTGGTCTGTGGTCCAGTCATGCTGCTCTGATTAAAGGTTATGTTAAAGTGGTATGTGGTCCAGTTATGCTGCTCTGATTACAGGTTATGTTAAAGTGGTATGTGGTCCAGTTATGCTGCTCTGATTACAGGTTATGTTAAAGTGGTATGTGGTCCAGTTATGCTGCTCTGATTAAAGGTTATGTTAAAGTGGTATGTGGTCCCAGTTATGCTGCTCTGATTAAAGGTTATGTTAAAGTGATATGTGGTCCAGTTATGCTGCTCTGATTAAAGGTTATGTTAAAGTGGTATGTGGTCCAGTTATGCTGCTCTGATTAAAGGTTATGTTAAAGTGGTATGTGGTCCAGTTATGCTGATTTGATTAAAGGTTATGTTAAAGTGGTATGCGGTCCAGTTATGCTGCTCTGATTAAAGGTTGTGTTAAAGTGGTCTGTGGTCCAGTTATGCTGCTCTGATTACGTCCTCTTGAAGTGGCAGGTTTCAAATGTGAAAGTAGATCTTCATACATTTTTGCCATGTTTTCTATGCAAGACCTACTCAGCTCCACATCCAGCAGCTTAAACACAAACAGGACCTGCTCCAGCTAACAAAGTTGGTTGATCACAGACGTTGTCACGCGGTGGAACAGCTCGTATGACACGATGGAACGATTATTAGAACCAGCCAGCCATCTGCTACAGCAGAGGTCAGCATGAGTGAACAGGATATCTTCGCACTGCGCCAGGTGTGCCAGGCTGACTGCAGGTCAGAAGGATGGCACCTTGGTGAGGGCACTGTGCCAGGCTGACTCCAGGCCAGAGGGACCTTGGTGAGGTCAGAGGAGAGCCACTCTGTCTGTCATAACACCGCTTCACGACAGATTTCATGCATAATGGAGGTGTGTTCTTCATACTATTCCAATACTATTCTTATATAATTGTATACTATTTTTCTTATCACAATATATCGCTTTGCTTACAGTATCACAATGTATCGCAATATGTCAAACCGTAAACCCCTGTGTCGTCATTCGTTGCATCGCCAGATTCTTGCCGACACCAGTGTTACTTGTTCATGGGTCCATATGTACATTACTGGCCCACCGCCCCCCCCACCCGTGTATGCATGTTATCGATACTTAATACATTATAAACTGAACGTGTCTGCACGCACAGCAGATCTATTTTATAGGTTGCAGTAAAGAGTAGCTTAAGTTTCACTTTCATTCAGATAGTATATATTTAACTTTGCGTGAGGGAGAGAAAGGAGGCTCTAGAGACAACGGTTATTTAGGATTGAACCCTGCAGCAGCTCGTCCGTCTCCGGTAATACCGGTGTTGTCATGAGTTTATTAGTCATGGGACATTTCACATCACTGTGGCGACCCTAGCCAATACACAGCTGTACTGTATGTGAGATAATCGGCATCGGTCGATTCCTGAGCCGATTTTCTCACTCCCTCTGTGTGATGTTTGTCTGTGCTTCAATACACCAAGCTAACTTGACAGTGTTTAATGAGAGATAGTAGTGGTTTTGTGGGACAGGATCTCCACTCTGTCACATGGCTGTCACCTCTAAGGTCAGTCAATCGGTACGACGACATGCGCAGGCTGTGCAGTGCGGTGAACAGTTCAATATAAATGCACCGCAGATCTACTTAAGCAAACGGAGACAATGCAGACAGACAATAACATTAGTGTCATTTAAGTTAGGCAATTTTTTGTCTCATTTGCTATCGTTATAATAATTTTTTTTCTCCTCCTATTTTTCTGTACTTTTCTCCCATCCCAATTTAGTCGTTATGCCAATTCCCCCCTCCCCTTGCTGGTCGTTGCGCACATTTGCCCCCCACTGGTCGGTCTAGGGAGCCCTGAAGTCTATAACATGCTTCCTCCGATACATAGGAGACAGCCAGCAGCCTCTTTTCATCTGCCAGCGCGGACTCTCATTGGTGAGGTGTAACGTGTGGGAGGTCACACTACCTTCACTATTTCCCTCCCTCGCTGTGCAGGCGCCCTGACCAACCTGTAGGAGTCGCTGTTTACAACGACCAGAATACCACCCACGGCTTCCCTCCCGCTGACTCTGCCAATTGTGTCAGTATGACGGCTGGCCAAGCCGGAGGCACCGCTGACAGCCGGATTCGATACCAGTGTGTCTGCGGTGGTAGACAGACGCTTAGTTCGCTGCGCTACCCGGCCGCCCTAGTTATAAAATGTTTTTACTTTATCAGATGCAAAAGAATTAAAAATATCTGCTCTCTAAATGGGCATCGACTTCTGACAAACCCATATAGGAGTCCCTGCCTCCTGGGATATAATTTCTGACTTGGGATGGGAGCTTTTCTTAAATCTTAAAAAAGAAAATACGAGAAAAAAAAATTGTTTATTCCAATTTCCGATCGCCATTCGAAAAAATCGCTCATTTGATTGATCCATCTGTAAAACACATATTCGCCGCGGCACCAAGGCTCCAGAATGAACTCTGGTAGACCCCGGTTACATCAGTGAGAAGTAAAATGTGGAGTCAGAAATACTTTCTCCCATTCACTTGAGTCCAATCCAAAAGGATGATTTACCATCTGGGAGACGATAGGGGGCGCTTTTTTCACATCTGAGCGCCTGGGGTGACTGGATCTCCAACAGTAGGCTCGCTTGATGAAATATGATTTCAGATCGCTATTAAAAAATAAATAAAAAAAAACAGAGTATTCTCGTGATGGGCATTCAACCCGCGGGGGGTAAACCCGAGAAATATCGGGCGTGGCATCCAAAGTGTTAAGGAGCAATATCTCTATAGCACTATAGGGATGTGATGATTTAATCGAGTTTGGCCTTTTCTAGCTAGGCTCAGCTGTGAGCACATGTACCCAACATGTCCCTAGGCCTGCTTCTTCCTTTGCAGGGGCAGAAAAAGGTTCAAACTACCGGATTAACTACAAATTAACTACCGGGTAACAATCTCAATTCCATGAAAATTATTCAGACAGTAATCGTGCCATGAAAATTGCATACCGTGACATCTCATGATACCTACCCGCAGTAAATGGACAGCATTTAAATAGCGATGTGATACAATGTGCTTAACAACTTTTGCCTCACATTCACCTATACACACACACAGTTAGGGGTTCAATGTCTTGCTCAAGGACACATCGATACGCTGCCTGGGAGCCGCCAGGATCGAACCGGAAAACCTTCAGATTACCAGACGACCGCTACAGGTCTTAACTCTTAGCTTAGTAACATGCAGTGCCTGACACGTGGCACGGGCTGCTTCAGAGAGGTCAACGTGTGGGCTCGCCCACTTCATCAAGTAGTGTGGGGTTCAGTGCCTTGCTCAAGAGGCAAGTGATGGGGGCGATAGAGGCTCAGGAGGTAGACTGGTCGTCTGGTAATCAGAAGGCTCCCGGGTTCGATTCCGGCTCCTCCCTTGCTCCTTGAGCAAGACACTGAACCCTTAACTGCTCCCCGTGAGCAGGATGGCGCCTCGCATGGTCCGCCGTCGGTGTGTGAACGTGTGAGTGAACGGGTGAATGTGTGAGTGAACGGGTGAATGTGTGAGTGAACGGGTGAATGTGTGAGTGACCGGGGGTGAATGTGTGAGTGAACGGGTGAATGTGTGAGTGAACGGGTGAATGTGTGAGTGAACGGGTGAATGTGTGAGTGAACGGATGAATGTGTGAGTGAACGGGTGAACGTGTGAGTGAACGGGTGAATGTGTGAGTGACCGGGTGAATGTGTGAGTGAACGGGTGAATGTGTGAGTGAACGGATGAATGTGTGAGTGAACGGGTGAACGTGTGAGTGAACGGGTGAATGTGTGAGTGACCGGGGGTGAATGTGTGAGTGAACGGGTGAATGTGTGAGTGAACGGGTGAATGTGTGAGTGAACGGGTGAATGTGTGAGTGACCGGGTGAATGTGTGAGTGAACGGGTGAATGTGTGAGTGAGGGCGGCCGGGTGGCGCAGCGGACTAAGTGTCTGCCCACCACCACAGAGACAGTGGGATCGAATCCAGCTGTGGTGCTTCCGGGTTGGCCGACCGTCCATACTAACACAATTGGCAGTGTTAGCGGGTGGGAAACCCGGCGAGGGTGGGTCCTGGTCGTTGTAAACAGCGACTCCTACAGTTCGGTCGGGGCGCCTGCACAGCGAGGTCGGATCCTGGGGGAGGTAGTGTGATCCTTCCACACGTTACACTCTCCCAGTGAGTCCGCGCTGCCAGGTGAAAAGAAGTGGGGATTGGCTACACATGTGTCGGAGGAAGCATGTGATAGTCTCCGCCCTCCCAGACCGACGGTAGGGGGTAGAGTGCGCAACGACCAGGAAGGGGATTGGCATAACGACTAACATTGGGATGGGAGAAAAATGGAAAAATAGAAAGTATAAATTTTTTTTTAATAATGTGTGAGTGAACGTGTGAGTGAACGAGTGAATGTGTGAGTGAGCGGGTGAATGTGTGAGTGAACAGGTGAATGTGTGAGTGAACGGGTGAATGTGTGAGTGAACGGGTGAATGTGTGAGTGAACGGGTGAACGTGTGAGTGAGCGGGTGAACGTGTGAGTGAACGGGTGAATGTGTGAGTGAACGGGTGAACGTGTGAGTGAGCGGGTGAACGTGTGAGTGAACGGGTGAACGTGTGAGTGAGCGGGTGAACGTGTGAGTGAACGGGTGAACGTGTGAGTGAGCGGGTGAACGTGTGAGTGAACGGGTGAACGTGTGAGTGAACGGGTGAACGTGTGAGTGAACGGGTGAACGTGTGAGTGAGCGGGTGAGTGAACGGGTGAACGTGTGAGTGAACGGGTGAGTGAACGGGTGAACGTGTGAGTGAGCGGGTGAACGTGTGAGTGAGCGGGTGAACGTGTGAGTGAACGGGTGAACGTGTGAGTGAGCGGGTGAACGTGTGAGTGAACGGGTGAACGTGTGAGAAAACTCAGCCCCGTTTCCACCTAATTACCTAGCGACTCGTCACAAGAGGCTAGGAGCAGAGATCAGACGACTCCGCCAAACGACACAAGCGCTCCTGGGGGCCGCTGGGGGGACGTCGTAGTTAGTGGACCCGGGCAGGAACAGGAGGACGAGACGACGAGAGATGGATCCCACACAGGACGACTAGCGGAAGTGAATACGCGAGAGGGACATAACGAGCAGCGAGGGACGGCCGGGGACAGACGAGACGCATAACGAGCAGCGAGGGACATCGTGACACGAGGAAAAATACTGGGGACATGGGTGGAAACACAGAAACTAGGGAGAGAGACACTAGGGGGAGGGAGGGAGAGAGAGAGAGAGAGAGAGAGAGAGAGAGAGAGAGAGAGAGAGAGAGAGAGAGAGAGAGAGAGAGAGAGAGAGATAGAGACACACAGAGAGACAGAGCGAGAGAGAGAGAGAGCGAGGTGTTTTGTTGTGTTATGTAGCACCTGCTGTGGAAAATAACTGCCTCCTGAGGACAAATAAGGATGCCAAACTTATTTTCGTTGTGCTGAATGATGACGATACATTTTAAATCATATCTATCCCTCCATCCAACTATCTATCTATCTATCTATCTATCTATCTATCTATCTATCTATCTATCTATCTATCTATCTATCTATCTATCTATCTATCTATCTATCTATCTATCTATCTATCTATCTATCTAAGGGAGAGGGAGAGGGGGGAGCAGAGGGAGAGGGGGAGATGACAGTGGAACTGCAGAGGGAAGGAAATAATGGAGGGAAGAAGAAAAGAGGAAAGGAAAAAAAGGAGAAGTGAGGAGGTGGCAGTGTCAGCTTCAATGGAAAGACCGAGAGCGCAAGAGAGAGAGAGAGAGAGAGAGAGAGAGAGGGGGGGGGGGGGTACTGGGCCCTGGCAGAAATCCTTTAAAAGATTACAGTCTTTCAGAAAAAGCCCAGATATCAGGACACCCATTCACTCTAGGTGCTACCGCCCTACAACAAGTCTCAAATAATGTACTGTATTATACTGTATATATATTTGTTATTGGAGTGAATCTTTGTTTATTATTTATATAAAAAAATTATTTTATTTAAAAAAAACATAAAACCTATGTTTTGACATGATAATTCAATATTGTAATATGTTTTGCCAATAAAACACCTTTGGATTTATTTGAATTGAGAGAGAGAGAGAAGAGAAGAAAAAAGAGAGAGAAAGAGAGGGAGAGAGAATAGAAGAGAAAAAGGAGAGAGAGGGAGAGAAAGAAGAGAAGAGAGAGCAATGGAAGAATTGAGGAGGGTGGAGAGAGGGGATGAGGTGGTGTCCACTTTAATGGACACGGAGAGAGAGAGAGAGAGAGAGAGAGAGAGAGAGAGAGAGAGAGAGAGAGAGAGAGAGAGAGAGAGAGAAATGAGGAGGTGGCCACAGCATCTGGAAACATTTTAACCTTTATAAATGTTGACATACATCTTCTCTCTGGGAAATCATGTCATGCAATCACTACTAAATCCAGCCGAGCAGAAAGGAGGAGAGGAGAGGAGAGGAGAGGAGGGGAGAGGAGAGGAGAGGAGAGGAGAGGAGAGGAGAGGAGAGGAGAGGAGAGGAGAGGAGAGGAGAGGAGAGGAGAGGAGAGGAGAGGAGAGGAGAGGAGAGGAGGGGAGAGGAGAGGAGAGGAGAGAGGAGGGGAGAGGAAGGGAGAGGAGAGGAGAGGGGAGAGGATTACCAGACGACTGCTCACCATATCTCTATAACACCAGAGCTGCTCACCATATCTCTATAACACCATAGCTGCTCACCATATCTCTAGAACACCAGAGCTGCTCACCATATCTCTATAACACCAGAGCTGCTCACCATATCTCTAGAACACCAGAGCTGCTCACCATATCTCTATAACACCAGAGCTGCTCACCATATCTCTGTAACACCAGAGCTGCTCACCATATCTCTATAACACCAGAGCTGCTCACCATATCTCTATAACACCAGAGCTGCTCACCATATCTCTGTAACACCAGAGCTGCTCACCATATCTCTATAACACCAGAGCTGCTCACCATATCTCTATAACACCATAGCTGCTCACCATATCTCTATAACACCAGAGCTGCTCACCATATCTCTATAACACCAGAGCTGCTCACCATATCTCTATAACACCAGAGCTGCTCACCATATCTCTGTAACACCAGAGCTGCTCACCATATCTCTATAACACCAGAGCTGCTCACCATATCTATATAACACCAGAGCTGCTCACCATATCTCTATAACACCAGAGCTGCTCACCATATCTCTATAACACCAGAGCTGCTCACCATATCTCTATAACACCAGAGCTGCTCACCATATCTCTAGAACACCAGAGCTGCTCACCGTATCTCTATAACACCAGAGCTGCTCACCATATCTCTATAACACCAGAGCTGCTCACCATATCTCTATAACACCAGAGCTGCTCACCATATCTCTATAACACCATAGCTGCTCACCATATCTCTATAACACCAGAGCTGCTCACCATATCTCTAGAACACCAGAGCTGCTCACCATATCTCTATAACACCAGAGCTGCTCACCATATCTCTATAACACCAGAGCTGCTCACCATATCTCTAGAACACCAGAGCTGCTCACCATATCTCTAGAACACCAGAGCTGCTCACCATATCTCTATAACACCAGAGCTGCTCACCATATCTCTATAACACCAGAGCTGCTCACCATATCTCTATAACACCAGAGCTGCTCACCATATCTCTATAACACCAGAGCTGCTCACCATATCTCTAGAACACCAGAGCTGCTCACCATATCTCTAGAACACCAGAGCTGCTCACCATATCACTATAACACCAGAGCTGCTCACCATATCTCTATAACACCAGAGCTGCTCACCATATCTCTATAACACCAGAGCTGCTCACCATATCTCTATAACACCAGAGCTGCTCACCATATCTCTATAAACACCAGAGCTGCTCACCATATCTCTATAACACCAGAGCTGCTCACCATATCTCTATAACACCAGAGCTGCTCACCATATCACTATAACACCAGAGCTGCTCACCATATCTCTATAACACCAGAGCTGCTCACCATATCTCTATAACACCATAGCTGCTCACCATATCTCTATAACACCAGAGCTGCTCACCATATCTCTATAAACACCAGAGCTGCTCACCATATCTCTATAACACCAGAGCTGCTCACCATATCTCTATAACACCAGAGCTGCTCACCATATCTCTACAACACCAGAGCTGCTCACCATATCTCTATAACACCAGAGCTGCTCACCATATCTCTATAACACCAGAGCTGCTCACCATATCTCTATAACACCAGAGCTGCTCACCATATCTCTATAACACCAGAGCTGCTCACCATATCTCTATAACACCAGAGCTGCTCACCATATCACTATAACACCAGAGCTGCTCACCATATCTCTATAACACCAGAGCTGCTCACCATATCTCTATAACACCAGAGCTGCTCACCATATCTCTATAACACCAGAGCTGCTCACCATATCTCTATAACACCAGAGCTGCTCACCATATCTCTAGAACACCAGAGCTGCTCACCATATCTCTAGAACACCAGAGCTGCTCACCATATCACTATAACACCAGAGCTGCTCACCATATCTCTCTAGATGTTCCCTCTGGTCAACCCTCCTTCCAGTTTGCTGCTCCCAGCAGTTGGAACGAGATGCAAAATACTTTGAAAATGGACAAATTGATCTCCTCGCTACTTTTAAGGACTCTATCACAGAGTTGTTGACACACATCTGCACCTATCACCCAGCCTTTTAACTGTAACTGTCTGTTTTGCTTCATGTATGCCCCTTTGTAATTATATTTGGTGGTTTGATGCGTGTTTTAATCATTTGCTGTACCTCCGTGATGTATCTTCTATCTGTCTCTTTTCTATTTATAAATGTTTTATTATGATCTATTATGTTACCCTTCGAGGGGACCTTTTGTCCTCTCGCCAGGCCGTCATTGAAAATAATAATTTGTTCCAAACTGACCCGCCTGGTTAAATAAAAGGTTAAACTAATAAAAATAACCCTTCTTCATGGTCGGTGACGGTAGGACGCCATGTGGTGGAGGCTGCTAACGTCATTCACATACATCAGTATGAATGTATTACGAAGCCCGACCCACCAGCGATATAGAAATCAATAAGCAGCCTCCTTGTAGAAATCCACCGATTGAATTAGGGGTTAACCGAATAAAATGTAATTTCCCTCTCCCCAATCCCCCTCCCTGTGTGTGTGTGTCTTTTTTTATTACTAACATATTCAGAGAATCAACTGGCCGCTGACAGGACAGGAAGTCGAACCTAGTGACTGGTGAGGCTAATTTATTTATCTATTTGCCTTTCAGTCTGCCTCCGCTTGAGTGATTGCAGCAATATAGAGCAAGAGGAGCGCCCGTCCTATAGAGGGAACAAGGGTAGGAGAGCAAGTCTGTCCTATAGAACAAGGAGAGGAGAGGAAGCAGAGGCTTCCTTCTATCCGCCTTCGAAATAAAACCATCTTATCATAAATCATTATCATAAATAAACTTGGTACGAGTCAAGAAACAATTTTTTATCTACTTATACTTGCACAGACAGTTTATTGTATATAAATACCTGCTTTTGTTATTAGTGTGGGTGACCTGGCATAGCCAGGTTGCAACCACACTATTAGAATCTATACTATTTGTATTTATTCTTATTTATTTCGCCGATTTTTGCCAGCAAACTCCTCCCAGAGCGTTCGTGAAAGGTATCAAAACGACCGGCTTGCTCCAACTCGATATGCTATTACTTTTCGGAAAGTTTCACCGCAGCCTTTGGCTACAAATCGACTTTAAACGGGAACATTTCTGTCCATAGGGAATGCATGGCGAATTAGAGTGGAGGAGCTGAATTTTTTTTTCCATCACCTTGGGTAAATTGCGACAGTGATCTCAATTTTGGACGTAGATATAAAAACAACAATCAAAACGATGACATGGCTGTCCCCTCGCTCACAAAAGAAAAATGGAATTGGACATTTCTATCTCAACTGATGACCATTTGTTTGAAAGTTATCCTCTACATACAAACCAATGGCTTTACACTCTAGCAAAAACCAGATTATTTAGCTTTTCCCCCCCTTGTTAGCCGATCGCCACCCAGGTCACAATTGTCGACGGAATGACACAATATCGCACACAACCCTTCATTGGGATCCTCAGGTGCTCACATTAAGAGGAATAAGCTTAATCTCTTATACTTTTCTTTTAATCATCGTGAGACTGAAGGCATGTGTCGCCCCTCATTGAAATACATTGGCAGTATATTGCATGTCATTGCATCAGCCAAATTAGTGGTAGCAGCTGTGCATGACTCACAGGGAGCTGTCAATCAACTCAGTACAGCTGACCTGGCAATGACCTCGCATGGAGTTAACCCTTCATGGCCCCTCTGTGTAGCAGTACTGAGTTGATTGACAGCGCCCTCTGAGTAGTAGAAACTTGTGGATTGTGTCATAGACCACCGCAACACTTCCGGGATTCTGAAATCGGGGAGGAGATAGCGGGGGGAGCATATGAATGAATGTGGATGAGAGCCGTGATGTAAGTGGTTGCAGATACGGCTGTGGGGGTGCTGGAGACATGATCGAATAGACTTGTATGCGCCTGAATCTCCTGAACACGGCGCAAGCCCTTCCTAATCGATCAGAACTAAATCGGCCGAGAAAAAGCCCGTTTTTAAGCACCTATTCCCCATGCACATGCGCAGATTGCCCACGGATTGTGACGCAACGCACACCTGCCCTGGACGCGTGAACACTTTCGGCAACCAACATGTACTTCCGCGTTTCTCTGATTGGCCAGCGCTCTCCTTCGTGAATACCAGCCGCTCTACGCTCGTTTACCCCCTCATGAGCAGTGATGCCACAGATTACTTGTAAAAGTAATCTGATTACTGATTACTCCTTTAAAAAGTTATCTAAGTTACTTTACTGATTACTTGATTATCAGAGTAACTTAGTTACTTTGAAAGTAACTAGGTTACGAAGTCGTCGTCGTTCCCCCAACAGTTTTTTTTAAACGCTTTATTGAAAGTGCATAAATTGTTTTTAACTTGTTTCTCTGCACATAACGTAAATTGTTAAACTAGTGCTTCAGCTTCTGTACCATCAAGTATGGTAAAGCAACAGTCTATGATGCTCACAGCATTAGAGCAGCCAGCCAGTGGTTTTACAAAACCAGTGTATCACATCTAACAAATGCAGGCTGAACTATTATTTCAATTATATCAACTGTAACTATTAAATTGTTTTTATAAATGTCTCTCTATAAACATACAATCAGTCTCTCTTTAACATGTAAATTAACTGTAAATCTGGCAAATAAGAGCTTTTGCTCTGCCACCATCAACCCTCCTGTACCTAGTCGAAGCGTCGGCTAGTGTTGTGATTCCAGATGCTTTCAATGCAATTGGATGTGCTGTTTTTAGCGGTAGACAGTATTTTGTTTCCTCCGCCGTGAAGTAGTGACTGAGGCTACGTTTAGACGAGCGTTTTGGGGTGGAATTCTGAACAGAAACCGCAAAAGTCATCTTGCGGTTTCACTTTTAATTTTGCCAAGCGTTTTGGGGTGGAATTCTCCGACGACGGAGCCCTGCTGTCACACGATTGGCGCATATGTCACATGACGTGCTGTGAAGACCCGCCCTACTCTGCCTCTGATTCGCAGACTGTGGATGGGGAATGTGATTGGACCAAAGCAGAGTCACTCAGACAGAGGGACCAGTCACGCCGCGGGACACATTCTTGTATTTAACCCTTTCACTGCCACACCACGTCACTCCCAAAAGAAAAACAGCTCAAAATGTATTTTTGACTGTCGAAAACGAAATAAAATACTGCATTCCGCCTGCATTATGAATTTATGATGAGATAGTAACGAAATAGTAATGCACAGCCACTTGGACAAGTAACTGCAATCAGATTACTGGCTTTTAAAGATTCACGCGTTAGATTACTATTTTCGGGGGAAAGTAATCAGATTACAATAACGCGTTACTTAGTAACGCGTTACTGGCATCACTGCTCATGAGTCACGTGAAACACTGCAGACCACTGATTGGTCAGAAGAGAGACGAGTCACTCGTTGGAGGCTCTCCAGAAAAACAGAAAGCCGCCATCTTAATGTCTCGCGTAGAATTTCATTTGCAGCAGGAACAAGTTCAATAAACAAAAAAGGACACAGTCACTGTGTATTCTGCCTCATTTATTGATGAAACAAAACCGACATCAACACAATTTGCCACCGAGTGGAGAGTTTAGTCTCACAAAAAGATCGCGGACTTGTTAAGCTTGTTGTTGTTAGGTTAGGTGCTAATGTTGTGCTAGCGTTTTAGCATGGCTATCGTACATAGCGCGATCAATATAACTCGCTATTGATTGTTTGTACTAGTAACTAATGGTTAATGCTAGTAGAATAGACACAACGTGAGGTAATCACCATCCATTTTAAACCGGTTATTACCTAATGCTAACGTTAGCAGATAGACGCGAGACTGGTGCCGTTACAGCTTGTTAGCTTAATGCTAACGTTAACGTTAGCAGATAGACACGAGAGCCTAGGTAACGTTAAAGCAATGAGAGGTAGCGTTAGCAGAATAGACACAACGAGAGTCTCGTTAATGTTATTATTGATTATTGATTGAATGAAAACTGTGTTTACTCTGGCTATGCTGGAGCTCTCAGCTGTACACAGGGAGACAAGTACGAAATGCGCGAAATGCGCATGCACGCGTTACCGGCGTAGGGGGAAGAGGGCTGGCCGATCGCTGGCCAATCAGAGAAACGCGGAAGTTGGTTGCCAAAAGTGTTCACGTGCCCTGGACTGTTCCATCAGAGGGGGGAGCTTCGGTGGCCAGTGTCCTTTCAGCCGAACAGGATAATGAAACAATGATCCCACTAAATGACCAGATGCGTCTTATGGCGACATCTACAATGACCTCATTGAGTCTCCAGGTAGACTAATGTTTATATTTAAGTGCAGTGGTCTGTAGCCGCTCACACTAACACCGAAGCTCCCCCCTCTGATGGAACAGTCCAGGACGGGTGTGCGTTGCGTCACAATCCGTGGGCAATCTACGCATGTGCATGGGGAATAGGTGCTTAAAAACAGGCTTTTTCTCGGCCGATTTAGTTCTGATAGATTAGGAAGGGCTTGCGCCATGTTCAGGAGATTCAGGCGCATACAAGTCTATTCGATCATGTCTCCAGCACCCCCACAGCCGTATCTGCAACCACTTGCATCGCGGCTCTCATCCATATTCATTCATATGCTCCCCCCGCTATCTCCTCCCCGATTTCAATGTAACGCGGAAGTGTAGTGGTCTATTGTACTCAGTAGGGATGTCCTCTTTCATTGGTCGATGTTGACCACTCCCCCGATCCTTAGACCACACCCCCTTAGGCAGGGCCGCCTCAGGGGGTGTGCGAGCAGTGCGGTCGCACAGGGCCTAGCGGGAAGGGGGGCCTCGCAATTTATTTTATTTTTTTATTTTTTTTGTGAGGCCCCCCCTTCCCGCGAGGCCCTTTTTCATCACAGACCTAAAATCTAGTTTTGCTTATATGTTTATATATTTCACATTAGACACGTTTGTAGAATGACTTGTTCCTGGGTCTGCACCTGGGTCACTATTGGAGCTCTGGTGCTCTGCAGCAGGCATTGGTTTCAATGAGGGGAGGGGTTACAGGTAAGGTAGCGTCTGACTATTCCGCGCGTGCAGCATTGGAGTTTATGCCAGCCAAGGTGAAGAGGACATCGTTCGGCAGATGGACTGAAGATGAAAGTTGTTGCATGTTAGACAGTTCAGTCAGGCTAGCCATCCCGGCTAAAGACAGGGACAGCTAGTTAGCTTTAGCTACGTTATAATATTGAGTGCTAACGTGTGGTTCAGTCGGGATAGCCATGATGATGTCGGCTAGTAGCTAGCTTAGCTAACGGCTAACTAGCGTTAGCTAACCTATCCAGAGGAGCGAGGCGAGTGGATGTCTTTTCAAAAGAAGGAGAAGAGAACTTGTGAGCAGATAAATCTGTTAGGCAGCAATACGCCGAAAGGTGTCCAGTCTGCCGGAAAGTACTCGAAGAAGAAGAAGAAATTACACCGTGGGCCAAGTCTCCTTCCAACTTTACCATTGGCGCCGGCCGCGCCGCATTCATTGATACTGCGTTATGGTGAGTCAACCTATGATTATATACCCGCCGTGGACCTGTCCTGACCTATCTATCTTTCTCTCTCTCTGGAGCCAAACTGGTCGACTAGCTAATATATAGTACTACTAGTAGCTAACTGTGTGTGCCTGGTGAGAGCACCTGGCTGTATGTAGACAGTAGCCGCATAGCTTGTTAGCTGTTAGCTAACGCAGAAGCAAGCTATGCGGCTACTACATGCAGCCAGGTGCCTGATTGAGCTAACTGTTAGCCAGTTAGCTGTTTAGCGTCAGCTGGGAACGTTCGTTTGATGCTATCAGTTAGCCTTGAGAATAGCAGGCCCTGGCACTCTGACTACGACATCATCTTTGACAGAAGATGTAGTCGGGCCTGCACCATGACAAGGCTCTGGCCATAGCTTTGTCCCGACAGCGAGAGGCCTTTCGTCAACGTGGAGACCTGTGTTGCGGCCTTTCGCCCTGCGTTCCTCGTGCAGGTAACGTAAGATTAATGAAAATGTCATGACATTACCCCACTCTTCCTTCCTTCCCCTCCCGAATGTTTTGTTAATAACGATGTTTTTTTCGGGCGGCTAGGTGGTGTAGTGGGCAAGGCACTCGCCACCAGTGTGGAGACGCTAGGATTCGCGTGTTCGAATCCAGCTCTCCACATTGTTTTCAGTTTAGCTGGTCGTCCGCAGTAATACACATTGGCCGTATTACGGGGAGGGAAAACTGAAGGGTGGGGATCGACGTTGTGAACAAGCGACTCCTACAAGTCGGTTGGTGCGCCTGCGCAGTAGAATCAGGAAGTGTCGGGGGCAGCGTGAGCCTCCCACGCGTTACTCCTCGACACTGAGAGATCGAGCTGCGCAGGTGAAAAGATGCGACTGCTGTTACCTCAAGTACCGGAGGGGACTTGTGCTATGTATGACTTAGTCCACATTGCAGCCGGCTTGTGGGAGGCAAGAAACAGCGCTTCGTGACAGGGGAGGGTTGAAATTGGATGATACGAAACTGGGATGGGAGAAAAATAGAAAAATGGGAGAAAAAGTGGATCAAAAAAAAAAAACGATGTTTTTTTCCAGGCAAAACATATGCTACTTCACAACATTTGGAGATACGACATGTGCTGTGTGTGAATGGTCGTTTGTGTAGCTTGGGTAGCGTTGGGCCGTTGGCCAAAGCTGTGTGTCACGTGGCCTGGTGTCACAGTACCTGGCTAGCCTATTTAGCTGATGTCGGCCATTGGCTCCTTGCTGCTTTGGTTTCTCTGTTGACCCTCTTCTTGTTGGATTTAAGTGTTGATCTTTGTCCTTTTGAATCTCTCATACATGCTATAGTCTCTCTCTAACACACACACACATGACAAACACACATGTTCTCTCTCTCTCTCTCTCTCTCTCTCTTTCTAACACACACAGTCTGCCTATGGCGGCCTTTCTCGATGGCTAGGCTGTGCTCAAGGATCTTCAGTCACAGTGCTCAGGTATTCTGCCACTGTGTACTCTCTGTTTAGGGCCAAATAGCATTTCAATTTCTTTCCAATGTGTCTCTCTCTCTCTCTCTCTCTCTCTCTGTACACTGTATATTGACTGTAGAACGGGAGCTCTCTCTCACTCTCTCTTTTGCTATATGTTGACTGTATCATGCCCCGCCTCGGGCAGCGCTATTATTTAAGAATATGTTGACTGTATAAAAAAAAATAAAAATAAAAAAAAAATATATATATATATATAATTTTTTTTTTTTTTTTTTTTACCTTTGGCCTTTGGGGGGGGGGGGGGGGGCCTCGCGTTAAATCTCGCACAGGGCCTCGCATTTCTCCCAGGCGGCCCTGCCCTTAGGCCACCCCCCCGTTGTGTATCTCTTGAACCGTTTGTCGTAGAGACTTGCGGGTTGTGCCATTGTACTCAGTAGGGATGTCCTCTTTCATTGGTCGATGTTGACCACTCCCCCGATCCTTAGACCACACCCCCTTAGGCCACACCCCCGTTGTGTATCTCTTGAACCGTTTGTCGTAGAGACTTGCGGGTTGTGCCATTGTACTCAGTAGGGATATCCTGTTTCATTGGTCGATTTTGACCACTCGCCATATCCTTAGACCACATGCCCTTAGGCCACACCCCCTTAGTGTATCTCTTGAACCGTTTGTCGTAGAGACTTGCGGGTTGTGCCATTGTACTCAATACAATAGTGTGTGTAATAGTGTAATAGTGTGCTAGTGTAATAGTGTAATAGTGTGCTAGTGTAATAGTGTGTAATAGTGTGCTAGTGTAATAGTGTGTAATAGTGTGCTAGTGTAATAGTGTAATAGTGTGTAATATTGTGTAATAGTGTGTAATAGTGTGCTAGTGTGCTAGTGTAATAGTGTGTAATAGTGTGTTAGTGTAATAGTGTGCTAGTGTAATAGTGTAATAGTGTGTAATAGTGTGCTAGTGTAATAGTGTGCTAGTGTAATAGTGTGTGCTAGTGTAATAGTGTAATAGTGTGTAATAGTGTGCTAGTGTAATAGGGTGCTAGTGTAATAGTGTAATAGTGTGTAATAGTGTGTAATAGTGTGTAATAGCGTGTAATAGTGTGTAATAGTGTGCTAGTGTAATAGTGTGTAATAGTGTGCTAGTGTAATAGTGTGTAATAGTGTGTAATAGTCTGCTAGTGTAATAGTGTGCAAGTGTAATAGTGTGTGCTAGTGTAATAGTGTGTAATAGTGTGCTAGTGTAATAGTGTGTAATCGTGTGCTAGTGTAATAGTGTGCTAGTGTGCTAGTGTAATAGTGTGTAATAGTGTGTAATAGTGTGCTAGTGTAATAGTGTGTAATAGTGTAATAGTGTGTAATAGTGTGTAATAGTGTGCTAGTGTAATAGTGTGTAATAGTGTGCTAGTGTAATAGTGTAATAGTGTGTAATAGTGTGCTAGTGTAATAGTGTGTAATAGTGTGCTAGTAATAGTGTAATAGTGTGTAATAGTGTGTAAAAGTGTGTAATAGTGTGCTAGTGTAATAGTGTGTAATAGTGTGTAATAGTGTGTAATAGTGTGCTAGTGTAATAGTGTGTAATAGTGTGTAATAGTGTGTAATAGTGTGTAATAGTGTGCTAGTGTGTAATAGTGTAATAGTGTGTAATAGTGTGTAATAGTGTGCTAGTGTAATAGTGTGTAATAGTGTGTAATAGTGTAATAGTATGCTAGTGTAATAGTGTGTAATAGTGTGTAATAGTGTAAAAGTGTGCTAGTGTAGTGTAATAGTATAATATTGTGCTAGTGTAATAGTGTAATAGAGTGCTAGTGTAATAGTGTGCTAGTGTAATAGTGTGTAATAGTGTGTAATAGTGTGCTAGTGTAATAGTGTGTAATAGTGTGCTAGTGTAATAGTGTGTAATAGTGTGCTAGTGTAATAGTGTGTAATAGTGTGCTAGTGTAATAGTGTGTAATAGTGTAATAGTGTGTAATAGTGTAATAGTGTGTAATAGTGTGTAATAGTGTGCTAGTGTAATAGTGTGTAAGTGTGTAATAGTGTAATAGTATGCTAGTGTAATAGTGTGTAATAGTGTGTAATAGTGTAAAAGTGTGCTAGTGTAGTGTAATAGTATAATATTGTGCTAGTGTAATAGTGTAATAGTGTAATATTGTGTAATAGTGTGTAATAGTGTGCTAGTGTAATAGTGTGTAATAGTGTGCTAGTGTAATAGTGTGTAATAGTGTGCTAGTGTAATAGTGTGTAAGTGTGTAATAGTGTAATAGTATGCTAGTGTAATAGTGTGTAATAGTGTGTAATAGTGTAAAAGTGTGCTAGTGTAGTGTAATAGTATAATATTGTGCTAGTGTAATAGTGTAATAGTGTAATATTGTGTAATAGTGTGTAATAGTGTGCTAGTGTAATAGTGTGTAATAGTGTGCTAGTGTAATAGTGTGCTAGTGTGCTAATGTAATAGTGTGTAATAGTGTGCTAGTGTAATAGTGTAATAGTGTGTAATAGTGTGTTAGTGTAATAGTGTGCTAGTGTAATAGTGTGCTAGTGTAATAGTGTAATAGTGTGCTAGTGTAATAGTGTAATAGTGTGTAATAGTGTGCTAGTGTAAGTGTAATAGTGTGTAATAGTGTACTAGTGTGTAATAGTGTAATAGTGTAATAGTGTGTAATAGTGTGTAATAGTGTAATAGTGTGTAATGGTGTAATGGTGTAATAGTGTAATAGTGTGTAATAGTGTAATAGTGTGTAATAGTGTGTAAAAGTGTGTAATAGTGTGCTAGTGTAATAGTGTGTAAAAGTGTGTAATAGTGTGCTAGTGTAATAGTGTGTAATAGTGTAATAGTGTGCTAGTGTAATAGTGTGTAATAGTGTAAAAGTGTGCTAGTGTAATAGTATAATAGTGTGTTAATGTAATAGTGTGTAATAGTGTGCTAGTGTAATAGTGTGTAATAGTGTAATAGTGTGCTAGTGTAATAGTGTGTAATAGTGTGCTAGTGTAATAGTGTGTAATAGTGTGCTAGTGTAAGTGTGTAATAGTGTGCTAGTGTAATAGTGTGTAATAGTGTGCTAGTGTAAGTGTGTAATAGTGTGCTAGTGTAATAGTGTGTAATAGTGTGCTAGTGTAATAGTGTGTAATAGTGTGCTAGTGTAATAGTGTGTAATAGTGTGCTAGTGTAATAGTGTGTAATAGTGTGCTAGTGTAAGTGTGTAATAGTGTGCTAGTGTAATAGTGTGTAATAGTGTAATAGTGTGTAATAGTGTGTAATAGTGTGCTAGTGTAATAGTGTAATAGTGTGCCAGTGTAATAGTGTGCTAGTGTAATAGTGTGCTAGTGTAATAGTGTAATAGTGTGTAATAGTGTGTAATAGTGTGCTAGTGTAATAGTGTAATAGTGTGCCAGTGTAATAGTGTGCTAGTGTAATAGTGTGTAATAGTGTGTAATAGTGTAATAGTGTGTAATAGTGTGTAATAGTGTGCTAGTGTAATAGTGTAATAGTGTGCCAGTGTAATAGTGTGTAATAGTGTAATAGTGTGTAATAGTGTGTAATAGTGTAATAGTGTGTAATAGTGTAATAGTGTGTAATAGTGTAATAGTGTGCTAGTGTAATAGTGTAATAGTGTAATAGTGTAATAGTGTGTAATAGTGTAATAGTGTAATAGTGTGCTAGTGTAATAGTGTAATAGTGTGTAATAGTGTGCTAGTGTAAGTGTAATAGTGTGTAATAGTGTACTAGTGTAATAGTGTGTAATAGTGTAATAGTGTAATAGTGTGCTAGTGTAATAGTGTAATAGTGTGTAATAGTGTGCTAGTGTAATAGTGTGTAAAAGTGTGTAATAGTGTGCTAGTGTAATAGTGTGTAATAGTGTAATAGTGTGCTAGTGTAATAGTGTGTAATAGTGTAAAAGTGTGCTAGTGTAATAGTATAATAGTGTGCTAGTGTAATAGTGTAATAGTGTGTTAATGTAATAGTGTGTAATAGTGTGTAATAGTGTGCTAGTGTAATAGTGTGTAATAGTGTAATAGTGTGCTAGTGTAATAGTGTGCTAGTGTAATAGTGTAATAGTGTGTAATAGTGTGCTAGTGTAATAGTGTGTAATAGTGTGCTAGTGTAATAGTGTGTAATAGTGTGCTAGTGTAAGTGTGTAATAGTGTGCTAGTGTAATAGTGTGTAATAGTGTAATAGTGTGTAATAGTGTGTAATAGTGTGCTAGTGTAATAGTGTAATAGTGTGCCAGTGTAATAGTGTGTAATAGTGTGCTAGTGTAATAGTGTAATAGTGTGTAATAGTGTGCTAGTGTAATAGTGTGTAATAGTGTGTAATAGTGTGCTAGTGTAATAGTGTGTAATAGTGTGTAATAGTGTAATAGTGTGTAATAGTGTAATAGTGTGTAATAGTGTAATAGTGTGCTAGTGTAATAGTGTAATAGTGTGCTAGTGTAATAGTGTAATAGTGTGTAATAGTGTAATAGTGTGCTAGTGTGCTAGTGTAATAGTGTAATAGTGTGTAATAGTGTGCTAGTGTAATAGTGTGTGTAAGGGCCATTTGAGTGTTTTTGTTATGGATTATTATTATTATTATTATTATTACTATTATTATTATCATTATTATTATTATTATTACCAATAGAAGGATATGATTTATGGGAATGTTATGATTATCTGTGTAACCAATTGATTGGACTCTGTTGTACTGTGGGTGGATCACCTGTCAGGTGGATCAGCCACAGCGCGGCGGAGATCATAAATGGGTGATAGGAATCAGCTGTGGGGGTGTAGCCACGGGGAAAGCATAATATTTTCTGACCGCTTCGGAAACGCTTTGGAAACACTTAGAATAGTCTTATCTTAAGAAACGCTTTGAACAATTAGAACCACGCTTATAGGAAATAGGATCGCTTTGATCACCTCTCCCATGTAACCCATACATTTTTTAAATAAATCTGATATCACGTTGGTATCTGATAACGGAACTCAAGGTGTGGAGACTATTCTTTGGATGGAGCGCGTACGGAATCACTCCCCGACTACCACTAGAAGCGGACCCAGGCAGAGGCCGCTACATTAAGTCAGAAAATACGCTGTTATTGAAGCCACCCATGGAGAGGCACGCTTCAATAAAGTGACAGGAGGACTCGTCAGGTTGAAGCGACCCAGGCTAGAGGCGCGCTTCAATAAATGACGAGGATACCAGGAAGGAAGGAAAGCATTAGTCGGAAAACTATCTGCGTTATTGAAGTGAGTCCAGGTAGAGGCGCACTTCAATAAGCATTTAGTCAGAAAACTATATGCGTTATTGAAGTGAGTCCAGGTAGAGGCGCACTTCAATAAGCATTAGTCGGAAAACGTGCTGTTTTGTTGAAGCGACCCAGGTCGGAGGCGCTTCAAGGACAAGAGGACTCACAGGTTATTTGATAGCGACCCAGGCAGAGGCGCGCGTCAATAAGTGACAACTGACAAGAGGACTCGCAGGTTATTTGATAGCGACCCAGGCAGAGGCGCGCGTCAATAAGTGACAACTGACAAAAGGACTCGCAAGAGGACTGACAAGAGAACCAGCATTGTTGAGAGAGAGAACCAGAAGAAGGAAACTGGTTGTGTTTGGAGAACGCTGTGATCAAAAGGAAGGAGTCGATCAACGACGGCATCACAGCCCGAGGACATCAATGGAACGTTCGTGAGTAGAATTTATGAATGAAATACAGACTACTACTTACGTTGCGCGCGCACACGGCGCTGTGGAATATAAAATAATTATAAAGTTGTGTTACGAATTGGCCAGTAACCATTAACGAAAATGACTTATTCTTACCCTGGTGAAGAGGAGGATAATAATTATCTGCAACAATTATGAGCCGCATGTAAAGAGAAGCTCGCAATTTGCACCAGCAAACAACATGAGATTGAACAAAAGGTGCAATTAGAGGATGTAGGTGTAAAATCGCACCTGGCATTAATTAATAATGCACTCAAAGATCTTAAGGTCGCTAATGAGGCTCTACAAAACTGGATGTTTATGATGGAAGATGGTGAAGATGTTACAGCACAATGGTGTAGCCAGAAGATGGATGTATTCAATGCATTTATTAATAAGATGGATAATTGGTTGATGGAGGAAAATAAGAAAAGCCAAACCCTAGCTCTCGGCCAAATTGAGTCTGTGGTCCAAAGACGAGTTAAATTGGCTGAATTAAGTCTAGCTGAATTACTTTCAGCCAAAGCTGAATTAAAGGCTGAGAGGGAGAGAATTGAAATTGATACAGACATCGCTGCATCAAAGGCCAAAATCGAAGTACTGGAACGTTTTGAATTAGAGGATAGATTAAAGCTGCAGGAGGCTAATTTAAAGGCTGAATTAAAGGCTAAATTAAAGCTGCAGGAGGCTAAATTAAAGGCTGAATTAAAGGCTAAATTAAAGCTGCAGGAGGCTAAACTAAAGGCTAAATTAAAGACTGAGAAGGTCTCAGAAGGTCCACAGACATTTCAGCCACCCTCACAGCAGCTCCAGCTCATTAGCCAGCAGCAACAGCAACAGGAGGCCAGACCGGCTGACAAGAAACAGCTTTACTACTCTGACTCTGTCAACCCAAGTGACAAGCCTGCAGGAGCCAAAGAGCAGCTGAGAAGAGAGGAGGAGAGGAGGCACTCGGAGAGAGAGCAGAAGTACAAGCGTAGACGGATTGAGGAGCAGCGACAACTTCTGCGGTTGCAGAGACAGCTTCAACAGGAGAGGGCCTACCTCGTGTCTCTACAACAGCAGCAGCAACAACAACAACAACAACAACAACAGCAGCAGCAGCAGCAGCAGCAGCAACAGCAGCAGCAACAACAACAACAGCAGCAACAGCAACAACAGCAACAGCAGCAGCAGCAGCAGCAGCAGCAGCAGCAACAGCAACAGCAACAACAACAACAACAACAACAACAACAACAGCAGAACCAGCTGAAGCTAGCCCAGAGCCTGGTCCTCCAGGCTCAGCAGAACCAGCAGAAGAACCAGGTCCAGACGGCACCAACCCCGAAGTCTGTGGTGAGCCAGGCCCAGCTGAAGAAGAAGCCAGAGAAGAAGGTGAAGTCCCTTGACGGCAAGCAAAGACTGAAACAGCAGCAGACAGCCGCCACCAAGCCACAGGTGGCTCCGGTTTCCACGCACCTGCAAAATAAGCTCAGGAAGGATGCAGAGCGCAAAGATGACGGCACGTATAAACAGAAGGACAAGGACAAGTACAAGGACAAGAGAAAGGAGGAGAAGGTGAAGTCCCTTGACGGCAAACAAAGACAACAGCTGAAACAGCAGCAGACAGCCGCCACCAAGCCACAGGTGACTCCGGTTTCCACGCACCTGCAAAATAAGCTCAGGAAGGATGCAGAGCGCAAAGATGGCGGCACGGATAAACAGAAAGACATGGACAAGTACAAGGACAAGAGAAAGGAGGAGAAGGTGAAGTCCCATGACGGCAAGATTAAGAAGGAAGAGAATGGCTTTGGCAGTTCTCCACGTATGAATATGAAGTCAGAGCATGAAGAAGACCTCTACCACTCTCCTAAACACCAGAAGTCTCGGAAGAGGGAGCGAGATGATGTGACAGGAATCGACTTCAAACCTAAGAAAATCAAGACCAAAAACGACAAGAAGGTCAAAAAAAGTAAACAGGATGAAGAAGAGGACATCAAGCCCAAGAAGACTAAGAACAAGAAAGGAGTAGTGGTGGATGGAAAAGACAAGTCTGGAAGATCTCAGAGCAGAGACAACTCTGGAGGATCTAAGAGCAAAGACAAGTCTGGAAGATCTCAGAGCAGAGACAACTCTGGAAGATCTAAGGGCAAATACAAGTTTGGAAGATCTCAGAGCAGAGACAACTCTGGGAGATCTAAGAGCAGAGACAACTCTGGAAGATCTCAGAGCAGAGACAACTCTGGAGGATCTAAGAGCAAAGACAAGTCTGGAAGATCTCAGAGCAGAGACAACTCTGGGAGATCTAAGAGCAGAGACAACTCTGGAAGATCTCAGAGCAGAGACAACTCTGGAGGATCTAAGAGCAAAGACAAGTCTGGAAGATCTCAGAGCAGAGACAACTCTGGAAGATCTAAGAGCAAATACAAGTTTGGAAGATCTCAGAGCAGAGACAACTCTGGAAGATCTAAGAGCAAAGACAAGTCTGGAAGATCTCAGAGCAGAGACAACTCTGGAGGATCTATGTGCAAGGAAAAGACTAGAAGATCTAAGAGCAGAGAGAAGACTGGCATATAAGAGCACAGAGAATGTACCTATTCAAGAGCTAAGCAGGAAAGATGGCCATGTCTGGTACTGGGTGTATCATAAAAGAAGGAAAGAGAAGACGACATGAGTGGTGCTTGATTCACATCATCATTCCAAGGCACCACCATGGCAAACTCTGGAGTGAGGTGGATTGTGGATTCTCAAGCCCCCCCCCTTTCAGCCCATTTTGGTAGGGTAAGGGAGAGGCTGACCAAGAATAAGCAAAGGTCTTGACTTTGAGAAAAGGAAACACAAACACAAGAATGTGAACATGATGCATTGGTGTATTGATCACACAACAATAATACCCAATTAATACAATGGAAAATGCATCACTAAAGACCATGGAACATGCATCATTAAAACAATGGAAAATGCATCATTAAGACCAAGGAATATGCATCATTAAGGCATTTAAGTTTATTATGGACTATTTTTAAGTTATGAATTAATCATCGACATGAAGATTTGTTATTTTGTAACAAGGAATGTCCAGAAGACCAGAATATGGACTTTGAATGAACATTATCATATCCATTATAGTGGACTACACAGCGCCCAGGAACCCTGGCCGCTTGGACGGATCCTGGAAGCCTTTCCAGATGACAAAGGCTCAGTATACGAAGTGCCTACTACTGGAATCAAAGAAGGATTGCCAGCCGTAATGAACACTCACCTGACCATGTTATTTATTTTGTAATTGTGTAAACACAATTAGGGGCCGGTGTAAGGGCTGTTTGAGTGTTTTTGTTATGGATTATTATTATTACTATTATTATTATCATTATTATTACCAATAGAAGGATATGATTTATGGGAATGTTATGATTATCTGTGTAACCAATTGATTGGACTCTGTTGTACTGTGGGTGGATCACCTGTCAGGTGGATCAGCCACAGCGCGGCGGAGATCATAAATGGGTGATAGGAATCAGCTGTGGGGGTGTAGCCACGGGAAAAGCATAATATTTTCTGACCGCTTCGGAAACGCTTTGGAAACACTTAGAATAGTCTTATCTTAAGAAACGCTTTGAACAATTAGAACCACGCTTATAGGAAATAGGATCGCTTTGATCACCTCTCCCATGTAACCCATACATTTTCTAAATAAATCGGATATCACGTTGGTATCTGATAACGGAACTCAAGGTGTGGAGACTATTCTTTGGATGGAGCGCGTACGGAATCACTCCCCGACTACCACTAGAAGCGGACCCAGGCAGAGGCCGCTACAGTGTGCTAGTGTGCTAGTGTGTAATAGTGTAATAGTGTAATAGTGTGTACTAGTGTAATAGTGTGCTAGTGTAATAGTGTAATAGTGTGTAATAGTGTGGTAGTGTAATAGTGTGTAATAGTGTGTAATAGTGTGTAATATTGTGCTAGTGTGCTAGTGTAATAGTGTAATAGTGTAATAGTGTAATAGTGTGTAAGTGTGTAATAGTGTGCTAGTGTAATAGTGTAATAGTGTAATAGTGTGCTAGTGTAATAGTGTGCTAGTGTAATAGTGTAATAGTGTAATGGTGTAATAGTTTGTCGTAGAGACTTGCGGGTTGTGCCATTGTACTCAGTAGGGATATCCTCTTTCATTGGTCTATGTTGACCATGCCCATAGTTTGGCTCCTCCCCCTTTGTGTATCTTTTTAACCGTTTGTCATAGAGACTTGCGGGTTGTGTCATTGCATTCAATATGGATATCCTCTTTCATTGGTCTATGTTGACCACTCCCCCGATCCTTAGGCCGCGCCACCTTTTTTGTATCTTTTGAACCGTTTGTCATAGAGACTCGCGAGAGACCCTCTCCTGTTGGCCGGCGGTGTACAGGCGTCAGGCGTCACCCACACTTTCACAATTTCCCCCACGCGGAATTGTCTAGTTATGTTAATTGTTTATTCTTTTAATTCCTTTATTCCTTGGTGCTGTGGAGTAAGAATTCCATTGTACTTGTTGCATCTGGTAAATAATCTGAATCCCAATTCGCTCCCATTCAGAACGCGGACAACGAGGACTAGTGTGCTGCTTACAAATTCAAAAAGTAGCCGTTATGAATCCCCAAATGAAATAACTTGACGGTAAATGAACACGTCTTCATTGGCTCGTACTAGAATTCAGTTTAGCAAGGACGCATCTTCCATTTCTATGCGTGGAAGAAAATAAATCAAACAGCACCACAAAACACACAAGTCGGCAAGCGGATAGTTATAGCCGGAGTCGGTTCTTAAGATGAACCGAGTCTCCGGTTCTGTATCGTTAGTGGCTTAGCTTGGCATCGCTACTGCACTATCTCGCGTACGTGCACGCGTACTGAATAAACCACAAATGTACCTCTAATACCAGTATTAGTCTGACCACACCCCTCATCAGCTTACCTTCATAAGCAGGTGTGTGGTCACCTGCTCTCCTCCTTCTCGCTTTCACCACAAGGAAGAGGTGCCTCGGTAGATCCCCACACTTGACACCATGATGGAAGAAATTGGATTAGGAACAGCTTGGGAAACAAGGATACGTTGACATCATATCTTTATTTTCTCTCTCACTATTTTCGAGAAAATACGGCGATATTGTCTTCGTACTGGAGTGTCTAGAAGATGATGATCATTCTAAAAACCCTCCACCGGTTTTCGTATTGGGAGCACGCCGCTGCATGCTTCTCAACTGCAGTTCCCTGCTGTGTTTGTTGGGGTGAAACCTGTCAGGCCACAGCTGAACTGTCGGACATGCCGCTGTTGTGAGGAGCGGTGCGTTCCAGGTTGGGTGAGTAGTGTTTGCTGGCGGGCTCCACTTGTCTGTTAGTGCTATGGGGGCTACTTGACAAAGTTTATGGAAACCGGCCCCAGGCTAGGGTCCTTTGTTTAGCCGCCTAGGCGACAGAAGGCCTTGGTCTGGCGACCATTATAGTTTTAACTAGTGGGCCGCGACCATTGACACTGGTGATCCCTGTGTGTTCTGGACGAGTGGATTCTCTCTGTCACCGTGTTAAGACCCCATCTTTCATATCCAAATGAGAGTATTCCTTCACGAGGGGATATGTGCATGTAATGTGCGATAGCGGCAGATTCATGTTCGAAGTCAGCTACACAGGCCAGTTGGTACTGTGCTGATTCCGCCGGATGTTCACCGTTGTGAAGCGGTGTTGACGTCTTGTTTTCTCTTTTCTCTTAAACAGAACGGCGGCCTGTCTGGGTGAGTGTTATGTCATTGTTTACATGTTCATAGCTTACGGTTAGCCAGTCAGCTGTTAACTGCTGCGTTAGCCTGCGGGATCGCTGCATGGCCTGCTTAAGGCCTACTGTTAGCCAGTCAGCTGTTAGCTGCGGGGTTAGCATGTCGTGGTCGCTGGGTAAACGTTAGCTTGCTGCTAGGGCCATGGCTGGCGCGGGGTAGCTCAGCTTCTCGCGCGCCGCCGGAGCTCGCTTCTGATCGCCGTTGGCTTGATGCTATTCTGTTGAACGTGCTTTGATTTTAACATGTTTTACACTCTTGACCGCGACGTCATCCTTGACAGGGGATGTTTCGTCGACCCTGCCCTGAGCCTGGACGGGAATTGCGTCAACAAAGAGGACTGTAGCGACTGGTTGGAGCGGCGACGCTGCCCGGATCGAACAACACAGGTTGGCTGTGTTCTACGGTGTCTTGTGACTGCACTTCGCTGATCTGCGTTCCGGGTAGGTACGGGGTTGGCCAGACCTCATAACACGTCTTCTGGTTTTACTTTGCTAAGTGTATTGTGAATAACGGTGTTTTTTCCCAAAACGTGTGTTGTCGCAATGCATTTAGGATACGTTGCGGGTTATGTGTGAGCTGTTTTTGTCACTGGCAGTTAGCTTCTCCGTGCAGATCGTGATGTATTGATCTGGTTGTTGTGTGAGAAACATCATGGTGTTTGTGTACCGTGTACTCACTACTAAGGCAACTAACCTATGAAGCTATGCTTGGTGACAAGTGAGTAAAAGAATGTTCTTTCTCAGACTGTAATGACAATGAACAGTGTGTTCACACATTAACAGGTTTTCCTGTTTTAACTGGCCGTATTGAGGGTAAAATAGGAGGATTGTGTTTTTCCCCCCCGGTTCCCTGGGGACTTTATCACCTCCTATCAGACATGTTGTGCATTAATTGTGTCTTTTGTGTGGTAGGGATACGATGTAACTCTTAGCTTGATTGCTGAGGTTGTGCTAAATCTGCTGGAGAAACTTATTTCCTAAAGGGAAATTGGTTTGGTTGCTGTCATGTGTGCTTAGCAAGGCCTGTGGTCGATACTAATCAAGAATGATGTATTCTCTCATTGTGAAAAAAACGGCGTTCCTCTGTTGAGTGTTTTTGCCATTTTTTGTAGGTGATGGGTTGTGTGTGTCATGTGACCTACAACTGGGTTGTACTGGCCACAGAAGCACATGTGTATGTTGGACCGGGGTTCTTAGAGCCCTCTCTATTCTGTGTTTTTCCTTAGTAAAAATCAGATAGCAGGTTAGCTCATGCGCTGTGTGGAGCTGTGAAACGCTTCATAGAGCTGACTATGACTGTGTCATATTCTCTTTTTGTCGTTACGTCGTATCATGGGTGTGGGGTCGTAAAGGGGTGAACTGGTAACCTTTCCTCTCCCCATTGTTCTGTCGGTCAGGGGTACACCCCCTGTCCTTCAAGGTTCCCGTCACGTGGCGGTTCGGCACGTTACGGGGGGGGGGGGGGGGGGGGGGGAGGGAGTTCCTGGTCCCACGGCCTGGTATATTGGGCGTGTGCACCGCAGGAATTCCCCCGCCATAGAGTACGTCACCGTGCGCGTCTCTGTTGGTAGGACTTCCGTGTGCTGTTCAGGTCCATGTGATGGATCTGTTTTCAGGGGGGGTGGTCAGGGCTCCTCCTCACCAAGCGCCTATTCAGGCCTTCTGTGAGTTCGGACTCCTTCTTCCATGTGAGGAAGCCTCCATCAGAGTACAGAGCCTTCCTCCTCAGATTGTCAAAGTGAGTGGACCCTCTAGAAGGGTCCTTTTCTATTGTATGTATATTCGATTCAATTCGTTTGTTGAGTGTGTATGGGTTCAGTGCCTCTTCCCCGGAGGCCCTAAAACCAGTTTTTTACATGGCTCAGGGTACAATATATTCTTTTCAATCTGTACAGCTCGCGTGGGAAGTCTCTCTGGGGATCCCCGTCTCTTTCCTATGGGAGGGTGGTGGGATGTAAAAATGTGACCATTTTTTACCCCGGCTGTGTAGACTGGGATACATACTGTTGATGCTTCCTTCTTTCTATTCCAGAAGTGTTGGAGTTAGGGAGTGTCACACCCCTCTTGTCGTTCCCCTGGGCGCCTTGGGGATTCGATGACAGGTCTAAATAGCCTGTTCGTTGATGGGGGTGTGTCCCGACGCACGTATAGTGCTAGCTCGCTGTAAACAGGCGATTGACTGGCACGCCTTGGTTGCTTGTGGTTGAAACGGCGTTTTTATAAAGCAACTGAGATGGGGGTTTTTCCTCTTCCGACGACCACATCCCATGACCTGGGTGGGTTGTCGACGGATTCTCGTTCATGTCTGGGGGATGATGACGGGATGGATCTGAACATATGTAGTGGGGTCTCACGCCCTTGGGGTGGGCCACCAGGCGCGGTTCGTCCGAACGTCTGGGTGGCGCCTTCTTTGCATGTTAAGATCAACACGCATATCTGCCCTTCTCCTGGAGTAGGCATGTCGGCGTGGTTAGGGCACGGGACTGGTTCTGGTCACGCTGGTCCAGATCAGTTGAACCCGTTGTCCGCCAGGGATGCAGATCTGCTGTTCTGGTACCCTGAGGGACTTGGGCTTTTTTCAGGGGGAAAAATGCCAGGTCGGTCTGGGTGTCACAGGGTTAAGCGCTATGGAGACCCTGGTTGGGTATGTTTTTACTCAGCACTGTCGTCATGGCTTACAGCCATGCCATTCTGTACGCGCTCGATCTCGTCGGATCTCGGCCGCTACACAGGTTGGTCCTGGTTAGTACTTGGTTGGGAGACCGCCGGGGAATACCAGGTACGGTGTGCTTAGGGGCTGGTTCTCCATTGTTTTTCGCTCCTCTCTCACGCATGGCGAAGAGGGGCCTGTGGGGGTGGTTTTTTGACCTCCTCTGGTGACCCTGTGCTTCCCGTACCGCCAGGCCCGGTCCGAAGTGATGTTTGCGACCCGTAGGCCTGGGTTAACCCTTTTTGGAAACTGAAACACTTGTACTGCGGTATAGCCGGTGTATACCCGCAGGTGTGTTTTGGAGTTTTTTCTTGAGGGGTTATAGGAACAACCACCGCATTGGGTAACACCGAGGTGGTTGATTCCCTGGTGTGTTGGAGCAGTGTCAACTCCCGGGTTCACCGTTTGAGGGTGCCCCTGCACGTTCATGACGTCTGCCAATCGTGTCAGCCTTCTCTGCCTCGACCCCTCTGGGTGGGGGTTGTTGAATGGAGGCTTGGTCATGCAACACCGCCAGCTTACGCTCCTTCCGCCGGGGCGGCTGTGTTCAGCTGTCCCCTCTGGCGCCTGTCTCGTCCGCAGTCTCCAGGCTAGGGTTAACAGCCTGTTGCCTGGTTTTTCCCCGGTGCGCTGCCTGCTTCCGTTGGTTAACCTTTTTTGTGTGCTTACGGCCATGCTGACTGCCTATTCTGCAGGGTCAGTGTGCCAGGCGGTGTACTATTGGGGGGACGGGGCCCGCTCGGCTTACGGCCATACCGACCTGAACACGCCCGATCTCGTCCGATCTCGGAAGCTGGGCAGGTTCTGGCCTGGTTGGTTCCGCCTGGGAATACCAGGTGCAGTAACTGAGGGGCCTTTGTCCGAATACGCTGGCGATGTGGGGGGCGGGGCACTACGTGCCCACCTGGTGGGGTCTTGATGCTGGCATCATGGACTTCTCCGGGCCCCCATTCTAGGGAGTCCAGTCCTTTTGGTGGGTCTGGGTCTTCCTTCGTGCTCCGCTGCTACGGCCTTGCCACGGGGTTGGGTTTGCCCTTGACCCCGTGATTCTGGGGGCAGTAACGAGGTTGTTCCTCCGTTCGTTCCCGGGTGGCATGCGGGTTGTGCGTGTGTGTAGTCGTGGGGTCAAGCCACGGTCTGCTCACCCTGTGCGTTGAGTTGCTTGAGTGCCTCTTCGCACGGTCGGGTCCGTCGCCCTCCCGTGACGTCCCTAATAGGGGGGCTACCCTCCATTAGGGGGGGTCGGGGGGGCTCGGCCCTCCCTGTTCTGATGGTTTTGGGGGGCTGTCAGCGGGGTGTATTTGTCAGCCAAGTGGCTCCGCTTGGCCTCCCTTGTGCAGTAGCGATGCCAAGCTAAGCCACTAACGATACAGAACGTTAGGTTATGACTATAACCAAGTTCTGTTAGTTAGGGGCGATGCTTGGCATCGGACGGCCGCTGCAGCCCTTGTCCTCACCTTGTGGTGAAAGCTTGGGAAGGAGGAGAGCAGGTGACCACACACCTGCTTATGAAGGTAAGCTGATGAGGGGTGTGGTCAGACTAATACTGGTATTAGAGGTACATTTGTGGTTTATTCAGTACGCGTGCACGTACGCGAGATAGTGCAGTAGCGATGCCAAGCATCGCCCCTAACTAACAGAACTTGGTTATAGTCATAACCTAACGTTAATTAACACACATGTCAGTTAGAGATGGATGGTGGACGTCTGGTGTGACGAGTCGGCTGCCGTCTACAGTAAAATATACTATATATATATTATATTATACTATACTATATACTAATTAGTAGGGGTGTAAAGGTACACGTATCCGTACCGAACTGTTTCAGTGTGTACCGTACCGAACACGTGTAGTCTTTTACCAACGCACTTGCAGTTTTCCACGATCTGATTGGCCAGTGACGTTTCTCTCAGAGCCAATCCCCTAGTTCTATCACTGGTTAAGCTTGGCGACTCTTTCGAAGTTGGTTAAGGTTAGAGTTTGGTTTAGAGCAGGGCGATAGACCACCAGCCCTGATTCCAAACTCTAACCTTAACCAACTTCGAAAGAGTCGCCAAGCTTAACCAGTGATAGAACTAGGCGTTAGCTAGCTAGCAGGCTGTTCGAGGCAGAAATAGGCGTAACACGATTGGCTCTGAGAGAAACATCACTGGCCAATCAGATCGCGGACCCCGAACGCGGAACTGCAAGTGCGTTGGTAAAAGACTACACGCGTACCGAACGGATGTGTAGTGTACCAAACGAATACAACGGTATGTTAACCACTAACAACCGCCCACCGGGGGCTGTTATTTTCACAATCTAATATAATAATTATAATTTTTTAAATGTTTTACAAGTCGATTATCAATTTCAATATAGAATATTCGTTGACAGCCCTACAAGTACAATTAGTTACTGCACACTACATCACCCCTGAGTGGAACACACAGACGGCGGATGCAACCATGCAAGGTGCCAACCTGCTCATCGGGAGCAGTTAGGGGTTAAGTATCTTGCTCAAGGATACATCGACACGCTGCCCGGGAGGAGCGGGAATCGAACCGGGAACCTTCCGACTACCAGACGAGCGCTCTACCTCCTGAGCCACTGTCGCCCCGGCAGACACGTAATAAGACTTAAGATCAAGCAGTCTGATCCCAGGTCAGCACTAAATGACCTACATAGTATATACTATACTGCACTAGTATATACTAATTAGCAATCTGCAGGACTCTGGATTCTTCTGATCAATGACTCTGTAGTTGTAATTACTGAATTAATCATCTTTGTTGATTGTCATTAGTTTTCTATTAGCTTCCCTGGCTGTCACCCGTACCTTCTCAGTGATGATGCGATCCACACACTGCTTCCCTGTCAGGGGGAGGTTGCAGCTCTCCAGGATCTTGTGTTTCCCACCCTGGGGGGGGGGGGAAGAGAGAGAGAGAGAGAGAGAGAGAGAGAGAGACAGACAGACAGACATACAGAGAGAGAGAGAGAGAGAGAGACAGAGAGAGAGAGAGAGAGAGAAAGGGAGACAGACAGACAGACAGAGAGAGAGCGAGAGACAGAGAGAGAGACAGAGAGAGAGAGATTTGATTTTTAAGAACCTTTATTTCCAATAAATAAAAGATTTTTTTTCATTTGTCAATTAAACATATTCATACATAGACACTATTTAAATCCTCACAGAAACAAGGGGTTAAAACAGAGCTGCTTATCAACAACCGAACAAAGAGCTTCATTGAAGCACCAACGCGTCAAAAAACCCTCAAAATCATTCATGAGTAAATAAAACCGAAAATCCACTGTAATTCGAGCTTGTACCAAAGCCTTAAACAATGGCAACAACTCCCCACCTGAACCATATTCAATTTGATTTTTCCGACTTTTGTAAATTGACAATTTTGCCTGTCCCACTACAAAGTTCAACAGCTCCCATTGCATTGCATTTGTCCTTTTATAACCAGCACCAAAAATAAAAGCAATTTTACTCCAACTCTCCCCACATTTGACAAACACAGATTCTACAACCTCAAAAAGTACTTCAATTCTTTTACACTCCAAAAAACAGTGGAAAACAGACTCTGGTACTTGACAAAAAGGACAGTTGTTAGATACTGTTGGATTTAACTTGGAGACAAAGCTATTGACTGCCACTGCTCCCTTCAGTATCCACCACTGCAAGTCTCCTGACCTCTTGTTTAGTGGTGCTTTATATAACACCCTCCATACTGGTTTACATTCCTCCTGCACATTCAGTTTCTCTCTCCACAGTGTCTGTTTTCCAACTCAGCATTTTTTTGTTTAGAGCGTGCACACAGTATTACATTGCCTTCCCACTCAACATGTACAAGTCTGTAGATCCAACATTTTTGTAATCCAACAATGGTCCCATCAGTCCAGTTTGATCTATTTGGGGACTCAGTTCAGGAAAAGGATCTCCTGCATCAGGAATGTCTGTTCCACTTAGATAGTCCCGTAACATGTCCCACTCCTGATTACTCAGTCTTTCAGTCCACGCATTCAAAAAGTTCCTGGTTTGGCGACCCGACCTCAGACCCATCAGAGAGGACACTTCCTCTGTGTTACGAAGTCCTGGGCTCGCTGCATCCACTATTTGTTTCAGCTTTACTGCCCCAGCTGAAACTAAACGCTGGGTGAGACCAATTCTGCTTTCATTCTGAATGTCCAATCGGGCCCCATAGATTAAAGGCTCCTCCAGTAGCCAAAACAGTGAACTTGTGGGTTCCGTTCTGCTCCATTTAAACAGAGTCCATGTTTTAAAAAGTCCTTGATAAAATGGAGTCAAATCACATAAACGTATAAAATGACATTCCAACAAAAACAAAGACGCATCAAATTTCAAACCTTGTATTTTCCTTAAAATGGTGCTCATTACCGGTTTCCATACCACATCCTCATCCCTTCCTGCAATATAGCGCTGGATGAATTGTAACCTGAAAGCCGCTTTCCTACTCTCCAGGTGAATCAGTCCCTGCCCTCCCTCCTCTTTCGGCAGCACACTCTGTGGGACCCAATGCAAACTATCCCAGAAGAAATTTACCATGATGGACTGTATTTTTGATAATAGCCCAGCAGGGGGCTCCATACATTGTAATTTGTGCCAAAGTGTTGATGCCACCAAGTTATTAATTATCAATACCCTTCCTCTGTATGACATATGTGGTAAAAGCCATAGCATATGCAGACAAATAAAAATATGCATTAAAATCAGGTAAAACCATCCCATCAATACGTGACCGGATATTGTGCAGCATTGGTTCAATAGCAAGTGTGTAAAGCATGCCAGACATCGAACATCCTTGCCTTATGCCCCGAGTGGTTTTAAAAGGTTTACACAATCCACCATTAATTTTCAGCACACTGTCAGCGTTCTCATACAAAACCATAATCTTAGCAATGAAACCAGGGCTGAGGCCGAACCTCTCTAAGACCTTCCACAGGTAACGGTGCTCAACCCGGTCAAATGCCTTTTCTTGATCCAAAGAAACCAGACCAACATTTAAGCCTAATGAATCAGAGACTTCCAAAAGATCCCGAATCAGTGACACATTGTCAACAATAGACCTGCCGGGCACACAGTATGTTTGTGTTTTGTGGATGACCTGGTCCATCACCTTCCTCAGTCTATTGGCCAGAGCTTTAGAAAGCAGATTGTAATCTGAGCATAGCAGCGCCACAGGACGCCAATTCTTTATCTCCTGAAGATCACCTTTCTTTGGCAGCAGAGCCAGAACTGCCCTCCTGCAGCTCTGAGGCAAAAAGGAGTCTTTAAAACTTTCATTAAAAACGTCCAAAATATCCCCTTCCAACTCAGTCCAGAACGCTCTATAAAACTCTGGTGGGAGTCCATCGATCCCAGGGGCCTTCCCTCCCTTCATGCCCTGCAATGCCACGCCCACTTCCTCTGCAGTTAGAGGACCCTCCAGCTCCGTGTTGGTCTCTTTTGAGACTCTGGGCAGCCCATTGCAAAA
>NC_140174.1:123800463-123979403 GCF_963971535.1 Notolepis coatsorum
AACAGTAGATCTCAAGTCTCCGGGGGAGAAATATGATTGCGATCACAGATTTTTGAAATATTGATATCAAAGACGTGGTAAGAATTTGGCAGAATGAGCATGGCGGGGAATGACGTGGTAAGGCGTTTTTGGCGACCAGTGTTAATACCCTAGTTACAGTACAGCAACCAAATGCAACTGTATCAAGTCAACTGACAATGTGAATAGTATGAAAAAAATTTAAGATTAAATAAATCTCCTGCGAAATAAGCTGTGACCTGTTTTGACCTGCACCTCAAAGAATCGGAATCGAGAATCGTTTAGAACAGGAATCGAAATGGAAAATCGGAATTGGAACCAGAACCGTTCAAATCCAAACGATGCCCAACCCTACCTCTAGGGACCCCGTTTGATCTCTAGGGACCCCACTTGACCTCTAGGGACCCCACCTGACCTTTAGGGACCCCACCTGACCTCTACTATTTATTAGTTATAGTTATAACTTATACTTACTATACCACTGCTGCTAAAAAAGATTTGCACTACGTTCCTTTACCTCCTATATTTATTTCAATCATACATACATTTTTAGCCACTGTTTATACTGTGTATATATAGTCCTGTATAGTGTATGTACATAGTATGTTACTTATGTTTATAGTGTTTATTTTTTATTTTTATATCCTCTTTTTCTCTGCCTGATTTTCTATGCTTTTCTCCCCATCCCAATTTAATCATTCTAATTCCCCCCCTCCCCTACCTGGTTGTTGTGCGCATGTTCCCCCTACTGGTCGGTACAAGGGAACCCTGAAGTCTACCACATGCTTCCTCCGACACATGCAGAGACAGCCAGCGGCTCTCTTTTCACCTGGCTGCGAGGACTCTCATTGGTGAAGTGTAACGCGTGGGAGGTCACGCTGCCTTCACCACTTCCTGCCTTTCGCTGAGCAGGCACCCAGACCTGACCTGTAGGCGTCACTGTCCACAATGCCAGATTACCACCCACGACTTCCCTCCCGCTAACTCAGCCAAACGAGTAGTATGATGATATATGGGGGTATGCTGTAGACTGTGTTTTGTTTGTGTTATTGCATTTATTTTTGTATTGTATTTATATGTCTTATTTGTGCATGGTGGATACTAGTCATCTTGTCCATTGTGAGGACCAAGCCGCAGGCAATGCTGACTCCGGGAGTCGAGACCGCAGCCTCTTGCATTGGTGACGAGCGCAATCTCCGCTACGCCACCCGACCGCCATCTTATGTTTATAGTGTTTATGTTACTTCATGTAACATAACCTCATCTTGGCTGAGTGCTCCATCGTCACCACTAGGGCTAACCTTCAATTTTTTTTTGGAATTCGAAGCTTCGGGGGCCGAGATTCGATTTTAATTCGAAGCTTCGATTTTTTTTTTTTTTTTTTTTTTTTTAAATAAATGTTTTATGTTATGGGACTTGTACAGCACATTGTTCAACTTTGTCAGTGCTGTAAAGTTTAAACCTTTTTAAATCTTAGACAAACGAAACACTTTGCTTTCATGAAATATTGTAAGCCGTCATTTGAGGCTTTATAAAAGCAGCACAATGAACACAAATCTGTCAGTGCCGAGTCCGACCTCATCTTAAATAACAAACAGCATTGCTTGTTGTAATTAACAAAGAGAGGCAGAGTTGATTTTGCACACACACAAAAAAAGAAAAGAAAAATTCATATATATATTTTTTTAATAATCAAATTTTATTTTCATATTCGAATCCCATGCCCATCGAACGAAGCTTCGAAGCTTCGAAGTATTTAAGACAGCCCTAGTCACCACCACCTTGGTTCCAGCCTGAAGGAATCCATCTTTTTCTTTTTTTTATAACTTTATTTTGATTGTTTTTTACAATAAGCAAACAATCACAAACAACAAGACATAACAAAAACACAATCTCGGGCTGCATTATTAGTGTCACTTTACAAAAATATACTTTTCACATGCTGAGTTCTCAATTCTATTACTTTCCCTATAGGTATGGTGAATATTCTTTACAACTATACATCATCCACTGGTTGTCGTAAATTAACATAAAAGTCCCATTTTCCCCAGTACTTCAAACCTTTCTCTTCCTGTAATCTGAGAATAAAAGTAAGGAATCTATCTTTTTCAATGTGTATATAATGTATATATCGGTGGATGACAGCATCTGCTATTAGATCTCAGATGAGGAGGACAGTATTTAGTGGTGTGTATTTTCAAGTTAGACTGGGAAGCCAGTTCTAATAGAGCCATGGGCTCCGAGGTCGTCGGCAGGTTGGTAACATAAACACTGATAAGCACTGGTGGAGGCAGGTTTGGTCAGAGCTACGGGGAGAGTTTGACATCGATAGAAACGGACGTTTAGTGTGTTAAAGGTGACCAGCCATGTCCATGGTAGCGTGTCACGTAGTAACGAGAAGAGGGGGCGGGGCCCGTTGCTAGGGGGAGGACGTTATGAGAGGTGAGTTCCTTCCGGGGTAAATTAGATTAAGACACAACGTGGAATCGAGCAGACACGTTGAGAGAGACTTTGAAATCCCTCCTCACCCTCACTGGGTGGGGGAGGGGAAGTGCCACATCATCGCTAGCTTCGGCTAACAGGGAATGGTTGTTGGCTACGACGAGGCCTCAACCACCATTGGACTAAAAGCAGAAGAGACGGTAGAATAATGAATTTAGGTTTTCTTCAAAGACTGTTCAAGGACATTACAGAAAGAACTGTTTTCCATCTGGTACAGAGGCTCTGTTTATGGAATAAACAAAGTTTTTCCAAGAAAGGTACCACGTTTGCCAGTGTCGTTTCTTCCGACTACGGATGTACTAACAGGATTGATACAGTGTGAGACATCTAATGAGATATCCAAGTAAAATGACACAACGCGGAGACCAGTCACGGAGCAGCAGGTGACGAGTGGATTAAATGATCAAAGGCTAGAAACGCTGTCATCTTTCAAGCCCCCCCACCTTGGCTGAGTGCTCCATGGTCACCACCACCTTGGTCCCAGCGCTCCCCCCCCTCACCTTGGCTCCCCCCCCCCCCCCCCCCCCTCACCTTGGCTGAGTGCTCCATGGTCACCACCACCTTGGTTCCAGCGCTGGCCACCAGATCCATGGCTCCTCCCATTCCCTTCACCATCTTCCCCTGAGGAGAGAGAGAGAGAGACTGATCGGTATCGGCCGATATTCAGTATAAATATGAAGATCGGTGAATTCCGATAATGCTTTATTTTCGCAGATCGTGAAAACCGATCGAAGACAGGCGCGGAAAACATGATCCAATTCCAGCGGAGTTCTCACTCGCTGACTTCTCTCTCATGCGTACCTTTCACCCAAATCTAATCTGAACAACCGTTGTGTTGATTCAAGTCAAGTCAAGAGTTTTATTTGTCACGGCATATAAGTATACAATGAAATGCGGGTGGCCTTGCCCACAACGATGTGCAATACAGTAGTACAACATATAATAGAATACAAAAAAACAACATTGTGCAATAAACAGGTAACATAGTGGGGCATCTCGGTATTTGTACATAGTTATTTACAGAGCATGGAGGACATGCTAGGTCCTTTGGTAGTGCAATATACTGTTACTGTTGCTATACTATTTTTAAAGTGACCTTTCCTTTGTGGCCATAAGTGTGGGCGTGTGCAGCATGAGTGTGTGCTTGCTCATGTTAAAGTGGCTGCTAGTGTGCGAGCGTGTCGTGTGTGTGCTCATGTGCGCTTGTGTGTGGAGAGTTCAGTGTTCTGTGGCACTCAGTGTTCAGTGTTCAAGGCTCTGATGGCCTGGGGGAAGAAGCTGAGCCGAAGCATCTCTGTCCTAGTAGCTGGGGTTCGCAGGCGTCTGCCTGACCTCAGCAGCTGGAACAGGCTGTTATTGGGGTGGTGAGGGTCTTTCATTATTCTGCAGGCTCTGGATTTGCACCTCTTGTTGTATAGAACCTGCAGGGGAGGTAGTGCAATACCCGTGGTACGCTCGGCTGAGCGCACCACTCTCTGTAGGGCCTTCTTGTCCTGTGCCGTGTTGTTTCCATACCAGGCAGTGATGTTTCCAGTCAAGATGCTCTCTACAGCTCCGGAGTAGAAGGACTGGAGTATCTTCCCAGATACTCTGAACTTCCTTAACTGTCTCAGGTGGTAGAGGCGCTGCTTCGCCTTTTTTACGACTGGTTGGTTAGTGAATGGGGGCGGGGCTGTCATAGAATAATATTGGTCCCGCAGGCAGGAAATCTATCCTTGAGTTAACGTAATTTATACAAATGGAAGTATTAATTTCGCCGTAACGAATCATTAAAAAAATATACCGTTAACTGGAATATGTTAGTTTCTTACACATATGTTGCATTATGTAATTGGTCTGTCATGACAAACCAATAGAAAATCGCGAATTAAGCGGTAGTTATCCTATAGCCCATATTATGTACATTTCAACAAAGTGGAGCCGCAGGGAACTTCCATAGCATACGCCTTCAAATCCTCTTACCTTGACGATTAAAAGCCTCCACAATTTAGTAAACAGTATACCCATGGCTGGTGTTGATATTTTACGATGCCAGCTTGTGAGAATTCGTTGTAGCCAGCCAGCTAACGTTAATGCCATTCAGAATTTATTAACATAGCTACAACAACACAGTAACTTTAATATAATTACATGCATCATTGTTTACAATGAACGGTGGGGCTAATCGAAAGGACTGGACACAGACAAGTTAAACAGCAATCAATTAATTTAATACAACAACAAGTAGTTCGAGCTGCACTTTCGTGCCTATACGACCACACCACAGCCACAGGGATATATCCGGCTTTGACAAGCTCTCTCTCTCCTGCCGATTAAATTCAGCAGCTCTTCCTCGAGTGCCTGTAGCTGCCTGCATTTGCACAACGGCGTCCATCCCTGCTGCTAGCTAATGTTAAAACTAACCTAAAGTTAGTTAGTTGTTCACCAACAATCTATTCTACAGACACCAACTGAACAAACACAGAACCGGAATACACAAGCACATACATAGCGAAGCATCATAAATACTTCCGGCCAGGGGGTTTCAAAATAAAACACCGGAAAGACGTTTATTTTGTACATTATCTAACGTTAAAACGAAGCTAAACTAACGTTACAACTAACCTGACCAAAGCAGAGTATACACACAGACAGTGGAGCTGTTTGCAGATAGCAAGCATTTTGACTTGTTGCGTGGTGGCGATGTCTCGCAGATAATACAACTACAAGTATAATTATATAATATATATATTTTATATAAAAAAATATATATATATTATATATTAAAAAAAATATATAAAACCAAAAACAATCGGTATCGGCAGTGTATCTGCTCATAGACGATCGGTGATCGGTATCGGTGGCAAAAAACGTGATCGGGGCATCCCTAGTAGAGATTGATTGGATGGTTGATTGATTGACTGAGGAGATATAGAGATTGATTAGTTGGTTGGTTGGTTAATTGACTGAGGAGATAGAGATTGCCTAGTTGGTTGATTGATTGAGGAAATAGATAGATTGATTGGTTGACTTCATTCAATCGTTCATTCATTCAATTACAAATCCCTGTATTTCACCCAACAGGAAACAAGTGGGCTGACAAAGTGAGTGAGCGCGAGAGAGAGAGAGAGAGAGAGAGAGAGAGAGAGAGAGAGAGAGAGAGAGAGAGAGAGAGAGAGAGAGAGAGAGAGAGACAGACAGACAGACAGACAGAGAGACAGAGATGGGGAGAGAGATGGGGAGATATAGATATATGGAGATAGGGAGAGAGAGAGACAGATATGGGGGGAGAGATATAGAGGGGGGAGGGAGAGACAGAAAAGAGGGGGGAGGGAGATAGGGAGAAAGAGACAGAGATAGGGAGAGAGAGATATGGAGAGAAATAGGGAGAGAGAGAGAGGGATGTAAAGAGGGAGAGCAAGATTGAGGGAGAGAGCGTTGGAAAGGGGGTGAGACAGAGAGATGGGGAGGGAGAGAGAGAGGGAGAGACAGAGACAGGGAGAGAGACAGAGATAGGGAGAGAGAGACATAGATAGGGAGAGATGGGGAGATATAGATATATGGAGATAGGGAGGAGAGAGACACAGATAGAGAGAGGGAGATGTGGGGAGAGAGATATAGGGGGGAGGGAGAGAGACAGAAATAGAGGGGGGAGGGAGATAGGGAGAAAGAGACAGAGACAGGGAGAGAGAGATAGGGAGAGATAGGGAGAGAGAGAGGGATGTAAAGAGGGAGCACACAATTGAGGGAGAGAGCATTGGAAATGGGGTGAGACGGGGAGAGAGAGGGAGAGGAAGAGAGAGAGGGAGAGGAAGAGAGGGAGAGATGAAAAGAGGGAGAGCAAGGTAAAGCGAGATGGAGGGAGGAGATGAATAGAGAGCGAGAGAGAGATGAAGAGAGAGAGATGAATAGAGAGATAGGGAGAGAGCGAGCGAGAGAGAGATGAATAGAGAGAGCGAGAGTGAGAGAGAGATGATAGAGAGCGAGAAAGAGAGAGCGAGAGAGAGATGAATAGAGTGCGAGAGCGATGAATAGAGAGAGCAAGAGAGAGATGAATAGAGAGAGCGCGATAGAGAGAGAGAGGTGTAATTGTAGTGAAACTGGGTGAACTACTCATTACTCTGACGCCCACCCCCTTCCCCAGGTCATCTCAACACAAAGCCCATCCCGCTGCTCTCAGATCAGTTTGACTTGTACAGGTAAACGGCTCATTGGCTCAGAGAAGCTTGCAGAAACAAAACATGTATAGTTGTAGCCTCAGCCTGCATAAACTTCAAAATGCATGGGATACACAGGTGTGTGTGTGTGTGCTGCACGATTAATCTAACCGCAGTTGCAATCATGTCAGCCTGTGCAAATAATACCTGCAAAGAATAAACATTTTATATTTAATGTCTGTGTGTGTATGCTGAATGGATTAGCCAGCGATTTCTCGCATTAAATTACCTTAAAGAGCCCTATATGTGCCCCGACGCAACCAAACCCGATTTGATTCGGGCAGAGAGAGGTGTCAGGAAATGAAAAAATGTCTCTTCAGAAAATCAAAAAAAATCGAAATCTTGTTTTTTTTTACATCTTTGAAATGTCATTAATGTGTTCCCTTATTTGCCCTTATTTGCAAACTTAAATACAACTTGTAAATGAGGTAATTATTGTTATAAAGTTCGACAAGTATTGTCTCTCATACTGTGGAAAAACTACAGGCGAGGGCTATTCGTTGGGTGTGGTCTGTCCGCGTATTAAGTACAGGTACTTATCGAGGTGTTGAAACACACAGACACGCTCTCCTTTCTTAGAGAGAGAATAACAATGTTAATACACTATCTTAATGTTATAAGTTATAAGTTATAAGCAACGTAACTTGTGACAAACGCAGTGTCTAAATAAAAAAAAGGCCGGCGTCATAAAACGCGAGTCGGGACGCGGGTGTCATTAAATTAAACACCATTAAAACACATTTAGAATGTCACAAATTTTATGAGCGAATGAATTTCGTTAGAGTGCATTTATTGCAACGTAATGGCATAAGAAGTAAATTCATTCAATAGGGAAACTCAAAGAAAATAACAAACAACTTATGTAACAATTATCATTATCATTATCATCATTATCAGGTCAGGACGCAGAGTGATACCAATGCTTCCTTTTCATCGGAGCGAGAGAGGTTGTTGTTGTTTTCACTTATTGGTCAGGCAGCCATGTAAATAGCGACACACACACACCATCCACCATCCATCCTGATTAATTGAAAATGAGGGACCCTGATGTAAACAAGACGAAAGTCTTTCTCTGGTCTGCATCCTCTTAACAATTGTGTGTATTGAGCTGTACTGTATACCCATTCTGCAATCTGTTAATAAAGTAAAAATTAAGTTTAAAGTTAAAAGTTGTTGTTGTTGTTGTTGTGTCTTTCACTACCACACTATATGTATTTACATCTAAATGCTTATTGGTCAGGCAGCCACGGCGGTGACGTCATTAAGTTGATTGCGCCATTGATGGGTATTAAACAGCGAGCAGACAGTGCTCTGCTTGACAGTCACCATGGAGACTACAGCGAGAGCCGTTGCCGAAGCATTAAACCGGTTTGCTCACTTCGGAGCACACTGTGTTGAAGACGCAACGCCATGCTTAAAGCCGCCAAGGAGATCGGTGATGGTCTTTCTCTGGGTGGTCATGTGCCACCGGCAAGCAAGCCCATGACAATGCATTACAGTTTCGACTACGCTCAAAAGGTGACTACATACCAAGTAGGGCTGCAACTAATGACTAATTTGGTAGTCGACTAATCTGCCGATTATTTTTTCGATTAGTCGACTAATCGAAAACCAATGTAAACAAAAAAAAAAAAAAAAAAAAAAATGATTTTTTTTTTTTTTAATTACCTATCTTTGTGAAAGTGGCTTCTCAGCTCTGGTCCAGCTGAAGACAGAGCAGAGGAACAGATTGGACATTGAGCATGACCTCAGAGTTGCTTGTCTACCATCACCCCAGACTTTGAGACTCTTGTCAGGACCAAACAACAACATCATAACATGATGATCCCATAGCAAATTAAAATAATGAGTCATGAAACATTTGAATTTGGATCTTTAAGCCACTTTAAATGAAAATGTATTTGAAGAACAATACAGCAATCACTCATAACAAGATAAATAAATTAAATAATACAAATTAAAGTGGAAGTGTACTTTAAATAACTTTTGTTTGCTGTGTGTGAGAGGAGTCCGTGTGTGTGTATGTGTGTGTGTCTTACTCTGATCGCTGTGTGAGTGAGAGGAGTGTGTGTACTGTGTAATTTGTGTGTGTGTCTTACTCTGATCGCTGTGTGAGTGAGAGGTGTGTACTGTGTAATTTGTGTATGTGTGTGTGTCTTACTCTGATCGCTGTGTGTGAGTGAGAGGAGTGTGAATGTGTGTGTGTCTTACTCTGATCGCTGTGTGTGAGAGAGAGGAGTGTGAATGTGTGTGTGTCTTACTCTGATCGCTGTGTGTGAGTGAGAGGAGTGTGTATGTGTGTGTGTCTTACTCTGATCGCTGTGTGTGAGTGAGAGGAGTGTGTATGTGTGTGTCTTACTCTGATCGCTGTGTGTGAGTGAGAGGAGTGCGTGTGTAATGTATTGTGTGTCTAGTCTGATCATCATCTCCTGCAGGGGAACAATGTTTTCAATGTCCAAAATTTGCTATGGGATCATCATGTTATGATGTTGTCTGGAACCCTGAGAAGCCACTCACACAAAGATAGGTAGTGCAAAAAAAAAAAAAAAAAAAAAAGATTTATGACTAATCGACGCAACAATTTCTCGTCGACGATTTTTTATAATCGCCGTCGTCGATTATGTCGACTAATCGTTGCAGCCCTAATACCAAGCCCTCTTTCACAACCATCATGTTATAATTGTTATAACTACTGCATTGCTCCCTTTTTTTCTTTCTAAAATCCTTATTAATTTATTGCAGGTGCACTATCCATCAGACCCCCTTCAGCCAGGGCCCATGTACTTCTTGGCTCCACGCAAGTGCAGCATATTCGGTGTTTGCTGTGAGGCGATTCCACGGCAAGTCAACTATTTGGTGGATGAGGGGATGGAGTCCAGCAAAGGTAGCAACGCCGTCATAAGCTACCTGCACCACTTCTTCAAAGACCATGGTCTTGGGGAGACAGATGTTGACCTTCACTGTGACAACTGCAGTGGCCAAAACAAGAACAAGTACATGTTGTGGTACTTAGCGTGGCGAGCGCTACATGGTCTTCACCATCGTGTCAATCTCCACCTGCTGATTGTAGGCCACACAAAGTTTTCCCCAGACAGGTTTTTTTGGGCTTCTCAAGCAGCGTTTCAGAAAGACCAAGGTGAACACTCTTGATGAGATTGCAGCAGTCGTAAGGGACAGCTCAGTGGGTGGAGTCAACATACCACAGCTAGTGGGAAAGGAAGATGGAACTGTAATCGTGCAGTCCTACAACTGGCAGGAACATCTGGGGCCTTACTTCAAGCCACTGCCACAGATCAAGCAGTACCAGCACTTTAGGTGGGTGTGGTCACTGTGTGTTGTGTATTTACTGTAATTAATTATTCACACTTTAGTGCAAAGAATGCCATTGGCAAATGATACAAATGCATTGATATTGTTATGTGCCCTGTACTAACGTTTCACTTTATTATTGCAGCTTTGATTCCAAGGAACCTGGTGTGGTTGTGGCAAAGATGTCTATTGATGGCGCTGAAACCAGATTCCAGCTGCTCCGTGACGTCCATGTCCTGCCGCCTATAGATGGCCTTCCTGTGCTGCCACCACCGGGACTGGACTCTGCAAGACAACACTATCTGTTCCACAAGATCAGAGAGTTCTGTGATGATGAAGCCCAAGACATCACATGCCCAGCACCAGCCAAAGTATCCAGCAGCGGTTCAAAAAGACCACGGTGATCACTCTGGAGAGGCCATCAGAACATTGAACATTGACTTTAGCATGTCTATTTTTATCATGCCTATTGTTCTCGTGTTATTTTAAATAATAATAAAATCTTGAAACAATACCTTGACCCCCAACATTACATGGCTTATGTGAGGCTTCCAACAAATTGACATAACAAAAGAGCTTGACGCAAGGTGTTAATGTCCCCATAGAGAGAGGGGGGCCATGGAATACAATGCATTCTGGGTAGGGTTGTAGTTGATTAATATATATATGTATATATATGCATTATATTTGTGCACATAACGTAGCTGCGGTCACAAAATGGTTATGAAAATGAATCAACGTACTGGTCACAGGCGTATTCAGGAATGTTTGGATGCTAATCCATTTTTTCTGAATACATGTTTGTTGAAACAACATCTTTGTTGGCAGACGGCTCCTTCTCATCAACACTGCTGTCTGTCGCCAGCATGCCAAGTGTGTGCAGTGTAGCGTTCAAACGTCCATTAAAAAACGCTGTATTATGAAATAAGACGTTGGGGGGGATTTCACAGCACTATTCTCCCCGCAGCGCACGCACGTGTGTGTGTGTGTGTGTGTGTGTGTGTGTGTGTGCGTGCACTCAAGAGAAGCCTATAGACACTGCGATGTACTGTATATACTAGGCCTGTCCCCGACTAAGGCCTCCAGCATACTCGGAAACTTACACGGACGCACACGCGGATGCAGACACGCTGCGCACACGCTTCTGATTATACTCCGTGTTTGGTGTCCGGAAGAGTCACGTCGAGTGCTTTACCCTTGCTTAGGCAAGGGTAAAAATGCCGGTAGGTTACACATTCGAGAGCCCGAGAGGATCCAGCTTATGAACAGATACGACGTCCTGAATATGCAGGATCCCCCCCCCCCCACACTGGCTTCTCGGTTTGTGGATCGCCGCTCTGGGACAGCGACGGGGTCCCCCCAATCTGTCCCCCCAATCTATCCACAGGCTGGTCAAACCAGTCTAAAGCCATCGCCTGCACAGGGAGCTAATAGGAAGCGTTCCTGTCCCTCGTCCGTTAACCCAATGTAAACGCCTCCGACGGAAAACCCCTCCGCCCCCTGTTGACCTACTGTCCGAGTGCGTCCCTTCAAATAGCCGGCTGCAGCTTTCGCCTGCACTGAACAACCGAGTATTAGATACAGCTAAGGCAAATGGTGACATCACCAAGGAAATCCCTGTTCCCGCTGCGAGCAACGTCAATGCAGCTCTCAGCGACAGAGCTGTTCCTGTTCCTACTTCTTCCCCTATTGTCTCGGACACTCTTATTATAGGTGACTCAATCGTCCGCTATGTCTCTGTGAAAGGTTGCGAGACAAGGTGCTACTCTGGTGCTAAAGTGGCAGACATTAACGCTATCATACCTAGTCTGTTGTCTGAGGTGTGTCAAAATTCCCTGGTGGTTCACATTGGAGCCAATGATATCAAAGCTGATGCATCAGAGCTGATAAAAGAGGAGTTCAATAGATTAATGGACACTCTCAGTCTATGGGAGACTGGTAAGATCATAGCCATCTCAGGGCCCCTACCCTGCCTATATCGTGGGGATATGAAATACAGTCGCCTTCACCAATTACATCTGTGGCTGAAGGAAAGCTGCTGGTTCTGGAACATTGCCTACATAGATAACTTCACTCTTTTTTATGACAGATATGACCTCTTCAATAGTACATTTAAACAGGTCTGGAGCCAAGCTGCTCTCTATGAATATTTCTGATACATTGCAAGCCCTCTTTTCATTTCTCCAAAAGCCTGTAAATTGATGCTCTGTATGCCCAAGTTCTACAGTAACTCAATTAACTCACCGCCTTCAACTCTCTCCCCAGCCCAGGCTTGGGCAGCTTAGTAATCAGGAAAATAGTGCCCCGCTAATATCTTCTTCAATTTTATCATCAAAGTTACCTCTACCATTTCATCCCATTCCTACAATAATTAGCAATAGACATCAAAATAGAGCATCTGGTAAAGCAAATTTGACAGACCTCCGACCTTTAAAGTATTACAGTCCAGTAAAGTGCCATGGTCATGGGATAAAGATGGCCCTATTTAACATTAGGTCACTTCTCTACAAGTCCTCATCGGTTAGTGACATCATTTGCGATGAGAAATTAGATATTATCTTTCTAACGGAGACATGGCTTGGCTCTGATGGAGCGGTAACTTTGGCCGCTGCCTGCCCCGCGGGCTATAGTTTTGTGCACTCAATACGTGAGGGCAAGAAAGGAGGTGGACTGGCAAATATTTTCTCAGACACTTTAAAATGGAAACTTCTGATTCTTGGCAAATATTCATCATTTGAATACCAGGCCACCATACTTGAGAGTAAATCCCCTGTGCTAATAATTACCATTTATCGTCCTCCAAAGCTCAGTAAAACCTTATTTTTAACAGAAATAGCTGAACTTCTATCTATCTGTTCCACTAACTACGACAGAACCCTGATAACAGGCGACGGAAACCTTCATGTGGAGAATGTATCAGATACTGAAGCTGTGGGCTTCCTACAGTTGTTGTACTCTTTTGATTTTATTCAGCATGTTGTCGGCCCAACACATAAACACGGCCACACCCTGGACTTGGTGATCTCTAGAGGTATGAGAATCACTGTCGACAAAATTATTGAAAGGCCGGAGCTATCTGACCACCATCTGCTATGTTTTAGTATGACTGTCCCTGATCTTGAGAAAAACAGTACAGACTATACTATTAAAAAACGTTTCTTTAGCCCGTCAGCAGCCAGTGAGTTCCCTAGTCATCTGGTAGGTGCGCCCGCCCTACCTGAATCTTCCTCAGTAAATGATATGGTTCAACATTTTAGTCTTAAAGTAAGGTCAGCTCTTGACAAAGTGGCTCCCTTGAAAACCAAGAGGAGACATAAAGCCAGAATAACACCCTGGATCACCGAACATATGCGTTCACTTAAGAGGGAATGTCGTAGAGTGGAGCGAGTTTGGAGAAAAACCAAGCTCACTGTCCACCTACAGTCTTTAAAGCAATCTACAGTTGCCTACAACAAAGCCATGCGTCTGGCAAGACAGACGTATTTCTCAGGCATTATTAATGAGAATAAGACAAATGCCAGAGTTTTATTTTCCACCATTGAACGTCTTTTAAATCCCCCCCAGTCCTACAAGCAGTCGCTCGCTGCCACTAAAGATAAGTGTAATGAGTTTGCATCCTTTTTTGATAATACAATTCTTAACATTCGTGCTAGTATTGTGAGTGATGCTCTTAGCACAAACTCTCAAACTACAAATGCCGCTAGTAGTGCTATATGCAACAGGATAAATCGCTCCAGGGGAAGTCTAGCATCGTTCTGTGAAATTGATGAAAAGGAACTCCGCAAAACCATATCGCAAATGTCATCATCCTCCTGTTCTTTGGATGCCATTCCCACCCCCTTCCTCAAAGAGGTTTTAGACAGTGTGGTTGGAGATATCCTTAAAATTGTAAACAGCTCTCTCAAATCAGGCATCTTTCCAGACTCACTAAAAATGGCTGTAGTTAGGCCCTTACTAAAGAAACACAACCTTGATCCCTCTGTGTTGAGTAACTATAGACCTATCTCTAATCTCCCTTTTTTGGGCAAGGTCTTAGAAAAGACAATTTTTTATCAACTGGATGCGTTTTTACAGAAAAATGGGGTCCATAACAAATTCCAATCTGGTTTCCGGAGGGGCCATAGCACTGAGACAGCACTTGTAAAGGTAATTAACGACCTTAGGGTGTCTGCGGACAATAAAGAGGTATCCGTTCTCCTACTCCTAGATTTAACGGCTGCGTTTGACACAATTGACCACACAATTCTAATGCACCGCCTCGAGTATTGGATAGGTCTGTCAGGCACGGCCTTGTCCTGGTTTCATTCCTACTTAACAGGTAGAAGCTACTCTGTCAATCTAGCGAATTATGATTCCGACAAACACACCATCTGTTCTGGTATCCCGCAGGGATCCATTCTTGGCCCTTTATTGTTCTCCCTGTATATACTGCCGCTGGGTGGACTTATTACCAATCATAGAGTTAACTTCCATTTATATGCTGATGATACCCAGCTTTACCTCTCCGTAGCTCCAGACGAGCCCTGTGCTCTAGACCCGTTGTTGACCTGTTTGTCCAGCTTAAAAGGCTGGATGAGTGAGAATTTTCTCAAGCTAAATGAGGATAAGACAGAAGTTCTCATAGTGGGGTCTAGTGAGCAGAGAGAACTGATAAAAAGTAGACTGGGTAACCTGAACGTAGAAAATAACACTGCAGTAAAGAACCTGGGGGTTATTATTGATTCTGAATTGAATTTTAATACACACATTAATCATGTCACGAAGATTGCCTTCTTTCATCTTAGAAATATTGCACGAATTAGAGCCTATGTGTCCCTGGATGATGCAAAAACGCTAATCCACGCTTTTGTTTTCTCTCGGCTTGATTATTGTAATGCACTTTATTCTGGCCTTCCAAAGAAAACAACTGACAGATTACAACTTGTCCAAAATTCGGCAGCCAGAATTTTAACTAGAACTAAGATGAGGGAACATATTACTCCAGTTTTAGCTTCACTGCATTGGCTCCCGGTTGTCTTTAGGATTGATTTTAAAATTCTCCTGCTTGTTTTTAAAGCTCTTAATGGTCTGGCACCATCTTATCTCTGCGACTGCTTACATAGATATGTTCCAAACCGCCCCCTCAGGTCCTCTAGTGCGGACCTGCTCGAAGTGCCTACAATGAAATATAAAAAATATGGCGAAGCAGCCTTTTGTTTCTATGGGCCGACGGCGTGGAATAATCTCCCACTACATATAAAACAGGCAGCCTCTGTGGATAGCTTTAAAGCACAGCTCAAGACATATTTTTATACTCTTGCTTTTAGCTGATTTTAAAATGCCTGTTGTCATTTATGCTTTTTAGCTATTTTCTTAATCATGTTTTGCTGGTCTTAAAATCCTGCTTTTCTTTTCCTTACTTTTTTTTGTGCTTTATTGTAAAATGTTGTGTTTTTATTTCTTTGCTCTGTTAAGCACTTTGAGCTGCACTCCGTGTATGAAAGGTGCTATATAAATAAAGATTATTATTATGTGATTGATTGATTGATGATTGAAAACTTTATTAACTGATTGCAGAATGGGTACAATACAGTACGGCTCAATAGAAACAATTGTTAAGGGGATGCAGACCAGACATCAGGGTCCCCCATTTTCAATTCATAATGACATTTATGACATACACAATATACAGATATAAAAAAATCTAATCTAATCATCTAATCTAAACTAATCATGAGATTTATGACATACATGACAGATATGCAAATATACAGTACTGTTAAACAGAGATCCTAACAGTAAATATATGACTACCTCAGAGCACCACAGACCACTGCTTCCTTTAAAAGAGGACTTATACCTCTTCACGAACGCCTTCCCTTAGTTAGGGTGCGTGCTGGTTATTCACAGGAATAAGGCGAGTGTTAAAGTTAGAGGTTCTATGTAGGATTGCAAGTAACTGTCTAACTGTATTGAACTGTTTCCACTGACTAACATAACTGTTTCCACTAGATGGCGCTATAGGTGGAGCCACTAATGCTACCACCAGGTGGAGAGTATTTAAGGAGATGTCTCCTCCCCCTCTACCTCTTTCCCACCTGCCTCTCACGGAGAGGAGAACTCATGTACTGCTGCCTTACCATGCAAATAATAAACTACGCTGATTAATGGCTGAAGGTAGAAACCATGCCTCTTGACCACATTATTGTCGCCCCATAGCCAGACTGTCAACAGGTTATGGGCCCAGATCACACAGGGGCAAAATAATAAGGGTAGCAAGTTTAGCTTAAGTATAGGCTAGGTTAGCACTGGGAGCACCGCGTGGCTAGACGCTAGGCCAACAAGAGCAAAAGCTACGCCCACCATCAAAGAACATGGAATCCAACACGACGATCCTGCGCATCAAGAGGAAGCGGGGCACCGACCCCACCGACGTGCTGCAGCTGGAGCGCAAGCGGACCCGCCCGGAGAGCAGCGCGCAGAGCCCCGGGGAGGCGGCACCGGGGGAGACGGTGCCTGCTGAGCCCAACGGAGGCGAGGGGGAGAACCCCGTCTTAAAACTCGTGGCGACCAAGGGAAGGAGCAAATGGCCCTCATTTAATGGAAAGGCAGAGGACTATGAGCTCTGGGAAGAGCGCGTGTTATGCTGCATGCACGGTGTGGGACTGAAGACGACGATCTTGACGGCCCCCACGGGAGACCAGACGGCGGAAGCACAAGCCCTGGACGACAAGCGTAATGCAGATGCATACTGTGAGTTAGCACCACTGCTCGACGACACAAGCTTGGGGCTGATATTCCGCGACACTAAAGACAAAGGCAGAGAAAGCCTGGGAGTGTTGAGAGAGCATTATATCGGGCAAGGGAGACCCCGAGTCGTGGCCCTCTACATAGCACTAACAGCACTGAAGAAGGGGCACACCGAGACTGTGACCGAATACATCATCAGAGCTGAGCAGATCATGACGGCATTGAAGAGTGCAGGAGAAGCACCAAGCGATGGGCTAATGATGGCGATGGTGATGAGGGGACTACCGGAGCTGTACAAACCGTTCACACTCCTGGTAACACACGGTTCAGTGGACATGACGCTGGGAAAGTTCAAGGCCAAGTTCCGAAACTTCGAGGCCTCAGAAGATACCCACCCAGCCGCCGCGGAGGCGGGAGAGAGGGTGCTGAAGGCCCGAGCGACGCCAAGGGAGAAGACCAGGCCCACAACGGAGCTGGCGTGTTGGCGATGCAGAGAGAAAGGCCATCGGAGAGGTAACTGCACAAAGACTGTCTGGTGTGGCTTCTGCAAATCCACGAGGCAGACAGACAGAGCGTGCATGAAGAACCGCGACCAGAGCTCGCGATACGCGCATGGACAAGATGGCGGCCATGGACAAGATGAAGACCATAAGCCCCTTCTCCACTTTTAAATTAGCTATAAAGAGGTGGATCATAAGTAGCAGAAGCTGGGAGTAGTGAACAAAGGGTTTTTAATGTGTTGTTCCTTTTTTATTCTTTTATTGTCTATAAAATGGAATATTATTGTATGTATTTTATTGTTTTTATACCACACATCCTGACATACAGACACTACAAACACCCATGTCCACACACCAGTACATAAATCCACTGACACCAATGATGATGGACCACAATGGAAACAAGCCTATGGCTTTATTGTGTTTTATGAAATCCTATTGGTAAATGGAGAAAATGTATACCCGTTTCATATTGTGATCAAATGTATATGTGTGATTTCCATTCTAAACCAATAAACTATTCAATCAAATGGGTGTACTCAATCAAGGAGGGTATTGAAGGCCACGACAAGTACAAAGCAAGATTTGTAGCTAAAGGTTACAGTCAGAGGGAGGGGATAGACTACGGTGAAACATTCTCCCCCACAGCCAATCTGACCAGTGTAAGGGTAGTGATGCAGAAAGCAGCGGAGGACAATTTGATTTTACATCAGATGGATGTGAAGACAGCCTATCTGCACGCACCCATAGATAGGGAGATATATATGGAACAACCTGAAGGTTACGAAAAGAAAGGAGAGAAGCTAGTGTGTAAGCTAGAAAAATCCATTTACGGCCTGAAACAGTCTGGGCGAAATTGGAACGAGATGCTTCATACATGTCTCATTGAAGATCACTTCCTACAGAACCCAGTAGACCCCTGTGTTTACTCAAGGGAGTCAAAAGAGTCAGGAAAAGTGTTCATCATCATTTGGGTGGATGATTTGATCATTGCAGCAGACAACACTAGAAACCTAGAACAGGTGAAAGGTATGCTCTCCACCAGATTCAAAATGAAAGACCTTGGAAGGTTAAAGCATTTTCTAGGCATGGACTTTGAACAGTCTGCCAATAGTGTAAAAATATCCCAGAAGAGATATGTGGAAAATATCCTGAAACGTTTTGACATGCAAGAATGTAGATCAAGGGAAACACCATGTGATAAAAAGACTTGCTGGCTTAGCGTCAGCGAAGCGTCGAGAAACGAAGAGGGACAAAGAGGAGGAGTTTTCCTGGAGTTCTCCGCGGAGGGATCCACCGATCCACCCAGTGCTAAGTACACCATAATCCTATATTTCCCTCCCACTCTGCTATTTCTAGGGCTGACCTTCGAATTTTTTTGGCAATCGAAGCTTCGGGGCCGAGCTTCGATTTTAATTCGAAGCTTCGAATAATTTTTTTTTTATTAATTAATAAAAAAAATATGTATCTTATGTTGTGGGACTTGTACAGCACTTTGGTAAACTTTGTTGTTTTTAAATGTGCTCTATAAATAAAGTGGATTGGATTAATGAATTAAGTAGCCCCTTTCGTGACTGTGACGCAGCCAACACGGCTGTGTGATTTAATTCAAGGTGGATCGCTGTTGTCGTTTGAACAATTTCAGATTTCATGGGAACTACCAATCCCCCAAATCAAGAATGTTTAAGATGAATGATTTTGATTATTTGAAATATGGCCTGTGTAGACTAAACTATGCACAGAATTATGTCAGTCTACAAGGTCCGGCAATGTAGACCTTGTAGACTCCACTACAGACCAATTATCAGTGAATGTTCATGCATTTTTAAGAAGGGCTACTTCCACAAAAAAACAAAGAACTCACCAAAACATCTCAGTAGCACCTTATCTAAATGTTCTATTTCATATATGGAGATTCATATTTATTTATGTATTGCATGCATTTCTACATTTTATTTCCTATTTTGTTTATTCATCCCAGTATCTTTCTTTCTTATGTGTGGAATTCTACAAGGCATTTACATTTAGTCATTTATCTGACGCTTTTATCCAAAGCGACTTACAAGTTCTGTACGACAGGTCATCAGGAAGGATACAACTCTATCAGCTGAGTAACAATATTCATTAAAGTGTTGCGTGTTACAGCGTAGGTTAGTTTATTAGGACAAGTGCATGACAGTAAGGTTAGTTAGGGTTAGATTTTTTTTATTTATTTTTTTTAATTTTATTTCAGATAATGGTTGAAGAAGTGCGTCTTTAGTCGACGGCGAAAGATTGGACGGGATTCGGCTGTCCTAACTGGGGTGGGTAGTTCATTCCACCATTGTGGGGCAAGGACTGAGAGGAGGATGATATCCTTCAAACAGGCAATTAGTGATGATATAATTTGGGCAGTGCTGAGCTGGGTTAATTTCCTCCAGTGTATTTGTCCCCCGGCCCCACCCAATGGCCCCATGCACACACACACACACCACACACCGAAGTAAAAATTAAAAAAAAAAAAAAAAATCTGAAACATTTTTTTTTATTTAATTTTTTTTTTAACTTCGATTTTTTTTAATGTTCGAAGCTTGTGCCATCGAACGAAGCTTCGAAGATTCGAAGTATTTAAGACAGCCCTAGCTATTTCCCTACTATCTCGCTTCCTCCCTACAACCTTCTCCCTGCCACTCTTGACACCACAATGTGCCTCATACCTATATCCACAATCTGCTCCTCCAGAACAGATTCAACCCATCCACGCCAGTTTGCTAGCAACCCGGCTAATCTCTCATACCCTCCTACAGCCACTAATACACCTGTCACAGTACAGGGAGGCTTATGGAATTGTCAATCAGCAGTCAAGAAAGCTGACTTCATTACTGCCTACGCCCATAGTCAAAATCTGCAGCTCCTAGCTCTAACTGACACCTGGATAACCCCCAATAACTCATCAACACCTGCAGCATTATCTACAAACTATAACTTCACTCACACACCTCGACCCTCCAGACGGGGTGGAGGCACTGGCCTCATGACATCTCCTTCATGGGCTACAAACTTAACACAACTCCCAGAACTGTCACTCTCCTCCCTCGAATATCATGCAGTATCTGTCTCTAATCCTTTCAATCTCACCATTGTTACACTCTATCGCCCTCCAGGTCCCCTCGATCACTTCACAGATGAGCTGGACATGCTTCTAAGCTCCTTACCGGAAGATGGTACCCCTCTCCTTCTATTGGGCGACTTCAACCTGCCTGACTCATCTCAGTCGGTCCCAGTGGTCTCCCTCCTACAACAATTTGACCTGACTCCCACTGCCATGCCTCCCACCCAGAAAGCAGGCAACTCCTTGGATCTCATATTTTCCCGTAACTCCAGCATCATTAACACCACGGTAACTCCCCTACATGTATCTGACCATTCCTTCATATCCTTCTCACAAACTCTCATGCTTAACCGAAAGGTCTTCACCCCAACTCAAACAGTCTCACTCAGACGCAACCTGCCCTCCCTATCCCCCTCCACCCTCTCCTCTGACGTTATATACGCTCTACCTTTGAGTGACACCTTCTCTGCTCTCCCCACAGAGATGGCAACCTCCACCCTCCTCTCAGCCCTTGCAACCTCCTTCGACAAGCTGTCCCCTCGTTGAGAAACCTGCCCGCCGTTCCCCACCCAGTCCATGGCTGACGGATGCAGTGAGAGAACAAAGACAGGTCCTGAGAGCGGCTGAGAGGAAGTATAGAAAGTCACGCCTCACTGCTGACATCGACACATATCACAACCTCTTTTTAACATTCTCCAAAACCATTACTAATGCCAAAGCTTCTTTCTTTCACCATAGGATCGAGGCCTCTGCCAAGAATCTTCGCAAACTGCATGCTACCATGTCCTCCCTCCTCACTCCCCCCCCCCCACCCCCTCCTCCCTCATCTTTTTCTGCCGAAGACTTTGCGATCTTCTTTGAGGAAATAGTGGAGAACATCCGCAGCTCCTTCTCCCAACACATTCCAAACACTGAATCGAGAACCTCATCCTTCACTCTGTCATCTTTCTCTCCCATTACAGAAGCCGAGACCCTGACACTGGTAACGTCGAACCGTCCGACTACATGCCAGCTGGACCAGCTACCCTCCCCACTCCTCCAGACCATAGCACCGGACATCCTCCCATTCCTAACTGCAACCATCAACTCCTCACTCAACTCGGGGGTGGTCCCCACCTCCCTAAAACAAGCCAGAGTCATGCCCCTCATAAAAAAACCAACCCTGAACCCCACCGTCATAGGCAACTATCGTCCTGTCTCTCTTCTCTCCTTCCTTTCTAAAACACTTGAACGTGCTGTATCCAACCAACTTACTGCTTATCTCTTACAGAATGACCTCCTAGACCCCAATCAGTCTGGCTTCCGGACTGGCCACTCCACAGAAACGGCCCTCATTGCGGTCACAGAGGCACTTCACTTAGCAAAAGCGAAAGGCCTCTCCTCTGTCCTGATTCTCCTAGATCTATCTGCAGCCTTCGACACAGTCAACCATCAGATCCTCCTCGCGGCCCTCGCAGGAATGGGAGTGGCTGGATCTGCGCTGACATGGCTGACATCATACCTCAATGACCGCTCCTACCAAGTGTCATGGAGAGGGACTCTGTCGGCCACCCGCCCCCTCCGGACGGGTGTCCCCCAGGGCTCGGTCCTAGGACCCCTTCTCTTCTCCCTCTACACTAAATCACTGGGTAACATTATCACGTCTCATGGCTTCTCATATCATTGTTATGCCGATGATACTCAACTCTTCCTCTCCTTCCCTCCCTCAGATATCCATGTCTCTGAGCGGATCTCGGCCTATCTGTCCGACATCTCCGCCTGGATGACGACCAACTAGGGCTGGGCGATATGGCCTCTAAATGATATCGCGATATTTTTTGGCCATACCGCGATACACAATATATATCACGATATTTTGACATTTCCTCTAAATCACTTAAAAATGCTTGATTTAACCCTTTGATGCATACAGTCATGCCAATATGATGATTATAATAAGTCCCTGCAACATATGTTTGCATTATTAAACCATGAAGATGCTTTAAAAAATAATTTTATGAAAATGTACTAAGAGTAGTCTACTGACACACTAATAAAAAAAATTATTTACATCTAAGACAATTTATATAAAAACTCTTGGGTGCCTAAGACTTTTACACAGTACTGTGTTTTCTATCCACTTTAGCCAAACACACACACACACATATATATATATATATGTATATATATACACACCCTACTGTGAGAAAATAATAATCACACACAAAGGTATAATGGCTTATAGCAGACTTAATGATTTTAGAATATTTCAGATAATGAAATTAAATGTTTATATCATCAACTATCCAGTTAGTATTTATACTGTCTGTAACGTTTGGCTACTTTAAATCATTGAATGTAGAGAGAGAGCGAGAGAGAGAGAGAGAGGGGGCGAGAATGAACAAGAGAGCCAGCCGCACCCCCCCCCCCCCCTCGGGTTTTGTTCTAGGTTCGCGTTTTGATCGTCTAAGCTGCCGTAGGTGATGACGTCACACTCGAATGTAAACAGGAAGAGATGGAGATGGAGACACACGGAGAGGGAAATTGAATGATATACACTGTATATTATACAGAAACGAATAACCAATAAATATGAAGTTATGTTTAAACTGCTGTTGTCAAGCGTTGTCAATATAACCCACCCTCTTTCCTCACGAATGGAACTAGTCTTGTGGAGTCCGCTTTGACCGTTTTCCAAGTTAGCTTAGCATAATCCTAATGGATACCTTGGTTAGCAGCTACCGTTAGCTCTTTGCTCGTGTCAATTAAATTACATGTTATTAAAGGTCCGCGCTGGTCTGTCTAATGAAATTACAACCGCAACATTAATAATAATAATAATAATTCATTTAATTTATATAGCGCTTCTCAATAACCCGAAGTCGCTGACAGTAGTCGGGAGCAGGGGTACAAACATTATATCGCACTGTACAGCCCTGACTACACTAACGTTAGCCTATAGCTCCGCCGTCCCTGCTACACTCGGGACCAATACACTAACGTTAGTCTATAGCTCCGCCGTCCCTTCTCGAGGAAAACACTGCGAGTGTCTCTCGGCCGCGGGCGGCGCCATATAAACTAAATACTCGATGTTCGCGATATAGTACAGTACTACATCTCGGGTAGAACAATCCGCGATACATCGAGTATACTCGATATATCGCCCACCCCTACGACCAACCACCTCAAACTGAACCTAAGCAAAACAGAATTGCTCCACCTGCCGGCCAAATCCTCCCCCCTGACCGACCTCTCCATCACAAGTCGAGAATGCAGCTGTGACCGTGTCCCTGACCGCCAAAAACCTTGGTGTTGTCCTTGACAACCAGTTGAACTTCTCTGCTCACATCGCAGCGACAACCAGAACCTGCAGATTCCTCCTGAGCAACGTCAGAAGGATCCGCCCCTTCCTGACAAAAGAAGCCACCCAACTCCTCGTCCAATCAACAGTCATCTCCTGCCTCGACTACAGCAAAGCACTGCTAGCTGGCCTCCCGGCCACTGCCACCAAGCCTCTTCAACTCATTCAAAACGCAGCGGCCCGCCTGATCTCAAACCTACCGAAGTCGGCTCATGTCACCCCACTTCTTAGGGACCTGCACTGGCTCCCCATTGCTGCACGTATCCGCTTCAAGGCCCTCGACCTAGCATACCGTGCGGCAAAGGGAACCGCTACCGCCTACCTCCGGTCAATGGTCTCTAACTACACACCCTCAAGACCCCTACGCTCTGCATCTTCTGGCCACCTCAGACCTACTCCTATCCAAGCTCCCGGAGGGTCATCAAAGAGAAGCCGCCTATTCTCAGTCCTTGCCCCACAATGGTGGAATGAACTACCCACCCCAGTTAGGACAGCCGAATCCCGTCCAATCTTTTGCCGTCGACTAAAGACTCACTTCTTCAACCATTATCTGAAATGATAATAAAAATTGAAAATTTAAAATAAATCTAACCCCAACTAACCTTACTGTCATGCACTTGTCCTAATAAACTAACCTACACTGTAACACGCAACACTTTGATAAACATTGTTACTCAGCTGATAGAGTTGTACCCTTCTTGCTGTCTTGTCGTACAGAACTTGTAAGTCGCTTTGGATAAAAGCGTCAGCTAAATGACTAAATGTAAATGTAAAAATTAGACTACCAGGAGGATGCTCAGAAACTGACAGCTGTAAAAATGTACAGAGAAGCTGTGGGTAGCCTCATTTATTTGACAACATGTACTCGCCCTGACCTATGTTTTGCTGACCCCACAGAGGAGCACTGGATTACAGCAAAACATGTTTTTCGTTATCTCAAAGGTACAGCAGATAAACAGCTGCGTTTCAGAAAGAGCAGCGAGGGCTTAGGGCTTAAAGCCTACAGTGATGCAGACTGGGCAGCTGACACCACAGATAGAAGAAGTACCACAGGATATTGTGTGAGTTTGAACACAAACAGCTCACTGGTTTCGTGGAAAACAAAGAAGCAGCCCACAGTGGCACTATCAACTTGTGATGCCGAATATATGGCTCTAGCTATGACAATACAGGAATGTATTTATCTAGAACAACTGCTCGAAGGGATGGATACCTATGTATATAAGAAGACTGTTGTTTACGAGGACAACCAGGGAACCATTGCGATTGCTAGAAACCCTGTGTGCCGGCAGAGATGTAAACATGTCGATATAAAATATCATTTCATCAGATCTGTCATCAGAGAAGAAAGAATGACACTGATTTATTGTCCAACGGACGACATGGTAGCAGAATCTAGGGCTGGGCGATATAACGATAAATATCGCGATATATTTTAATAATCGATATCGAATATCGAAATAAAAAATTAAATCGAAAAATCGTGTTTTTTTTTGTGACCTGCAACAGGGCAATTTTAAAACCAGACAGTGGACGGACTTGTCTTTCTTGCCTGCAACTTAAAGCCCAACATCCAGGTTAAACCCTACTGATCAATTATGGGTAGTTTACATCATTGGTATATAATTTCATTATTTATTTTTTTCCATTTGACACCGGAAATGCCACTCCGAAAGAGTTAAAAAGGTCCACGCACGAATAACATGCACTCGCGAATCAAAAAAGCTTATCAAACGCTGACGTCACTACAGGTGCATATTAATGAGCCGAATCTAAAAGCTTATCAGACGCTAGCACGGCCGTGACGTCACTTCAGGAAACGTATGCCTTATGCCCGTCCGGGTCATAGTACTACTCAATATATGGCGCTGGCTAACGTTAGCATTATGTCTACTGTCGTGAACCATTTGAGATGTCGTGAGGCATGTAGAGGAGTTTGGGGAACGAGTAAAATCATGTGCAGGTCCTCTTCTCAGACCTGTGTGGCAAAGTACTGCACACGCATCATGCAAGCTACACGTTGCTGCATGTTGATCAATGGTGGCCCACTCGGTGCATCACAGTTAGCCTATAGCTCCGCCGTCCCTGCTACAGTCGGGACCACTACACTGACGTTAGCCTATAGCTCCGCCGTCCCTGCTACAGTCGGGACCACTACACTGACGTTAGCCTGCGGAGCTATAGTGGTTCTCTCCTCTTTGTGTGCCCCCGTTCTCGCGTGTGTCCTGCCGGGGAGCTTGTGGACGCGACAACAGCGGCGGCCGTAGCGTTAGTTAGCTCATAGCTATCGTGTACCACTAGCGTTACGGCGGGCTCGAGCACCCTACGGCTGCCGCCGTTGTCGCGTCCATGATTTATGATTTAGATAAAAAAAAATTACTAAGATGTTGGCAGTCGACTACGGCTCCTTTCGATCGATTAGTCGACTATTCTACTAATCGAGGTCAGCCCTAGTATATATGTATATATATATATATAGATTAGAATAGAATAGAAAATAAGTACTTTATTGATCTAGAGGGAAATTCAGCACCACAATGAACATTCAGGTAGTCAAAAATGTTACACAGTCAGAGATATACATTCTAAAATACACAGCCCAAAAAAGATACAGTAAATATATATATAAATATATACACTGAGATGAATACAGCAGGTTCTCAGAAGGAGGGTGAGTGATGTCATCTCTAGAGAAGCTGCGTTGCCAGGCGAGAGAAAAACATGCTCTTCAGCCTCCCGTTCTCCTCCCATTACGGGAGATCCGACATGTGGACACGGCCTCAGGGCGCCTGGGTAACTGAATTAAAATCCCATTTGCTCATCAATCACCAGCCGGCCGCATGGCGCTCTGAGCCAATCACAAAAAAACGCATAACTTCTACACAGATTCATGTTACATGACACTTTGTGGAAAGCTTGATCAAAGACACACACACGCTGTCTCAGATATACTGTAGTCGACATGTGTCAACAAATGTACATGCCTGTTTGAATTTATGTTGTACCATTATTACTGTACAAATTTAATGATTGTGAAATGATTGTTTAATGAGACTATGAACTGTATGTGTATGTCACTGAATTTCCCCAAGAGGGATTAATAAAAGTTATCCGTATCCTTACACACACACACGGGACATGCCGTCCATATAAGCAAGGTAAGCAGTGCTTATCCAAGGGAAAAAAGAAAAAAAAACACTGAAATATTTAAATAAAAGTAATAATAACTGTTTGTTTGTTTTCATTAAAAGAGTCGCCATCGCTGGTCCCAGTGCAGCAGCAGTAATTAATTTAGTTTTAGTTTTTTGGCGCCACCCGCATGTGTAAGCGCTCTCTCTCTCCGCTTTCTCTAGCGTTGATTCGAAAGCATGATAAGAATGCATTATCCACCACAGGCTTTGAATTTGTTCCTTCAGCCCGCTACTAATATGCCCAGGGTAAGCATGCTTACAAACCAATCAGTAGCTCTTTCGCTCCGGTACGTTATCTGTTACTACTAGGTAAATTAGGATGTCTTTTTTAATCAACGTCATCATGCCGAGACTTTCAAAACTCCGTCAAGCGGGCGGCTTTTACAGTAAAGTCACAGAGGTGTTCAATTTCAAGGAGAGACGCATGGATTTCGTGTTCAAGTAAAGGTAAGATGGGTGGCTAGGTGGTGCAGTGGGCAAGGCGCTCACCACCAATGCTGGAGACGCTGGGTTCGAGCCCAGCTCTCCGCATTGCTATCAGCTTGGCTGGTCGTTCATACTAATACAATTGGCAGTATTAGGGGGTGGGAAGCTGATGGGTGAGGATCGGACGTTGTGGACAGCGACTCCTACAGGTCGGTTGGTGCGCCTGCGCAGCAGAATCAGGAAGCGACGGGGGCGGCGTGCCCTCCAAAAACGCAGACCCCCGACGCTGAGAGATCGCGCTGTGCAGGTGAAAAGATGCGACTGCTGCTTCCTCGAGTACCGGAGGGGACACGTGATGTAAGGCTTAGTCCACATTGCAGCCGGCTTGTGGGAGGCATGGCCTAACAGCGTTCGAAATAGGGGAGGGTAGAATTGGACTACTGTGCTGCACTGTGTAACGGTGTCTGGTTGTGTGACGTTAACAACTGGTTATACTTTATTCATTTCCGCTGTGTCTAATTTACTTTTGAAGGTATGCCTTGTACTGTACTATGAGGTGGCCATCTGAGTCGACTGCTGCACTGGTTTTACTTTATTTAAGCGTCCGACGGCCCTTAAATGGGCAACGTGTATGGCCCTTGATTTGAAACATTATATCGCGACTGGTAACTTTCTTTTGGTTTTTGGTAATTTGATCATAAAGTCCGCCACTGTAACTCTCCGCTTACTGTTTATTAGCGGGTTCTAGGGCAGACAGTACATTTGCGTGAATGGCATTTCCTCAACACTGCACTCATCCATAGCATTTGTGCTTGGCACAATGTGTAATTAAATGTATTAAAATATTTGTATGCTTACCCAATCTCAAAGCTCACTGATACACACTGATACACACACACAGACAGAAATACACACACACAGAGACAGACAGACATACACACACACACATTATATTCAGGACAATATGGTATAATATATAAATATTTAAAAAAAAAATCTCCTTTTCAATTTAGTGTTATTTGATGTTTTGTTGTTACGCAGCAGGGAAAGCGCCTCGGGGGGGAAGAAGATTTAATTAAAAAAGGTGGAGAAGCTGAACAGAGCCATTCAAGAACCAGCATCAGTACACAACAGCTGTGACACACACACACACACACACACACACACACTGAGACACACACACAGACAGACACACACTGACACACCCTATTATAATTTTTTTGTCCGATGACGTCAACGTTTCGTTTACCGCGAAACGAAACCTATGAAGTGTGCCGCACGTTCACGCCCACAATACACGCTTACCTAGGATTTGACTTGATTCAACAACAAAGCAGTCGGGGCAATGGCAAGCCGAAAACGTTCGCAAGTGTGGTTACACTTTACAAAGCTAGATGCAGACAACGCTCGCTGCAATATTATATATATATATATTAACAAATTGTTCTAAATAAATAATAATGATAATAAATCATTTGAAGTTTGGACACATTTTTTTACAACTGAGGTAGGTAGATTACATTTTTAGAGACTAAAGTACAGAAAAAAGGTACCGTTGGATATCGATTCAAATGTGAACGGTACCCAACCCTACTGCTGAGACTTAGACAAACAGACACATCAAATCAATGTAACGTTAGCTGCGGCCTTGTCCGTCTTCAACTGACCATCTATCTTTGACCCTGTCTGTCTGTCACTCACTCACTCACTCAGCCACTCTGTCCCTGGTGGAGGCTCCCATGCTTCACACCTCGCATCACTTCAATGCGTCACATCTATGACCTTATTCTCAAATGAGCGGCTGAGACCAAGCAGCTAAGTATAAGTCGGTCACCTGACTGATGCCCCGACCTTCGCCGAGCTGCCAAAAGCATACACAGGGTCATTACCTTATTATTATTACGTACCCATTGTACTGTTTCTGATAAGACTGTTTCACATCTGTATTTTAAATGAAAGTTGTAACATCTGTACTTTAAATGAGTTGTAACATCTGTACTTTAAATGAAAGGTGTAACACCTGTATTTTAAATGAAAGCTGTAACATCTGTATTTTAAATGAAAGCTGTAACATCTGTATTTTAAATGAAAGGTGTAACACCTGTATTTTAAATGAAAGGTGTAACACCTGTATTTTAAATGAAAGCTGTAACATCTGTACTTTAAATGAAAGTTGTAACATCTGTATTTTAAATGAAAGTTGTAACATCTGTATTTTAAATGAAAGTTGTAACATCTGTATTTTATATGAAAGTTGTAACATCTGTACTTTAAATGAAAGTTGTAACATCTTTTATTTAAAAAAAAAAATTGTATCCACTTGTTCTCCTTATTTTTCTATTTTTTCTCCCATCCCAATTTCATAATTCCAATTCTCCCCTCCCCTGTCTTGAACGTTGCTAGACTATGCCTCCCACTGGTTGGCTGTAGTGAGGATAGAAGCCTTGCATCACGTGTCCCCTCTGGTACACGAGGAGGCAGCCTGTCGCATCTTTTCACCAGACGGCTCAAACTCTCAGTGGCGAGGAGTAACGCGTGGGAGGCTCACGCTGCCCCCGATACTTCCTGTTTCTGCTGTACAGGCGTCACCCAACCGACCTGTAGGAGTCGCTGTCCACAACGTCCAATCCCCACCCACCGGCTTTCCCACCCTCTAACACTGCCAATTGTGTTAGTATGACGGCCGGCCAAGCCGGAAGCAACGCCGAGAGCTGGGCTCGATACCAGCATCTCCTGCGTTAGTGGCAAGCGCCTTGCCCACTGCGCCACCCAGCCGCCGTGAAAGTTGTAACATCTGTTTTTTTTTTTTTTTTTTTTTTTTTACTTTGGCCATTTCCCTGGCTCTTTTATACGTTTATCGCATTTATACTTGGTCAAGTTCGACCGACAGAAGCAGGCTGAAAGGGTTCAGATGGGGGGGAAGACACTCTGGGAAAGGCACGGCTGCAGTCCGGGATTCGAACTCGCTCAGCCCCAGATCCGCGACGAGCACGGTTGTCCACGGCGCTGAAATAGCACTCGCGGTACGTGGTGAGCTACTGGAGCTCCCCTGTAACATCTGTATTTTAAATGAAAGTTGTAACATCTGTATTTTAAATGAAAGTTGTAACATCTGTATTTTAAATGAGTTGTAACATCTGTACTTTAAATGAAAGTTGTAACATCTATACTTTAAATGAAAGCTGTAACATCTGTTCCAGCAGAGGTCAAACAGAGTAACCAAGTTTTACTGAGTGAGTAGACAAAAGCAAGCTACTTAATTAGTGTAGCCTACTGTAGCTTGTGTTGCCAAGCTAATGTCGAGCCTACAGTAAGTGTTTCTTGTGTTTGCATTGAAAACCTGTGACACATAATCTTAGGTCGCTTTCACATATAGTTTTGGTGGACTCGGTGCGGCTCTGGGGGTGAAGTTGCAACATTGTTGCATTCTTCATTTGGTTCGCCTGCTTTCACATAGAAATCTGTCAGGCGGACCGAGACCTTCTGAACAATGTCACGCGGTCGAAAAGGGCGCTCGTCTATTGGACAGTGGAAATGTGTGTGTGGCTGCGATCCCGTGTGTGCGCGCGCGCGTGTGTGTGTGTGTGTCTGTGTGTGGACTGCGGAGCCCTCCAGATCAGCGGAGCCGAGTTTTGACATGGCATTGATCCATTGTTCTATTGAAGCACATTACCACCATCCTCTCGCTAAACAACTTGTAGACCACGGTGTTTTTATGAGTGCCCACAAGTAGCTGTTTTATTAATAATATAATAAGCCGCGCGCCTCGGTAATAATAATAAGCCGCGTTTTTTCTTCCTTCTTCCCAAGATGCACAGATATATAGATAGATAGATAGATAGATAGATAGAGAGATTAGATGCAGTGTGCTTGTTTTGCAGTGAGTGCTGCGAGCAGTGGTAATAATAATCACTTCCTATATTTGGTTCGCGTTTGGTTCGATGAAGCCGAACCGAGACCTACGTTTTCAGGCGGACCAGAGTTCGACTGTTTGGTCCACGAACCGAGTTCGACACGCATTCACACAGACCCGAAAAACCGGACTATCGAATTCTGGTCCGAAAGTCCGGACCAAACAGCCCCTGTGTGAAAGCGACCTTATTGACATTCTCATTCTATCTATCTGCTTCTACACCGGCAGGCGAGCGAAGCTAAGGTTAATCAGTCGTGCAAATTTCAGCAAGCTGTGTGAATAGCAAACAAAAGAAGGTCCCAGTTTTTAAAGATCATTCCGAGGTAAGCACATACAGGTGCGTGTGCACAACGTGTGCTGCTGGTTGTCCCTTACGACTAGACTGAGGACCAGAGGATTTTATTATTATGTTTTATGGGCCTGACGTTTCGCCCCGGTTGGACGACGACGACGACTCTGGCTCCCTGAAAGGACACTGTGCCCTTTTCCCATATCGGCCGTGTTAATTAACTCTCTGTTCCTCAAAGAGCCATGTGGCGTGTGTGCGTGTGTGTGTCCGTGTGTGTGTGTCTCTGTGCGTGTGTGTGTCTGTGTGTGTCTCTGTGTGTCTCTGTGTGTGTGTGTCTCTGTGTGCGTGTGTCTCTGTGTGCGTGTGTCTCTGTGTGCGTGTGTCTCTGTGTGTGTGTCTGTGTGCGTGTGTGTCTGTGTGTGTGTCTGTGTGCGTGTGTGTCTGTGTGTGTGTCTGTGTGCGTGTGTGTCTGTGTGTGTGTCTCTGTGCGCGTGTGTCTCTGTGCGCGTGTGTCTCTGTGTGCGTGTGTGTCTCTGTGTGCGTGTGTCTCTGTGTGCGTGTGTCTCTGTGTGTGTGTCTGTGTGCGTGTGTGTCTGTGTGTGTGTCTCTGTGAGCGTGTGTCTCTGTGCGCGTGTGTCTCTGTGTCTCTGTGTGCGTGTGTGTCTCTGTGTGCGTGTGTCTCTGTGTGCGTGTGTGTCTCTGTGTGTCTCTGTGTGTGTGTCTGTGTGCGTGTCTGTGTGTGTCTCTGTGTGCGTGTGTCTGTCTCTGTGTGTGTGTCTGTGTGCGTGTGTCTCTGTGTGCGTGTCTCTGTGTGTCTGTGTGTGTCTCTGTGTGCGTGTGTGTCTCTGTGTGCGTGTGTGTCTGTGTATCTCTGTGTGCATGTGTGTCTGTGTGCGTCTGTGTGTCTCTGTGTGCATGTGTGTCTGTGTGTCTCTGTGTGTCTGTGTGTCTGTGTGCGTGTGTGTCTGTGTGTCTCTGTGTGTCTCTGTGTGCGTGTGTGTCTGTGTGCGTGTGTGTCTGTGTGTCTCTGTGTGCGTGTGTGTCTGTGTGTCTGTGTGCCTCTGTGTACGTGTGCCTCTGTGTGCGTCTCTGTGTGCGTGTGTCTGTGTGCGTGTCTGTGTGTGTCTCTGTGTGCGTGTGTCTGTCTCTGTGTGTGTGTGTGTGTGTGTGTGTGTGTGTGTGTGTGTGTGTGTGTGTGTGTGTGTGTGTGTGTGTCTCTGTGTGTGTCTGTGTGTGTGTCTGTGTGCATGTGTCTTTGTGTGTGTGTGTCTGTGTGTGTGTGTCTGTGTGTCTCTGTGTGTCTGTCTGTGTCTGTGTGTGTCTGTGGAGATAATGGTGCCTGACCTGGGAGCAGGGGGGGGGGGGGGGGGGGGGGGGGGGCAGATTTACAGCTGTGCCGGGTTAGGGCAGACTGTGGGGTTAGGGCAGACTGTGCCGGGTTAGGGCAGACTGTGGGGTTAGGGCAGACGCTGTGGGGTTAGGGCAGGCTGTGCCGGGTTAGGGCAGGCTGTGCCGGGTTAGGGCGGTCTGTGCCGGGTTAGGGCGGTCTGTGCCGGGTTAGGGCAGGCTGTGCCGGGTTAGGGCCCAGAGAGCAGAGGTGGTGGAATCACGGAGGAAGGCGGGTGAAAGAACATTGCGGTTTTGTTTCCGACACTTTGATTTTATATGAAGATTTTATGTGAGTTTTATGTTAAGTTTTATATTACATTGATTTTATATGAAAATACCACCCGGGAAAAAAGATTTGGACAAATTGGTTGGGAGTAGCCGTGCAGGTCTAACACTGAGGCCGCTGTGGCTGCGCTGAATTAAGCCCAATTAGTGGCAAGCAGCAGCGGAGCGGCCGAGAGAGGTTCATTGTCGACGGGGGAACGGAGTGGGGAGGAGGAGGAGGGGGGGATGGGCGATAGGCGTCCTGGGTTCTTTTAACGACCGAATTCAGTCAGGACCTCCGTTTAGCGTCTCATCTGAAGGACGGCACTCGCTGCTGTACGGTGTCCCTATCACTGTAACACTAACAGGGGCATTGTTACTGACTAGTCCAGAGGACAGAGTCAACAACAAGTCAACCGCTGGACAACAACACCACTTTCCGACAGTATAGATGTAAGGGATAATGTATAGCTACGAGGTCATTGCCGCAAAATAATTGACCGACACGGAGTTTAAAATACCGAGCCGCCTCGGCGAGGTGTTTTAAACGTCAGTGAAGGTAAATTATTTTGCGATGATGACCGAGTATAGCTATACATTATCCCGCTTATTACATGGCTAACTTACTAACAATATACCCAATTCATTTTACAAAATCGACAAGACGAGATCAAATGCAGACGCAGTTGTTCTGTGGCTCTGTCAGCCCAAATAAAGTGATTATTATGGCAGCCCGGCAGGTGTGTCTGATTGCACTGAAACAGTGTGTGTCAGTGGGGCTTGATTACTCCAGCTGCGAAAAAAAATAATCACCGGTGGTTATCGAAAAATAATTCACCACTGTCGGGGGATATTGACCAATCACAATCAAGCATTTCAGCGAATGTTAAAACGCCATGTAATAAAGATAGATAATGTATAGATATGTTTTCTCCAGCACATTCTTCAATGAGCTTCTGAAAATGGCTTACAAGCATCTCAACACGTGTGTTGTATGAAAATATGACAATTGCCAACAAGCACCCATTGATATTTACCAGGAAACTTACGTTGGAATCTTATATTCTCTTGTTTTCCGTGAACACTGAGGCTAAAGGTGTCAAGTTACCACATACTGGACCATGAGAGGTTGGACCTATTAGTGACATCACACATGCAACTCAGATTTCAGGGAAGTACAGAGAAGCTCTAACTTTTAGTGCACTTTACATCCTTTCTACCACTACACTGTGAACTGAACGTGCAACACTGTTACTCTGTCACTTTATATCTTTCTACCACTACACTGTGAACTGAACGTGCAACACTGTTACTCTGTCACTTTATATCTTTCTACCACTACACTATGAACTGAACGTGCAACACTGTTACTCTGTCACTTTATATCTTTCTACCACTACACTGTGAACTGAACGTGCAACACTGTTACTCTGTCACTTTATATCTTTCTACCACTACACTGTGAACTGAACGTGCAACACTGTTACTCTGTCACTTTATATATTTCTACCACTACACTGTGAACTGAACGTGCAACACTGTTACTCTGTCACTTTATATATTTCTACCACTACACTGTGAACTGAACGTGCAACACTGTTACTCTGTCACTTTATATATTTCTACCACTACACTGTGAACTGAACGTGCAACACTGTTACTCTGTCACTTTATATCTTTCTACCACTACACTGTGAACTGAACGTGCAACACTGTTACTCTGTCACTTTATATATTTCTACCACTACACTGTGAACTGAACGTGCAACACTGTTACTCTGTCACTTTATATCTTTCTACCACTACACTGTGAACTGAACGTGCAACACTGTTACTCTGTCACTTTATATATTTCTACCACTACACTGTGAACTGAACGTGCAACACTGTTACTCTGTCACTTTATATCTTTCTACCACTACACTGTGAACTGAACGTGCAACACTGTTACTCTGTCACTTTATATATTTCTACCACTACACTGTGAACTGAACGTGCAACACTGTTACTCTGTCACTTTATATCTTTCTACCACTACACTGTGAACTGAACGTGCAACACTGTTACTCTGTCACTTTATATATTTCTACCACTACACTGTGAACTGAACGTGCAACACTGTTACTCTGTCACTTTATATCTTTCTACCACTACACTATGAACTGAACGTGCAACACTGTTACTCTGTCACTTTATATCTTTCTACCACTACACTGTGAACTGAACGTGCAACACTGTTACTCTGTCACTTTATATCTTTCTACCACTACACTATGAACTGAACGTGCAACACTGTTACTCTGTCACTTTATATCTTTCTACCACTACACTGTGAACTGAACATGCAACACTGTCACTCATGCCTTGTTTTTATACTTTATTTATATTTTTAAAGATACCTTATTAACACATTAACTGCCACGGAGTTTGATCATCTTATACCATTCTCTGCCAGCACTGTAAGTCTATGGAGATGTTCACCTTCTTTGCAGGGCTATACCTTTTTAAATTTAAATTGACATTACTATGGCCAATTCAACATCGATTATCTATCGTTCAGGATGTAGGAACGTTTTACTTTTTCATTCACACATTCATACAAAAATACCGTCTAGAATATAAATATGTTTTTATCGTTTTCTGCAGTAATTCCTAGAACGTGAGATATAGGCATAAATACATATATAGATTATCAAATGCCGTTTGATACCGATCCACGCTATATTAAAAATGTCAACTGTACATGATCCTAAACGTTATGACTGATCATGCGCGGGTGAACAAGGGGGGGGGGGGGTCGTTTATAATTCCGTGATCGTCGTTAAATGATTTATGTAGTATGGGTGATATATAGATCAGAGCAGTTTGCATGGATAATAATAAACAAAAACGCTGAAAGTCACAGCAGCCTCCTCTTACCGTTGGGCGATGACACTGGAGCAAAAATATCCCAGTTATTTGATGGGGATCGAGGCGATCCATTTCCGGTTTGTATAATAATAATAACAGCCCAAATCATGTCGATTATTGAGTTATGGCAGCGATCGCTACACATGGACGTGTGTCTTGAGTCCCGCAACGATAAGCGAGTGGCCGGACGTATTTAGGAGACGCACCGATATTTAGGAGACGCACCGATACCGTTTGGCAACTCGCCGATCATCCACCAGGTGGCAGTATTGAAGCGTTGCAGAGTTGTGCCGAGTCCCACAGCAGCAGACCAGCCTCCGTGAGGGAAATATGAATACCATGGCGAAAATATGAAATATGATCAAAATAACGTCGTACGCCGTGATCTGGCAGAATTCGCATGAACTTGAAACCCGTTGTACGACGTTTTTGGCGCAGGAAGTGTTAAACTATCAATTTTTTTATTTATTATTTTTTTTTTTTTAATTTTTAAACATACACATAAACATAAACATAACAACATAAAATTAGATATACAAGCATTAACACTTTCTTCGCCAGGCTTATGTACATCATTATACCCCTCTCTGCCAGCTCTATTTGTCTATGGAGAAGTTCCTCTTCTTTGCAGGGCTATAACTTTTTAAATTGTATTGCTAAATTGACATTACTATGGCCCATTCAACGTCAATTATCTATCGTTCAGGATGTAGGAACGTTATACTTTTTCATTCACATATTCATACTAAAACACGGTCTAAAGTATAAGTATGTTTTTATCGTTTTCTGCAGCTTTCTCCAGAACGTGATTTATAGCCCTAAATGCATTATATTGATGATCAAATACAGTTTGATAGCGATCTGCGCAAGATAAAAAAATTCAAATGGACGTGCTTCTAGAAGTTACTACTTATCATCTGATGTTGACCGGATGGGGGGGGGGGGGGGGGGGTCGTTTATAATTCCGTGGCCAACGTTAGATGATTCATCTAGTGTGGGTGATATGATCATTAGAGCAGTTAGTATCGAACATATTAAAAAAAAACGCTAAAACTCACGTAGCTTCCTCGTAGCGTTGGGCGATGAGCGTGGAGCATAAATATTCCTATTATGGGATGTTGAAATATGCGATCCATCTCCAGGTTGTATAATAGTATATACGTCCAAATCATGTTGTTTATCGAGTTATTGGTAACGGATTGCTATCCATTGTGTCTAGCTCGAGTCCCGGGACTATTAGCGAGTGATCGGACCGAATTGGAATGAGCACCAGCTTCCGTTTCCTGTTTCCGGTTTGAGCGATCCGCCGATCGGCCACCAGATGGCGCTCTTGAACCGTTGGAGAGTTGAGAGGGGATCAACAGTAGATCTCAAGTCTCCGGGGGAGAAATATGACTGCGATCACAGATTTTTGAAATATTGATCTCAATGACGTGTTACGGCGTCATTGGCAGAATTAGCATGGCGGGGAATGACGAGTTTAGGCGTCTCTGGCAGAGAAAGTGTTAATTAACAGTACACATCCAATGAAATCACCATTTAAATAAATGTATTATACGAGATATACACCTAATACTTGCTATCTAATACCCTACACACATATGCTCTCGCTCGCTCCCCCCCCCCCCGGACCCCCACTTGGATAATCCATCCATTATCATTCGCTCCTAACCAGGCACTACAATTCATATGCTAGCTTTTATTCTCTCCACCACTTCTAACCACATTGCAATTTTGGATTCACTGACACCTAAAATTCTTGCTGTAGATATTTCTAGATAAATCACATCGAGATATGTAAGAATCCAAACCTACAGACACATTTTTTCCGGTTGAAACCATTGTGATGCTATCAGCTTTTTAGCCGCTGTGATACCAGATAAAACTAATCTCTTTAGCTGTATAGGGACTGCAAACTCAAAAACATCATTCAACAGCAATACAGAGGGGTGTACAGGTATATTCAGAATTAAGAAATTTGATAATTGCTGGGACACTTCTTTCCAGAATATCTTAACTGGTGGGCAATCCCAGTACATGTGCATAAATGTACCCTCATCCCCATTTGTACATAAGGAGCATCTGGAGTCTTGTTTAAGTCCCATTCTGTTCAATCTTATAGGAGTCAGATATGTCCTATGAATATAGTTAAGATTAATTTGTTGATGGTCCGGGTTACGTGACGCAAGTCGAATGTTTGCCCAGGCTTCTTGCCAATCAAAATTTATTTCCAGGTCTGGTATATCCCTCCTCCAGACTGAGTCTAGGGGGAGGATTCCATACGAGGACGTTAGTAATTGATGATACAAATCTGATACAAAACCTCTCGATGTCTCTCTTTCATAGAAGAATTTGTGGTATCCGTGGTGTTCAATTGGTATCCTTAATGGGACTCCATGAGCCTTCAAACATACCAATAACTGTGCGTAAAAATTATATGTGGAACTGGTGAGATAAAACATTTTATGTATGTCTTCATATCTACAAAAACCCTGTTTGTTGAAAACATCTCCTAATGTGTGTATGCCCTGCTTTTCCCATTTAGGGTATCTTATAGGTCGTTTTCCAATCAGGAGTGCATTGTTATTTAATAGGGGAGTATGACTATGCCATTTATGTGGGTTAGAATATTTTTTTTGTGTTTCACGCCATATCCGGATCGCATGAGTAATAATGGGGCCAAATTTCAATTTGCATTGCTTAATTGATAATTTGGTGTATACTATGTCCTGCAGTCTATGTGGTGCTACTATATTTACTTCTAAATTTCTCCAGGATACTGATGCTTGGGAATCAAACCAGGTTGTCAGTGGTCTTAAAGTGTACGCCTTAAAATAGTGGTAAAACTCTGGAAATGCCATACCTCCGTCGGCTTTGTTTCTCTGTGCGGTGGATCTTTTTATACGTGGTGGTTTGTTATTCCAAATAAATTTGTATGCGGTAGAGTGTAATTTTTTCCAGTAACCATCTGGAGGGGGTAACGGTAGCATTGAGCTAATGAAGTTGATTCTAGGTAGGACATCCATCTTAACTATTGATACCCGTGCCTGTACTGAGTTTTTAAGTTTTGACCACCTGTCAAAGTCGTATTTGATCTTATCTTGGATTTTTATGTAATTGTACTTCACCGTTTGGCTTATAGTAGGGAATACTTCAACTCCCAAACATCTAAAGTGTTTAACCATTGGTATTTCTTCTGGAAGGAGTATATTTTTTGCAGGGGCATTAAGTGGAAAGAAAGCCGACTTTGGCCAATTTATCCTAAATCCCGATAGATTGCCAAAGTCATCAATCAACTTGAGAAGATGAGGCATTGCAGTGTTAGGGTTTTGCATGAACAGTATTACGTCGTCCGCATATAAACAAATTTGATGTTGTGTGCCCTTGATTGCGATTGGTTCTATGGATTGGGATTGTCTTATATATTGTGCTAAAGGCTCTAATGATAAATCGAATAGTCCGGGACTAAGAGGGCAACCCTGTCTAGAAGAGCGTGATACCGGAAAGATTTCGGAGGTGATTATACCTGTTGTAATCATGGCCGATGGGTCTTTGTATAATACTTTAATCATATCAATGAATCCTTTTCCTAACCCCATCCTTTCTAATACTGCCCATAGATAAGACCATTCCAACCTATCAAAAGCTTTCATCGCATCCAGGGACAGCATCGCCTTAGATGTGGTGTCATCCTTGCTGGCATCTAGTACGTGTAGTAATCGTCTTATATTATCCGTGATCAAGCGGCCTCTTATAAAGCCAGTCTGATCCGGATGAACTAAAGACGTCATATGCTTTTGAAGTCTGATGGCTAATACCTTAGAGTACAGCTTGATATCGGTTCTGAGGAGGCTTAAGGGTCTATAACTACCGCAATCGGTGGGGTCTTTGTCTTTTTTAAGGACGACTGTTATGAGTGCAATATTGTCGTTCTTATGGAAGTTCCCCTCCTTGATTGAGTATAAAATCATATTAAGTAATAGGGGTCCAATTACGTCCCAACATGAGAGATACATTTCTGGTGGGATACCGTCTCTTCCAGGAGCCCTACCACTTTTTATTTCAGATATGGCCTCCCTAAGTTCATCTAGTGTGATGGGTGTTTCTAACTGTTTAGCGTCATCCTCTGATAGTTTAGGGAGGTTAATTTGATTAAGATATGTGTCCAAGTCGTTTCTGATTTATACAAGTTGGAGTAGAACTCTTTGAATGTCTCGTTGATTTTTTTAGGGTCTGTAACAAGTCCTTGTTGTGCTTTAATGGTAGTTATATCTGCAAATTTTGCGTTGACTCTTAACCGCATAGCTAGTAGGTGACTTGGTTTAGAACCATGAAAGTAGTGCTGTTGTCTTGTGCTACGTATTTGTACTTCAGATTGTTGTTTATAAATGGCATTAATCTCTTTTTTTAACACATTCATTTGAGTTTCCAGTCGAACCGAGTAGTTGTATTGTAAAGAAGAAAATAACGTAGAGTAAAGCGTTTCCAGCTCTGCCAGTTTTGAGCAACGATTCTTGCGTATTTTGGAGGAAAAGTACCCGGTAAAATCCTTGATCAATCCCTTTACCGACATCCATAATATTCTGGGGTCCTGTACCGATTTCGCATTCTCCAGTAGGAATACAGAAAGAGCTTCTTTGAGTTGTGTAATGAATTCCTTGTTATTCAGCAATATCGAGTTAAATCGCCATCTTGGGGCTCGGGATGACAGTATACCAAATGATCCTTTCAGGAGTAAATAACAGTGATCTGATAGTCCATTGGCTACCATTTCCACGTCATAGTTATCAAATAGTCTCGGGGATGCAAAAACATAATCTATTCTGGAAAGGAGGTTTTTAAATACTTGTATGCAGATCGTCCCCCGTCAAGAGTGGTCATTAATCTGTTATGGTGGTCGCTGTTCTTCACATCTATTTCATGTCCAAGTCTGTTATCGTTGTTATTTTCCAGGGCCATCATTGAAAAAGGCATTGTATTCCAGAATGCTGTCAGCCGATCATGACTGCAGATTGTTGTTGTAATGTTCCAGTACATTCCTCGTGTCATAGAACAATATCAATCCAGTGTATTCCAGTATATTCCATTATGACTCATAGCCTTCAAGTAAAAAAAGAAAATAGAAAATTCTAGAATGTTTCAAAAAAGTCAGTATCAAATCATGACCTGCATATTACCATGAATCTATATATATAGTGTTTAGCGGTTTATATTAAATTATTTATACCTCAATGTTGTCAAAAGCTTGTATGATGCCGTTTTTGATGTCCGTGCGATTGCAAAGTTATCCAAAAAAGATGAATCTTGTCATCCACTTTTTGTATTCTTCATGTAATCTTCTGCCGCCTCAAGCGAACGTAGCACGAATCTTTTTTCATCTCCCTCCACAATGGAAAGATTAGCTGGATAACGTAGGATGGGATGGAGACCTTTCTCATAGAGCTGATGTACCACATCCTTGTAGCGGGCACGTAGAGTTATAGCTTCCTTGCACATGTCCTCATAGAATGACACTTTTTTCCCTTTATATATCAGTTTTCCCCATTTCTTGCGTGCTTCCCTGATGATCGTGTCTCTTGTTTCAGTTTCACGTAGGCTAGCAATGATCACTCTTTCTTTGTTGTTGTTGTAGTTTACGGTGCCTATTCTGTAGCGTTTGTCCACTATCGGTTCTGTAGGTAGGATTTCAGAACCTAGAATTTCGACTAGCACTGCAGCAAACGAGGCATCTGTGCATTTGACTGATTCATCCAAACCCACTATACGGATATTAAATCTGCGGGCGGGACGTTCGATTTCGAGCAATCTGACCGTGTTTTTCTCGTTGTTGTCATGTATCATCTGCCAAAGCTGTTTGTCCCCCACTTGCATCTCCTTCGATACTTCTGCGATATTATCATATAGATCCTTATTCTTCTCCTCGTGTTTCAGTGAGTATTCGTTCACAGTATTTGCAACTGCCGTTATGCGATCGGTTTGTACTACAGCCTCTGCCCTGAGGTCTTCAAATTTAGCTTCTATAGCTAACTTAAATGCGTTAGCATTAGCTTCGGCTCTCTCAACAGCCCTATCCGCTCTGTCAGCTATATTACCAGCCTTGGCATCAACGTTATCAACCTTGTCGGTTAAGATCTTTATCAGAGTAGTCAGCGTTTTGAAATCGGGTGAAGTATTCTCCATGTCTGTCTCGGGTGAGGTCGTAGGAACGTTGGATTCCATGGTATTGTCGGACGTTTTATTCTCAATCGCGTCCGCTTTCTCCTTCACGGAGCGCGTCACCGCAGCGTCTACCGTTAGAGTGTCTGCTTCACGTCTCTTTGTAGTATCTTTCTTTGCTGGCATGTTGATTTTTCCTGTTGATATAGTTAGTTGAAGGTCTTAGTTAATATATACGTTGAGGTTTAAACACATTAGTGTTGTAAAAAGTAGGTTTTTAAGCGAAATTAACAAAAACGGGAGCGGAGCGTGTGACCAATGCGACCATCACATGCCGTTGTCAAACCGGAAGTCACTATCAAACTTTTTCTTAATATTTTTAATCCTAGTTTAGGTCTATATTTTGTGATTATGTGAGAAGGAGGGGGACTAGCAAAGTATGATTTCTTTGTACAGTGTAACTGTTTAACATTTTATATACTCAGAACTATTTTTTGTCTAACCACTGCTGCCTGGGCGCAGTGATTTCATCACCTCAAAAGCCCGTTTTTTTTTTTTAAACTGGGCTTTTGAGGTGATGAAATTGTACGGTAACATATGACCAAAACAACATCTTGAAATAACCTGTAGAGTTAAAGCCTCATAAAAGGACCATGAGGGGGTCTTTAAACCCCCCCCCCATTTGCCAGCTTCAGATATATCTTTTGATGTTCTAGTCATATTATACAGGTCAAATAATACACTTTGATGCACAGATACATGTATTTTGTATGCCGATATCAATATCCTGACTTTCTCTCCCCATGTAGATCAATACATGTATGGATGGTTTGACACATGCCTCTCTCACACGATAGTCTTTTTAAAAGTCAAATAAAATTAGAAATGTATAGAAATCTATTTCTCAGTGTTCCCTTGGCACGTGTATTAAGCAAGTGCACTACCTGTAAAAAAGGTAATAAAAATACCATTTCTACAATCGCCCGTAAGGGACCGACTACTGTATAACGATTTCTTTTTATTAAACCGTTTTTATTAACTATATTTATTGTAACATATATTAAAAACCAATACAGGCATACAGACCCTCATCTCCACCTTTGTGTATACCGTTTTATTTTCTCATATTCATATTACATTTGTATTACTTATTGTAGCATATATTAAAACCGATACAGGCATACAGATCCTCATCTGGACCGTTTCTCTTATTTTATATTCAGATTCAAATTGTACTTCCTATATTTATGGTCTTTCCATTACCCTGCCCATACCTGTACCTCCCCTCCCCCCTCCCCCATGCTTCTATTACCCTGCCCATACCTGTACCTCCCCTCCCCCATGCTTCTATTACCCTGCCCATACCTGTACCTCCCCCCTGCTGATATTACCCTGTCCATACCTGTACCTCCCCCCTGCTGATATTACCCTGTCCATACCTGTACCTCCCCCCTCCCCCGTGCTGCTATTACCCTGCCCATACCTGTACCTCCCCCCTGCTGATATTACCCTGTCCATACCTGTACCTCCCCTCCCCCCTCCCCGTGCTGCTATTACCCTGCCCATACCTGTACCTCCCCCCTGCTGCTATTACCCTGCCCATACCTGTACCTCCCCTCCCCCCTCCCCGTGCTGCTATTACCCTGCCCATACCTGTACCTCCCCCCTGCTGATATTACCCTGTCCATACCTGTACCTCCCCCCTGCTGATATTACCCTGTCCATACCTGTACCTCCCCCCTGCTGATATTACCCTGTCCATACCTGTACCTCCCCCCTGCTGATATTACCCTGTCCATACCTGTACCTCACCTCCCCCCTCCCCCCTGCTGATATTACCCTGTCCATACCTGTACCTCCCCCCTGCTGATATTACCATGTCCATACCTGTACCTCCCCCCTGCTGATATTACCCTGTCCATACCTGTACCTCACCTCCCCCCTCCCCCGTGCTGATATTACCCTGCCCATACCTGTACCTCACCTCCCCCCTCCCCCCTGCTGATATTACCATGTCCATACCTGTACCTCCCCCCTGCTGATATTACCCTGTCCATACCTGTACCTCCCCTCCCCCCTCCCCGTGCTGCTATTACCCTGCCCATACCTGTACCTCCCCCCTGCTGATATTACCCTGTCCATACCTGTACCTCCCCCCTGCTGATATTACCCTGTCCATACCTGTACCTCCCCCCTGCTGATATTACCCTGTCCATACCTGTACCTCCCCCCTGCTGATATTACCCTGTCCATACCTGTACCTCCCCCCTGCTGATATTACCATGTCCATACCTGTACCTCCCCCCTGCTGATATTACCCTGTCCATACCTGTACCTCACCTCCCCCCTCCCCCGTGCTGATATTACCCTGCCCATACCTGTACCTCACCTCCCCCCTCCCCCGTGCTGATATTACCCTGCCCATACCTGTACCTCCCCCCTGCTGATATTACCCTGCCCATACCTGTACCTCCCACCTCCCCTGTGCTGCATTTCCTCCAATGGGTTCAATAATCTAAAATATCTAAAAACGTTATCTCACCGATACCACTTGGCTTGTGTTGGCTTCTTAAAGCCCTTGTTGGCTTCTTAAAACCCCGCCCCTGTTGTTCTTAAAGCCCCTGTTGGCTTCTTAAAGCCCCGCCCCTGTTGGCTTCTTAAAGCCTCTGTTGGCTTCTTAAAGCCCCGCCTCTGTTGGCTTCTTAAAGCCTCTGTTGGCTTCTTAAAGCCCCGCCTCTGTTGGCTTCTTAAAGCCTCTGTTGGCTTCTTAAAGCCCCACCTCTGTTGGCTTCTTAAAGCCCCTGTTAGCTTCTTAAAGCCCTGCCTCTGTTGGCTTCTTAAAGCCCCTGTTAGCTTCTTAAAGCCCTGCCTCTGTTGGCTTCTTAAAGCCCCTGTTAGCTTCTTAAAGCCCTGCCTCTGTTGGCTTCTTAAAGCCCCTGTTAGCTTCTTAAAGCCCCGCCCCTGTTGGCTTCTTAAAGCCTCTGTTAGCTTCTTAAAGCCCCGCCCCTGTTGGCTTCTTAAAGCCTCTGTTGGCTTCTTAAAGCCCTGCCTCTGTTGGCTTCTTAAAGCCCCTGTTGGCTTCTTAAAGCCCCGCCCCTGTTGGCTTCTTAAAGCCCCGCCCCTGTTGGCTTCTTAAAGCCCCGCCCCTGTTGGCTTCTTAAAGCCCCGCCCCTGTTGTTCTTAAAGCCCCTGTTGGCTTCTTAAAGCCCCGCCCCTGTTGGCTTCTTAAAGCCTCTGTTGGCTTCTTAAAGCCCCGCCCCTGTTGGCTTCTTAAAGCCCCTGTTGGCTTCTTAAAGCCCCTGTTGGCTTCTTAAAGCCTCTGTTGGCTTCTTAAAGCCCCTGTTGGCTTCTTAAAGCCCCCCCCTGTTGGCTTCTTAAAGCCCCTGTTGGCTTCTTAAAGCCTCTGTTGGCTTCTTAAAGCCCCGCCTCTGTTGGCTTCTTAAAGCCCCTGTTGGCTTCTTAAAGCCCCGCCCCTGTTGGCTTCTTAAAGCCCCTGTTGGCTTCTTAAAGCCCCCCCCTGTTGGCTTCTTAAAGCCCCTGTTGGCTTCTTAAAGCCTCTGTTGGCTTCTTAAAGCCTCTGTTGGCTTCTTAAAGCCCTGCCTCTGTTGGCTTCTTAAAGCCCTGCCCCTGTTGGCTTCTTAAAGCCTCTGTTGGCTTCTTAAAGCCCCTGTTGGCTTCTTAAAGCCCCCCCCTGTTGGCTTCTTAAAGCCCCTGTTGGCTTCTTAAAGCCTCTGTTGGCTTCTTAAAGCCCCGCCTCTGTTGGCTTCTTAAAGCCCCTGTTGGCTTCTTAAAGCCCCGCCCCTGTTGGCTTCTTAAAGCCCTTGTTGGCTTCATGGAGAACCCCTACCACCCCCTCTACGACGAGCTAGTCAAGATGAGAAGCACGTTCAGCCACAGACTCATATCCCCCGACACTCAACTAACCGCCTCGGACAGTCCTTCATACCAGCGGCCATCAGGCTCCACAACAGTGGGCAGCGACTAGCGGCCTCCAGGCTCCACAACAGACATTGACCTAGGACTAATAGGAACCCAGGGAGGACAATAACACTACTTAGGCATACTGCACCTTATGTGGATACTGTGATACTGTGAATAATGTATATTTCAGTAGATAGTAAATTATAACACTACCTTATGCATACTGCACCTTATGTGACACTGTGAATACTGTGAATATATATTTCAGTTAGTTAGATAGTAAATTATATTGACCTATTTGTTTACACTGCTTGTGTTTTAATACCTGTACCCCCCCCCCCCCTTCCCCCATGCTGCTATGATGCCTGAATTTCCCCAAGGGGATCAATACCAATACGAGCGTACCACGGGTATTGCACTACCACCCCTGCAGGTTCTATACAACAAGAGGTGCAAATCCAGAGCCTGCAGAATAATGAAAGACCCACACCACCCCAACAACAGCCTGTTCATGTTGCTGAGGTCAGGCAGACGCCTGCGAACCCCAGCTACTAGGACAGAGAGGCTTCGGCTCAGCTTCTTCCCCCAGGCCATCAGAGCCTTGAACACTGAACTCTCCACACACAAGCACACATGAGCACACACACGACACACACACTGTACACGCTCCCACTTTAACATGAGCAAGCACACACTCATGCTGCACACGCCCACACTTATGGCCACTAAGGAAAGGTCACTTTAAAAATAGTATAGTATAACCTGAGATTGTATAAAATAGCAATGTACAGAAAGACCCAGTGCCTCATCCGTAGCTAACAGTGTATGCACTACCACAGGACCTAGCATGTCCTCCATGCTCTGTAAATAACTTATGTACAAATACCGATATGCCCTACTATGTTACTGTTTATTGCACAATGTTGTTTTATTGGATTCTATTATATGTTGTACTACTGTATTGCACATCGTTGTGGGCAAGACCACCCGCATTTCATTGTATACTTGTATGCCGTGACAAATAAAACTCTTGACTTGACTTGATAAAGGAATATCTTATCTTATCTTATCTTCTTAAAGCCCCGCCTCTGTTGGCTTCTTAAATCCCCTGTTGGCTTCTTAAAGCCCCGCCCCTGTTGGCTTCTTAAAGCCCCGCCCCTGTTGGCTTCTTAAAGCCCCGCCTCTGTTGGCTTCTTAAAGCCCCGCCCCTGTTGGCTTCTTAAAGCCCCGCCCCTGTTGGCTTCTTAAAGCCCCGCCCCTGTTGGCTTCTTAAAGCCCCACCTCTGTTGGCTTCTTAAAGCCCCGCCTCTGTTGTCTTCTTAAAGCCCCGCCTCTGTTGGCTTCTTAAAGCCCCGCCCCTGTTGGCTTCTTAAAGCGTCGCCTCTGTTGGCTTCTTAAAGCCCCTGTTGGCTTCTTAAAGCCCCTGTTGGCTTCTTAAAGCCTCTGTTGGCTTCTTAAAGCCCCTGTTGGCTTCTCAAAGCCCCGCCTCTGTTGTCTTCTTAAAGCCCCGCCTCTGTTGGCTTCTTAAAGCCCCGCCCCTGTTGGCTTCTTAACTTAAAGACCTGCCCCTGTTGGCTTCTTAAAGCCCTGCCCCCGTTGGCTTCTTAAAGCCCCGCCCCTGTTGGCTTCTTAAGTTAAAGCCCCGCCCCTGTTGGCTTCTTAAAGCCCCGCCCCTGTTGGCTTCTGGCTTCAACACATCCCTACTCTGAACCGGTCTCACGACATGAAGGAGTTTAAAGTGCATTATCCAGGACAGACGAGGGTAAATAAGATTGTATTGGAAAACTGATCGACAGCTCGCCATTGAGCTACACTACACTACATCTCTGCTAGAGCCCACGTTTGCTCTGCCTGTGATCTAAAGCTTTGCAGCTGGTTATCTAAGCCAGCTTTGATCTCAAAGCACCATGTAGCAAAACTCGACCGTATCGAGTGGATGTGTGTGTGTGTGTGTGTGTGTGTGTGTGTGTGTGTGTGTGTGTGTGTGTGTGTGTGTGTGTGTGTGTGTGTGTGTGTGTGTGTGTGTGTGTGTGTGTGTGTGTGTGTGTGTGTGTGAGAGAGAGAGAGAGAGAGGTGTAAGGAGGGGGTGATGTGTGTGAGACTGATAGAAAGAGAGAGAGACAAGAGAGGAAGATAGAGAGAGAAAGAGAAACAGAGAGACACAGAGAGAGAGATAGAAAGAGAGATAGAGGGAGAGAGGGAGAGAGAAAGAGAAGCAGAGAGAGAGACAGAGATAGAAAGAGAGGGGGAGTGAGCTAGAGGGAGAGAGAAAGAGAGACATAGAGAGAAAGAGAGAGGGAGCGATAGAGAGGGAGAGAAATAGAGGGAGAGAAAGAGAGAGATAGAGGGAGAGATAGAGAGATAGAGAGAGAAGGAGAGAGAGAGAGAGAGAAGGAGAGAGAGGGAGAGATAGAGAGGGAGAGAGAGAGACGGAGAGAGAGAGAGACAGAGAGAGAGAGAGATAGAGGGAGAGAGAAAGAGAGAGAAATAGGGAGAGATAGAGAGGAGTAATGTGAGGACAACAACTAGTATTAGAACCTGAGGAAGAACATTTAAGCACTTAAACAGCATTCAAGTATCCATCCTTCTATATACCTACTTATACGCCTGCAAATAACCCATATAACTCTGTATGATAGCATGTACAATAAATAATGCTTTATATACCGTATAGATATATATTTGTTGTACTTTACTTGTGCTGTATGATGACAATACACTTTAATCTAATCTAATATTAAGAGGTTTTCGTTGAATCCAATAAAGCTCAAAAATTTGGTTGGGTGTCGACGGTGTTGACTGGATATTGCGTTTATGTGGATATGATCCATCTCTATGTAACCTTAGTTTATGCTTCACTTACTCTGTTTCAGTAATACTGAGTGTGAATCTGATAAAATCTGAAGATAGTTTTATGTGTAACCTTTCATTAGAGCACAAGACTGTATGTTGAAGCGTTCGAGAGTTATAGCGTTTGGAGACATAGGGTCTCCAAGTGGCCATTTTGGAAAAAACGCATAGACATACCATTAGAAAAAGTTGTGTAAAACACTCATTTTCTGTGGTATTGTTATCAACTTTGGACCTGTAGCTAGATAAGGCTTTAGGCTATGGGCCCATTGTGTTTTCCAGGTCATACCTATCAGCTGGAACCTGTAAGAGGCCTCTGTTAGCAAGATAATTAAAATGGAAGTAAAATAAACTTCAAAACTGAACTTAACTTAACATAATTTTTTTTAAAAGCACTCAGTGATTCTTCCTGTTGTGGATGAAAATTCTGAATGTTTCCTTTCAAAAGAGACCAGACGCATGCATGTGCTATAAGTATAAAGTATAATAAACTGCAGATTACTTTGGGTATGCAATTTTCAGGCGTTTTCTGAAAAATGTGCCGCCTGTTAAGAGGTTAAAACAAAACTACAGTATATTTCTCACAGGCGTAGCGTTGCAGTAGTTTCCACTCCTTCCGGGCATGAAGTAAGCGGCAGCTCGCCAAAAACTACGCTCTCGAAGAAGTAGCTTCCAGACAGACTCGTCTGGCTGAGCTCCATTGCTAGGGTTACGGCGAGTCCGCTCACCTGACGTGACTCTCCTCTTCACGTCCATTCTGCCGACCAATCAAAACCAATCGTTAGAGACCTTGAATACAGACGTTTCCCGTTGTGTCTGGCCGTCCACCAAGCGGGGGAATGGTGGCCAAATTTTTTTTTATAGAAATTGTCTGGCAGGCCTTGCAACAAGTACAGGACTAATTTAGTCATTTAATTAACGGCGCTTTGATGATATTAATCTTTGGCGGTTTTGAATTAACAAGGTTTTTTCTTTTTCTTTCACCGCTTCTATTGTGTTCTTTCAGAGCCGCGGCTCCGGAGGGGAAACACATTCACAAACACACTTCATTATCACACACAAACACACTTCATTATCACAACACAAACACACTTCATTATCACAACACAAACACACTTCATTATCACAACACAAACACACTTCATTATCACAACACAAACACACTTTATTATCACAACACAAACACACTTCATTATCACAACACAAACACTTCATTATCACAACACAAACACACTTCATTATCACAACACAAACACACTTCATTATCACACACAAACACACTTCATTATCACAACACAAACACACTTCATTATCACAACACAAACACACTTCATTATCACACACAAACACACTTCATTATCACAACACAAACACACACAAACACACTTCATTATCACAACACAAACACACTTCATTATCACAACACAAACACACACAAACACACTTCATTATCACAACACAAACACACTTCATTATCACAACACAAACACACACAAACACACTTCATTATCACACACAAACACACTTCATTATCACAACACAAACACACTTCATTATCACAACACAAACACACACAAACACACTTCATTATCACAACACAAACACACTTCATTATCACACACAAACACACTTCATTATCACAACACAAACACACTTTATTATCACAACACAAACACACACAAACACACTTCATTATCACAACACAAACACACACAAACACACTTCATTATCACACACAAACACACTTCATTATCACAACACAAACACACTTTATTATCACAACACAAACACACACAAACACACTTCATTATCACACACAAACACACTTCATTATCACAACACAAACACACACAAACACACTTCATTATCACAACACAAACCCTTCATTATCACAACACAAACACACACAAACACACTTACTATACTGTAATGTGTACTGTAATGTGTACTATATGTGTGTACTGAAATGTGTACTATATGTATCTACTATGTATGTATGTAAATAAAAAATAAATAAAAAAATGAAACGTAAGTCTTCAGGGGTAGGGCCCGACAAGCCTAGTGCTTCTCCCTAGCCCTTTTCGGACAATTGGACAATGCTGCAATAGCAGCTGGTAAAACTTGTGATTTATGGAATGGACGTTGTTATGTGTCCAAAGCCCGAAATAAAAAATAACTGAACTGAACTTCATTATCACAACTAGGGGTGCACCGATATATCGGTCGGGTATCGGTATCGGCCGATAAGTGCCTTGTTGACTGCTATCGGCCTATCGGCCGATAAGCTCAAATGTGCCGATAGCAGTTGCCGATAAATACCCATCAATTTGTGTAGCGTCAAAAGGCAAAAAAAAAAAGTTCACTCGCGACCTACCTGCACAACGCCCGCCGTCCCCCACACACACACACAAGCTACTGCATCAGTTACTACTTATGATTAACAAGGCATTCGTTTTGTGGCATTAACGTTATATAGTTAGTGTTACACGGACAATAACATCAGCATATTATTATTACCCATAGCAGCAAGGCATTACTCCGAGTCCGTTCATTAGCTACCGGGAGATGCAAGACTAACGTTACTGGTGAAAATGTGATTTGCGTTGGAATACTCCTTTGCCAACTTGCTGTACTTTGCTTGCAGGTCTGCAGCCATTATTGCTGCATTATGAATAGCCCCAACTTTAGCCAAGGTAACGTTATGGCTAAACCTTTAACAATAGTTAACACTAGCTTTCGGTTAGCTGTTCAATGCTATTAATAACACAACTCCCCGTCAACACCCTCTCTCGGGAAGATGGCATTTAAGAAAGTATCTGCTGTTAAAATGACACAAACATTCGTTTTGTGGCATTAACGTTATATAGTTAGTGTTACACGTTCAATAACAAGCATATTATTTACCCGAAGATAGCAGTAAACAAGGCATTACTCCGTTCATAGCTCGGTTCCATTCCGTTGCTCATTCCGTACCCAACTACACATTCTGCAATCTGTTAATAAAGTTTTCAACCAGACAAATGTATAGAAAGGCTTTGTTTTATTATAACATTTGTTGCAGTAAAATCATTATGTCTCATTTGGTCATGCTGTGGTCGTGGAGCGGCGGTCGGCGGGCCGGGCAGCTAACGTAGCTACGTTAAGTGTGTTCTGCTCTCGCAAACAGAACAATGGCGGCATGCCCGAAAGTAGAAAAATGAATAAACGCTTGCCGATTGGTGGTAAGGACAGCAGGAGGTGGGTGCTAGCGGTGTGGCGTAATTGGCCGAATCGACTGTCAATCAAAATGGTTCCATTGCATTGGTTGAAAGCTCTGGTTGAGAGAATAGTATCCCGCTGCAGGCCGCAAGAATGGTTCCATTGCATTGGTTGAAAGCTCTGGTTGAGAAAATAGTATCCCTCTGCAGGCCGCAAGACGATACTGGGAGAGAGATAGTGAGACCATAAACATATTTCTTGATGTTTCCTTTTTTTAAGTAAGTAAAGAGGCCTACAAATACAAACATACACACACATACAGTAGTTTCATTAAAAAAAAAAAAAAAAATTACAAATACTTATATACAAATATACAAATATCGGTATCGGTATCGGTAATCGGCCGATAGTGTTAGTTGAACAATCGGTATCGGCGGCCAATTTTCATATCGGTGCATCCCTAATCACAACACAAACACACACAAACACACTTCATTATCACAACACAAACACACACACTTCATTATCACAACACAAACACACACAAACACTTCATTATTACAACACAAACACACACAAACACACTTCATTATCACAACACAAACACACACAAACACACTTCATTATCACAACACAAACACACACAAACACACTTCATTATCACAACACAAACACACACACTTCATTATCACAACACAAACACTTCATTATTACAACACAAACACACACAAACACACTTCATTATCACAACACAAACACACACAAACACACTTCATTATCACAACACAAACACACACAAACACACTTCATTATCACAACACAAAAACACACGCCATTGTCAAAATGTTCAATAACATCATCATCATCATCATCATCATCATCATCATCATCAGGTAGCATATAATTCACGCCGGCTTGTTCCCCGATAATAGAGATGTTTCCGAACGTTGTGCAAAATGAACTTGCATCTTTTAATGAGACAATCATCTTATTCTGGTTCCCAGGGATGGATTTTTCTCTTCACTGGAAACATCGCGCTCTCTCTCTCTCTCCCCTGTCCCTCTCTCTCTATCTCTCCTTCCCTCCCTCCCCGTCTCTCTATCCCTCTCCCCCACCCCCCTCTCTCCCTCTCCCCCCTCTCTCCTTCCCCCCCTCTCTCTCTCCCTCCCCCCCTCTCTCCCTCAGGCAGACACACAGCTGTACAGTAGCCTACACATATGTTAATTAAAGAGGGGTTCTGCACTGTGTTAGAGATGCGTATGGATCCGTCATCCATATAATGGCTTTAAAGTGGGGGGTGTGTGTGGTATATGTAGGGCTGTGGGACGGAGCATCAGCGTGGAGGAGCAGAATTAAGCCGGAAGCGCTGTTAGGATGTTCTCTAGAAGGAGGGGGTAGATAGATATAGCTGACAGGGTACATTACTGAGGGTCAGAGTTTAGCTCTCATTTAGCTGAACGCTTTTATCCAAAGCGAATCACAGATTGTGAACAACAAGTCAGCAGGAAGGAAGGGCATAACTCTGGCAGGGTCAGGGCCTTGTTCGTCAAATAGTGTCGAACTTGAGTGCTACACTCTGAGGCCATGGTAGTATAGATATATTCAAATTAGTTTTCACTGGAAACATCTCTCCCTCTCTCCTCTCTCCCTCCCCCCTCTCTCTTCCCCCCCCCTCCTCTCTCTCCCCCCCTCTCTATCCCCCCCCTCCTCTCTCTCCCTCTCTCTCCCTCCCCCTCTCTCTCCCTGCCCCTCTTTCTCTCCCTCCCCCCTATCTCCCCCTCTCCCTCCCCCCTCTCTCTCCCTCCCTCTCTCCTCTCTCCCGTCCCCCCTTTTTCTCTCCCTCCGCCCTCCCTCTCTCCTCTCTCCCTCCCCCCTTTCTCTCCCACCCCCCTCCCTCTCTCTCTCCTCTCTCCCTCCCCCCTTCTCTCTCTCTCTCTCTCCCTCCCCCCCCTCTCTCTCTCTCCCCCCTCTCGCTCTCTCCCCCTCTCTCTCCCTCCCCCTTCTCTCTCTCCCCAACAGTACACGCTGGGTGAAATCATGTGATTAGTCCAGAGACACTCTGGGTGAAACCATGTGACTAGTCCAGACACACTCTGGGTGAAACCATGTGACTAGTCCAGAGATACTCTGGATGAAACCATGTGACTAGTCCAGACACACTCTGGGTGAAACCATGTGACTAGTCCAGAGATACTCTGGATGAAACCATGTGACTAGTCCAGACACACTCTGGGTGAAACCATGTGACATTAACGTTATTAATCCTGCGGCCGCACTTTATTTAAAAACAGCCAATATTTGATTAAACACCTGCTATCAGAAGAATAGACAGTCGAAAAAAAGTTTTACATTTTTAGTACTTAAGTTTGACTTTTACTCAAGTGTGTTTTTAGCCGGGCGGCCGGGTAGCGCAACGGACTAAGCGCCTGTCTACCACCACAGAGCTGTGGTGCTTCCGGGTTGGCCGACAGTCCATACTAATACAATTAGCAGTGTTAGCAAAACGTTATTTCTTAATCCGATTACTCGATGGAATAACGGTTAGAATACTCGATTACTAAAACGATCAATAGCCGCAGCCCCTACTTCTGCTAGTGGGCGTGGCTTGCAGCCGTTGTGTTACCATGACAACAAATGATGCTCTTTCTCTCTCTCTCTCTCCCTGCCAATCTCTGTTGTCTAAAACAAATGCCTCTCTCCATGTAATAACATAGCGACAGACAGACTGCCAAGAGCCCTCGTTACCAGGACGACACATGCCCAGAACCAGGGCCAGCGTGACAGGAAGACAATAGGCTCCACGCTCAATGTGATGAACAACACAGTCATTTATATAGCAGTCCATTATGTAAATCTCTATCGGCGCCGGGGGCTTTTCACAGCGCCAACAACAATGGCCATTTGATCTGAACCTTTTTATCGCGGATTCTAAAACGGACTGTGCGTTAACGCCTATTAGAAGTACTAGAAGTACTAGAAGTATTACTGCTATTAGACGTACTAGAACTATTACTGCTATTAGAAGTACTAGAAGTACTAGAAGTATTACTGCTATTAGACGTACTAGAACTATTACTGCTATTAGAAGTACTAGAAGTACTACAGCTATTAGAAGTACTAGAAGTATTACTGCCATTAGAAAGATGTCAGGTGTTTACCTTACCTGTCGCCTGTTTTCAGTGTGTTTCTTCTAAGACTCTGATGTGGACCTATACATCAGACAGACAGGTCAAATGCTAAGTGATTGGATAATGAAAAGATGATTAGCAGTCGGGAGATGGACGCTCAGAGAGAGGCTGCTGAGAGACGCTCTGCGTGATGAGGGTCAAGAGAGTGCTGAAATCTCCACTCACAGACGGAGTGGCCTCCCTCCTCCATGGCTTCACTTGGAATAACAAGGAGCTGTTTCCTCATCTCTACTGAGAGGCGCGTCGCACGCTTCAGCTCTTTGAGATCAAAGACACATTATTTAATAAAAACCAAACGGTAACACAGAGGGTGAGAAATATTAGAAATACTACTGCTATTAGAAGTACAGTACTAGAAGTATTACTGCTATTAGAAGTACTAGAAGTACTACTTATATTAGAAGTACAAGAGTGCTGCGTTCACACTGACGGCCTTAGTTCTGCGTTCACACTGACAGCCTTAGTGCTGCGTTCACACTGACAGCTTTAGTGCTGCGTTCACACTGACAGCCTTAGTGCTGCGTTCACACTGACAGCCTTAGTGCTGCGTTCACACTGACAGCCTTAGTGCTGCGTTCACACTGACAGCCTTAGTGCTGCGTTCACACTGACAGCCTTAGTGCTGCGTTCACACTGACAGCCTTAGTTCTGCGTTCACACTGACAGCCTTAGTGCTGCGTTCACACTGACAGCCTTAGTGCTGCGTTCACACTGTAAGCCTTAGTGCTGCGTTCACACTGACAGCCTTAGTGCTGCGTTCACACTAACAGCCTCCTTAGTGCTGCGTTCACACTAACAGCCTTAGTGCTGCGTTCACACTAACAGCCTTAGTGCTGCGTTCACACTGACGGCCTTAGTTCTGCGTTCACACTGACAGCCTTAGTGCTGCGTTCACACTAACAGCCTCCTTAGTGCTGCGTTCACACTGACAGCCTTAGTTCTGCGTTCACACTAACAGCCTTAGTGCTGCGTTCACACTGACAGCCTTAGTGCTGCGTTCACACTAACAGCCTCCTTAGTGCTGCGTTCACACTGACAGCCTTAGTTCTGCGTTCACACTAACAGCCTTAGTGCTGCGTTCACACTGACAGCCTTAGTGCTGCGTTCACACTAACAGCCTCCTTAGTGCTGCGTTCACACTGACAGCCTTAGTGCTGCGTTCACACTGACAGCCTTAGTGCTGCGTTCACACTGACAGCCTCCTTAGTGCTGCGTTCACACTGACAGCCTCCTTAGTGCTGCGTTCACACTAACAGCCTCCTTAGTGCTGCGTTCACACTGACAGCCTTAGTGCTGCGTTCACACTAACAGCCTCCTTAGTGCTGCGTTCACACTGACAGCCTTAGTGCTGCGTTCACACTGACAGCCTTAGTGCTGCGTTCACACTAACAGCCTCCTTAGTGCTGCGTTCACACTGACAGCCTTAGTGCTGCGTTCACACTGCAAGGCCTTAGTGCTCAATCTGATGTATTGCTCAGAACAGATTTATTTAGTTTGGCGTGTGTGTGTATATAAAGTGTTGTGTGTGTGCATATAAGGTGTTGTGTGTGTGTGCATATAAGGTGTTGTGTGTGTGTGTATATAAGGTGTTGTGTGTGTGCATATAAGGTGTTGTGTGTGTGTGTGTGTATATAAGGTGTTGTGTGTGTGTGTGTGTGTATATAAGGTGTTGTGTGTGTGCATATAAGGTGTTGTGTGTGTGTGTGTGTATATAAGGTGTTGTGTGTGTATATAAGGTGTTGTGTGTGTGTGTGCATATAAGGTGTTGTGTGTGTGTGTATATAAGGTGTTGTGTGTGTATATAAGGTGTTGTGTGTGTATATAAGGTGTTGTGTGTGTGTGTATATAAGGTGTTGTGTGTGTGCATATAAGGTGTTGTGTGTGTGTATATAAGGTGTTGTGTGTGTATATAAGGTGTTGTGTGTGTGTATATAAGGTGTTGTGTGTGCATATAAGGTGTTGTGTGTGTGTATATAAGGTGTTGTGTGTGTATATAAGGTGTTGTGTGTGTGTGTGTATATATCAAGTTTCTCAAGTTTCTTTAATAGTTGTCATACAGAAGTACAGAATACTTTTATACAAAATGCTTCTTACTGTTACGCTCCAGAGACTGTGCAAGACAAGATAAGTATGAAATAAAATAACATAGTATAGCATGTAAATTAGAAGTAAAAAAATGAGGTCACAGTGTTCAGTATAGACATATGTACAATGTTCGATGCAGAGTAGACGTAACTGAGTTACCATATAATATACAATACTGTGTAGTGTACTAATATACAATACTATATAGTGCAAGGCAGAAATAGGATGAGGTGCAATTTAGGTACAATTTACAGTAGGTGTACGAGTTGTAGTGCAAATCCTTTATCAATAAATATAAAGTGCGTTTGTGTGTTCTAAAGTGTGGAGAGTGGGTGCTGCAGTGTGTTGTTTGTTTAAGTGAGTGTGTGCGTGCGTGTGGGTGTGTGTGCTGTGTGCATTTGATGGTTGTTGCATAGTGTTTATTGTTCGTTTAGCAGCCTGATGGCCTGGGGATAGAAGCTTCTTCTGAGTCTTTCTGTGCTCGCCTTAAGACTCCGGTATCGCTTGCCTGACCGCAGCAGTTCAAAGAGGCAGTTGTTCGGGTGGCTCGAGTCCTTAATAATTCTCTTAGCCTTCCCCTTGCACCGCTTGTTGTAAATGTTCTGGAGGGTGGGAAGCCCCCCTCCAATTGTGCGTTCGGCTGAACGTGTCACTCTTTGTAGTCTGCTACGGTCTTGTGCAGTGCTATTCCCAAACCAGGAGGTGATGTTGCCAGTCAGGATGCTCTCTATTGTACATGAGTAGAAGTTCCTAAGGATCTTCTGACTGACTTGGAACTTCCTTAGGCGCCTGAGGAAGTAGAGGCGTTGTCGTGCCTTCTTCACAACACTGTCAATGTGTGTGGTCCATGTCAAATCCTCGGATATGTGGGCTCCGAGGTACTTGAAACTGTTCACTCTCTCAACCGGTGCCCCGTCAATGCTGAGGGGGCTGTAGTCCTTGACCCCCGACCTCCTGAAGTCCACAATCATCTCTTTTGTTTTACTGACGTTCAGGGAGAGGCAGTTCTCCTGACACCACTGTGACAGGTTCTCTACCTCTTCCAGGTAGGCCCTTTCGTCGTTGGCAGAGATCAGGCCCACCACTACTGTGTCATCAGCAAATTTGATGATGGTGTTGTTGTTCCGCTGTGCCACGCAGTCATGTGTGTACAGGGAGTAGAGGAGGGGGCTCAGAACACAGCCCTGGGGGGCCCCTATGTTGAGCGTGATGGATGAGGAGGTGCAGTTGCCTGCTCTTACCACCTGGGGTCTGCCCGTCAGGAAGTCCAAGACCCACTGGCAGAGGTCATAGTTCAAGCCCAGGTCCCTGAGCTTGGCTATGAGTTTGGAGGGGACTATGGTATTGAATGCCGAGCTGTAGTCGATGAACAGCATTCTCACATAGTTCCCCTGCCTCTTGTCCAGGTGTGATGCTGCTGTGTGCAGCACATGGGCTATGGCGTCCTCCGTGGACCTGTTGGGGCGGTATGCAAATTGCAGAGGGTCCAGGTTGATGGGGAGGGAGGAACAGATGTAGCCCTTCACTAGCTTCTCAAAGCACTTCATGGCTATGGAGGTGAGGGCTACAGGGCGGTAGTCGTTGAGGCAAGCGGGCGTAGATTTTTTGGGTACAGGGATGATGGTGGACTTCTTCAGACAGGTGGGGATGACAGCCTGTTCCAAGGACAGGTTGAAGATGTCAGTGAATACCGGGGCCAGTTGGCGGGACAGACTTTTAGGACGCGGCGGGGGATGCCGTCCGGTCCTGCTGCCTTCCTGATATTCACTTTTTTAAAGATCCGTCTCACCTCATGCTCTGTTACCCTGAACACTGAGTCTCCATCAGCAGACCCCCCCCCCCCCCCCCCCCCCCCCCCCCATTGCCGTGGTTTGTAGGCTGGTGTTTTTATTCACAGCCTCAAACCTCGCATAGAAGGAATTGAGATCATTTGCTAAGGAGATGTCATTGTTCAGTTTGAGGGAGGTGCCTTTGTAATCTGTCATTGTTCTGAGGCCCTGCCACATATAAGGTGTTGTGTGTGTGTGTGTATATAAGGTGTTGTGTGTGTGTGTGTGTATATAAGGTGTTGTGTGTGTGTGTGTGTGTGTATATAAGGTGTTGTGTGCGTGTGTATGGTGTTGTGTGTGTGTATATAAGGTGTTGTATGTGTATATGGTGCTGTGTGTGAGTACTGTTGTAGTTCTGAGAGAATAGTACTGTTGTAGTTCTGAGAGAACAGCCGGATTCGATACCAATGTCTCACGTGTTGGTGACGAGAGCTTAGTCCGCTGCGCCACCCAGCCGTGTACTGTTGTAGTTCTGAGAGAATAGTACTGTTGTAGTTCTGAGAGAATAGTACTGTTGTAGTTCTGAGAGAATAGCTGTACAGTCTGTATGATGACAATAAATTCTAATCTAATCAACAAACTATGTTATATGAATCAATCATCATCACACAAAAAAAACACTACACATTTTCACACACACACACACACACACACACACACACACACACACACACACACACGCACGCAAACAGTTGGAGAGTAGCAGCCAGGCTTCCTGCTGTGTGTGCACGGTGTGACAACACGTCTATTTACAGAATACAAAAAGTATTCTGTACTTCTGTATGACAACTAATAAAGAAACTTGAGAATGCAGCAAGAGGATCATTTAATTAGAATCAATGAGAGCAGCTCCGTAACCATATTTATCGTAGGGCAAAATAACTGAGAGGGCATACATCACAGGTCGGCAATAGGCGGCCCGCGGGCCGAAATTGGCCCGCCAGCAATAATATCTGGCCCCTCAGATTATTATTATTATTATTATTATTATTTTGTATTATTATTATTTTTATTTTTTTATTCCGACCAACTAGGCTAGGCTATATGTTAGCTATAATGTCCAAATAGAGAAACTATCACCACCTAAAAAATGGTTATTATACTTTGTTTTATCCATGTTGAGAGTGAATAAGGTAGGCAGCGAGGTGCAATGTAGCGCTTGCTCAACATGAAAAAAGTCGGTGGACAGCGCCTGGTGCTGAAATAACAAACAAGCAGTGTGGTGTGAAATTAAAACACCAGTTCAGTAAGGCATACAAACTTTATCTTTACTTATATATGACTGATGGCACCACACATGTGAACAGTAACAATGCAATTAAACTGAAGTCAAATCAGAGCAAAAAAAGCTGAATCTGCTTCAAGAAAATGCGCTACATTAGGTATATAAGGAATTACAACAAGACATTTATTAACTAAATAAAAAATACAATTAGGCTTTTAACCCTCTAAAGCCGGGCGCAACACAAGACATGTTTTGTAAAACATTAAATATCTTTGGATTTGTTTGTGATAAAGACTTGCTTTATTGTATCGGAATCGATTGTCATCTAAAAATTGTGTGCATCTCTCAGAGAATGTGCGGATGTAAAGCATAGAATCTTGAAATATCTAGATTGGTTGTTTTCTATCCATTTATCATATATCTATGTCTGTCACGTGGACTGGGAGAAGCAATGGAAAATTCCTATTGTTTCTCAATAGTCCAGCCACAGAAAGGGCTGTCAGATAGACGGGCTGGTTGCGCGTAATGTAAGATAGACCGATAAGAGAGAGAGGCGCTTGTCTCTGGTTTTATAATAAAATGGCAAAAAGACAAAGGTATAATGTTCAGTGCAAATGTGTATGTCGTTTACAGTTTATTATGCCACCTATGCAGCTAGTTTATTTTGTCTCTCTCCCTCCCCCTCTCTCTCCCTGCCCCTCTTTCTCTCCCTCCCCCCTCTCTCCCCCTCTCCCTCCCCCCTCTCTCTCTCCCTCCCTCTCTCCTCTCTCCCGTCCCCCCTTTTTCTCTCCCTCCGCCCTCCCTCTCTCCTCTCTCCCTCCCCCCTCTTTCTCTCCCTCCCCCCTCCCTCTCTCTCTCCTCTCTCCCTCCCCCCTTCTCTCTCTCTCTCCCTCCCCCCCCTCTCTCTCTCTCCTCCCGTCTCCCCATGTCTCCCCCCGTCTAAATTAATTCAATACCATAGTCCCCTCCAAACTCATAGCCAAGCTCAGGGACCTGGGCTTGAACTATGACCTCTGCCAGTGGGTCTTGGACTTCCTGACGGGCAGCCCCCAGGTGGTAAGAGCCGGCAACTGCACCTCCTCATCCATCACGCTCAACATAGGGGCCCCCCAGGGCTGTGTTCTGAGCCCCCTCCTCTACTCCCTGTACACACATGACTGCGTAGCACAGCGGAACAACAACACCATCATCAAATTTGCTGATGACACAGTAGTGGTGGGCCTGATCTCTGCCAACGACGAAAGGGCCTACCTGGAAGAGGTAGAGAACCTGTCACAGTGGTGTCAGGAGAACTGCCTCTCCCTGAACGTCAGCAAAACAAAAGAGATGATTGTGGACTTCAGGAGGTCGGGGGTCAAGGACTACAGCCCCCTCAGCATCGACGGGGCACCGGTTGAGAGAGTGAACAGTTTCAAGTACCTCGGAGCCCACATATCCGAGGACTTGACATGGACCACACACATTGACAGTGTTGTGAAGAAGGCACGACAACGCCTCTACTTCCTCAGGCGCCTAAGGAAGTTCCAAGTCAGTCAGAAGATCCTTAGGAACTTCTACTCATGTACAATAGAGAGCATCCTGACCGGCAACATCACCTCCTGGTTTGGGAATAGCACTGCACAAGACCGTAGCAGACTACAAAGAGTGACACGTTCAGCCGAACGCACAATTGGAGGGGGGCTTCCCACCCTCCAAACATTTACAACAAGCGGTGCAAGGGGAAGGCTAAGAGAATTATTAAGGACCCGAGCCACCCGAACAACTGCCTCTTTGAACTGCTGCGGTCAGGCAAGCGATACCGGAGTCTTAAGGCGAGCACAGAAAGACTCAGAAGAAGCTTCTATCCCCAGGCCATCAGGCTGCTAAACGAACAATAAACACTATGCAACAACCATCAAATGCACACAGCACACACACCCACACGCACACACTCACTCAAACAAACAACACACTGCAGCACCCACTCTCCACACTTTAGATCACACAAACACACTTTACACTTTATATTTATTGATAAAGGATTTGCACTACAACTCGTACACCTACTGTGAATTAGGGCTGGGCGATATGACGATATTATATAAATATCGGGTACAGTTCATTAACGATACACTTTTTTAACGTATTGTGGATATCGTGATGTTTTGCCCAAGAGGATTGTGTCGCGTCAATCTGGTCCACACCCGTTCAAACTTTTGAACAACGCCGCCCCCACACACACTACTGCATCAAAGTTACTAATTATTATTAACAAAGGCATTCGTTTTGTGGCATTAACGTTATATAGTTAGTTACACGTTCAATAACATTAGCGTATTTACCCAAACATAGCAACGTCCGATGACGACATAGATAGCAAGCGTTACTGTTCATATCTCAGCCCGTGCGGAGTTGTGCATGCCCATTCTGCGGTCTGTTAATAAAGTTTTCAATCAGACAGATGTATGGAAAGGCTTTTATTATAACATTCGTTGCAATAAAATCATTATGGCTTGTTTAGTCATGCTGCGGTGCGCTGGTAATCACTCGTCTGCCACAGGGAGCTGTTGTTGTCGTTGAGCTGAGCTCAGCTCTCGTCAAAATCAATTGCGGAAGTAAAAAACGCATAGAGCTTGCCGATTGGTGCTAAGAACAGCAGGGCGGGTTCAATCGGTGTGACGTAATTGGCAGACTCGACTGTCAATCAAAATTATGCTGTTGCCGGCTGAATGATCGAATGAATGAAAACGTTATTAACGATTGCAGAATGGGTACAATACAGTACAGCTCAATACAACAACAGTGGACTGGGGGATGAAGACCAGAAAAAGACTTTCGGCTTTTTTACATAAGGGTCCTCCATTTTCAATTCATCAAAACATTTAGAGACATACAAATATACAGTAGTTTCATAAAAATGCTAAAATGCTATTTATTGATTGATTGATTGATTTAAAACTTTATTAACATATTGCAGAATGGGTACAGTACAGCTCAATACATACAATTGTTAAGGGGATGCAGACCAGAGAAAGTCTTTCGTCTTGTTTACATCAGGGTCCCCCATTTTCAATTAATCATATTTCATATCTAAATCATATAATATCTCATTACTAAATATATGCAATATATAATCTAATAATCCAATAATCTAAATCTAATATATAATATAAAAATGCTAAATGCATGGGTATTTTATTTAGTCTTTAATGTTAGCTTGCAAACTCAAATACTGTCTTGGTAAGCCTCATAATGAATTGTTTGGGGAAAAAAAGAAAAACATCGTGATGTGTATCGTGTATCGCCGAAAGGTCAGAAAATATCGTGATATCATATTTAGGCCATATCGCCCAGCCCTACTGTGAATTGTACCTAAATTGCACCTCGTCCCATTTCTGCCTTGCACTATATAGTATTGTATATTAGTACACTGCACAGTATTGTATATTGTATGGTAACTACGTCTATTCTGCATCGAACATTGTACATATGTCTAAACTGAACACTGTGACCTAATTTTTTTACTTCTAATTTTACTATGTTATTTTATTTCATACTTATCTTGTCTTGCACAGTCTCTGGAGCGTAACAGTAAGAAGCATTTTGTATAAAAGTATTCTGTACTTCTGTATGACAAATATTAAAGAAACTTGAGAAACTTGAACTTAATAAAGCACAGTGATGTATTAAACAGTGAGGGAAAGTGCATTTCAACAACGAAAAACACAGAAATCCTGAGTGCTGAACCTGAGTGCTGAGTGTGGAAGGCATAAAAAAAAGTCTTAAAGGAGATATATAATAGATGCGTTTTGCCTAGTCCTTGTGATTTGGCCGTCTGAACTGTTATTTAGGGGGTTAGTCCTTGTGATTTGGCCGTCTGAACTGTTATTTAGGGGGTTAGTCCTTGTGATTTTGCAGTCTGGACTGTTATTTAGGGTTAAGGTTAGTCCTTGTATGGATTTGACCGTCTGAACCGTTTAGGCGTTGGGGGGGGGGGGGGGGGGGGGCAGGGTTAGAAATTAAAAAAAAATTTCAAGGGCTTTTTTTGCCCCCCTTGATTGATTTTCGGGGGCTTTTTTTTGTATTTCGGGGGCACTGAATTTTTATGATAAACGGTAGGGGTGGGACGGTTCACAAAATGGACGGTTCGGTTCGTATCACGGTTTTGGGGTCACGGTTTTTCAGTTCGGTTCGATATACGTAAATTTTTATAAAAAAAAATGTAACACTCAAATCTAAACATGCTTCTCATTTATTAGAAAAAAAATAAAGTTTACAGTGTTACAGTGTTTACAGCCTTAAATAATGTTTGGCACACAAAGACCGAACTGACTGAAAAATATAGGCTACATTTGTAGTATTAACTTAGTGCAAATAAACAATATGCTCAGCCAGCACTAGACTTTCCTTTCTTTAATATAAACACAAAAAAACAATGTCAACCATGTTTAAATTCCCTGATTGTCAGTTCTTAATGAAAAGATTCGTGTTCTGCTTGAAATTATTATGTATCTGTCTACATTTATTTAGACTAACATTATTTAAATATTGAGTGCAACTGTGGTGGATTACGTAATTCGGTGAGTTGGAACTATCTATGGGTTGGCGCCGGGTCCCCACGGACATTTTAGTGTCACGCACCTTCAGCTCAGGCAATGTTATTATCAGCTCCGGTAGCTCCGGTAACGTTAGGAGGTGATGGCATGCAGTGGGAAAGCGGCAATAGTCCCGGTTGGAGTTAGTAAAACACAGTTGTATGTTAGCCTTCTTGGATGTTGAATAAACGCCTATCATTGTCTTTAAACACCCGCCTCTCAGACTCCCATTTCCTCCTCTGCTAGCTAGTAGCTACGGTAACATTTCGTTGACTGTATTACCTCGCGGGCTGATTCTATAGTTAAAACGTGCGTCGTGTTGTACAAACTGCTAACGCTATGGCAAGATGTGTGTATGCCTATGTAATGTTAATGGCTATGTTTTTAAAGTAATGAAGATTGATTTAGATTGTGCTTGCCATTTGTACACAAACTGACTAGCACCTGGCTCAGCTGCAGTGCTGCCAGCAGCAGCCAGTGCTCACCTCCGCCAAATGAATTTTTTTTTATTTGCGCGTCATCTGAACCGTACGATACACAGACGCGCCATTACCGGATAAATATATATATATAATTAGTAAACTGTCGGGGGCATTTTGTGCCCCCCTTAACTGATTTTCGAGGGCATTTTGTCCATTTTCAAGGGCATTATGCCCCAAGCCCCCGTTAATTTCGAACCCTGGGGGGGGGGGGGGGGGGGGGGGGGGGGGGATTACATACGTACTCCTTGCCGTCTGGCCAGGGTTATCAAGTCTTCAGATTAACAAGTCTAAACAAGCTGTTCAGAATCATTGCCCTTGGTGATGTCACAAGGGTCGTCACAGTATTGTACTGTGTGGGGTAGCCAGGCAAGGAAGGTGGAAGGAAGATTTAGACGGGACAATTAAGTGCACGTTTAATTTAGTGTAATATTAATTTAGTGGGTGATCCAAAAAATTCAAGAAAGTCATATGCAAATTGTTGAAAAGATACACAACGCGTCACCTTTAAAACAGCAGCCGAGCGATGACTCAGAGCAGCCGGACGTAACGGATGCTCCACGGGGGGCGACAGTGGCTCGGGAGGTAGAGCAGTCGTCTCGTCTGGCAATCCATAGGTTCCCGGTTCGATTCCCGCTCCTCCCGGGCAGCGTGTCGATGTGTCCTTGAGCAAGACACTTAACTACCTAATTGCTCTCGATGAGCAGGTTGGCACCTTGCATGGTCGCCTCCGCCGTCGGTGTGTCAATGTGTGAGTGAATGTGTGAGTGAATGGGTAAAATGTGAGTAACAAATTGTAAAGCGCTTTGGATAAAAGCGCTATATAAAAAAGCAGCCATTTACCATTTACCATGACGCAGGGCGGCAGGGGAGGTGAGCGGCAGGTCTGGGATCAGCGGAGTGGGGAACAGACGCCTACAGTCCTCCAGCACTAAATATACACGAGCTTCCCGACAGCTACTTTGCTCCGGTTGCGTTAAGGCTCTATGGGGAGCGTTTGGGAGCAAGTGACTTTATAATGACCGCTAGCACTGAGTCTCTGGCAAGCTGGGACACACAATATGTCTTTATGTAATGCTTTTTTCCCCATCTAAAGTATTTTTATCAGCGGATGCTGTTGCCAAAATAAATCTTTCTCCAAGGATTAATAAAGACCGACTTCACACGATTTTACTAATTAATTTGTCCCTGATTTGATTTCGACTTCAATTTGTTCCGCCTCGTTTTCTCTCCGCAGTCGAGGCTCCTCCTCACAGAGCTGAAGGGAGGAGGGGACGTAAGCACTGTGTCAGCAAGTCAGAACCAAGACCGTATTCTTGCCATTAAAACAAAATTAAAACTAAATCAACTATTTCAGTTCGGAGGAGAAAGTGGCAGGTTGGTTGAGAGAGTACATACGACACGGGAAATGTGTGTATTATCTCCAATGGGATGAATGTTCAATGAGAATACGTTTTTTTTTTTTTTTTATCTTTATAGTTTGTGCTTTTAGAGTTTTGTTTTTATAGCTATTACTGGCTGATGCCTCTGTCCTGGACGTATATGTGGGCATTTCATTGGTGAGTCTAGGAATGTAACCTGTTCTCCGATTGGTCTGTTGTCAATTCGGGGGCCATTTTCCCTGTGGAGGCCATTTTCCCTGTGGAGTATTTAAGCTCCATTGTTCTTTCTTTGTCATATGACCCTGATAAAGGCATGTTGCCGAAACGCCTTGGTTTTAAATTGCACGAATAAAGAGCATTACATTTAGAACGGCCTCCAAAAGAGTTGCTGAATTCTTCCCCCTTATTATCTCAGATATCAAACCTGCATGCGTTTACAGAAACACAGGACGGGCCAAGGGTCTAGGCATGAGCCTGGCACGCGGCCAGGGAGCGTGGGTGACTTAAGGCTCTGGAGACGGGTTTGGAAGAGTGGCGGATCGCCCTGGCAAAGTGTGCAGGTGGACGCAGCCAAGTCAAGGGTTTTAGGGATTAGGTTTTGGACCAAAGCCGAGGGATGCGGACGTCCTTGCCAAGAGAGAAAGTGGACCCAGCCAAAGGAGCGTAGACAGCCCTGGGCGGGTGCCGAGAAGTGGGGCAGACCAGGTGCCACGGCGCCGGACGGATTTAAACGGCACCTTGGGAGTTAGAGAGTCAGCGGCTGCAGAGTTCTGCCTCGTCTCCTTCAACAGAAACCCTCTACGAATTAAAGCACAAGTTCCCCAAAGTCCGTCAGGAGATTGTGACAACCCCATCCCTCTCCTACAGGTTGACTAAGGGATATACCTGGATATCTCAATTAACATGTGTGTCATTCACAGCCTGGCAATCAGACACACCTATTCAGTCACACCAGGAGGAGGAGTCACACCTGTGTAAAAGGACTGGCTTGTTTCTCATCTTATCACTTACACACACCACACACTGACTCATCCATGCACTCACTACATTACTGATATTACTGATCCACTCACTTTAATTCCTTAGTTGTAAATAGTTTTATAGCTTAATTAAATAACTTTTCTTTAAAATCCTCAAGTACTTGTGTGGTCTCCCTTATTTTGTCTGAGCATGGTTCATGACAAAATACCTGGGGTGACAGTCGTCTGGTCATCCAGAGGTTCCCGGTTCGATTCCCACTCCTCCCGGGCAGCATGTCAAAGTGTCCTTGAGCAAGACACTTAACCCCTAACTGCTCCTGATGAGCAGGTTGGGCACCTTGCACGGTCGCCTCCGCCATCGGTGTGTGAATGTGTGAGATGTGAGGAACAAAATTGTAAAGCGCTTTGGATAAAAGCTGTTATATAAATCATGCACCATTTATCAATTACAGTCTGTAGACTATAATAATGTCCGAGGTGTTATCCTCCTCCGTGTCCGAGGCGTTATCCCCCACAAGACATTATCTCCGCCTCCGTCCCTTGTTTTTATTCCCACATGTTTCTCCCCGAGTGCCGATTGCCAACCATCCCTTGTAAAAAAAAGCTTTTGAAAGCCCTCGACCGGAAAATGTTCATCTGCATTTTGCATATCAAAACGTGTTCCTAATCGACACAACCACAGCGAGACATGCCGCGTCTCAATCTCCCACGTAACTGCTTCCAATTTCATGCCATGCGCCCATTTTCATCATCGCAGGAGGTGGGCAGAGTGATTATCATCCTCATCCGTTCCTTTTCCAAAGAGCGGACGATGAAGATCGAGGTGGAATGAGAAAGATGTGGTCCCTGCGTTTGACCGTGTGACGGGTCAGAACGGGCCGCTGGGCTCGCGTGCCGGACCAGAACCTGCTACACTGGACTGCATTCACTTGACTCCCTATCCACTTTTAAGGAACAGTTGAAAACGTTTTTATTCAGACAGGCTTTTAATTAATTTAAATTAATTCCTGGTTGTATACTTTGTTTATTTATTTATAATTGTTGTTTTCAAGTTTCAAGTTTCAAGTTTCTTTAATAGTTGTCATACAGAAGTACAGAATACTTTTATACAAAATGCTTCTTACTGTTGCGCTCCAGAGACTGTGCAAGACAAGATAAGTATGAAATAAAATAACATAGTAAAATTAGAAGTAAAAAAATTAGGTCACAGTGTTCAGTTTAGACATATGTACAATGTTCGATGCAGAATAGACATAGTTACCATACAATATACAATACTGTGCAGTGTACTAATATACAATACTATATAGTGCAAGGCAGAAATGGAGAAATGGGACGAGGTGCAATTTAGGTACAATTCACAGTAGGTGTACGAGTTGTAGTGCAAATCCTTTATCAATAAATATAAAGTGTAAGTGTGTTTGTGTGATCTGTGATTTTGTTTTTAGGACTGACATTTATGTTGCACTCATAGTTAGTTAGTTAATTTACTTATGTTATGCCTATGCTTACGTTGTGTCAGAATTGTTTTATGTGTAGTGCGTTCATCTCTATGTAACTGTTGCTATATGTTCTACTTCTGTGAAGCACTTTGTGATTTTATCTGTGAAAGGTGCTATACAAATAAAGTTGACTTACTTTGAGTACCCTGCACTGGGAGCTCAGAACAAAGACGCTTCTCAAATATGAGGCTTAAATCAGCTACGGGCTAATTACCAAAGACAAACAAGGACAAACACGGTGGAGGGAGAACATGTATAACGGCCCGGTATGGCTCGCGTACGCCTCGAAAAATACAGCAATCAACTCAAGAGAGGCAGCAACACGTAATCCATTACTCAAACATGAAGAGCTTACGGTGAAATAGCCTCACACTTCATAGAATAACAGTAAGAGCATGTCTTCAATCACTAACGCTGAAGGACAGGGTGTGCCTTTGAAATACACAAACACACACACCATGCCATTCAGTAGAAAAGAGAGGAAAGGCCGAGGGACAGTCCGTGTGGAGGCTCCCCCGGTCCGAGGGCTCTCGATGGGCTCTTGACCTCGCCGACGGCGGTGGAGGCAGGAAGATGCCGCGGGTCTCCGAGACCACTGGACCCGGACACATTTAACGGCAGCTGCTGCTCACGCCTGCTGCTCCTGGACGGAATCACGCGGCCCCCCCGCGCGGACGCACGTAATGAGGGCTGGAGGGCTAGGGCTAGGCCGCATACATCGTTAAATGCCTGCTTTTATTTGTTTATTTAACAGGGACAACAACGCATGATAAATATATTGCACAGGTTGTAGCTAGAAGTGTCATCAGTAGTCCCTGGAGCGAGAGTAGGTAGTTAGCATAATGAGGCAAGAGACGCAGGTAATAACAACACGTCTGGTTCATGAATTAACAGAATATCATCTGAGGGGCTGCTTCTACTGAAGTCTGATGTGGACTAATGAAATACCGTAATTCCTCTAATAGTAACCCCGGCTTGTATTTGTTTCAACTGTAGCGGATACCAGGCTTGTATTAGGAGGAGGCATGTATAAGAGAGAGGCCTATATTTCTAATTTTCAAACAGATCATAATGAATAAATCAACATTTTGTGTCAGTTTGAACCCAGTAAAATGTACTGGGTTCATTTATTGAAACCAAGTACTGTATGAAATACGGTAGTAAACAGTGCAATTACAGGTGGTCAAAAAAAGTTAAATAAAGTAAAATAGTGCAATCACAATACTGGTATAATAATAATAACTTCGTTTTATACAATTCTGAGGTAGGCTTACAGTCTTGGTAAACATTAACACCATACCATTATATGGTATTTACTGCACAGCCAGGCCAGCATATAACAACAATAACAAAATATACCCGGCTTGTATTAGGAGGCCGGCTTATAATTGCTTAGCTCAAGCGCGCACCCGGTCATTAATAGAGACCCGGTTTTTAATTGAATACCGGTTACTATTAGAGGAATTACGGTACCCGTCTATTTCTTTACACCCGAGGACAAGATTAGCTGCTTCTTCACACCCTGAAGCCTGAGGTGGACTGATGAAGCATAAAATAGATATAAATCTCTGTACTGAAGTTGTATTTCTCTCCGTTTGCCTCTTGGACTCTTGGAAACGCAGCCTGTTGCTAGGGTTGGGTACCGTTCACATTTTGAACCGATACCGGTAGCCAACGGTACCTTTTTTCTGTACTTTAGTCTCTAAAAATGTAATCTACCTACCTGAGTTGTAGAAAATGTGTCCAAACTGCAAATTAATTATTATCATTATTATTTATTTAGAACAATGTTAATATATATATTAGAGGTGGGCATATATAATTTTTTTTAATCTAGATTAATCTATCTGCAATCCTGGATTTAATCTAGATTAAAATGGCTCAAAAAAAAAAAAAAAAAAACTGCCGAAGGCATTCAAAATATGTGTGTTCTACCCAAATAGTGACCAGAAGTAAGTCCTTACTTTTTCTTTCCTCCTTATGTTTCTCAGGCCAGGTGGCCCATTACACCATGAGCCCATCTCCCGTTTCCAAAATGCATTACAGACTGTTTGAAAAAGCTGTTTTGCTATGATAATTGGTAATGAAATATCAAAATAATGTTCAATAAGATGTACTTGTGTTTAATAAGTTGTTTTATTCAGAAGTTAACACAAATAAATAATATTACCAGTACAGTACAGTATCTAGCACACTCTCAGGAGCAAAACAGAAAGAATCATTTCAAACTTGAACTATGTGACATGGCTTGAATCAACTGCTCCAGTGGAGTTGCTCAGTGGTCAATGGTGTCAACTGTGGTTGTACTGGGCAGCTCCCAGGTGTGAATGGAACTGTGTGAATGTGAAGCAGGGCGTTCCTGAAAAAGAGCATCTGTGCTCAGCGAACCTACCCTGGGTAAATAAAGGTTAAAAAAAAAAAAAAAAATGTAGATTAATGCGTTAATTATATTATCGCGCGATACTAGTATAGCGTTAACGCAGCACGTTAACGGCCCAGCTCTAATATATATATAATATTGCAGTGAGCGCTGTCTGCATCTAGCTTTGTAAAGTGTAACCACACTTGCAACCGTTTTCAGCTTGCCATTGCCCCGACTGCTTTGTTGTTGTTGAATCAAGTCAAATCCTAGGTACGCGTGTATTGTGCGCATGAACGTGCGGCACACTTCATAGGTTTCGTTTCGCGGTAAACGTTGACGTCATCGGATCTTTTTTTTACAGTACCGAAATCTGGCACCGGTGGATCTCACGTGAATCGGTACTTGGTACCCTTAAAAGTACCGGATTCGGTACCCATCCCTACCTGTCGCACGCATCTCAACACAACTGGCTGTGTGATTAGTATTTAATGAATTCATGTGAATGTGCCGTTTTAATCTCTTGTTTGCATCTTGGACACGAGGGAGACGGGGTGTCACTGTTGTTTCAGCTAATAGGGTTCCACTGTTTACCAACCGTTACAGACTGGGTGTAATGAGGAGCACTAGAGCTGGCACTCGTTTTTTCTTTGAACAAAAGCAAAGTGATATGGAATCTCTATAACGGTAAATGGCAGCTTTTATCCAAAGTGCTTTACAGTTTTGTTCCTCACATTCACCCAGCGATGGCGGAGGCTCATCCTTCCCACACGTTGCCTGGGAGGAACGTCACAAACGGCACTACCTCCTGAGTCACTGTCACCCCATCCATGTCTACCCATCCATCCATCCATCCATCCATCCATCTGGAACCTGAGTTATATGTGGATCCAGGGAATGAGAGTGGACTCACTGGGATCATCCAGTTGGCCAGGTCTCCGTTCTTGGACACCTGCATGGCTCCCAGCATCGTCAGGTTGATGTGACCTCTGAGGAAAACAGAGGCAGAGACACCCGTCAGCGAATCAACCACTCCATCATCATCATCATCAGAGGTTTGTTTTTGATATACCGTATTACTGAGCAGAGGAACAGGGATATTGAGCAGAGGAATGGCAAATGGTAAATGGCTGCTTTTTTATATAGCAGCTTTTATCCAAAGCGCTTTACAATGTTACTCACATTTTACCCATTCACTCACACATTCACACACCGACGGCGGAGGCAACCATGCAAGGTGCCAACCTGCTCATCGGGAGCAATTAGGGGTTAAGTGTCTTGCTCAAGGACACATCGACACGCTGCCCGGGGAGGAGCGGGAATCGTACCGGGAACCTCCGGATTGCCAGACGACTGCTCTACCTCCCGAGCCACTGTCGCCCCCCCAGAGGAAGAGGGATATTGAGCAGAGGTGCGCGTGTAAATGGCTAATGAACACAATTCAGAGGACAGCTGTTGTTTATTTCATTAACCCTTTCACTGCTACACAACGGCATCCACGGAGCTAATGATGGGGCATCGCCGTCGGTTGTGTGATAGTAAAGGGCTAACCTTCTGTATTGTCACAGTGAAAGGGTTGACCGGCTGCCGTGTGGCAGTGAAAGGGTTAACTTGGATTTACGAGCCAGCCCTGACTGAGCATCTGTCTTGGTTATAAAAGTCGACGTGCTCTTCTTCCGCGACAAGGTGCCGATTTTACAACGTTCACAGAGAATGAGTACATTTTGTTACACGGCCAATAAATTATTGTCGTAAATTTCTTCAGGCAGGAGTTCAACCATTTGAACTTTTATGACAATAAAAACATCAAAACGCCATCCGTCTTCCCCTCTCCCCCATTCTCTGGTGGTGCCAGGGGAATACCAAGCAGAGGAGGTGCCAGGGGAATACCAAGCAGAGGAGGTGCCAGGGGAATACCAAGCAGAGGAGGTGCCAGGGGAATACCAAGCAGAGGAGGTGCCAGGGGAATACCAAGCAGAAGAGGAGGAGGTGTCAGGGGAATACCAAGCAGAGGAGGAGGAGGTGTCAGGGGAATACCAAGCAGAGGACGAGGTGCCAGGGGAATACCAAGCAGAGGAGGATGAGGTGCCAGGGGAATACCAAGCAGAGGAGGACGAGGTGCCAGGGGAATACCAAGCAGAGGAGGAGGTGCCAGGGGAATACCAAGCAGAGGAGGAGGTGCCAGGGGAATACCAAGCAGAGGAGGTGCCAGGGGAATACCAAGCAGAGGAGGAGGAGGTATCAGGGGAATACCAAGCAGAGGAGGAGGTGCCAGGGGAATACCAAGCAGAGGACGAGGTGCCAGGGGAATACCAAGCAGAGGACAAGGTGCCAGGGGAATACCAAGCAGAGGAGGACGAGGTGCCAGGGGAATACCAAGCAGAGGAGGACGAGGTGCCAGGGGAATACCAAGCAGAGGAGGAGGATGTGTCAGGGGAATACCAAGCAGAGGAGGAGGAGGTGTCAGGGGAATACCAAGCAGAGGAGGATGATGTGTCAGGGGAATACCAAGCAGAGGAGGAGGTGCCAGGGGAATACCAAGCAGAGGAGGATGATGTGTCAGGGGAATACCAAGCAGAGGAGGAGGACGATGTGTCAGGGGAATACCAAGCAGAGGAGGACGAGGTGCCAGGGGAATACCAAGCAGAGGAGGAGGAGGTGCCAGGGGAATACCAAGCAGAGGAGGATGATGTGTCAGGGGAATACCAAGCAGAGGAGGAGGAGGTGTCAGGGGAATACCAAGCAGAGGAGGACGAGGTGCCAGGGGAATACCAAGCAGAGGAGGAGGAGGTGCCAGGGGAATACCAAGCAGAGGAGGAGGAGGTGCCAGGGGAATACCAAGCAGAGGACGAGGTGCCAGGGGAATACCAAGCAGAGGAGGATGAGGTGCCAGGGGAATACCAAGCAGAGGAGGTGCCAGGGGAATACCAAGCAGAGGAGGTGTCAGGGGAATACCAAGCAGAGGAGGTGGTGCCAGGGGAATACCAAGCAGAGGACGAGGTGCCAGGGGAATACCAAGCAGAGGAGGAGGTGCCAGGGGAATACCAAGCAGAGGAGGACGAGGTGCCAGGGGAATACCAAGCAGAGGACGAGGTGCCAGGGGAATACCAAGCAGAGGACGAGGTGCCAGGGGAATACCAAGCAGAGGACGAGGTGCCAGGAGAATACCAAGCAGAGGAGGAGTCAGGGGAATACCAAGCAGAGGAAGATGAGGTGCCAGGGGAATACCAAGCAGAGGAGGAGTCAGGGGAATACCAAGCAGAGGAGGAGCTGTCAGGGGAATACCAAGCAGAGGAGGAGTCAGGGGAATACCAAGCAGAGGAGGAGGTGCCAGGGGAATACCAAGCAGAGGAGGTGTCAGGGGAATACCAAGCAGAAGAGGACGAGGTGCCAGGGGAATACCAAGCAGAGGAGGAGTCAGGGGAATACCAAGCAGAGGAGGAGCTGTCAGGGGAATACCAAGCAGAGGAGGACGAGGTGCCAGGGGAATACCAAGCAGAGGAGGACGAGGTGTCAGGGGAATACCAAGCAGAGGAGGAGGAGGTGTCAGGGGAATACCAAGCAGAGGAGGAGGAGGTGTCAGGGGAATACCAAGCGGAGGAGGACGATGTGTCAGGGGAATACCAAGCAGAGGACGAGGTGCCAGGGGAATACCAAGCAGAGGAGGAGGAGGTGTCAGGGGAATACCAAGCGGAGGAGGACGATGTGTCAGGGGAATACCAAGCAGAGGAGGAGGAGGTGCCAGGGGAATACCAAGCAGAGGACGAGGTGTCAGGGGAATACCAAGCAGAGGAGGAGGAGGTGCCAGGGGAATACCAAGCAGAGGACGAGGTGTCAGGGGAATACCAAGCAGAGGAGGAGGATGTGTCAGGGGAATACCAAGCGGAGGAGGACGATGTGTCAGGGGAATACCAAGCGGAGGAGGACGAGGTGCCAGGGGAATACCAAGCGGAGGAGGACGATGTGTCAGGGGAATACCAAGCAGAGGAGGAGGAGGTGCCAGGGGAATACCAAGCAGAGGACGAGGTGTCAGGGGAATACCAAGCAGAGGAGGAGGATGTGTCAGGGGAATACCAAGCGGAGGAGGACGATGTGTCAGGGGAATACCAAGCGGAGGAGGACGAGGTGCCAGGGGAATACCAAGCGGAGGAGGACGAGGTGCCAGGGGAATACCAAGCGGAGGAGGACGATGTGTCAGAGCATTTTCCAGAGCATTACACCAAATTGAACCTGGGACCCGGTGTTGAATAGAACGGTTCCGGTTAGTACACCGGTCGTAATAATCACCATGCTGAGTTACCACACGGGTACAGACCCTCATCTGCAGCCTTGTTTACACTGTTATATTTAGTTAATTATATTGTATACACTAGGGCTGACCCCTATTAGTCGATTAGTCGACTAATCGGTCGAAAGGAGCCGTAGTCGACTGCCAACCTCTTAGTCGAATACAAAAAATAATAATAATAATAATAATAATAATAATAATAATAATAATAATAATAATAATAATAATAATAATAATTAAAAAAATTTAAAAAAATGTATTCTCATTCTTTCCAAAAGAAAAGAGGCCTAGAAGCGTGGCTAACGCTAATGGCACGCATACCAGAGGCTAACTGCCTACGAAAACAGGCACAGAGGCACTGAAAGAGGATTTCACCCATCTAATGAACACACTAGACTAGACAAATATCAAGATGTATCCATCAGTGGACCAATTGCATGCTTTTGCAGAGGACAAGAAGCCTTCAGTCGACTCCTTCAGACATTAAGCACCCCCCACAGCCCAAATGGAATGATAAAAAATATAAAATATAAATATATATATCTCAGTCTCTCTCAAGCCTCCTGATTTTTTTTTTGAAAAATTCAGTTCAATTTCAAGTTATAAAATAAACTGGACCAAATCAGCACTAATGTACCTAAGAACCACTCCTAACTCTGTGCTTGACCATGAGATCCCGGTTGTAACCCAATTTAAATATCTTGGTATTGATATATTTCCTTCAATTGAAAACGTTTTGTCTGTAAACTACAATAGAACCATTAGGTCAATCATAGACGATCTCAATCGATGGTGTAATATACCTGTCTCCCTTTCCGGAAGAGTCTCTATTATCAAAATGAACATATTACCTCGAGTAAACTTCTGTAGTTCCATGATTCCTATTGCCCCACCTGTTGCTCATTGGGAACAATTTACATAGAGCAGTTCCAAAATGTATATGGCGAGGCAAGCGAGCTCGGGTTAAACTTACTACCTTACAAAATGAGCGGCAATCTGGCTGTTTAACTGTACCAAATTTTAAGTTATATTTTCTTTTTTTTTAACACATGTTTTTTTATTTTTATTTTTGACCTACAAACATTTACAGTAGAAATCCACTATAAATCACAGGGCTATTACCGACATAATACTAACAATAATGACAGCCCGGTTTTTAAAATTAAAATAGATGTAGATTAAAGATTAAAGATATACACAGATTAATTACAATACAATACAACACATAAATGCTCTTGCTAGTTCTTCCGACCCCCCCCCCCCCCCCCGCCGGACCCCCCTTGAATACATCCATTATTCCGTTTGATACCAAGGATTAAAAGTTCATATAATGCTTTATCCTCTCCACCACTTCTGACCAGATTGCTATGCTGGCTTCATTAACACCTAGAATTCGTGCGGTAGATATCTCTAGGTAAATCACATCAAGATAGGTAAGAATCCATACCCTCCGGCACATTTTATCAGGTTGAATCCAGCGTGATGCTATTAGCTTTTTGGCAGCCATAAGACCGGACAAGATTAGCCTCTTTACAAGTACAGAGTGTGATAACTGAGAGACATCATTCAGCAACAATACAGAAGGCATTACAGGTATTGTCAAAAACAAAAATCCTGATAATAGTGTGGTTATTTCTTCCCAAAATATCTTAACAGGCGGGCATTCCCAGTACATATGCATAAATGTACCACTCTCACCGTTTGTACATAAGGAGGCAAGGGGCAAGCCAATGCGTGTAGTTGGCAAATAATTAAAATGATGTTTTATGTGCATTGTACCTGTACCTTTCATCCAAAAATGAAATAAAAATATATGAAAAAAAAAAAAAATATATATATATATATATATTATACTTTAAAAAAAAATTGACTAACGGCTAAATTTTGGCCAATCATAGTCGACTATCCAAATCCTTAGTCTGGGACAGCCCTAGTATACACCGTTTATTCTTCTAATATTTTTATATTTCAGATACAATTTCACTGCCTGTATGTCTTTCTTTTTTTTTTTTTTTTTTTGTCTTTTTCCCCCTCCATTTTCCTCCGATTTTCTCCCATCCCAATGTTAGTCGTATGCCAATTCCCAGTCCCTTCCTGGTCGCTGCGCACTTACCCCCCACAGTCAGATCATCTGGGAGAGTGGAGGCTACCACGTGCTTCCTCCGACACACGTCCAGCCAATCACCGCTTCTTTTCACCTGGCAGCGCGGATTCTCATCGAGAGGGCGTAGCGTGTGGGAGGATCACACTATCCCCCTCAAGTCCTATCCGCGCTTAGCAGGCGCCCCGACCGAACTGTAGGAGTCGCTGTTTACAACGACCCGGACCCACCCCGCCAGCTTCTCCCACCCTCTAATACAGCCAATTGTATTAGTGCAGACGGCCAGCCAAGCTGGTGACAAGCCTGTATGTCTTTCTACTATTACTCTGCCCATACCTGGACCTCCCCTCCCCCCTCTCTTGCTATGATGCCCGAATTTCCCCAAGGGGATCAATAAAGGAATATCTTGTCGTATGGGTATATCTACCCGTCCTTCGGATGAGACGCTAAACCGAGGTCCCGACTGAATTTGGTCGTTAAAGAACCCAGGACGTCTATCGTAAAGAGTAGGGGGTTCCCTGACGTTCCTGGCCAAATTCCCAATCAGGTCTCTGACATCAAGGCCACCTAATCATCCCTTCCCCCCTTAATCAGCTGATATCAATCCCTGTCTCCTGAGCCGTACAGCCATTGTGTGTAGTGTGATGTGTGCCTGGTGCCATTGAGCGTGCGTAGCCCAAGGTTGGGTGCTACCAGTGGTGGTGAAGGAGGCAATGTCCCTAACCCTACGTTGTGAAGCACTTTGAGTCTAGAGAAAAGCGCTATATAAGATTTTATGAATTATTATTATTATTATTATTATTATCTACGCAAGGATAAACCTGCAGACTGCAGCGAGGACCGTGCGCGTGAGAGATGTGTGCCGTGCGGCCTTAAAGGAAAACTCCAACATTTTGGGAAATTAGCTTATGTGCCATCTACCCTGGAGTTAGACAAGAAGATACATACCTTTTTTCTTCTCTGTGCATGCAGTAGGAGTAGGAAGACGTGCACCGTTAGCCTAGCTTAGCGTAAGTCACTGGAAGTAGGTTCCTCCATTAGCCTAGTTCCCAACGTCTTCCTACTCCTACTGCATGCACAGAGAAGAAAAAGGTATGCATCTTCTTGTCTAACTCCAGGGTAGATGGCAAATAAGCTAATTTCCCAAAATGTTGGAGTTTTCCTTTAAGATAAGATAAGATAAGATAAGATATTCCTTACCCCCGAATCATGGCGAAGGACTCGTCACTGGAGAAGTAGGCGGCTCCGGGAAGCACCGTGACGGTCTCCTTTCCTGTACCGGCAAGAGGGGACATCACGTCAGCGTTTAAGATAACATCATGTCGGGCATCTTTTGTTAGTCGTGACACGTGCAAATTAGCAAGAAAAGCATTTATTGAAAATAAGAGTTAAACAATCGAGTACCTAAGATGAAGAAACGTGTAAATCCGTTTGACGTTTTCAGGTGACCAATGTTTTCAAACTATATTATCTAAAGATGGTAAGTTGGAATGTTGCGTTCATTCATAGTTAAAGACAGTAGAGGTTGAGTACTTTATTATCTAAAGATGGTAAGTTAGAGTGTTGTGTTCACTCATAGTTAAAGACAGTAGAGGTTGAGTACTTTATTATCTAAAGATGGTGAATTAGAGTGTTGTGTTCATTCATAGTTAAAGACAGAGTAGAGGTTGAGTACTTTATTATCTAAAGATGGTAAGTTAGTGTGTTGTGTTCATTCATAGTTAAAGACAGTAGAGGTGGAGTACTTTCTGGTGGGATATCACTTTCACATTCTAAGTGATTTGGATTGAATTTGAAACTGCAAATATATGGGCTGTCAAAAATGTCAAAACGGACTTATATGGTTCTTCAGTGCAAGGTTTCATCATTATTATTATTATTATAGAAATATATATACCGATAGGCTGAATGTATTTCTGTGTTGTGTATCAATGATGCCCATAACTGTCGGAAAACCCTTGATTCTATCTTTCACTTGTACGTGAAGATGCATAGAGGATGGTCAGGAGAGAAGCAAGTACATCTCCGCCACAAATTAGACAAGATGCAGTACAATGAAGATCTTGTTTTTCAAACTCCTTGCACATTTCTTTTTACAGAAGGTATGTTAATGTGACATTACTCAAAACGTTAGACATTTTGTTAAAATGACGACTAAAGCCCTTTGATGTCTGGTTCATCAGGCACATCCAGCTGAGTGGTGTAACATTGTATCCATGTATCAAGCATCTATATAGTGTCTAGTGAACAGAAGGCCACGCCCCCTCTGTGCAGAGAGAGGGTGAGCTAAAACACTTACATCCAAACAAATGATGCTTCTGAAGCCTTTATGACATTAACGTTCCACTCACCTGCATTGATCAGGTCTGCATCTACCTCATCTTCTGTGGGGTAGGGGCCCTATAGCGCGCGCACACACACACACACACACCCACACCCACACACACACACACACACACACACACACACACACACACACACACACACACGTCTATGTGTCACTCAGCCTGACCAACCCTGATCTTTGGAGTCAGGAGACAGACACAATCACATCTTTCGGATTAGATGAGACATTGATTTTCTCTCCCGTCAACAAAAGGAACAACCCCCTTAGAGGAGGTGTGGAGGGAGGAGAGGAAAGGGAGGAAAGGAGAGGAGGTGTGGGAAGAGGAGAGGAGAGAAGAGGAGGGAGGAAAGGAGAGGTGTGGTGTGGTGAGAGGAGAGGAGAGGAGGTGACAGGAGAGGAGAGGAGGTGTGGAGGGAGGGAGGAGAGGAGAGGAAGGCGGAAAGGAGAGGTGTGGTGAGAGAAGAGGAGAGGAGGTGACAGGAGAGGAGAGGTGTGGAGGGAGGAGAGGAGAAGAGGTGTGGAGGGAGGAGAGGAGAGGAGGTGTGGTGAGAGGAGAGGAGGAGTGGAGGGAGGAGAGGAGGTGTGGAGGGAGGAGGAGAGAAAAGAGGAGGTGTGGCGAGAGGAGAGGAGGGAGGAAAGGAGGTGTGGTGAGAGGAGAGGAGGAGAGAAGAGCAGGTGTGGAGGGATGAGAGGAGGTGTGGAGGAAGGAGAGAAGAGGTTGACAAGTCATTAGCATAGCTACGTTCCCAGTCAGAAGCTGGATACGTTCCCTACGCTACTGTACGTTCCCCGTCAGAAAACAACTGATGGGAAAGTCTTGTGAGAGCTACAGCCTTTGTACCTGCAGCCGGCAAGTAATATATGAGAGAGAGAGAGAGAGAGAGAGAGAGAGAGAGAGAGAGAGAGAGAGAGAGAGAGAGAGACAGAGACAGAGAGAGAGAGAGAGAGAGAGAGAGAGAGAGAGAGAGAGACAGAGACAGAGACAGAGACAGAGAGAGAGAGAGAGAGAGAGAGAGAGAGAGAGAGAGGTCTCAAACCTTCACAATACATAAGAGATCTGGCATAATTCCAATTAGAGCCTGCACTAAAATGGAGAAATATTATATATTCATCTCGCTACCTGCTCACAGCACAATCCACTGTTACATGTCTAACGATGATGAAAACGTCAGTATTCAGGCAGCGATATGCCACTCTTCCTCATTAGTTTGTTTATCCGGAAAACCCCCGGAAAACCCGGAGACGACTCTTACCAGCCCCAGGATGCCGTTCTCACTCTGCAGGTGGACCGTGATGTCGGACTGGATGAAGTTACTGGCGAGCATCGGGATCCCAATGCCCAGGTTAGCTGAGGGGCTCTCTGTCAAGGATCACCAGCCGGGGAATGAATGAAGTTTATTTTTCGGTCTTGTTTACACACCCGTGTGGACTTACAAAAGGAAAAGAAAAAAGAATCACAAATAGGGATGCTCGATATTGGCTTTTTTACCGATACCGATATAGTCCAACTCTTAATTTCCGATATCAACCGATACCGATATATGCAGGGTTCCCCCCCCCCCCCCCCCCCCCCCCAAAAAATTTAATAATTTCAGGTAATTGACATTACATATCTCTTGTTGGTAAATAAAGGTTATAAAAAAATATATATATTATTATTGTGGGAAGTTGAAGGAAGAGGCGATTCAATAATGCTTCAGTGACTTCCTACTTTATTCATTCACAGAATCAACACTGTGGGGTGGACGGTATGGTCTAAAATGTATATCACGGTATAATTTGAAGCATAGACGGTAACGGTATATATCACGGTATCAGTGTTTCCGTTAGAATAATTTTTTTTGCCTGATAGGCAGGCTATATAAAGAATGACATCCTCAAGGCATGTAGATTTATAATATTTTAACTTAAAACTAGGCTACTTTTGCGTATAAAGTCATTATATTCCAAATAAAATAAGTCCCGAGTCGAGACTCCGTGCTGCTCCCATTGCAAACAGCGGGGCTGGATTTTGCTGGAAGCATATGTAGCTCCAGAGCCGCAGAGCCAGTGGCTCTTTCAGGTCGTTCAGCCGTTTGGTGGGGGGGCGCTGTTGAGCGGGCCGCGTGTTGCTTAATAACAGCGGAACAGTGCAAAAATGCTTCCGCTTTCGTCACCGCACGCCACTACGGTAAAGCGCCTTTCTTTTCACCCCGCTTAGACAAATGCTATGGCATTTCCGCGTACATTGCAACGAATCACTTGGAACCTCGGCTGTCTTTAACTATGAGTGAACACAACGGTCTTTAACTATGAGTGAACACAACGCAACATTGTAACGTTAACGTGTACTTTACTATGGAATATACATGTATATTATCGCGACGCGTCGTCAGACTAACCGCTGTTGTGAACACAACACATTGTAACGTTAACGTGTACTTCGCGACGCGTCGTCAGACTAAACAGTGTTGTGAACACAACACATTGTAACGTTAACGTGTACTTTACTATGGAATATCAGAAGAAACTACTCAACCTCGGCTGTCTTTAACTATGAATGAACACAACACTCTAACTCACCATGTTTAGATAATAAAGTACTCAACCTCTACTTGTCTACTGTCTGACTGAACACAACACTCTAACTAACTTACCATGTTTAGATAATGAAGTACTCAACCTCTACAGTCTTTAACTATGAGTGAACACAACACTCTAACTTACCATCTTTAGATAATGAAGTATGCAACCTCTACTGTATTTAACTATGAAGGAATTACAACCTTTATTTAATGGTTAATATTTTGATAAAAGGTCATTTACTATATTTGTATGGCATTTACACTTAAAGTAGAAAAACAAAAGTAATCTGTAAAATAATAGTGAATTTCCTGTGAAAAAACATTTATTTTTTACAGTGTACGTTACACACACAAATGCTACAGTCATTATGACACATTTTACAAAGAAAGTCTTGTATGAACTACCAGTAATATAAATAATATTAACAACAAAAATGTTTTCCATCTTCATGTCAGATGATTTTCAAAAAGGAAAATGTACTACGCCTCTGTCGTCTACTCTAAGCCATCCTAGGTTGTCAAAGTGGGCAGGGGTGAGGTGGGTTCTAGACCCATGTTACTGACCAGACACTCTATATCAGTGATGTCTGTTTACTGCAGAGTGGAGGGACTGGGAGACTATGAGCTTCAATGTTTTGAGAGGATAATGTCTTGTATGAACTACCAGTAATATAAATAATATTAACAACAAAAATGTGTTCCATCTTCATGTCAGATGATTTTCAAAAAGGAAAATGTACTACGCCTCTGTCGTCTACTCTAAGCCATCCTAGGTTGTCAAAGTGGGCAGGGGTGAGGTGGGTTCTAGACCCATGTTACTGACCAGACACTCTATATCAGTGATGTCCGTTTACTGCAGAGTGGAGGGACTGGGAGACTATGAGCTTCAATGTAGTTAGCTTCATGTTAGCTCCATGTTCAATCAATCAATCAATCAATCAATCATGTACAGTTAGCTGCATGTTAGCTCCATGTTAGCTCAGCAGTTAGCTCATGTTAGCTCAGCAGTTAGCTCATGTTAGCTCAGTAGTTAGCTGCGTGTTAGCTCCATGTTAGCTCAGCAGTTAGCTCATGTTGCTCAATCAATCAATCATGTACCTCGGCGCAGCTGAATAACAATAGGAGTGATCGCCTGCTGCGTCCATCACGTGTATGGTGATTAACCAAATTGAACCAAAGCGCCAAAGCGTGTTAATATGTAACCAAATTGAACCAATAATGTGTTATATGTGTCGAACCAAGGCGGGATCTCATGCGCGGGCACCTCGCGAGCACGCCGGCGCACGCACCTGAGCGAGCACGCCGCCGGTGCACGCACCTGGGCGAAGGAAAATGAAAGGCGCATTACCGTAGTGGCGTGCAGTGACGAATGCGGAAGCATTTTTGCACTGTTCCGCTGTTATTAAGCAACAGGCGAGCGGGCCTGTGACCAGACCTGAAAGAGCCACTGGCTCTGCGGCTCTGCAGCTGCATGCTATTTCGCAAATCCACTGCTGCAGCCGTCCTCCCGTCGTTATCATAACACTACACACATATCATAATGTTTACAGCAAACTGTAGTTGATCACCAGGTATGTTTTATTAACGTAGAATAATTCATATAAGAAAAACGATAGGTAAGATCTCTTACCTTTCTCCACTGGTTAAAAATGCCAGGAACTGAAATTGAAACTTGCTGTGCGCCGCGGTGATATGTGTTTATTATGAAATGACAATTGCGTGTTGACACGCCCAGTGCGCCCACTGCGCGAAGCCTCCTAAATAACTTTTTCCAGTTTGCACATATCTATTATCTATGACTAATTCGATCTATTTTTAGGGGCAAATGCGATTGAAATAGTCGCGCTGTGGTTACATGACGTCATTGCTATTTTAGAGCTGCCCTACCGGTTACACGGTATAGTCAAAATCCATACCTTAGAGCAAATTCATACCGTTTATACCGTATACCGTTTATACCGTCCACCCCTACCGTACACACACCTCCACTCCCCTATATCTCCTCCCCTGTGACGCGTCAACTTTGGCGTGAGACTCCCTTAATTTAATGTGACACCACACAGGCCCCCCCCCCGAACACCCAGAGTAGACATACCCTGCAACCCCAACCCATAACAAAAAAAAACCCAAAGTACTCAGCCCCTCGTAGGAGGCCTGACTACCCGACCATAACGACTGCGCTTAACAGTCAGGGGGGAAGGGGAAAGGGCACGAGCCGGCGGCCGTCCGCGCCGGCGGCGAAGCTGGACTGGGGGAGAGTCCGGGGCTGCTGCCGTGGTAGAGGCAGACACGGGCCGCAAAATTGCGGCAGGAGTGGGGTTGGGTGGACGGCCGCGGCGTCGGGGCTGAGCCAGCTCCACCGGCCCGTCCGGGGCCACGTGTGCAGGCTTCAAACGGTCCACCGATATCCGCTCCTGAAGCCCCCCTCTGTCCACCATAAAGCTCTTGGGTCCCGCTTCCAGGACCCGGAAGGGCCCATCGTACGGAGCCTGGAGTGGAGATCGGTGGGCATCGCGGCGGATGAACACGTACGGGGCTGACATCAAGTCCTTGGGGATGTAGGACAGGGGAAAACAGTGATGTGCGGGCACGGGAGCGAAAGTGCTGGCAGCGTCTCGGATGGCCAAGCGATGAGTCGCAGCTGACCAGGGGGCTGTGGCACCTGGGAGGAACTCCCCAGGGACTCTCAGCGGCTGACCCAAGACGAGCTCAGCCGAAGATGACTGCAGATCCTCCTTTGGGGCCGAGCGCAGGCCTAGCATGACCCACGGCAAACGGTCAACCCAATTACTGTCCGTAAGAGCCGCCCGGAGAGCCGCCTTCATAGTGCGGTGGAAACGCTCACAGAGACCATTTGCCTGCGGGTTGTATGCCACAGTGCGGTGGAGTTTCACCCCCAAACTCTCCGCCACGGCGCTCCACAGCTCTGACGTGAACTGGGGCCCTCTGTCCGAAGTTAGATCCGCAGGGGTACCGAAACGGGCCACCCAGGTCGAGATGAACGCCCGAGCCACGTCCGCCGATGTAGTGGATGACAGGGGCACAGCCTCCGGCCACCTGGTGGTCCTGTCCACCATGGTCAGCAGGTGAGTGAACCCCTGGGAGGGGGGCAGCGGGCCCATCAGGTCCACGTTAACGTGATCAAAACGTCTCTCCGGGATGAGAAATGGCCCCAGCGGGGCCTTAGTGTGCCGATGCACCTTGGCGCGCTGGCACGCTACACAAGAGGCAGCCCACCCCTTGACGTCCTTCCTGAGGCCCGGCCAGACGAACCTAGCCCCCACCAGCTTAACTGATGCCTTCACCCCCGGGTGCGACAAAGCATGTATAGCATCGTAAATGCGGCGGCGCCAGTCAGCGGGGACCATCGGGCGAGGTCGGCCTGTGGAGACATCGCAGAGGATGTCTGTCCTGGAACACCACATCCTCCAGTCTCAGTCCTGTCGTGGCCGTCCTGAATGCCTGGATGTCCATGTCCGTGCACTGGTCAACTGCCATGGCTGCGTAGTCCACACCCAGGTGCACAGTGTTGACCCGCACTCTGGAGAGGCAGTCAGCCACCAGGTTGTCCTTGCCCGCCACATGCTGCAGGTCCGTGGTGAATTCCGAAATGGCGGACAGTTGGCGCTGCTGCCGTGCCGACCATGGTTCCGTGGTCTTAGCCATGGCAAAGGTCAGAGGCTTGTGGTCCACGAAAGCGGTGAACTTCCGGCCCTCCAACAGGAACCTAAAATGACGTGTGGCGAGGAAAAGGGCCAGCAGCTCCCTGTCAAACGTGCTGTATTTCCTCTCATTGTCCCGCAGTGTCCTGCTGAAAAAGGCCAGAGGCTGCCAGGCGCCGGCCACCCACTGATCACACACCGCCCCCACAGCATAGTCCGAGGCATCGGTCGTGAGGGCTATTGGAGCGGCCGGGTACGGGTGTGCCAGCATAGTAGCGTTAGCGAGAGCAGCCTTAGCACTATCAAACGCCTGGACCCTCTCAGGGGACCAGTCCACCTCCTGATTGTCCTTCTTGCCCCTTAGTGCCTCGTACAGGGGGTGCATCAAGAGAGCCGCTCCTGGTATGAATCGGTTATAAAAATGTACCATACCGAGGAACTCCTGTAGGGGCTTGATGGTGCGAGGACGTGGGAAGGCAGTGATCGCCTCCACCTTGGTGGGCAGAGGCACAGCTCCCTGTGAAGAGATGTGATGGCCCAGGAAGTCTATGTCTGGCCGGCCGAACTGACACTTGGCTGGGTTAACAATCAGCCCATGTTCATTCAGCCGCTGAAACAGCTGTCGGAGGTGCAAACAATGCTCCTCAGCAGATGTGCTGGCCACCAGGATGTCGTCTAAATACACAAACAAAAATGACAACCCTCGCAGCACAGAGTCCATTAACCGCTGGAAGGTCTGCGCTGCCCCCTTGAGTCCGAAAGGCATCCTTAAAAACTCGAAAAGTCCAAACGGGGTAATAACGGCGGTCTTGGGCACGTCTCTGGGATGGACTGGCACCTGGTGGTAGCCCCGCACCAAATCCACCTTGGAGAAAATGGTGGTCCCGGCCAGGTGAACAGAAAAGTCCTGGTTGTGCGGGACAGGGTAGCGGTCATGATCCGTGGCACTATTGAGGCGCCGGAAATCTCCACACGGGCGCCACTTCCCATCAGCCTTCGGAACCATATGCAAAGGCGAGGCCCACGGGCTGTCGGAGCGCCGCACAATGCCGAGCTGCTCCATTGTGTCAAACTCCCCTTTAGCGATGGCCAGTTTAGCGGCGTCAAGGCGGCGTGCGCGCGCGAAAACTGGCGGACCGGCCGTGGGGATATAATGCTCCACCCCATGTTTTGCGACCATAGCAGAAAACGTGGGCACAGTCAGAGCGGGGAAATCAGCGAGAAGCCGCTGGTACACGTCCCCTGTGGCGAGGATGTTGGCGAGGGCAACGAGAGCCCAGCGAGCGCATTGCCCACTACACCACCTAGCCGCCTCAAAACTGTACTCCTGAATTATTTTATCCTTTAACCTCTTAACCTGCGGCCCCAAAAGTGGCCCTTTTAGTTTTTTGAGGACTGCATACTTTTTTTGCAAACCAAAACAACATACTTTATACTTATAGCACATGCATGAGCCTGGTCTCTTTTGAACGATGACATTCTGAAGTGTCTGATCCCAGAAAGAAAATTCACTTTTAGTGCTAATGAAATAGAGTAACATAGGTCTGAACTTGAGTTGTAGAAAAACTTGTTACTCAAATTGTTTCTGTAGTAGTTAGTAGTCCAGAGGTAGCATTTCCCCAGAATGCCTGGAGGCTTACAAATCCATACAGACCCATAGCCTGAAGCCTTATGTAGTACATGTCCAAATTTCATAAAGATCCATTCAGAAATGAGTGATTAGGAGCGATTTTTGTAAACTGTGTACAAAAGAAAAACTCAGTTTTCTCATAGACTTACATTCATTCGGCTGTTTTTCTCTTCCTGTTTTCGCTTCTTAGTTATTTTTTGTTTTTTAGATGCATACATCCCCACGTGGGGTATCATTGGAAAGCCACACTCATTGGCTACAACCCTCCACAATCATTTTCGAGATCGCCAAATGATTGACAGAACTAGAGCCCCAAGAGTTGGGAGTGGTATTTTGCGCAATACCGTGTACTTTGAAAAACACAGATACTGTAGTGTACACTGTAAAGATATGACTGTCTGAGAGTTTAATCCCTTTTATTGTATTTTCTGTGATCTGATACTCTGTGTACTGTAATGCTATTTGGAATTATTTTTATATGTAGGAATATTGGAATAGATTTTTAAATGTATGCTACTATAATGTTATGTATGTATGTACTGTTTTGTTGTGTGTGGACCCCAGGAAGACTAGTTGTTGCTGCGGTGATGACTAATGGGGATCCGTAATAAAATAAATAAATAAATAACCCTGCCACCCCTAAGTAGGACGCGCCCCGTCTATCCGGACGTGTTCCGTCGCTCCAACAGGGAGGCACAGCAGAACTGGGCCTGAAAGGATACCGTACATCCCGTCCTCAAACTCCAGCGCCGCCCGGCGGATGATCCGCTCTCGCACCACGTCAGACGCCTTCTTCGCTTTGGGCTTCTCATTCGGACCTTTCTGCACCGTGCGCCTCTGGAGGAACGAGAGAAGCAGGAGAGAGAGAGAGGAAATAAGAGGGTGGGAAGATAGGGAGGTGTAGTGGTTACGTCATTGCCGTTTTTCGTGTTCCACCCTCTGTCCAATGCAACGTATTTCCCCATTGACCATTTCTAAATCGTCTCGTTTAAAACAAATAAAGCATGAACATTTGCATGGTGTACCTTTCTGTGCTTATTGATCCACAATATATAGCTCAACATGAAGATATTCGCAATTAATCATTAAAAAAAATCGTCGAATTTTATTTCAACCAAAAATGCTTAAACAATAATGTTAGTGATAGAAGGGAACTCATTTTATGCAAAAATGGAAAGTTTCCAATTTCCATGCGGCAGAATTGTTACAATAGCCGATAATCCATTTTCCCAATGATGAATCCCTATACTGGGTGGACCTCGCGGGCGGTCCAAAGTGACGTCAGACTACACCTCCCTATAGAGAGGGATAAGAGAACAATAAAGAGACAGAGAGAGAACAATTTATTTCTACAGTTCAAAATGGACCACGTAATCAGCAGGGCGACACGAGATAAGGATTAAGTCACTTAATCGTAAAACTGAAAATAAGGGAGAGCTCACCTGGGAAGGGCTCTGTCAAAAATGAGTTTAGTTCCCCCCTGAATAGTTGTGGAATTAACACAACTAATTCACTACCTTCTGTGAATTATATTTACTACTGTTGCGCTGTCTAAGCCCCGATATCACTACACAGTTGAAATCTTTCTTTGACATATCTGCTCTCTCTCTAATCCATTCGCCGTATTAGGATTTCAACAAGAGAAAAAACTCTTAAGTAGCGTAGAGGTCAGCGGTACCTCCAGCTTGGTCAGTCGTCCCTACAAACACAATTGGCAGTGTTCGCGGGTGGGAAGCCGGTGGGGTATACGAGTCCTGGTCGTTGCAAACAGCGACTCCTACTGGTCGGAGCAGGGAGGGGATCTGGTGGAGATAGTGTGAACCTCTGCACGCGTTACGTTCTCCCAGTGAAACTCCTCACTGGTGACTCCACATGTATCGGAGGAGGCATGTGGTAGTCTACACCCTCCCCAGACTGACAGTAGGGCAGCATGTGGTAGTCTACACCCTCCCCAGACTGACAGTAGGGCAGCATGTGGTAGTCTCCACCGTCCCCAGACAGTAGGGCAGCATGTGGTAATCTACACCCTCCCCAGACCGACAGTAGGGCAGCATGTGGTAGTCTACACCCTCCCCAGACTGACAGTAGGGCAGCATGTGGTAGTCTACACCCTCCCCAGACTGACGGTAGGGCAGCATGTGGTAGTCTCCACCCTCCCCAGACAGTAGGGCAGCATGTGGTAGTCTACACCCTCCCCAGACAGTAGGGCAGCATGTGGTAGTCTACACCCTCCCCAGACAGTAGGGCAGCATGTGGTAATCTACACCCTCCCCAGACCGACAGTAGGGCAGCATGTGGTAGTCTACACCCTCCCCAGACTGACAGTAGGGCAGCATGTGGTAGTCTACACCCTCCCCAGACTGACGGTAGGGCAGCATGTGGTAGTCTACACCCTCCCCAGACTGACAGTAGGGCAGCATGTGGTAGTCTACACACCCTCCCCAGACCAACAGTAGGGCAGCATGTGGTAGTCTACACCCTCACCAGACTGACAGTAGGGCAGCATGTGGTAGTCTACACCCTCCCCAGACTGACAGTAGGGCAGCATGTGGTAGTCTACACCCTCCCCAGACCGACAGTAGGGCAGCATGTGGTAGTCTACATCCTCCCCAGACCAACAGTAGGGCAGCATGTGGTAGTCTACACCCTCCCCAGACAGTAGGGCAGCATGTGGTAGTCTACACCCTCCCCAAACTGACAGTAGGGCAGCATGTGGTAGTCTACACCCTCACCAGACTGACAGTAGGGCAGCATGTGGTAGTCTACACCCTCCCCAGACAGTAGGGCAGCATGTAGTAGTCTACACCCTCCCCAGACAGTAGGGCAGCATGTGGTAGTCTACACTCTCCTCAGACCGACAGTAGGGCAGCATGTGGTAGTCTACACTCTCCTCAGACCGACAGTAGGGCAGCATGTGGTAGTCTACACCCTCCCCAGACCGACAGTAGGGCAGCATATGGTAGTCTACACCAGGGGTCAGCAACCTTTTTGACATGGAGATGCCTTCCATGCATCGTAATATTTTTTTCTCATAATCAGGTCTTTTTAATGATAATTTTGACATTATTACATCATTATTGTTATTGTTATTATTAACAATATTATTATGATAGTTGTATCAACCGACAGGGGGGGATTCGATGCAATGCAGACAAACAGCTGCATACAGTGCGACCATTTCACTCACATTTGCCCATTCATTTTTGGACACATCACACACCATCGGTGTGTGTACTGTACGTGTGCTGTCATAGCTCCACCTACAGGCCTAATGGAGAACACCAGGATGTGAATGGAGGGTGAATGTGAGGTATATCGTGTAAATAAGTTTTGATTGATCGCAAGACTACACTGTAAAAAATATATCTCCCTGAACGTCAGCAAAACAAAGGAGATGATTGTGGACTTCAGGAGGTCGGGGGTCAAGGACTACAGCCCCCTCAGCATCGACGGGGCACCGGTTGAGAGAGTGAACAGCTTTAAGTACCTCGGAGCCCACATATCAGAGGACTTGACATGGACCACACACATTGACAGTGTTGTGAAGAAGGCACGACAACGCCTCTACTTCCTCAGGCGCCTAAGGAAGTTCCAAGTCAGTCAGAAGATCCTTAAGAACTTCTACTCATGTACAATAGAGAGCATCTTGACTGGCAACATCACCTCCTGGTTTGGGAATAGCACTGCACAAGACCGAAGCAGACTACAAAGGGTGACACGTTCAGCCGAACGCACAATTGGAGGGGGGCTCCCCACCCTCCAGAACATTTACAACAAGCGGTGCAGGGGTAAGGCTAAGAGAATCATTAAGGACATTAAAGACTCAGAAGAAGCTTCTATCCCCAGGCCATCAGGCTGCTCAACGAACAATAAACACTATACAACAATCACCAAATACACACAGCACACACATCCACACACACACTCACTTTAAACAAACAACACAATGCAGCACCCACTCTCCACACTTTAGATCACCTAAACACACTTTATATTTATTGATAAAGGATTTGCACTACAACTCGTACACCTTACTGTAAATTGTACCTTATCCCATTTCTGCTTTGCACTATATAGTATTGTATATTAGTACAGTATATTGTATATTATATGGTAACTCAGTTACGTCTATTCCGCATCGAACATTGTACATATGTCTATACTGAACACTGTGACCTCATTTTTTTACTTCTAATTTACATGCTATACTATGTTATTTCATACTTATCTTGTCTAGCACAGTCTCTGGAGCGTAACAGTAAGAAGCATTTTGTATAAAAGTATTCTGTACTTCTGTATGACAACTATTAAAGAAACTTGAAACTTGAGAAACTTGAATAAGCACAGAAAGGTACACCATGCAAATGTTAATGCTTTATTTGTTTTAGGGCTGTCCCCGACTAAGGATTTGGATGGTCGACTATGATTGGCCAAAATGTGCCGTTAGTATAATAAAAAAAAATGATCATTCCATTTGGGCTGTGGGGGGTGCTTAATGTCTGAAGGAGTCGACTGAAGGCTTCTTGTCCTCTGCAAAAGCATGCAATTGGTCCACTGATGGATACATCTTGATATTTGTCTAGTCTAGTGTGTTCATTAGATGGGTGAAATCCTCTTTCAGTGCCTCTGTGCCTGTTTTCGTAGGCAGTTAGCCTCTGGTATGCGTGCCATTAGCGTTATTCGACTAAGAGGTTGGCCAGTCGACTACGGCTCCTTTCGACCGATTAGTCGACTAATCGACTAATAGGGGTCAACCCTAATTTGTTTTAAACGAGACGATTTAGAAATGGGCAATGGGGAAATACGTTGCGTTGGAACAGAGGGTGGAACACGAAAAACGCAATGACGTTTTCTACCGTACCTCTATTCTCTCCTCTACCGTACCTCTATTTAGAGCAGACCTGGGCATTGTACGGCCCGCGGGGATGATTCTGACCGGCCCGCGAAAGATTACATGATTTTTTAACTTTTTTCTTTTCATGTCAACGTTCACACGCACAATATACGCTTACCTAGGATTTGACTTGATTCAACAACAAAGCAGTCGGGGCAAGCCGAGAACGGTGGAAAGTGTGGTTATTTGAAGTTAAGATTTTTTTTTTTCACAACTGAGGTAGGTAGATTACATTTTTAGAGACTAAAGTACAGAAAAAAGGTACCGTTGGGTACCGGTATCAATTCACAGGTACCGGTACCGTATCGGTTCAAATGTGAACGGTACCCATCCCTACTGAACACACAACTGCAGGGCAAGGGCATTTTTGCTCATGAAATGCATAGCCATGTGAAAGCCTTCATGACAAAGTTGCAATTAATTTCAAGGCAACTAGGCAGCAACAATCTCAAACACATGAAAACCCTGAAAGAAGTCAAACCATCAGCTGATCACCGGCACAGGTACTCATCCATGTTGGGAGCACTGCATGATGAATTTTCAAGGCGTTTTCAAGATTTAAAAAAGGTTGAGGATGAAATGCAGCTGGTTTCCTCTCCCTTTACCTGCAGTGTTGATAGTGCACCCACTGATGTTCAGCTTGAACTCATTGACCTGCAGTCTGATTCACTACTGAAAGAGCACTTTAAGTCAGCATCACTGCTAGAGTTCTACTCTGATCTCAAGGAGGAGAACTTTCCAAACATGAGGAGACATGCTTAGAAGATGTTGGTTCTCTTTGGATCCACCTATATGTGAACAGACATTCTCAGTCATGACGTTTACCAAGTCCAGGTACAGATCCTCTCTCACTGATGAACATCTGGCAGCTGTGCTTCGCATCTCCACCTCAGACATGCAACCTGACTTTGATGGACTTGTTAAAGCTCAACAGAGACTGGATTTATCACACTGAATGAAAAAAAACAAGTGAAATGGGACACTTGATATTTTTTTTTTCTTTTTTTTGCACAGTTCTGAAAACATTAAATGTTTAATATAGGCATGTAAAGTAAAAAAGGCTACTGGGACACTTTTCTTTACACAGTTCAGTGACATGTCTTGTTTATTTTGGCTATAAGATGATGTGATGTCTTTAGAAAGCTAAGAAAATCCTTGTTTCAATAGTATATAAAACTCAAAATAATAACTTTATTTGTATAGCACTTTTTCATACATGCCCTTTGTTAATGTTTCACATTTTGTTTATCATTTTGGAAATAAATTCTATTTGAATAAATGATATTTTTGAAAGCTAACCTCACCTTTTAATTGCCAAATAATAACATACACTCTTACCAGGGGTCAAAACAATGCCATTTACTGCTTTTTATATAGAAATAAAGTGTATATTATGCATAATTGAGTTTGGAATTTTGGCCCGGCCCTCCAACATATTTTCAGTTGCTCATTCGGCCCCCTGGGAAAAATAATTGCCCACCCCTGATTTAGAGCCATATGAAATCCATTTTATTATTTTCCAAATTCCATAATTTTTTTTCCCAAATTCCGTTTTTTCCGTTTTAATATTTCAGAATTCTGTATTTTGCTTTTTATGCTCATTTTACCATCAGAAATAGTGTCTAATAAGTGGGAATGAATAAATGTCCACAATTGAATAAGATATAACCATCGTCCATTTAATGTTTTTAAGTGCTGAAACTCAGAAATAGTTACATTTTACACTATATTTTTCAAATAGTGACAAAATAAAAATGCACACAAAATAAAAATACACATTTCAAGTGTAAACAATAGATACAGCTAGCTACTACTGACATTATCACAATGACAATGTCAGTAGCCTAGCTATATCTATTATATTGTGATGAAATATAGTAATGCATAATTTAGGCACCTTTAGTTTAGTTTATTTCGTTTATAAAGGACAGTGTGTACTGACAATCATTTGCATTAAACAAATGGAGGGTGCACCAGATTTAACAAGAAGCTATCATTTCCATCTATAGTCCTATGTTTAAGCATTACATCACGAGACAGAGTGGGTTATAGAAATTAGATCACGCCTATGGGTGGTTGTTAGGCCCGAGGCGCAGCCGAGGGTCGTTAGACCCCCATAGGCGTGATCTAATTTCTATAACACACTGTCGTGTGATGTAATGCTTTTATACAATGGCCGAATTCATCCAACCTTATTGCTATACAATAAACACACATTAATTGAAGATTTATTGACAAAACCACCCGCAGAGAAAGTAGTAAAAAAAAAAGAGAAGTTGCCTCCGTGTGGAAGCAGCTCGGAGGTGCGCTGTTTCAAGGCAAGAAGTAAGTGAGCGTGTGTTATTGGTTTGATTGATTGATTGAACATTTTATTAATGTTTACCTTGTTTAAAACTGGTTAAGAACTGTTAATAATTTCATTCTTAGATGCTTCTATAGAAAGTAGGTGCAAAAAAAAAGAAAGAAGTTGAAGATATTTTTTTTTAACCTACTTTCTATAGAAGCAGCTGGGAGGTGCGCTGTTTTAAGTGAGCGTGGGTTATTGAATTGATTGATTGAAAATTGTATTAATGTCCACCTTGTTTCAAACTGGTTAGACTTAGGCCCTCTTTCGAAGTCGCCCTCTTTCGAAGTCGGTTATGCTTAGGGTTTGGAATAAGGGCTGGTGGTCTATCGCCCTGCTCTAAAGATAAACTCTAAGCAAAACCGACTTCAAAAGAGGGCCTAAGCCTAACCAGTTTGAAACAAGGTGGACATTAATAAAATGTTCAATCAATCAATCAATTCAAAAGCCCACGCTCACTTAAAACAGCGCACCTCCCAGCTGCTTCTATAGAAAGTAGGTTCAAAAAGAAAATTAGCCTCCTATAGGGACGCAACTTCTCATTTATTTTTTTTGCCTACTTTCTATAGAAGCATCTAAGAATGAAGTTCTTAACACATTGAGTGCCATGCCCCTTCCGGGAAGTGACCACTTCCGTGCGGCCCATTAACCCCATATAAACATAGTTGTAGTTTGAAGAACTAAACCTATATTTTATAGTATCGCTATGGGTCTAATAACGCCCTCGAGTCTCATTGAGCTACTTCTGGTCAACGTGCAAATCCGTACATTTCCGTTTGATACCGTTTTGAATATGAACATAGTCCGGCCGCTTCTGAGCAATTCCAGGGAAAACACACGAAAACAGCGTTTTTGTGTAATTCAATAAACAAACACGTTGTCATTTTTCACCTGATTATCGGATCTTCCTGAAATCAACGCTAGATCATCACTATTATCCTTTGTGGTGCACGCATGCAATGTGGTTTAGACCGGTCTACGTTTCCGGCACTCAGCGATCGGACGACAGAACCGTAGATCTACATGAACGGCACTGAAAGTGTTAACACTTTGAGTGCCGGCCTCCGTGTCCTATTTACCCCGTTGAATGCCACCACTCTATTCAATGACAGAGCACTTGCATTTGTGAACGCATAAACTATATCTTAAATTATGTGTCTAATACGACCGTCGCTTATCAATGACTTGTTTGCAGTCAACATTGTCTAAATGGATTGTTTTTTTTAATCGGTTCATTCCCGTTTGATGCCATTTTGAAAAACGCTCGTTTTTTGAAACTTTCAGAAAAAAAAAATATTCTGCAGGAATCGCGCTTTACGCTAGATTATCAATAGTATGTGTACTTATGCACGCTATAGAAGCGGGCTGAAAAATCTGTCGTTTGAATTAGTCGTTATGACGCTTTCAACACATCCATTCGTAAAGATTATTGTCCGCCATCTTGGCTTTTCCTATGAAAAATTCGAACTGGTGGAGTGATTGTAATTCGGTTGTGGGCGGGTTCTGGGATCACGAGCGTGGGTTATAAAAAATAACCACGTCTAACTTGACTGTTTCAGCCAATCAGAATCGAGACATTCGCATGCTATTGTATAAACTGTAACGTTACATAGCTATTTAAGTTTATTTCGTTTATAAAGGACAGTGTGTGTACTGACAATCATTTGCATTAAACAAATGGATGGGTGCACCAGATTTAGGAAGAAGCTATCATTTCCATCTATAGTCCACTGTAACGTAAATTTTTTTGCGGGTCCAGTCCACGGTACGTTGACAGAATTTGCAAAACACCTTATCGCCGGAGGCATAAAAAGCATTAGGATACAGCTCTGCTCTGAATTTAGGGCTTATTGCGGAATTTCTTAGCTTCTTGATGACATTAACACTTTAGTTGCCAAAGGACGAGTTTAGGCGTCCTTCCCCGCCATGCTCAAGTTGCCGATGACGCCGTAACTCGTCTTTGATATCAATATTTCAAAAATCTGTGATCGGAATCATATTTCCTTTCCGGGGCCCTGAGACACAAGTGTGATCTCCTCTCAATCCTCTAGCGGTTCAAGACCGCCATCTGGTGGCCGATCGGCAGATAGAAAAAACGGATGTTACCTTTAACCCGGCAGGACTCACTCCATATGTGGTCCGGGCACTCGCTAATGTTAGAGAGACTCAGTCTTCACACAGTGAACATCGATCGCTGCAAATAACTCGAAAAAACAACATGATTTGGACGTATATATTATTATACAACCTGGAAATGGACCGGGTATTTCAACATCCCATAATGGAAAACTGTCTACCCCACGCTGATCGCCCAACGGCCCGCGGAGACTGGGGTGAGTTTTAGCGTGTAATATTACCGTGTTCGACACTAACTGCTATGATGAACATTTGACCCACATTAGATGAATGGTAAAACGTTGCCCACGGAATTATAAACGATCCCCCGCCCATCCGGTCAATATCAGATGATACGTAGAAACTTCTAGAAGTACGTCCAATTGAAATTTTTTATCTTGCACAGATTCCTACCAAACTGTATTTCATCATCAATATAATGTATTTGGGGCTATAAATCACGTTCTGGAGAAAGCTGCAGAAAGAGATGAAAACATACTTATACTTTAGATCATATTTTAGTATGAATATGTGAATGAAAAAGTTTAACGTTGCTACACCATGAACAATACATATAGGACCTTGAATGGGCCCTAATAATGGCAATCTAGCAATATAATTTAAAAAGTTATAGCCCTGCAAAGAAGGGGAACTTCTCCATGTTAAATAGAGCTGGCAACGGATGGTATATCATGAATTTAACCTTAGGCAATCAAAGTGTTAACACCGAAGCAGCCAGATGGCACACACTTGGACACTGCTGCGTGTTGTGTGTAACCGGGGGTCCTCGGTCAACATTTTCTTTGCACCAAACGTTCCATCTCCTCCCGAAAATGGAATTTCAGTCCAGATTAGACCAAATTCTGCAATATTCCACGTTTTGCAGTCGGTTCCATTTTTATTGGTCAATTCCGCGATTCCGTGAACGCGGATTTCATATGGCTCTACCTCTATCCTCTCCTCTACCGTACCTCTACTCTCTCCTCTACTCTCTCCTCCACCGTACCTCTATTCTCTCCTCTACTCTCTCCTCCACCGTACCTCTACTCTCTCCTCCACCGTACCTCTATTCTCTCCTCCACCGTACCTCTATTCTCTCCTCTACTCTCTCCTCCACCGTACCTCTACTCTCTCCTCCACCGTACCTCTACTCTCTCCTCCACCGTACCTCTATTCTCTCCTCCACCGTACCTCTACTCTCTCCTCCACCGTACCTCTATTCTCTCCTAAGGCTGTCCCGGAAGCCTGTTTTTGGGATTCAAACTTCGTCAGGGTTTTTCGAACTAACCATCGAACCTTCGTTTTTAATAAAAATGTAAAACAAAAATGTAATATTTTTTTCAAAAATCAGTTTTTTTATTTTAATTTTTTTTATAAACATCCTCAAACTAAATCCTCAATTTGAATAAAGTGATTCATCTGATTAAATTAGTCTCTTTTTTATTAAATCAACTTTCTTTAATGAATATAACTCAGCAGTTTTTTTTATACTATAATATTAGTATTAGAAAAACCCCATTGGTTTAAACAGAATATATATATATTTTTTTTTTAATTAAAAATCTAAAATTCTAATTTTTATTTAGAATTCGAATGCCAACGTAACAAACGAACGTTCGAACATTCGGGCTCAGCCTTATTCTCTTCTCTACCGTACCTCTACTCTCTTCTCTACCGTACCTCTACTCTCTTCTCTACCGTACCTCTATTCTCTCCTCTACTGTACCTCTATTCTCTCCTCCACCACCTCTATTCTCTCCTCTAACGTACCTCTACTCTACCGTACCTCTATTCTCTCCTCTACCACCTCTATTCTCTCCTCTACCGTACCTCTACTCTCTTCTCTACCGTACCTCTATTCTCTCCTCTACTGTACCTCTATTCTCTCCTCCACCACCTCTATTCTCTCCTCTACCGTACCTCTATTCTCTTCTCTACCGTACCTCTATTCTCTCCTCTACCGTACCTCTATTCTCTCCTCTACCGTACCTCTATTCTCTCCTCTACCGTACCTCTATTCTCTCCTCCACCACCTCTATTCTCTCCTCCACCACCTCTATTCTCTCCTCTACCGTACCTCTATTCTCTCCTCCACCGTACCTCTATTCTCTCCTCCACCGTACCTCTATTCTCTCCTCCACCGTACCTCTATTCTCTCCTCCACCGTACCTCTATTCTCTCCTCTACCGTACCTCTATTCTCTCCTCCACCGTACCTCTATTCTCTCCTCCACCACCTCTATTCTCTCCTCCACCACCTCTATTCTCTCCTCTACCGTACCTCTATTCTCTCCTCCACCGTACCTCTATTCTCTCCTCCACCGTACCTCTATTCTCTCCTCCACCGTACCTCTATTCTCTCCTCCACCGTACCTCTATTCTCTCCTCTACCGTACCTCTATTCTCTCCTCTACCGTACCTCTATTCTCTCCTCTACCGTACCTCTATTCTCTCCTCCACCACCTCTATTCTCTCCTCCACCACCTCTATTCTCTCCTCTACCGTACCTCTATTCTCTCCTCCACCGTACCTCTATTCTCTCCTCCACCGTACCTCTATTCTCTCCTCCACCGTACCTCTATTCTCTCCTCCACCGTACCTCTATTCTCTCCTCTACCGTACCTCTATTCTCTCCTCCACCGTACCTCTATTCTCTCCTCCACCACCTCTATTCTCTCCTCCACCACCTCTATTCTCTCCTCTACCGTACCTCTATTCTCTCCTCCACCGTACCTCTATTCTCTCCTCCACCGTACCTCTATTCTCTCCTCCACCGTACCTCTATTCTCTCCTCCACCGTACCTCTATTCTCTCCTCTACCGTACCTCTATTCTCTCCTCCACCGTACCTCTATTCTCTCCTCCACCGTACCTCTATTCTCTCCTCCACCGTACCTCTATTCTCTCCTCCACCGTACCTCTATTCTCTCCTCCACCGTACCTCTATTCTCTCCTCCACCGTACCTCTATTCTCTCCTCTACCGTACCTCTATTCTCTACCGTACCTCTATTCTCTCCTCCACCGTACCTCTATTCTCTACCGTACCTCTATTCTCTTCTCTACCGTACCTCTATTCTCTCCTCTACCGTACCTCTATTCTCTCCTCCACCGTACCTCTATTCTCTACCGTACCTCTATTCTCTCCTCCACTGTACCTCTATTCTCTTCTCTACCGTACCTCTATTCTCTCCTCCACCGTACCTCTATTCTCTCCTCCACCGTACATCTACTCTCTCCTCCACCGTACCTCTACTCTCTCCTCCACCGTACCTCTATTCTCTCTACCGTACCTCTATTCTCTCCTCCACTGTACCTCTACTCTCTCCTCTACTGTACCTCTATTCTCTCTACCGTACCTCTACTCTCTCCTCTACCGTACCTCTACTCTCTCCTCCACCGTACCTCTATTCTCTCTACCGTACCTCTACTCTCTCCTCTACCGTACCTCTACTCTCTCCTCCACCGTACCTCTATTCTCTCTACCGTACCTCTACTCTCTTCTCTACCGTACCTCTATTCTCTCCTCTACTGTACCTCTATTCTCTCCTCCACCACCTCTATTCTCTCCTCTACCGTACCTCTATTCTCTTCTCTACCGTACCTCTATTCTCTCCTCTACCGTACCTCTATTCTCTCCTCTACCGTACCTCTATTCTCTCCTCCACCACCTCTATTCTCTCCTCTACCGTACCTCTATTCTCTCCTCCACCGTACCTCTATTCTCTCCTCCACCGTACCTCTATTCTCTCCTCCACCGTACCTCTATTCTCTCCTCCACCGTACCTCTATTCTCTCCTCTACCGTACCTCTATTCTCTACCGTACCTCTATTCTCTCCTCCACCGTACCTCTATTCTCTACCGTACCTCTATTCTCTTCTCTACCGTACCTCTATTCTCTCCTCTACCGTACCTCTATTCTCTCCTCCACCGTACCTCTATTCTCTACCGTACCTCTATTCTCTCCTCCACTGTACCTCTATTCTCTTCTCTACCGTACCTCTATTCTCTCCTCCACCGTACCTCTATTCTCTCCTCCACCGTACATCTACTCTCTCCTCCACCGTACCTCTACTCTCTCCTCCACCGTACCTCTACTCTCTCCTCCACCGTACCTCTACTCTCTCCTCTACCGTACCTCTACTCTCTCCTCCACTGTACCTCTATTCTCTACCGTACCTCTATTCACTTCTCTACCGTACCTCTATTCTCTCCTCCACTGTACCTCTATTCTCTTCTCTACCGTACCTCTATTCTCTCCTCCACTGTACCTATATTCTCTTCTCTACCGTACCTCTATTCTCTCCTCTACTGTACCTCTATTCTCTTCTCTACCGTACCTCCATTCTCTCCTCCACCGTACCTCTATTCTCTCCTCCACCGTACCTCTATTCTCTCCTCCACCGTACCTCTATTCTCTCCTCCACCGTACCTCTATTCTCTCCTCCACCGTACCTCTATTCTCTCCTCCACCGTACCTCTATTCTCTCCTCTCCACCGTACCTCTATTCTCTCCTCCACCATACCTCTATTCTCTCCTCCACCGTACCTCTATTCTCTCCTCCACCGTACCTCTATTCTCTCCTCCACCGTACCTCTATTCTCTCCTCTCCACCGTACCTCTATTCTCTTCTCGAAGCTGGCTCCCTGGACGATCCTGTGGACGTAGATGCTGGGGATGTGGATGTCCTCCTCCGCGAAGGTTCCCACGTCCACCACCTCCTCCACCTACACAGAGAGACACACACGGAGAGAGAAGAGGGAAGATGAGCTCAGCCCGCCCATATGCCGTCTCTCGCAGTAGTAGTCATTGAGACACACAGAGAGACACACACAGCGAGACACACACAGAGAGACACAAACGGAGAGAAGAGGGAAGATGAGCTCAGCCTGCCCAGACGCCGTCTCTCGCAGTAGCCATTTCACTGCCGCACTACCAAGCGGTTAACCCTTTCACTGCGACAATACACAGAAGGTTAACACTTTGGTAGTGAAAGGGGTAGTCATTGGGATGGAAGAACGTGGAGAGAATATCGCCGGTTAGAATTACTGGACCAGGAAATAGCCTCCATCTAGGCCAACTATGGTAAAAAAGTACAGAGCGAAATGCCAAGGAGATAAGGGAGGTTTTGCTGATAAGGAAAGGGTATTTTAACCCCAACCCCTCCTCCTCCGGGGACCTGCCTAGTCAACGGCATTTATTCCTAAATATTTTTTTTCAAAACTTTGTTTATTGAAGTTTTTTCGTTGCAATATGAGATGAACACAAGGTCAAATTGTACACATATATGCCAGACGTATTGCACATATCGACATATAAGTAGTCAAAATATAGGTCTATTGAATGTAGACAATATACATATTGCACAAAGCTACATATAATTAGTCAAAATATAGGTCTGTTGGATAAACAATATACATATTGCACAAAGCTATGTATAAATAGACAAAATATAGGTCTGTTGAATGTAAATAATATTCATATTGCACATATTAATTCTACAACTCTGTACATACATCTGATTAGCACTATTACTCAGTAGTACCAATTTATATATTTTATACCCAGTTTAATAACCTGTACATTGTATATTACTATTGCACTTTACTGTTAGATGTGCACTCTGGTTAGATGCCCAACTTATCTTCGTTTGTACTGTACTTGTGCTGAATGACGACGATAATAAAAATAATATTCTAATCTAATCTAAAAGGCACGTTATGCGGCTGAGGTGGCTGGTTGTCAGGTTCGCTTCTGGTCAAAATGAAGATGTGTATGTGTTATTTCAGTCTAATGAGACAGTGATGGAAACTGATATTGATCTGAGCTCAACGTGACCACGGTGGAAAGTCTACAATGAGACCCAAGCGCCTGGAAGCTTCTCCTCTTCACTAAAGGTCGGGCGATTCTGATTTTCTTTTATCTTCCCACGATCACGAAAGAGGAATAATCGAGATGAAACTATTATTGTGCCGTGCGCGGCATCACTCTCGTTTTGCCCTGTGTGGTAAACGTAGCGCACACTTCCTTCGCAGCGACTCGCTGTTTGGTTATTTTATCTTCGGTAACTTGTAGAAGATAGCGGTAAACAAAAGGTAAAACAAATCTAGTCGTCGTCGTCATGTGATGTTCTCCAATCAATGAGTAACCACGTTGAATAATCGTGATTTCAATATCGGTCAAAATTATTGTGATTATGATGTTTGCCATAATTGAGCAGCCCTACATTTTACCAGAGAATACTAGGAATGGAGCTCTCTCTCTCCTCTCCTCTGTCTGTCTGTCTCCATATTTGTCTCTCTCTTTCTCTCTCTCTTTATTGTTTTCCCCGCTCTCTCTCTTTATCTTTTTCCCCTCTCTCTCTCTTTATCTTTTTCCCCTCTCTCTTTATGTTTTTTCTCTCTCTCCGTCTGTCTCCATATTTGTCTCTTTCTTTCCCGCTCTCCATTTATCTTGTTCCCCTCTCTCTCTCTTTATCTTTCCTCTCTCTCTCTTTATCTCTTTATCTCTCTCTCTCTCTACTTCTCGAGGAGAAGGGAAGATGATTGCTGGGCCTCTCTCTCTCTCTACTTCTCCAGGAGAAGGGAAGATGATTGCTGTGCCACCATCTCTCTCTATCTTTTCTCTCTCTCTATCTCTCTCTACTTCTTCAGGAAAAGGGAAGATGATTTCTCTCTCTCTCTCCACTTCTTCAGGAGAAGGGAAGATGATTTCTCTCTCTCTCTCTCTCTCTCGTGTACAGGTATGCGGGTCATTGGGGAGGTGAGTGCGTGGGCTTGGTTTCTATTTGTTGCAGACTTTAACATCCTTGTACAGTGAAGCAGGATGTGCATGTTGACAACAAGCCGCTGGCCTTTCTTTCCCCAAGAGTCTCTGAACTCTCCTGGTCCTTCCAACGCTAATCTATGTATCTTTCAGATTCCCGTCGCCATACAGCATATTGTACATGATGCTTGGCTCGTATTTGTATGTGGAGACACTGCAGTTTCCAGCGCTAAACAACAAGAGATAACAGCCTGGCAGCAGGAGCAATGCTTTACTAAGCCTCAAAGAGAGAAAGAGAGAGAGAGGGGAGAGAGAGAGGGGAGATAGAGAGAGAGAGACAGAGAAGGGGGAGAGAGAAAGACATAGGAGATATAGATAGAGAAAGAGAGAGGGATAGATAAATCCTCAAAAAAACGAGGTTAGAGCAAATGGATGGATAAAGAGAGAGCGAGGGGCAAGTAAGAGAAATCTGAGAAGTATACTGGAAGAAAACCGGGAGGGAGAGAGAGAAAGAGCAAACTTCCCTTCTCTTGAAGACTCTTATGGGGGGGGGAAATTACTTGAACACTTGAGAAGAAACCAAATTGACACAAGTCCACAGGGAGAGAGAGAGAGAGAGATTTTGTAGATTTTATAAAAAAAACTAAAATGTTTACTAAAACTACAAATGATGCAACAAACCATTCAAAATAAAAATACTTTACAACTCAACAAAAAAAACAAAAACAAACAAACCCAAAACAAAACAAACAAAAAATCAATTAGGGACAACGATGCTGAAACTGAACCAAATTGTCATTTGAATTTTCCCCCATGGAAAAAAATAACTCTAAATGATCTAAAGTTCTGGGTGCATCAGAGAGAGAGAGACACCGGAGAGGCACTGTAGAAACCATAGTCCTGAGAAGAGCGTCTCTAGCTTCACCTTTCCCCGTGTGGTACAACACATCAGGCCTTTGTGCGTGTCCGACAGACTCCAGTCACAGCCTGTCCCGTGGATAAACAGGGCCGCCTCGTCAGCTGACCTTCCTCCTTCAGCCTTATCATGTATGCTCCTACCGTTCACCAGTTGTATATCACATGGCATCGATGATGTCAGGGGCTGAAAACAGAGCAGGGGGACCGAGATGCACTCTGGACCGACATCCTCATTAGACAGTTTGTTACCCTCGCCACCCCATCCGAGGCCGCCTTTTCCTTCCTGGTTCAGACGCCGCTCCAACATCACCTCCCACTCCCCCGTGCGGAGACTGGCAGCCCCCAGTGACTTCCCATCGAGCAGCCTGATTCGAGAGCTCAAGTCCCTGATGAAACCCATTCCGAACATAGGGTAGAAATTAACCAGCAAAGGCCGCATTGCCATCATCCTCCGAGGCTGAATCTGGAAACCGTTTAGTCCGGCGTAGAACGTGTTGAGCCCCACAGTCATATCTTCCAACCCTTGAACAAGGTAAAGGTGCCGGTAACATAAAAAGACGGCAGAGAAAACATCCCCCATGATGACTCTGATGATAGGTTTGCTGAAGGAGTATGGCGTGGCCTTCCCATCGGGCATGAAAACGATACGCTCCGCTCCTGTCTCTGAATCCTCCATAATCCCAGTCTTTACAAAGTTCCACAAATGTATAAGAGTATACGAGATGGGGGAGCTCCCGTAGCTCACCGCATATCTCGGCGCTATTTCTGCGTCGGGGAAAACCGTGCTCGTCACGGATCTGGGGGAGACGAGTTCGATTCCCGGACCCGCCGTCATTTCTCAGAATGTCTTCCCCTGCTCTACATCCCATTTCAACCTGTTTCTGTCGGTCATGCTTGACCAGAAAAGCGATAAACGCTCAAAAATAAAGTAAAAAAAAAAAAAAAAATAGTATACGAGATGATCAAAAATGTCTCAGCCTCCTGGCCCCGGTAGCGGGACACCTTGAAATGTCCAGCCCTAAGTGACAACACACCAGTCCCGTCAATAAAAAAAAACTCTCATTTAGAAATAAAAACGTAAAACTAAAAAAACAACAAAACTACACTGATTCCACTCCGTCTTCCACCGTACCGAGGCCCCGCAGTACCTCCTCCACCGTACTGGGGCCCCGCAGTACCTTCTGTACAATTTTTCTCATCCTGTATATCTCTGTGTCAGCAAAACGACCATCTCCTTGAAACCTCATATTTTTCCTTGCTGACAAAATAAACAACGCCTTATCTGGAAAGAATTGTGCTATGTCTACCCCCTTCCTGTTCTTTGTCATCCGTAAAAACATTTTCATTGCCTCCAATGAATAGCCCTCATTATCTGAAGTTGCAGATGCATCGCTCTCATATTCCTCATCACCATCAGCGCCCATCTCCGACCATGTACTCTCTTGTGTACTCTGTGTACTGCTGAGTACTTCCGTCACACCTGTCTTCTTAGCTTGAGAGCTTGACAACCCAACTACTTCAATCTTCCTCTTCTGCCTAACAACCTTCATCCCGTCGTCCCCCTCTTCCATGTCAATATCCTCCACTTCCTCCACCCTGACCCCCTCAACTGAGTCCTTTGACCCTGTTCCCTCAACAGTCCCACCCTCCTCTTGCCCATATATCTCATCCCCGCTGATACCAGCCCCTGCACCCTGTCCCTGCAGATCAACTACAGCCACCCCAGGTACACTTGCCACCTCTGTAATCCTTCCTACCACGACCCCCCCCCCTCATTTTCATCCCCTCCATCTGTCCCTTGTACTTCAACAGTCCCACTCTTCTCCTGGCTATCTAACGTGTCCCGGCTGACACAAGCTCCTTCTACCCCCCCCACCCCCCCACCCCCCCACATCTCCATCCCCACCATTCTTTCCTCGTACTGCATCTCCAGCCTTACCTACTCCTTCCATTTCCTTATCACTTCTATCTGGTACAATAACCTTCTCAGAAGTCTCCCCACCACCCCTCTTCCCCTGTCCCCCCCCCCCCCCCCCTCAACCCCTTGATTCACACCCCAAGCTGCTCTTCCTTTCTTCGTTGCACTCTTCCCATCATTTGCCCCCCTGCTTGGCCCCTCCCCAGGGCACGCTTGTCTTTGATGCCCCTCCCTTCCACAACCAAAACAACGCATGTTTTGAGTCGTCGCAAAAAAAATATACTCAAACCCGTCTATTATTACTTTAAAATTAAGATCCAACTCGTCCTCACGTTTGTTCATTATAATGAACGTCTGCCTTCTGTGAGAAACCACATGCTGTAATTCAGGTGCTTTAAACCCCGAAGACATCTTCTTTAAGGGAGATACAATCTTCCCAAACCTGGCGAGTTCCCTTAACACTTTAAGTGCCGAAAACGTGTTTAGGCGTCTTTCCTAGCCATGCTCAAGTTGCCGAGGACGCCCTAACTCGTCTTTAATATCAATATTTCAAAAATCTGTGATCGAAATCATATTTTTCCTCCGCAGCCCTGAGACACAGTGCTCGTCTCCTCTCAACCCTCTAGCGGTTCAAGAGCGCCATCTGGTGGCCGATCGGCAGATCGCCCAACAGGAAGTCACCCTTTGAACCGGTAGTACTCATCCAAATGTGGTCCGGCCACTCTCTATAGCTCCCGCGACTCCATCTTGAAACACTGGATAATAGATTGCTCGCCCTAACTCAATAAACAACGTTATTTGGACGTATATACTATTATACAACCTGGAAATGGATCGGATATTTCTACATCCCATAATAGGAATATTTCAGTTCCACGCTCATCGTCCAGCGGCGCGAGGAAGCCACGGTAAGATTCAGCGTTATTCTCTAACGTCTTCTTTACTAACTGCTATGATGAACATATGACCCACATTAGATGAATGGTATAACGTTGCCCACGGAATTATAAACGCCCCCTCGCCCATCCGGTCAACATCAGATGACGTGTAGTAACTTCTAGAAGTACCTCCAGTTGACATTTTTTATCTGGCACAGATCGCTATCAAACTGTATTTCATCATCAATATAATGCATTTGGAGCTATAAATCACGTTCTGGAGAAAGCTGCAGAAAAAGATAAAAACATACTTTAGACCATATTTTAGTATGAATATGTGAATGAAAAAGTTTAACGTTCATACACCCTGAACAATACATATAGGACATTGAATGGGCCCTAATAATGGCAATCTAGCAATAGAATTTAAAAGGTTATAGCCCTGCAAAGAAGGGGAACTTCTCCATAGACAAATAGAGCTGGCAAGGGATGGTATATCATGAATTTAACCTTCGGCAGTTAAAGTGTTAATATAAGCTCGTCGCCCACCAACGGGGGAACATTTGCCAACGTCACCTTTTTTGCAGGTGTTGTGAGCGGCATCACAGACACAAACGTATGATGTATGACCAACCTGTCCGTTATCAGTTGATTTACTTTAAAGGGGAACTATCTTATAAATGGCCTTTTTGAGTGTTTAGCATTGTTTCCTAGCTATGTGAACTTATATTAATATGATCTATGTCTCTAATTCTCATATTGGCGCATTCTTCCAATTCTCCTCTCACAATATTCACCCTCACTGAACTGAGTCATTTGAAAATGTGATGATTTGTGATGTCAGAAAGACACCGCTGCATGTTAATGGTTAGTGTGGCATCAGGTACAAGATGAGCTGCACACAGTGGTTGGAGGCCAGGCTCAAAACGGCTCGAGATCTTGAGGTAGAAAAATGCTGTTTTTGAGGACTTGATTAGAAATACAAAACAATGAATAAAAAATATATATATATTACAGAGGTGTTCCATACTCACAGGAATTGTGTAAAAGTGCCCAAATAGTGTAAGAAATAGTAAAATAGTTCCCCTTTAATCAAATCATCCACACAAAAAAAAACTCCCCCGTTCATCCTTGCCGCAGATTTAACGGCCGGAGCGCCTACCACTCTCGCAACAGCGAGACTACAGTCCTCCACTGAACACGGAAAAGCCGGCGAGACCTTGAAACCATGTTTCCTGGTCAGCTTCACGAAATCCATGTCACCGCGACAGCACACAGCTGCCCAAGCGAACACTGACAACGCTACCAGCACACCACCAACACACAACCAGTCAAATAAACCACAGTCTAATTCACAATTTGACAAACAACATGAAGATAGAAAAGATAGAAAAGTACTTTCTCAGACTCTCGCACCACAAACGCTTCCACCATACACACGCATGCGCACAGAGAGGGAGAGAGGGAGAGAGGGAGAGAGGGAGAGAGGGAGAGAGAGAGAGAGAGAGAGAGAGAGAACACCAGAGTCATCGTCCCCCTCTCTGGGGAGAATACCATGACAGCATCATTATCCCCATTCATCTTCTTCTTCTACTACCACTATTCCCCATGCTTAAAGGGGAATGCCACTCATTTTAAGAATCCACATAATGCCGTGCCTGTGGGCGTGTAGCTTAATCCCAGCGGAAGAGTCGCAGAACGCTTCCGCATTCTTCGCCGTACGCCAGTACGGTAATGCGCATTTCCTTTTCCTTCGCCCAGGCGAATGAGATCCCCGCTTGGTTCGCCGCTTTGGTTCATATTAATCACATATTAACACGCTTTGGTTCATATTAATCACATATTAACACGCTTTGGTTCATACTAACGCGCCATATTAGCACACATATATACACGCGATGGACGCAGCAGGCGATTATATTAATCACATATTAACACGATTTGGTTCATATTAATCACATATTAACGCTAACGCGCCATATTAGCACACATATATACACGCGATGGACGCAGGCGATCACTGCTACTGTTATTCAGCCGCGCCGAGGTACATGATTGATTGATATGTACTTTACATATTATCCAAACGAGGACAACGCAGCTGTCAACTGTACTTTACATATTATGGAATACATGTATATTATCGCGACGCGATTCACTCGCTGTCAACTGTACTTTACATATTATGGAATACATGTATATTATCGCGACGCGATTCACTCGCTGTCAACTGTACTTTACATATTATCCAAACGAGGACAACGCAGCTGTCAACTGTACTTTACATATTATGGAATACATGTATATTATCGCGACGCGATTCACTCGCAACGCCATAATGTTATTTCCCTGTACATTGTAACGATAACACAACGCAGCTGTCAACTTTATTTTGTAACATTGTTTTTTTGGTCATTCATAAAATTGATTGAATGAAATTGATTGAATGAAAATAACAGATTGCAGAATGGGTACAATACAGTACGGCTCAATACACACAATTGTTAAGGGGATGCAGACCAGAGAAGTGAATTTCCTGTGAAAAAACATTTATTTTTTACAGTACGTTACACACACAAATGCTACATTATGACAAATTTTACAAAGAAAGTATATTTAGATTCAAAGACTATTTTAATAGCTTTCTTTGAATACACGGTTTCTCTCCTGTGACGTACAAATGCATGTACCTCGGCGCGGCTGAATAACAGTAGCAGTGATCGCCTGCTGCGTCCATCGCGTGTATGTGATTAATATGATTAATATGAACCAAAGAATATGAACCAAAGCGTGATTAATATGAACCAAAGCGTGTTAATGTGTCGAACCAAGCGGGGATCTCATGCGCATGCGCGAGCGAGCACCTCGCGGGCACCTCGCGAGCACCTGGGCGAAGGAAAAGGAAATGCGCATTACCGTACTGGCGTGCGGCGAAGAATGCGGAAGCGTTCTGCGACTCTTCCGCTGGGATTAAGCTACACGCTGCCTGTGGCCCTGTGACAGTCAGTTCAGTCAGTATTTGTGAACACACACCGCTCTCTCCTGAAGCTAGAGGTCAGAGAGAAACCCCTCCAGGTCGCAACTGACCACAGGTAACCAGGATTACGTAATCAGATTATGAAAAATAAGTAACTATAATCAGCCCGGATTACATTTGGAAAATGTGTAATTCGGTGGCTGGGTGGCGCAGCGGACTAAGCGCTGGTCACCAACGCGAGAGACACTGGTATCGAATCCGGCTGTCAGCATTGCCTCCGGCTTGGCCGGCCGTCATACTGGCTCAATTGGCAGAGTCAGCGGGAGGGGAGTCGATGGGTGGTAATCTGGACGTTGTAAACAGCGACTCCTACAGGTCGGTCAGGGCGCCTGCACAGCGAGGAAGGGAGATGGTGAGGGTAGTGTGAGCCTCCCACACGTTACACCCCACCAATGAGAGTCCACGCTGGCAGGTGAAAAGAAGTGGCTGGCTGACTCCGCATGTATCGGAGGGGACATGTGATAGTATCTATCAACCCTCCCTAGACCGACCAGTGGGGGGCACATGCGAGCAACGACCAGGAAGGGGAGGGAGGAATTGGCATGACTAAATTGGGATGGGAGAAAAACACAGAAAAACAGGAGGCGAAAAAGTGGATAGAAAAAAGAAATGTGTAATTCGATTAAAATCATCAGCAAAGACAAAAGGAAACCTGTAGACGTTTTACGCCAGAATGTTTTTGTAAGGATCATTTGATTTGATCAACTGTGACTGCTGAATATAATATATTTATAATATATAACATGCAACATTCACAAATATTGATATGATTACAAAAAAATAAGCATTTGTGGAAATTGCAATGTTTGAATTTTGAAGTAATCTAAATCTAAATGCACTCTGTTTAGACTACAACTGTTTTGTAATCCAAAGGATTTACATCACTTATTACAAAAATCGCCACGTAATTCAGTATTCCAATAACCGACTACATCTCAAAGTAATCTGATGCGACTCTGTCGGATTGGCAACACGACTGGGATGTAACAATGGGTGGGACTATTGACTCCCGATGATGGCGTGAGACGTTGGGGTGGTAACGTAACATAATGGGCAGTATTCCCTGGTTAACGAGGCATTGGCGTGGTAACAATGGGCGGTATTGCCCTTTAACTCATTCAGAGCCACGCCCCTTTGACCATATTAGGGCTAACGTGCCAGTAAGGAAGTCAATGGGAGGTCGGGGAAATTTGCGAACGCCTAAACTATATCTTAAATTATGGCTATGGGTCTAAAACACCCCTTGCTTATCAATGACTTGCTTTCAGGCAACATGTACGAAACGGATTGTTTTTTCATTGGTACATTTCCGTTTTATACCGTTTTGAAGAGGAGTATAGTTTGAGATTTTGGAGAATTCCAGAGAAATTCCGCGATAATAGCCCTTTACTGGAATACACAAAACACGTTGTCATTTTTCGGCTGATTTATGAATCGTTTTCAAATAAACGCTAGATTATCGATAGTATATGTGTACTTATGCACGCTAGAGAAGCGGGCTGAAAAATCGATTATCCATGCCGTGGATACGGCTAACGTTACGCACACACACACACACACACACGCTGCGATGGCGGAGAAAATTTGAAAATCTGATTACCCCAAGATTGGTAAAATAGAGTCCTTACCTCACATCAGATGTTCTGCAAAAAGATTAATCCAATTCCTGATCGCCATTCCAAATATTGATCATATTTATTGATCCAACGTTATAGCACCAAAACACATAATCAACGCTGCTCCCAGTGGGGGGACTCAATGCAATAGTATCCAGCTGCATGCCAAAGAAGTAAAACATGGACCGGACTTATTTTTTTGATGCACAGTCCCACCCAATCCAATGATGTGCAATACCATCCGGGAGACGATAGGCGGCGGTATTTGCCCTTTTCGAGCTCAGACCCATTCCCAATGATAACGTCAGGCTGGATGCAGGGCTGTACGTTAACTTTTTTTGCACATAGCACTGGTGCTACAGAGGTTGATAGTTTTGTAGCACAGGCCAAAATCTTGTAGCACAAGTATAAAACGTGTTATATTTGTAACAGTCACAAATGTGCCTATTGTATTTGTGTTATTTAGTTGCAGTGCCATGTTTGGCTGTCATTTAGTATATCGCCATGTGTTATTATTACTATGATACTCTCATATGCTATTTTCAATTAATATCATAAACAACATAAGGAATATTAGCATAATTTTGAGTGGACTGAAGGAATGAGTCAGCGTTAATAGTTTTAAATGCAAATAATTTATTGAAACATAGAAGTGGGGTCAGTTGGGACACACACACACACAATGTGGGACCCTGATGTAAACAAGACAAACGTCTTTCTCTGGTCTGCATCCCCTTAACAATTGTGTGTATTGAGCCGTACTGTACTGTACCCATTCTGCAATCTGTTAAATAAAGTTTTCATTCATTCACACACACTGTTTCAACTCACCACCCCCGCATCATATTGTAGTCTAGTCTGTCTTCAAACTTCCACTCCTCTCGAAACTTGTTTATATTTGAATATCAACATTATCTGTCCATCCTCAGTTTACTATAATATACTCCTGTCCTGAGTCCTGACTAGTGACTTCATCGTCTTTCCAAACGCACGCACACACACACACACGGGGAAGGGGAGAGAGTGCCCCCCCATTTCCCTTTCCCCAGTCCACACTGTGTCTGCTGGCTCTGCCTCTGATCAGGATTAGCTTGTTAGCTTGCTAACGTTGTAGTGATTGTAATGGTACATAAACGTTAATTTCGGGCGATGTGCGCATAAAGGAATGGCGACGGTGCAAAGCATGTAGATGCATTTGACCCGTTGTGAGAAAAAAAAAACACCACAGACTTATTTCGGGACGTGTAGGCGCACTGCTGTGTTAACGCAGCAGTGCGCACCAACCGACCAACGCGCTGCTCTGCTTGCAAAAGCACGGATAGGGCGGATATGACTCGTCGAGTTGTCACAAGAGTTTTTTCAAAATAAGAGTATCATATGCACCTGAACGTTGCTAGCTTTCGGAGCCTAGCTGGAGCTGCGTGTGGGCAGAAATGAGACCCGCTACAGGATTTTCAAAATAAGAGTATCTATATGAACCGAATCCCTATCGCACCAGTGCTATTGAAGTAAATCCATCCATCGCACAGACCGCTGTTGCTGTAGCACGTGTGATATATATGTCGCACTATACTGCCCTGCTGGATGGATGAAAAATTTATGGATATTGAAGAAATAAAAGAAATAACGATTAAAACCTGAGTTTTCTTGGGTCTTGGCACTCAACGCATGGCGAGTTAACCCGACTAATCTCATGGTTGGCACTGAATGGGTTAAGCGAGGCGTTTGGGTGGTAACGTAATGGGCGGTATTGCCCTTTAAGTGAGGCGTTGGCATGGTAACGTAATGGGCGGTATTGCCCTTTAAGTGAGGCGTTTGGGTGGTAACGTAATGGGCGGTGTTGCCCTTTAAGTGAGGCGTTGGTGTGCTAACGTAAAGGGCGGTATTGCCCTTTAAGTGACTTGGCCACGCCGCCTGCTCATCCCGTTCACACAGGGGGCAGGCGGGCGTTTCACAGACAAATTGAATTGAATCCCTCCTTATCTCAGCGTTCCTCCCTCAGCGCCGACTGGGAGGGGAGCTGGAGGCTGAGCGCGGAGCCCCATCTCATGTTGTCATGGATACGGAGGCTTCGGTTGACGGCGAGCCAGGGCGGCTCAGGACAGAGATAAAGTGATTTTAGAGTCTCTCTCTCTCTCTCTCCCCTGTTTATTCTGCTAGAACTCTGGTAACCGGTGAGGCTAAAACCGCTAAAACTATCACTTGAACAAAATGTCACTTTATAAAAATAGAAAGTCACTTTAAAGGAAGGAGGTACTAATAGTATAGTTTAGACACACTAAGAATTAAAATTGTAAATTGTATATAGTATAGTAGTTAAGTAGTGGACTGTATATAGGAACCAGTTTCTCAGGAACTCAGCATGTATTTTCTTTTTTTACCATGCATATCTTGTGTCTTACCTATTTAATTTAGTCTACGTTTCTTTTTTTCTATGCCTATTTTATTATTGTATTATTGCACAATCAATGCGGGCATGACCACCCGCATTTCACTGTATGCCCTGGTATGTATGTGACAAATAAACCTCTTGATTCGTGAGGCTCCATAGAGGAAGGGGAGACATAGGAGAGAGTAGGAGCTTCACGTGTCCTCCCACACACACACACGTCTTCTGCTTTCAGGGCATGATCAGTCTCGCTGCAGGAGCGATGATTGGCAAAGTGGGGTCTTTAATAAATGACCCGACTCAGCGAGACATAAAGCGTTGAAGATTGAGACGGCGGTATATACAATTTTCTCTGTTTTATAATATTTCCTGACACGCTTTCAAAAAGGAGGTAGGGCCAATTCAAATCCTTTTACAAAGGCCTGACCCAAATCCAGTCTCTTCAAATAAGTGAAGAATCAAAAGACTATATTATACAAGCGCTCCAGACCCACTTCTCCACCGGTAGTAGCACCAACATGTGATTTGGTCACACCCTTTTTGTTTTGACGTACAGCGCGGTATTTATTAATCAATGACCTTGCGTGCCGATGGAACAGCGGTCTTCATTTGCATAGCCTAGTTTCTCTGCCACGAACGGTATGGCGTCATCGACCGGGGTGGAGGCAGTAAACTGGCCATCGTCGTCGGCATAGGTTGGGATTCACCATCGATACTTCTATACCTACGTATACACCTGCATATAACCCATCTGTATGATGCTGTATATACCGTATATATTATGGGTGGGTGGAAAAATCGATACGTAGTAGTATCGCGATACTTTGCGTGGTGATACTGTATCGATACAGGGACGCCAAGTATCGATATTTAATTATTCATAAAAAAAAATATATATATTTTTTGTATAAGGAAGTTGCATTGTTAATTTCAATACCTGTAATAGTACAGTAGTCCACACACACATGTGCATTCAGTTAAGTTGGAATATGACTGTAATACAAACAGTTCAGTTTGTCAGGTACATGCAACACAGATTACATATTGCAGAATACCATGTTCTGCAATAAAAATGATTGAAGTGAGATGAACAGACTGAACTCAGGGTGGGGGGTCAGACCTCCAACACCATCACCCTGAGCATTGGGTCCCCCCAGGGCTGTGTTCTGAGCCCCCTGCTGTACTCACTATACACACATGACTGTGTGGCCAAGTTCAGCTCCAACTCCATAGTGAAGTTTGCGGACGACACAGTGGTGGTGGGGCTGATCTCGGACAACGACGAGAAGGCCTACCGGGAGGAGGTTGAGGTACTGGAACCAGGGTTTCCGTTAGCCGGTAATTACCTGTATTTGACCGGCAAAATCTGTTGAAGTCCGACATATTTAATCTCTCCGGTCTTAATGTCCGGTGAAAATAATTCCCGCTAAGCACAATTTGATTATTTGAATTGTATTAAAATAGGCTAAAATTAAATAGCCTATGCGATGAACGAAACAATCATTACATTTGTTTCATCGTTGCTTCACCAAGCAGGTATAATAATGACAGCGATGTTGTCAGCGGGAGCTTAGTGCTGGGTTTCCGAGTGCATGCAGCTGCAGAGCCACAGAATCCACCATGTGTGCCGGCACAGTGCAGTACTCCAATTCAGCCATTGGCAATTCCGCTGTTGGGTGGGGGGCGCTGCTGAGCGGTCCCCAGATAGGGCCTGAAAACAGCTGAATCTGCTGCTCTGCAGCGGCATACTCTCGCAAATAAGTCGTTGGGAGGTGGAGAGTCATCACGCAAACCCACGATAATGTTCCAGTCTCTCTCTGCCAAATTTCTCAGTTCTTCGCTTGATATAATTAATACAAATGTCCAATATAACGGAATTCGTTAGCTCATAAAAATGTGATTATAACAGACTGCTGTTTATTAATGTCGGGCCGACTGCCCACAGACACCTATTTGATTTAAAGTCAGCAGCAGCACGGAGTCTCGGGACTTATTTTATTTGGAATATAATGATTGTATACGCAAAAGTAGCCTAGTTTTAAGTTAAAATATTATAAATCTACATGTCATTCTTTATATAGCCTGCCTATCAATTGTTTTTAAGCTCAATAAACTCTCACCGGAATTTCTCTCATTAGCCCTGAGACCGGCAACAATTTTTTCTAACGGAAACCCTGACTGGAACGCTGGTGCCAGGACAACAGCCTGCTCCTGAACATTGGTAAAACCAAGGAACTGATCGTGGATTTTAGGAGAAGACAGCAGGAGACACACACACCACTGAGGATAAACGGGGCTACCGTGGACAGGGTGAACAGCTTTAAGTAACTGGGGGTCCACATCTCAGAGGATCTGACATGGACAACACACATAGACTCAGTCGTAAAAAAGGCGAAGCAGCGCCACTACCACCTGAGACAGCTAAGGAAGTTCAGAGTATCTGGGAAGATACTCCAGTCCTTCTACTCCGGAGCTGTAGAGAGCATCTTGACTGGAAACATCACTGCCTGGTATGGAAACAGCACGGCACAGGACAAGAAGGCCCTACAGAGAGTGGTGCGCTCAGCCGAGCGTACCACGGGTATTGCACTACCACCCCTGCAGGTTCTATACAACAAGAAGTGCAAATCCAGAGCCTGCAGAATAATGAAAGACCCTCACCACCCCAACAACAGCCTGTTCATGCTGCTGCGGTCGGGCAGACGCCTGCGAACACCAGCTACTAGGACAGAGAGACTTCGGCTCAGCTTCTTCCCCCAGGCCATCAGAGCCTTGAACACTGAACTCTCCACACACAAGCTCACATGAGCACACACACGACACACACACTGTACACGCTCACACACTAGCAGCCACTTTAACATGAGCAAACACACACTCATGCTGCACACGCTCACACTTATGGTCACTTTACAAAAGGAAAGGTCACTTTAAGAATAGTATAACTTGAGATTGTATAATATAGCATTGTATAGCAGTGTACATAAAGACCCAGTGCCTCATCCGTAGCTAACAGTATATTGCACTACCACAGGACCTAGCATGTCCTACCATGCTCTGTAAATAACTCATGTACATATACCGATATGCCCTACTTTGTTTACTTGTTTTATTGCACAATGTCGTTCTATTGGATTCTATTATATATTACTATTGTATTATGCACATCGTTGCGGGCAAGACCCCCCGCATTTCATTGTATACTTGTATGCCGTGACAAATAAAACTCTTGACTTGACTTATTTTATTCGATAAAACATGGACAAAGTTTTACTTTGCAGTTGAAAAAAGGTAATTGTAACTGAGGGGTACAATTCCCTGACTGTATTACTAGATATGATACTTACTACCACTACCTTTGTACTTAATATTCGGCCACCCAGTACTCGGCATAAATATATTATGATGAACACTGTCACGTAGATGAAACGGATCCAACACAAATGTACGAATTAGAAATAGGTCTTTATTTCTACACAGCGATGGTGTGTAGAGCAAGCACTTAATCAAATCAATCACATTTATGAATGGGAATTAGTATGCACTTTTATGGCAAGAGTATTCGTCGGTATATCAATAGAGAATGTCCAATCTCTGAAGGCGCAGGTGGTACATATACGACCTGGAATAGTTTAAGGAATAACAGCAATGGTACTTTAATGATTATAGGCTGGATACACTAGGGGGGGTTAATCCGGTCGCTTGTAAGCCGACAGGAGTAGGAAGGGGGGGGGGGGGGTAGAGTCCGGCCGCCTCATCCGGCCAAGGGTATCCCAGGTGAACCCACTGTAGTGCCGTTCAATGCGCCGGCGATCCTTGGACCACAGATGAAAGCAGGTGGACTCTCTGTGAGCCGGCTCTCTCCGGTCCACGGGGGAGAGACGTGAAGCGACCTCGTCTTGCAGAGCGTCTCCTCACCTTGCGTCCTCTCCAGGGGGGGGGGTTCCAACACACGGCAGTGTCGGGGGTCTTTATCCATGGAATAATCAACGTATACAAAGCATAATCCGTGCCTGGGAAGGCGGGCTGTCGTCGGTAGAATAATCCGGTATACAGGTCCACTCGCTCGTCGGCTCTGGGGCTCCTCGGGTGCAGCTTCACGTGGGGTCAACCACCCTGGATAAGCAGCCAGTTCTCTGCCCGAAACGATGGGGTACTGACTACGGTAGTATTCTCACCGCACGAAGCACTATATATTAACAGACTATTATTAGCTTAATAGACTACGTCCAACTCGACGATATAGTGCCAAATATGACTATTCAAATATTAATATACACGATGTCTCAATACCGATGGTAGGCGAACTTGGCCTTACTCCCACACGTGGCGTCGCGGGGAGGCTTTACGTCTGTGACTCTATTGGAGGGTAAGAAACTGGACTGAAAAGAAAGTCCTACTTTAGTAGCGCAGTATATATACGCACTATGAACAAATAGTCCCATTAGTGGTGCGGTAGCCAGATTCCTACGCGGAACTAGGACTTGTTCGTACATGTTGAGCGGTACGTTTGAACTGGGTCTGAGGGGTATGGCAGCCTGGCACCAAGGTCTCGACCAATAGTAGAATGGAGACTATTATGGGATGTTCAGTAGGCTAGAATGGATATTCAATGCATATTGTACAAGGAATATACAAGGGATATCAGGGAATATTAGAGAATATACAAATACAATTAAATATATATATATAAATAAATATATATATTCGGTTTAATCTGGCCCTTCACAACAGCCACCCCCTGATTGGTCCCAGACCTAATCAGTTAAACAGAGACAGATTAATCGCGTTGTCTATTTACACATAAGGGTCTGCTGTAGGGGTCAGTCAACTTCACAAAGTCATAGGGTTATAGGGTCATGGTCATCATCGATTGTGTCTGGGAGTCGGGGCAGTTCTATGAGCCTCGCCACGGGACGGGTGTAAGTGCGACCCTGGACGAGCACTTCAGCTGCTCGGACCTTGCCGTCGGCACCGGTGATCACTTTGCTTACGCGGCCGGCCGGCCACATAGCTCTGGGCAGTGATTGATCAATAATCATGACGACTGTTCCTTCTGTCAAATTGTCTCTCTCCTTTACCCACTTCTGGCGGGTCTGTAGAGACGGTGGGTAGTGCAGTAGGAAACTGCTCCAAAACTTGTCGGCTAATACTTGGCTGTACCTCCACATTCGTCGGCCGTTCGCTTCTTCAGGCCGGTACATTGTCTGGGGTAACGCGGGATCTAGCCGCCCCATCAGGAGTGTGTTGGGGGTAACTGGGTAGATAACAGTGCTCAATCCACAGAACACAGGCTTCTTATTTTCCACCTCCTCTGGACTTGCTTCCCTCGGGATAGGCATGGGCCACTGTCCTTCCGGGAGTCTTAGGAATGCGGGGCCGTCACTGTAAGCATTGTGACGGGTGAGGTCATCCAGGGGCATTCCCCGGGTGATGACGTCAGCTGGGTTCTGTTTTGTATCAACGTAGCGCCACTCTGTTTCTCCGGTTAACTCTTCGGTTAAGTCTTGAATCTCGGTGACTCTGACTCCCACGAAGACTTTGTACTTGCATGAGTCCGATTTGATCCAGGCGGGTACTGTCGTGGAATCTGACCACAGGATTGTTCTAGACACCGGTATGGTGAGCTCACGTTGGATGAGCGTGGCTAGGTGCGCTCCGGCTAGGGCTGCGCAGAGCTCTAGGCGTGGGATAGATTGTTGCTTGCGTGGGGCTATTCTCGAGCGGGCGAGGACAAATGCTGTGTAGATCTCTCCCCCCCTTTCTTGGGCCCGCAAGTAGGCTACTGATCCGTATGCGACCTCTGAGGCGTCACTGAAGACGTGTAAGTCCATTTTACATGTCTCTGGCCTCACCGTGGGTGGGAAGTAGCTTCGGCGCATATTAACGCCTGGGAGTGAGTGGAGCTCCATCTCCCACTCTCTCCAGGTGGATGCAAGGTGTGCGGGAATGGGGTCGTCCCAGCCCTGGTCCTTGTCCCACAATGCTCGTACAATCATTTTTGCCCTGGTGGTGTACGGTAGAATACATCCTAGCGGGTCATATTGTCGGGCGAGTGTTGTGTACACACTCCGTCTGGTGGTCGGCGCCGCCGCCGGCCTTCCCTGCTCCGTAGTCAGGGGCTTGTGTCTGTAGTGAAGCGAATCTGTTTTGAATCGCCACACCAATCCCAGGGTCATCTCCTGGGCTTCTCCCGGGATTGTAGCCATCCAGGTCTCGCTGCTGGCTGCCTTGTCCTCGGAGGAGAGGCTGCGCAGTACTTGCGGATCGCTGCTGGCCCACTGCCTGAGATCAAAGCCGCCTTTGATCAATGAGGCGCGGAGTTTAATCAGGAGAGCCTCGGCTTCTTCCTGGGTTGAAAGGCTTTGTAGACAGTTGTCTACGTAGAAGCTGTTCTTTACGCTGTGTCGGACCTCTTCGTCCGCTGCTGGGTCCTCTGCTACATGTTTCTGTAGTGCAAATGTAGCACAGCAGGGGCTGCACGTCGTTCCGAAGGGGAGGACTTCCCATTGGTAGATGGCTGGGTGCTCATCTCCTGGCTTCTCTCTCCATAGGAACCGTAACAGGGGCTTGTCCTCCTCTACTAATCTCACCTGCAGGAACATTCCTTTAATGTCCCCGCTGATGGCCACCTTTTCCTGGCGGAAGCGGAGTAGAACGCCGAGTAGGGAGGGGCCGAGTGTGGGACCGGGCAGTAACTCTTTATTCAGATTTTGGGATCCGATCTGGTAGCTGCAGTTAAATACTATGCGGTCTTTACCGTTGTGATGGACCTTGTGGTGAGGCACGTACCACGATTCAGTGGTCTGGTCAGCCTCTTTAATGTCCATCTTTGTGACGTGTCCCGCTGTGATGAGCTTCTCAATCTCAGCGCGGTATACACTCTCTTGGGCGGGGTTCTTGGCTAAGCGCCGCTCCGTGTTCAGCAGGTACCGTTCTGTGGCGTCTGTCTTGGCGTGGAAAGTAGGCATTCCTTCTCGCCGCAGGAGTGGCGTGGCGTATCTCAACACGCCGTTGACCGGGACTCTCTTGGTCCCTGTCTCGAGGAGGTGAATGGCGTAAATGTCATCTTTAGAGCGAATGTCTTTCTTTCCGTTCTTAAAGGGCATTTGTTCCAAGGTCCATAGCCGCTCTACGTGTTGCAGGAGTGCGGTTTCTCCCTCTGTGACTCGGGAGTGGAGACATCTAGTGGCTGTACTTCGGTTGAGAGATTTGGCGAGCGGGCCTTGGAGAGTCCATCCCAAACGGGTCTCGACTGCTGCAGGACAGCCTCGGGGTCCGGTATGAACCCGGTCTATCGGGACAATGAGGTCTGCATGGTCGGAGCCTATCAACAGGGTCGGCATAGCATTGTCTATGAGCGGGATCGGTAACTTGCGCAGATGTACATATTTCTCCATCAGCTTGGCGACGGGGTATGTGTACCGCGACAGTCCTATTTCTTGGCTGGTGAAAGCGTCTGTAATCTGGTACCGTCGCTCAGGCTGGCCGCTTGCTGCGATAGAGAATGAGACATTCTCGCCCTTTATCGTCTTCAAATCTCGTCTTATTGTCCGAATTGTCATTTGGGTTTCGCTTCCCCGCAGCCCTAGCTGGGCCGCAGCGGAGGCGAGCAGAAGGGTCTTCTCGGACCCGTCATCGAGGACGGCGTAAGTGTCCAGGACTTTATTCTGGTAGCTTAGTGTCACACGCACTACTTTTAGGAGTACTCGGGCTCCACTGCTGCTGGCGGGATCGATGTACATGACGCTCGCTTTGCTGCTGGATGGTGCGGGTGAAGGGCGCCGTCTGTTACTGTCGTGAAGTATGTCCAGATGGGCTCCATCGCACTTGGTGCACCTTTTCTTTAAGCGGCATTCGGCTGCCATGTGTGAGCGCGCACAGCGAAAACAGCGCTTGTTGGACTTTATCCATTGACTTGCTTCCTCCGCGTTCAGCTTGGGGAAGGAGTCACATTGCGCTAGCCAGTGTTCTTTCTCACAGTAGGGGCACACTATCTTCCACTTCTCCGTTCTGGAGGGGGTACTGTGGCTCCTGCTGCTCGGTACTGACTCCGATTGGTGCATCACAGTCACCGATCTTCTTCCATCATTTAGTCGTCTGGTTCCTTCTCTGGAGCCAGGGGTGCTCCGTCCGAATGTATCTAGCCGTAGGCTGCTGACTTCTCTCGCCAGGAAGTCTGCTAGATCGAGGAGGTTCGGTTCGGGGCCATTCGGGTCTCGGTGGTCTCTCTGTCGCCTAAAACGCTCCTGTCGAGCGGGCGGCAGCTTCTCCAAGATCCTTTCCACATTTGAGTTGGCGTAAAGTTCATGCCTCCCCTTCTCTCTCTGCGCTCCCAACATCCCTACCAGGGACTGCACTCTGATGGACAGGTCGTCCAGTGCTCGATTGTCTATTGCTGGGGGTAAGCGGTCGATGTGTCGGATCTCCTGGATCACGTAATCCCATATGCGCCCATACCTCTGGTCCAATGCTACCAGCGCTGCTGTGTATGGGGTGGTGGAAGTCGCGTAGGCGAGCGCTATATTATGTGCGCGGGGTACCTTTAAGTGCTTCAGTAGGATGGCGTATTTGTGGCGTTCATCCAATACATCCACCAACATGGTCTCCAGACACATGCGGAGTTCTGTATACTGGGCCCGGTTCTCTTGGGTGAAGTCGGGTACCATAGGCGTGCCAATGTATGACGCCGACTGTGGATACATCGGCGAGCGTTGGGGGAGAGGCCTCCCAGGCGAGTCTCCTCCCGCTCCTTGGTATGGGCTGGTACCGGCAGTGTACCATGGCCCGCTTGTCCAGGTGCTGTTCCTCGGTGCGGGTCGTGCGTCGTGCTCACCCGGTGGAGTCGGGGGTCTGTAGCGCAGCTCCGCGGGAGTATAGCCTGGGCTGTACCGGACCTCCTGGTCCGGTAGAGTACTGTGCTGTCGTCGGGCGTGGTTCTCCTCCTCTTCCTCTTCGTCTTCAGTTAGGTCATCCAGTGCTTGTAGTCTCTGGTTTAGCCTCTCCACAGGATATGCTGCTCCTTCCCGGTTGCTAGGTCTCGCTTGGACCGGTGGGGGGAGGTGGTCTGTGGGGGGTATAGACCTCGTCTGTTGGTCAAGTTCAGGGTTGTTTACTCGGCTAGGGGATGCCGCCCTGGAGGTGTGTCTAGACGAGTTCCTGGAGCCTCTGGCGGAGGGAGAGGGTGTTGTCCGTCTGATCAGCTGTTCTATTAGTTGCGCTTGCTGTCTGTCGCGCTCTGCGTCCCGTAGAGCACCAGCAGCTGCTCGCTGGCTGTCTGCTCGGTCTCGGGCCACATTCTCTTCTCTCTGAATGCGTCTTATTTCTAGACGTATATGCTCTTCTTCGCTCCGCTGCTGGATCTGCAGTCGGTCGCGTTCAGCAGCGGCGTTCAGGCTGATGAGGAAGGCCTGCTGTAGGGTCCTCTCTGCCTCGCTGGGAGAAGGCGGTTGTATAGGGGAGCCTTCCCTCGGGGTACTCCTTGCGGAGCCTTGGAGCTCTATCTCCACGGTGCTCTCCCCGTCTTCTTCCGTGCCGAGTTCTCTCTCGGTAGCGTTGTATTCCTCCCGGGACTCATCAGGGACTACTTCTTCAGTACTGGCGGGGTGTGAAGTCATGTCTGGTTCCCACTGGTCCCCACCGTGAACTTGGTCAGTTACATTAGAACCCGTAGGGGCCTCTATGGTCGGGGTAGTCTGGGCATTGGGGTTAGACATACTTTTACTTTCTAGTTTTACCGCGTTTACTGTTAGTAGAAGACTAGGTTGTTGACTGACAGCGTAAGCCTCTAAGTACTGAGGGAGCCGTCGTTCGCGCTGCGGGCGTTGGTTAGGAGGATCGTTTCGTGGAGTGTTCATCATAGGCCATTTCAATATTAATAACACTATATTAATATTACACTAATTACCCTCCGGCTCGAAGGACCAATTTTAACTGAGGGGTACAATTCCCTGACTGTATTACTAGATATGATACTTACTACCACTACCTTTGTACTTAATATTCGGCCACCCAGTACTCGGCATAAATATATTATGATGAACACTGTCACGTAGATGAAACGGATCCAACACAAATGTACGAATTAGAAATAGGTCTTTATTTCTACACAGCGATGGTGTGTAGAGCAAGCACTTAATCAAATCAATCACATTTATGAATGGGAATTAGTATGCACTTTTATGGCAAGAGTATTCGTCGGTATATCAATAGAGAATGTCCAATCTCTGAAGGCGCAGGTGGTACATATACGACCTGGAATAGTTTAAGGAATAACAGCAATGGTACTTTAATGATTATAGGCTGGATACACTAGGGGGGGTTAATCCGGTCGCTTGTAAGCCGACAGGAGTAGGAAGGGGGGGGGGGGTAGAGTCCGGCCGCCTCATCCGGCCAAGGGTATCCCAGGTGAACCCACTGTAGTGCCGTTCAATGCGCCGGCGATCCTTGGACCACAGATGAAAGCAGGTGGACTCTCTGTGAGCCGGCTCTCTCCGGTCCACGGGGGAGAGACGTGAAGCGACCTCGTCTTGCAGAGCGTCTCCTCACCTTGCGTCCTCTCCAGGGGGGGGGGTTCCAACACACGGCAGTGTCGGGGGTCTTTATCCATGGAATAATCAACGTATACAAAGCATAATCCGTGCCTGGGAAGGCGGGCTGTCGTCGGTAGAATAATCCGGTATACAGGTCCACTCGCTCGTCGGCTCTGGGGCTCCTCGGGTGCAGCTTCACGTGGGGTCAACCACCCTGGATAAGCAGCCAGTTCTCTGCCCGAAACGATGGGGTACTGACTACGGTAGTATTCTCACCGCACGAAGCACTATATATTAACAGACTATTATTAGCTTAATAGACTACGTCCAACTCGACGATATAGTGCCAAATATGACTATTCAAATATTAATATACACGATGTCTCAATACCGATGGTAGGCGAACTTGGCCTTACTCCCACACGTGGCGTCGCGGGGAGGCTTTACGTCTGTGACTCTATTGGAGGGTAAGAAACTGGACTGAAAAGAAAGTCCTACTTTAGTAGCGCAGTATATATACGCACTATGAACAAATAGTCCCATTAGTGGTGCGGTAGCCAGATTCCTACGCGGAACTAGGACTTGTTCGTACATGTTGAGCGGTACGTTTGAACTGGGTCTGAGGGGTATGGCAGCCTGGCACCAAGGTCTCGACCAATAGTAGAATGGAGACTATTATGGGATGTTCAGTAGGCTAGAATGGATATTCAATGCATATTGTACAAGGAATATACAAGGGATATCAGGGAATATTAGAGAATATACAAATACAATTAAATATATATATATAAATAAATATATATATTCGGTTTAATCTGGCCCTTCACAACAGTAATAAATCGCAATATATCGCAATATTAATATCGCAATACTCAGCATATCGCAATATATTTAGTATCGCAATACTATCGTATCGTGACTCAAGTATCGTGATAGTATCGTATCGTGAGACCTCTGGTGATTCCCACCCCTAGTATATATATATATATATATAGCTATCCACATCTGTCTGTACATACCTGCATATAATACTTTTTACATATTTGTAGATACTATATCTATATCTGTACATATACCTTACCTTCTCTTACTAGTTACGCTGCTGGCCAGTATGACTTACTACCATAGTGTCTTTATACCTGTATCACTGTACATATTAATACTACAACTCTGTACATGCATCTGATTAGCTAAGTGGATCGCTTCATAGTTCCGTGTCCTCAACTTTGGAGGACGTGAATCCCCATGCGCTCAGGTTTGCACTACATTTCTATCTCTACCTCAGTTTTAGCAGTTTTGTATATTTGTTTTACTGTATAAAGCACAATCTCAGGAGGCTCATACAGAAGCATTTCACTGTTTGTTTGTTTGTTTGTTTGTTTGTTTGTTTGTTTATTTACACATATAAAAACAATTACATATATAATACAATATAATCCACAAGGGATGTGTAGGACAAGTCGCATAATATAGTCTGGAGCCCCCAGAATTTTGAACACCTCAGAAAAAAGGGTCTCGTTTCTTAGCCTGTTCAGCTCCTCGATCTCTACGGTCCACCAGAACCTGAGGCGGTTACCGTCGGTAGTGTGATAGTAAAGGGTTAACATTCTGTAGTGTGGCAGTGAAAGGGTTAACCTGCTGTTGTGTGGCAGTGGACGGGTTAATCTTCTATGTGTTGTCGCAGTGAAAGGGTTAACCGTTTGGTAGTGCGGCAGTGAAAGGGTTAAATGGGCGACGCATACAGATATGGGCCTCTGGTACTTTGATCTGGCTGAAGAGGCCCTCCTGGTGGCTCTGGAGCGGCAGCTAGTTCAAACATCACCCTCGGCAGAGCAGAGGGAGGGAGGCGCTGGTGAATCAAACACTCGTACCGCGGATCCGAAGGGGGACGAGACGCGGGGAACCGAACACGCGCTCCGCTTTAACCATATTTCCATGCAGGTGTTGCACACAGTGATGTTCCTCTATCTGTGGCTCCATGTTCCCCGTCGGGGGGCGAGAGCAGAGCGCGGCGTGAAGTGAGCTGGAGGGAGGAGCCGGCGAATCAAAGAGGCCCCCCGGGGCTTCAGCCAGTTAGGGCTTCTTCAGGGCCTCGGGGCGCCATCCAAACCCATTAGGCTCAACGCCACGGGGGTACACTACACACCCATCACCAGACGCCCAGGATAAACCACCTGGACAGCGGGAGAAAGATGTGTGGTGAGGTGAGGTGTTTCCGCAGCTCCATGACGGGATGCAAGCCTGCGGGAGCAGCATGTGGGAGATACAACTCCCCCCCCCCCCCCCCCCCCCACCTCTCTTTGATCTCCCTCACCCATCCTTTCCTACCCTCATCCCCAGGGGTGTAAAGTACTTGAGTAATTGTACTTCGTTACAATACTTAAGTACTGTTTTGGGGGATTTGTACTTTACTCAAGTATTATTAGGTTTGTATACTTGTACTTTTACTCAATTACATTTCAGAGAAAAAAATACATACATTTTACTCCTTACATTTAAAATGCAGACCTACAAAGTACAAATCTCGCAGGTCCAACCATTTTAATTAGTATATTTGTTTCTCTGGCCGAACTAACGTTAACGTTTTTAATCCTGCGGCCGCACTTTATTTAAAAACAGCCAATCAAATCCCCATCAATGGAAAATGAACTGCTGATTGGTCCTTGTGCAAGACTAGAAAGCGGGGATCTTTGTTCAAACACCTGCTATCAGAAGAATAGACAGTCAGAAAGAACGTTTTTACTAGAGATGCTCGATATTGGCTTTTTTACCGATACCGATATACCGATATTGTCCAACTCTTAATTTCCGATACCGATATCAACCGATATCATATTTTTATGCCAATATCGGCCGATAATATCGGACATCCCTAGTTTTTACTTTAACTTTTTAGTACATTTAAAAGTAGAAACTTTTTTACTTTTACTCAAGTGTGTTTTTAGCCAGATACTCTGACTTTTACTTGAGTAAGATTTTGAGACGGTACCCATACTTTCACTTAAGTATTATTACTGGGTACTTTTTACACCCCTGCTCATCCCTCATTCTTAACCCCAACAAACCCTCCCCCACCTTTCCCCAAAATGTCATGACACCCTTATACCTATGGCCCCCACCCCTTTCAGTTTTGTAGCTATAAAGATGTGGAGGATCCAGTGGGGGGGGTCTCTCATTCCGTTTTTTTTTTCTTATCTACTTTTTTTTTATTTTTATTTTTTATTTTTTTTACATAACATAAATTTAGACACACAAGCATGAACAGTAAATATCCTAAGTAAATCACAGGATTATACATTTCAAATCAATATAAATGTAGTTTACGGGATATATATACCTAATACTTGCAGTCCAATACAATACATACATATGCTCTTGCTCGCTCTACCCCCCCGGACCCCCACTTGGATAATCCATCCATTTTCATTCGTTTCTAACCAGGAACTACAATTCATATGCTAGCTTTTATTCTCTCCACCACTTCTAACCAAATTGCAATGTTAGTTTCACTGATACCTAAAATTCTTGCTGTAGATATCTCTAGATAAATCACATCGAGATAGGTAAGAATCCATACCTTCCGGCAAATTTTTTCCGGTTGAATCCATCGTGAAGCTATCAGCTTTTTAGCAGCTGTAATACCGGATAAAACTCTTTAGCTGTATAGGGGCTGCATACTGAAAGACATCATTCAACAGCGATACAGAGGGATGTACAGGTATATTCAGAAGTAAGAATTCTGATAATTTCAGGGTCACTTCTTCCCAGAATTTCTTAACAGGTGGGCAATCCCAATACATATGCATAAATGTACCCTCATCACCATTTGTACATAAAGAACATATAGAATCTTGTCTAAGTCCCATTCTGTTCAATCTTATAGGAGTCAGGTATGTCCTGTGAATATAATTAAGATTCATTTGTTGATGATCCGGGTTGCGTGATGCAATTCGAACGTTTGCCCAGACTTTTTGCCAATCAAAATCTACTTCCAAATCTGGTATATCCCTCCTCCATACTAAGTCTAGGGGAAGGATTTCATACGAAGACGTTATACGTTCTTATCCTTTTTTCTGTATTTTTCTCCCATCCCAATTTAGTCGTTATGCCAATTCCCCCCCTCCCCTTCCTGGTCGTTGCGCGCATTTGCCCCCCATTTGCCGGTCAAGGGAGGGTTGATAGATACTATCACATGTCCCCTCCGATACATGTGGAGTCAGCCAGCCGCTTCTTTTCACCTGACAGCGAGGACTCTCACTGGGGGAGCGTAACGCGTGGGAGGCTCACACTACTTCCCCCAGTTCCCTTCCTCGCTGTGCAGGCGCCCCGACCGACCTGTAGGAGTCGCTGTTTACAACGACCAGGATACACACCCTGCCGGCTTCCCACCCGCTAACACTGCCAATTGTGTTAGTATGACGACCGACCAAGCCGGAGGTACTGCTGACAGCTGGATTCGATACCAGTGTCTCTGCGGTGGTAGGCAGGTGCTTAGTCCGCTGCGCTACCCAGCCGCACCTCATTCTGGGTTTCTTAGCTAGTCACCTTGTTGAGTCATCCAGCCATACTCTGACTATTCTTGTATTGATACTGTTGGGGTAGTTCTACACCCTCCCCAGACTGACAGTAGGGCAGCATGTGGTAGTCTACACCCTCCCCAGACTGACAGTAGGGCAGCATGTGGTAGTCTACACCCTCCCCAGACTGACAGTAGGGCAGCATGTGGTAGTCTACACCCTCCCCAGACTGACAGTAGGGCAGCATGTGGTAGTCTACACCCTCCCCAGACTGACAGTAGGGCAGCATGTGGTAGTCTACACCCTCCCCAGACTGACAGTAGGGCAGCATGTGGTAGTCTACACCCTCCCCAGACTGACAGTAGGGCAGCATGTGGTAGTCTACACCCTCCCCAGACTGACAGTAGGGCAGCATGTGGTAGTCTACACCCTCCCCAGACTGACAGTAGGGCAGCATTGTGGTAGTCTACACAGCCTCCCCAGACTGACAGTAGGGCAGCATGTGGTAGTCTACACCCTCCCCAGACTGACAGTAGGGCAGCATGTGGTAGTCTACACCCTCCCCAGACTGACAGTAGGGCAGCATGTGGTAGTCTACACCCTCCACCAGACTGACAGTAGGGCAGCATGTGGTAGTCTACACCCTCCACCAGACTGACAGTAGGGCAGCATGTGGTAGTCTACACCCTCCACCAGACTGACAGTAGGGCAGCATGTGGTAGTCTACACCCTCCCCAGACCGACAGTAGGGCAGCATGAGAGTGTGAGAGAGACATTAGATTCATACGTCATCCCTTCTGGTTTTATTCATAGATCAAAACACCACATCTAGACAAAGAGCTCTCAGTTCAGATCAATAGGAAAAGAAGCAAATCAAGGGTTCAACACTCAGACACCCTCCACACACACAAGACTTGTTGGGGCATGAGTGAACTGCTGTGATCTTGCCTTATCCAGCTTGTGCCTATGCTTATGTGTGTGCCTATGCGCGTGTGTGTGTGTGCGTGTGCGTGCGTGCGTGCGTGCGTGCGTGTGTGTGTGTGTGTGTGTGTGTGTGTGTGTGTGTGTTCGAGCGCAGATGTGCTTGTGTCCCCTGTTTTGAGTGACACTAAGGCACATTGTTCTTGTCAGTACTTGAAGGGCACCAGTCCTTTCAGACCCAGCTCCTAGGCCACAGTGAGCAGCCTCGTCAAAATGGTAAATGGCTGCATTTATCCAAATCGCTTTGCAATTTTGTTCCTCACATTTCACCCGTTCACTCACACATTCACACACCGACGGCGGAGGCGACCATGCGAGGTGCCAACCTACTCATCGGGAGCAATTAGGGGTTAAGTGTCTTGCTCAAGGACACTTCGACACGCTGCCCGGGAGAAGCGGGAATCGAACCGGGAACCTCCGGATTACCAGACGACTGCTCTACCTCCTGAGCCACTGTCGCCCCTAGCTCACAGCGAGCAGCCTTGTCAATACCACACTAACTCAACGCTCCCACACTTAGATATCGATTCGGACTGGTTTCCCCACATGCTGGATTGTTATTAAGCTACGTTTTCAATCACCTGGCAAGAAGGGGGCGGGGGGTAAGAGAAAGACAGACTGGCGCATTAACCAATCAAACATTTGGCGTAGAAGTCTGATTATAGCTATTAGATCTGCTCCGATACAGTCAACGTTCACACTGCACTTTCACACAACGTCTATTATCATAAACCAGTATTCACAGAGCAACTGAAGAGGTCTGGTCCAAAATGTGATCGTCCACCCTGCAATTTCTGTGTCTAGAATGATATATATATAGGTTTTTTATAAAAAAAAATTATCAAGTGTGGCAGCGCTTCATGGGTGGGCAGCTGTGGAGTGTGTGGATGACCAATCAGCTTGTCGAACAGCGTGACTAAGGAAGTGATCTTAATAAACACATAAACACGAACATATAACCCCTAGAAACATGGCCTGAGTGGAGTTATATCTCCACTTGAATTTGTGGGACACGTTTGTTTCTAATTTCAATCATTTATTTTCCAGCACCTCCTGCGTTTCCTTGTATTGACGCAGTATTTTCTTGGCGGCTAGCGGTGAGCAAACAACCATCACCTCTCACCACCCTCCTTTACGTAAACAATGACGTAGAGACTTCTGTAATTTTTGTTGAAAAAGGCTGCAGTGTCATTTACGAGGTCAAATATGGTCATCGCCTCTTTTATTTACATTCTTTTTATTTTATTTATTTATAAAAAAAAAATGTAAAGTGCAGTGAAGGCTTGGGGCCAGCTTAGAAACAGATGCATCATTGTCTAATATGTGATTGCCCTCTATTCCACTATGTGCGTGTGTGTGCGCATGCAAGCGTGCGTGTGTTCTCGTGTTCAATGTTAAACAGATTTGATTGAAATAATGTTAAGTTGCAGGAAATTACAGCTAATTACTTTCTTTCTTGCAAAGCTCCCTCCAGACCGATTTAAGATTAGATTTCCAAACGGTACGTACCCTGTTGCAATGTGCACACTGAACTCTCGACAAGCATGCGCCCCTTTCAGATTAATTGTAAACCATTCAGAGTCCTCCTTTAAATGGTAATATACTTTACAACGTAACGCACGTGCTGTGAGCTGCACTATACCCAATTCCAATCAACATGTTGAAATGGCAATAAAGTATTGAACTGACTGGCTCTAGTATTCTAATACTTTAATTGTTTAATTATTACCTGAGCCTATAATCTATCTCCTGTCAGCTCGGTGTGTGTGCGTGCGTGTGCGTGTGTGTGCACGCACTTAAGATGCGACAAGGAGGAGTCAAGTCAGTGTGGCTACGGGTGACAGAGCACGAGTCTGACACTCTCATTACCCTGCATATTTATAGCCTCTCCATCTACTCGTCCGTGTGTATCCGTGTGTGTATCTGAGTGTGAGTGTGTGTGTCTGTGTGTGTGTGTGTGTGTGTGTGTGTGTGTGTGTGTGTGTGTGTGTGTGTGTGTGTGTGTGTGTGTGTGTGTGTGTGTGTGTGTGTGTGTGCGTGTGTGTGTGTGTGTGTGTGTGTGTGTGTGTGTGTGCGTGCATGTGCTCAGCCACACTGATGCAAGTGTCAGAGCTCAGCCTGCACTCCATACAGAGTATTGACACCACAGGCGCTGCTGGTAATCCCGTCTAGCCTGTGGCACTGGCAGCTTCATGCTACTCAAAATAAAGATTAAATATTTTTTTGGAGACAGTGGTAGCAGCCAACACACAAGATGACTTTTGCTGAGAATATATTCAATGTGTACAGCTCAGATCGCACCGTTTAGGATTTCAAATAGGATGCTTATAATATGTCGTTATGATGGTGTGTCTTCATGTAGTGATGGTGTCTTAACCCTTTCACTGCCGCACTACCAAACGGTTAACCCTTTCTTTTTTTTTCTTTTTTTTTACTTAAATTTTTTATTTAACATTTATAGACATACAACACAATATTTACAGTGATATCCATAGCATAACAACATACAGACATGGGTCCCTAGAATATGGCATCGTTCAGCCGTCCAGACCCCCGTACACCCCCCCCCCCCCCCCCCCTGAGTTAAGCCCATTGGTGCCCCCCATATCCCAGGCTGGGCCAGGCCCAGTAGAGGAAAGGATAGGGGACTCCCCCCCCACGAGCCAAGCCCGTTATTTCCCATGCCCCAGAGAGCCCCACCCCACGCCCATCGACCCCCCAACACACAGGGCCCGCCGGGCAAAGCCCAGCCGCTCTGATCCCCCCGAGAGAAACCCCTCCCTCCCGCCCTCCTCCCAAGAGACAGAACACCCCCATATCCTGGTCCACCATGCATGGAGCCAAACACCCCAGGCCCCCACCCGCGCCCGCCCGACGGCCAGGCCCCCGGCCCACGAGAGCCCCAAGCCCAGGTCCGTAGAAGGTCTAAGCACCACGCCTCAATGGCCCGCCGACCCCCCGCGACCCCAAGCCTGGTGCCCCCGCGGCCCGGAGACCAGACCGCCCGGCCACGGCGGCCGAGGACCCCAGGAACCGCCCCCCACCAATCCCACAACACGCAAGGCCCCCCCTCCCCCGGATCGAACCGCCGGAACGATGGCCCCGACCCCCCCCCCCCCCCCCCCCCCCCCCCCCATGTCACCGACATCACCGCATACATTTATGAAAATAAACTAACAACACAATAAGAAAAAATTACATGAATATAAATGGTTATATGTTTCGCACTCTTTCCCCGGTTGGCGGTTTGGGGGGGGGGATCAGCCCTCCCACTGGAGAAGCCCCCCCCAAGAGACGGAGATACCCCCCAAAGGAGATTCTCCAAGCCTCTCTTCATGTCCAACATTTTGAATTCTTGTCCTTCATATTTGTCCATGTGCACATTTAAAGCAACTGCTATTCTAACATAACTGAAGAAATAATAAAAAATTAGACTAAAGATAATTGGCACTTCCCAGGTAATTATTTTTAACCCCGTTTAACCCCGGTTGGCGTGTTGGAGGGGTAAGGCTCTCCTTGAGAGGGCCCCTCCTATAACGACGGAGATATCCCCTGTGGGGGTTCTCCAATGTCCCTATTATTGTCCAACATTTTATTTGAATTTTTATCTTTCATATGATCGTACATTTCCAGAGCTCCCGATCAGGTCTCCGGATGTGATTCCCCATGTTCCCCGTCCTCTTAGCTGTGTGTCATGTGTGCTAGTGTCTACAGTTTAGTCTAGTACGTATTATTTGTATTATATGTCCCGAATCAAGTCCCAATTTTCCCAACTAATGTGTTTACCTTATCTGGACTCCCAGTGGTCTGTGTGTTATCCGCAGTGTGTCTCGAACCATAACCTCCATTCACTATCAAATAATATGCTTAGTTGTGCGTCATGTGTTATGGTGTCTACAGTTTAGTCCAGTACATGTTATTTGTATTATATGTCCGGAATCAAGTCCCAATTTTCCCAACTAATGTGTTTACCTTGTCTGTATTCCCAGTGGTCTGTGTGTCTCGAATCATAACCTCCATTCACCATCTAATTATATGCATATTGAGTCTTGGTCGGTGTGTATGACCTCAGTGCTCGAGTCCTGCTTGGTGTGTGAGACTTCGTTATTCGAGTTCTGGCTGGTCCGGTTGTTCTCGGTGCTCGGATCCCGGTTGGTGTGTGTGGCCTCCGTGTTCGTATCTCAGCCGGCCTGGTCGGCCTCCGCGCCTGCATCTCGTGTGCGGATGGTCCGGCCGCCCTCGGTGCCAGAGTCCTGGTTGGTCCGATTGTATCCAGCGTCTCCCTGTCCCTCCCCCGGGGGCCGTCCGTTTCACCTCTCCCAAACCAGCCTCCATGCTCCTCCGAACACCCCGCTTTGCATCGAGTCCAGTCCGTGTGTTGTTGGCCATGTTAGCTTGCAACCAGGCCTCGTTGCGGTCCAACGTCCCGTTAGCTTGTATCCCTTGCTGCTTCATTTTCATAGTGTTAACTTCCATTTTAGCTTGTAGCTTCTTCTGCGGCCAGGCCTTGCTGTGGTCCAACGTCCCGTTAGCTTGTATCCCTTGCTGCTTCATTTTCATCGTGATAACTTCCATGTTAGTTTGCAGCTCCTTCTCCAGCTCCAGCCAGGCCTCGCTGCGGTCCAACGCCACGCTAGTTTGTATCGCTTGCTGCGTCACATTCATCTTGTTAACTTCCTTGTTAGTTTGCAGCTCCTTCTCCGGCCAGGCCTCGCTGCAGTCCAACGCCACGTTAGCTTGTATTCCCCGACCCTTCTCCAACTCCTCCCTGAGTCCGTCGATGCTGCCCTGGATGATCTGCGTTCTAGCTTGGATAGCCATTGCATTAGCCTGTATGCTAGCTTGTATGCTTGTTTGTAGCTCTTGGTTAGCTGTTGCGTTAGCCTGTTGGCTAGTCAACGAGCTAGCTTGTATGTTCTGCGTGTTAGCTTGTACGCCAGCTTGTATGCTATCTTGTACAGCTTGGATAGCCTTTGCGTTAGCTTGTATGTCAGCTTGTATGTCAGCCCGTAGCTCTTGTACGCTGGCTAGCATGTTCGCTTGTAGCTTCGCTACCCAGGCGGGCTCCACGTCTCTGTCTACCTGCGTCACGCTCGCCTGAGCTACCTCTTCCACCATTTCCTCGTGTCGAGATATTTCCTCCAGTGTTTGTACGTCTTCTGGGGTCCTCTTTCTCGTATTCCTCCTTCCTTTTCTCTTATATCCTTGAATTGTCACTTTTTATTTTGTTTGACAGTTTTACTTCCCTTTTTCGATATTGTTTGACCGGGAGCTCGCTCAATGGTCGCCTACCCACACATCTCAAAACCGGAAGTCCCGGTTAACCCTTTCACTGCGACAATACACAGAAGGTTAACCCTTTCACTGCCACACGACAAAGGGTCAACCCTTTCACTGCCACACTACAGAAGGTTAACCTTTCACTACCACACTACAGAAGGTTAACCTTTCACTACCACACTACAGAAGGTTAACCTTTCACTACCACACTACAGAAGGCTAACCCTTTCACTACCACACTACAGAAGGTTAACCTTTCACTACCACACTACAGAAGGTTAACCTTTCACTACCACACTACAGAAGGTTAACCTTTCACTACCACACTACAGAAGGTTAACCTTTCACTACCACACTACCAAAGGTTAACCTTTCACTACCACACTACAGAAGGTTAACCTTTCACTACCACACTACAGAAGGTTAACCTTTCACTACCACACTACAGAAGGTTAACCTTTCACTACCACACTACAGAAGGTTAACCTTTCACTACCACACTACCAAAGGTTAACCTTTCACTACCACACTACAGAAGGTTAACCTTTCACTACCACACTACCAAAGGTTAACCTTTCACTACCACACTACCAAAGGTTAACCTTTCACTACCACACTACAGAAGGTTAACCTTTCACTACCACACTACAGAAGGTTAACCTTTCACTACCACACTACAGAAGGTTAACCTTTCACTACCACACTACAGAAGGTTAACCTTTCACTACCACACTACAGAAGGTTAACCTTTCACTACCACACTACAGAAGGTTAACCTTTCACTACCACACTACAGAAGGTTAACCTTTCACTACCACACTACAGAAGGTTAACCTTTCACTACCACACTACAGAAGGTTAACCTTTCACTACCACACTACAGAAGGTTAACCTTTCACTACCACACTACAGAAGGTTAACCTTTCACTACCACACTACCAAAGGTTAACCTTTCACTACCACACTACAGAAGGTTAACCTTTCACTACCACACTACCAAAGGTTAACCTTTCACTACCACACTACCAAAGGTTAACCTTTCACTACCACACTACAGAAGGTTAACCTTTCACTACCACACTACAGAAGGTTAACCTTTCACTACCACACTACAGAAGGTTAACCTTTCACTACCACACTACAGAAGGTTAACCTTTCACTACCACACTACAGAAGGTTAACCTTTCACTACCACACTACAGAAGGTTAACCTTTCACTACCACACTACAGAAGGTTAACCTTTCACTACCACACTACAGAAGGTTAACCTTTCACTACCACACTACAGAAGGTTAACCTTTCACTACCACACTACAGAAGGTTAACCCTTTCACTACCACACTACAGAAGGTTAACCGGGTCCTTATTGTCCCCTTGGTGCGCTCGAGACCGTGTCATCCTGCCTCAGTGTCACCACGGCTCTGGGAGCAGAGAGTCCACGCCGACACGCCCGGCTTCTGTCAAGCTGTCGTACCCCGAGACAAGTTAGCATCAGGCGGCCTCAGCAGGCCCGTGGTGTCACGCCGGTCCAGATGGCACGGCCAGAATGCCTGGTATTTCAGCCGTACATTCGGAGAGGAGGAGGAGAGGCAGCGACACCATGGGAAGTCTTTGGAGACGTGCAAATTGGCAAAGTAACTGCCTGCGGTGAGGATGGATTTGGATATTTTTTTCTTTTTTTTAATACATGTGAATAAGACGTGGATAAGCCACTAAGTCTTTGGTTACAAGTTGAGCTTGTTGCTGTGTGTCCATACTTCACATGAAAATAACCCTGTTGCAGCTAGGGTTGGGTACCGTTCACATTTGAACAGATACCGGTACCCAACGGTACCTTTTTTCTGTACTTTAGTCTAAAATCTACCTACCTCAGTTGTAAAAAATGTGTCCAAACTTAAGGCGGCTGGGTGGCGCAGCGGACATTGCACTCGTCACCAACGCAAGAGACACCGGGTTCGAATCCGGCTGTCGGCGTTGCCTCCGGCTTGGGCCGGCCGTCATACTAACTCAATTGGCAGAGTTAGCAGGTGGGAAGTCGAAGGGTGGTAGTCTGGTCGTTGTGAACAGCAACTCCTACAAGTCAGGAAAAATGGCGGGGGCAGTGTGAGCCTCCCACACGTTACACCTCGCCAAATGAGAGTCCGCGCTGGCAGGTGAAAAGATGTGACAGGCTGCCTCCACATGTATCGGAGGGGACATGTGATGCAAGGCTTCTATCCTCCCTACAACCGGCCAGTGGGGGGCATATGTGAGCAACGGTCAGGACAAGACAGGGAGAATTGGCACAAGAGGTAAATTGGGATGGGGAGAAAAATCACAGAAAAAGGAGAAAAAGGTTTATCAAAATAAATAATAATTTGTCCAAACTTCCAATTATGTATTATCATTATTATGTATTTAGAACTATTTGTTAATATATATATATATATATAATATATAATAATCGAGCGTTGTCTGCATCTAGCTTTGTAAAGTGTAACCACACTTTTTCGGCTTGCCATTGCCCCGACTGCATTGTTGTTGAATCAAGTAAAATCCTAGGCAGCGTTTCCCCTACCATTGCCGGGACCCCCCGCCCCCCCCCCCCCCCCACCCCCTGAAAAATGACAATAAAAAAAATATATTATAAGTTTGCTTTAATCACAGTAACGTTGGAGAGCTACAGTAGCTAAATTATATAAAACCGAACTAGATAGTTGATATATGAACTGGATAGTTCATATAAGCCATTCTCCCTTTCTGTGTGTGTGTGTGTGTGTGTGTGTGTGTGCGCGTGCCCGTCCCAACTCTGGTCTTTGGAAAGTTTGATATTTACTGAGGATGGCCAGATAATTGTAATTAGTCACTCCTTGAGTTATGTTTTTTCCTTTTTTTTTTCTCCTCTATTTAGTCACAGTATTGCTTTTGTCACAGCTACAACACCCTGAAGAAGGCCATGTAGGCCGAAACATGTCGGTTTTTTAAAAGAACTTTTCTAAATAATGTAAGCCAATAAATAAAGGCTTTTTAAAAATGTGTAGAGCTGCCTTGGATCTCAACCTTTCTTTGATGGCCAGATAATGTTGATATTTAAACTTAAAAATTATTATACAGTGAGAGAGAAGCTTCAGCAAGTACAAAACGCTGCTGACCGACAAATGAGAATCCCTCACTGAGGAAAACACAAAGGCCTAACCATCATGTATCACAATGGTGATGTCAGCCAGAGATGAGGAGAAGCATGAACCTTTAAAGGCCAACTTGCAGGTTAAACCCTACTCTGCAATTATGGGTAGTTTACATCATTGGTATCCAATTTAATTATTTATTTATTTCCATTTGACGCCGGAAATGCCACTCAGAAAGGGTTAAAAAGGTCCATGCACGAATAACATGCACGGAGCAAATCAAAAAGCTTATCAGACGCTAGCACGGCCGTGACGTCACTTCAGGCAACTTATGCCTTATGCCCGTCCGGGTCATAGTACTACTGGGCTGGCTATATGGCTCCTGCTAACGTTAGCATTATGTCTACTGTCATGAACCATTTTAAATCGGGCCATGCAAAAGCGTTTGGGGAACGAGTAAAATGTGCAGGTCCTCTTCTCAGACCTGTGGGGCAAAGCACTGCACACACATCATGCCGGCTAGCAAGCTACACGTCCCGGCATGTTGATACAATTTTAGCCCCACTCGGTGCATCAGTCACGATAGCTATGAGCTAACTAACGTTACAAGCTCAACCACCTTATAACTACTACTATTGTCATGTCCATAAGTTCCCTGGCAGAATACTTGTGAGGACAAAGGTATACAAAGAGGAGAGAACCATTTTAAATCGGGCATTGTTATGAGTTTAGAGAATTCTGGCTACCAAGCTAAGCTAAGCTACGTTAGCTAACTTAGCTAGCTACTAACGTTATATACACAATATGTACAACGACACAATGATTTACATTATTACAAATATGGTAACGTGGTTGTGGCTTTTACAAATAGTGGTTCACTTTAGAGATGAATGGCTATGATCACGGAGCAATAGTGTTAGTGAAACACACCATTCATCACTCCTCGGCTAGTAGTAGCAAGGCTCTCTGCTTCCTGCCACTAGCTGTGTGTGACTCTCAGAGCCCCTCACTGCCCTGCACCTAGGGTGACCAGATATCACGCATTGCGCGTGATTGCACAGCAAAACTGTCTCTTTTCACGCGTCACGCAAATTGAGACCATGTCCCTCTTATTGGTTGTCATCTGCGCGAACGTCGTCGTCCCCAGCCAATGGAACCCCGAACGCGGAAGTGAAGCTCCGTTGGGGAAAATATACACACAAGCGGGGCCTATTTGAAATCTCCGCGATAGCAAAGAGCTGAGTGACAGTGACACTGACAGCTCGTGCGACCCGCCATTAAGAAGAAGACAGACAGCTGCCTAGAACACACTCGTACTTTAAAAAATGCAGGACACACCAAACAAAAAGAGGAGGTGTAGTTACCGTAGCGAATGGAAAACAGAATACCCATGGGTGAGAAATGTCGAGGGGGATGCAGAGAGAGTTTATTGTGAACTTTGCAATAGTTCGTTCTGGGGGCGAATTTGATATAAAACGACATAGACAAGCTGAGTCCCACAAGAAACGGGTTACACAAAAAGAGACGTCAAAATCCATGTTCGCATTTCTCCGACCTAAAGACGTTGGACAAGCGGACAAAATAACTGCTGCAGAGGTAACAACTGTTTACCACACTGTCCAACATGCCCAGTCATACAGATCAGAGAACTCAAAACGCCTTCGGTTAAGCCACGGGAGGAAACAACCAAAGGTGTGTTAAATTCATGTGTGTATGAGGGTGTAGATTCCCTTAGGGAAAATGAAATATATTCCAAATATATTAGGAATTTAGTGGGAGTATTGCCAATATATTATTAAATGTATTACAATAACAATATATTATCAAAGGATATATCCACAATATACACATGGTAATTATATTGGTGTGTATATTATTCTATTTCCATATATTATGATATGGTTGGAATGGATATTGCCATATATTTCACTAAAATATATTAATAATATACTGCACACATATATATTTTTGATAATCACACGCTCAACTTCCTGCAGTCAGAGTGAACTGAATACATGCATTTCATAGCAAATATTGAAATAGCAGTAATACCACATTCATTATGAATCCCTGGACTTGTGAGTTGAGACTTGTGTTACTGTTCCTGCTCTGTTTGATAAGTGATTGTAAGTCTGGGTGGTTATTTAATGTATTTAATTTATTTTTAGTATTATTTATTATTATTATTATTTTGACACCCATTAGAGACAAAAGGAAAATAAAAATAAAATGAATAAGGGCAAAACATATTAGGCTTGTGGTCATTTTAATGAGGACAGTGGCGGATGAGCCTTGAAGGAGGGGACAGGGACAGTCCACCAAAAGGGCGGGGGGGGGCTGCGCGCTGGGGGGGGGGGGGGGGGGGGGTGTCCCACATTGTCCCTCACAAACATACCCTTTGTCCCACATTTGGTTTATTGGGACCTGGTCACCCTACCTGCACCTGATGTGATGTCAGCATTAAGATGACACACGCACGTTATTGATCCATGGATTAAAATATGCATGTGCGTGGAGCTTGTGGTTTGGTCGACAAAATGTTTGATAAAAACGCTAAGACTGAGTAAATTTCGATAATTTTTTTTCCCTCTTCATGAAAGTCACTGTTGGCCTAGTCACATTGTTTATTGAACAAAACGTTAAAGGACATCTCTTTGAAATAAATGACATTTTAAAATTTCTTTTTTAATTTCTTTTAAACAAATTATTATTTTGTATTATTTAACTATTTAATTATTATTTTGTTATTGCACTGCACTGGCAGTTGAACTGAAAAAAGAAACCTCATAACTGAACTGGCACTGAACATTGAACTACACTGGCACTGTTTGCAGATGTACTGTTATTAAAGTGAGTTAAAAACATAATTTTTTGTTAAATCCAAAGGAAAAAATATAAAATCAGAGAAATCCGAAAACAGGAAAAGATTAAACGGAATTCATAGGGCCCTAGTTAAGGTGAGTTAATAAATTCACTCTGAAAATCTGCTCCACTCTGATAAACTGACTCTTTGGTCAGAGTGTTGAAGGAAATCGATGATTTTCATTTGGTTTATAACCGATATATAGAGATGAGCTTTAAGAGGATAATACCATTATCATAATTTTTAGCATGTATGTCTGTCTCCAGTCAAACTGGGCAGAGGGCCGTTATCAGCTGGGTGAAACAGAGCAGAGAAGTGAAATGGTAAGTGTCCAAACAACAGCCTAATTAATTGAAAAACCAAGTAGTTTGTTGATCCTGAAGGTTGATTAAGGATGTCTATGTTTTGGGGCGGTTAGGTGGTCGAGCGGAGATTGCGTTCGTCACCAGCCCCGGAGCTGTGAGCTTGGTTCGCCTGTTCGAATCCAGCTCACAGCTCCGGGGTTGTCACCAGCTTGGCTGCACTGATACAATTGGCTGTATCAGAGGGTGGGAGAAGCTGGCGGGGTGGGTCCGGGTCGTTGTAAACAGCGACTCCTACAGTTCGGTCGGGGCGCCTGCTAAGCGCGGATTGGACGTGAGGGGGATAGTGTGGTCCTCCCACACGCTACGCCCTCTCAATGAGAATCCGCGCTGCCAGGTGAAAAGAAGCGGTGATTGGCTGGACGTGTGTCGGAGGAAGCACGTGGTAGCCTCCACTCTCCCAGATGATCTGACTGTGGGGGGTAAGTGCGCAGCGACCAGGAAGGGACTGGGAATTGGCATACGACTAACATTGGGATGGGAGAAAATCGGAGGAAAATGGAGGGGGAAAAAGACCAAGAAAAAAAAAAGAAAAAAAAGGATGTCTATGTTTTTCTACATGCATATAATGTATATATATATATCGGTGGGTGACAGCGTCTACTGAGACGGATCTATAGATCTTAAAAGCTGGCAGGCAGAGAGTGTGTTGCAGCAGACTGACACCAGGAGGCATCGAGGTCAAGTGTCAAAAGCAGCCCTGGCGCCACATAGCAGGGTAATCACAGAGGGGGGATGATATCAACAGTGCCGTTGCTATAGTGATCTGGGTCAAATAGCTGTGGTCAAAGATGGCCGTGTCACATAGTAACGAGGAAAGGGGGCGGGCCCGTCGTTGCTATGACGAAGATCATATAACTAAGTGTTATGAGGCGTATGAGTTAGTGAGTTCAAAGTGCTTCACAACAGTAAAAAAAAAAAAACAGACATGAGCGAGCATAGCAAGGTATGGTAAATCACAGTGTTTCACATTAGGATCTAGCATCCTAATAGGCTCTCTATTCAGTAATACAATTAATAAAATAGTTTAAAATTATTAAGTTTAAAAATAGTCTAAAAATTATAAAATAGAACGGACATACAACAACAGTAAAAAATACAGGCATAAGCGAGCATAAAAATTTTAAATGTAAATAGCAAGGTTACAGTAAAAAGTGTGATAAGATTGTTCAATCAGATGAAAATGGCCCAGTTAGGAGAATCAACCTTGGCTAGGCGGTGAGGTTCACGATGTACCTAACTGGAATGGTAAACAACTTTGCTAGATTTAGGTCAAAAGTCATCTTCTCCTCACAACAGAGCATCACTCCAACATCATAGAACCGACATATGAATTTCATTGGAAGTGTATGAAAGTAGGTAGGGTAAGAATATACAAAAGTATGGTAAATCACAGTGTTTCACATTAGGATCTAGCATCCCATAATACAAGCCAAACAGATGAAGAGGTGATACTGGCTGATTGATCGGAATCTAACAGCGTCCAGTGTGCACTCTCAGCCCTCAGAATTTTCAGAACAACTTGAGTGTGCTCGCTCTGACACTGGTTGTAAATAGTTATGAGTGTTGTATGTGCCTCCCTGTATTGTAAATAGTCCATATGTGCGTTGTCACTACTGTATGTATAATTGTAAATAAGTAAATTTATGTGTTGTAATAAACCAAATTTATGTGCAATTGTTTCATTTCAGCTCAGTGTAGAAAAATCCCCCGATACTAACAACCGCCTTACTGCGCGTGTCTATGACAACACTGTTGACACCACGTATCCGTGACACGCGCGCCCCGCGACAACACTAGTAGTTTTGGGGGGCCCTACGACCCCCCCTGAAAAGAATCCTAGGGGAAACACTGCTAGGCAATGCGTGTATTGTGCGTGTGAACGTGCGGCACACTTCATAGGTTTCGTTTTGCGGTAAACTAAACGTTGACGTCATCGGACTTAATAATATTAGTATTATAATAAAAATAAATTGTGCAGTACCAAAATGTGGCACCGGGAATCGGTACTCTGTAGTACCGACGTGATTCGGTCAATACCCTTAAAAGTAGCAGATTCGGTACCCATCCCTAGTTGCAGCTCCCATGGCAGATCTCTCTCTACATTACACAGTGTTTTTATTGCCCACCTTTAATCTTGTATTATGTTAGGATGAGTGGAAAGTGAGTCTGATTTGGTAAGCTACTACTACTGTTATTGTGTATAGATTTGGTAAGCTACTACTACTGTTATTATGTACAGATTTGGTAAGCTACTACTACTGTTATTGTGTACTGATTTGGTAAGCTACTGTTATTGTGTACTGATTTGGTAAGCTACTACTACTGTTATTGTGTATGAATGAATGAATGAATGAATGAATGAATGAATGAATGAATGAATGAATGAATGAATGAATGAATGAATGAAAACTTTATTTAACAGATTGCAGAATGGGTACAATACAGTACGGCTCAATACATACAATTGTTAAGGGGATGCAGACCTGAGAAAGACGTTTGTCTTGTTTCCATCAGGGTCCCCCATTTTCAATTCATATAGACATTTATGACATACACAACATACATGACATTTATGGCATAGGGACATATAGGTATTTAGTACTGATACATTTGTGACATAAACGGTATTCCAATATACAGTACTGTTACCCCTAGATCCTGACAGAGTATATACATATGATGGGGAGGGGACTGTACATTAGGAGGGGGTGGGTGGGTGGGAGAGAAATATACATACGGCGGGGAGGGAATATATACATGCGGTGGGGAGGAGACTGTCTATTAGGAGGTGGTACTGATTTGGTAAGCTACTACTACTACTACCCCTAGAATGGCGCTGCTCCGACCGGCCGCCTTTCTGTTAGCTCCGTCGAGACTGTGCTTACTTTTGTTAATTTTTATAGTTTTAAGAGTTTTATTTGCACCAACTGTTGGTGCATTATATGTGTATGACCGTCAGTCACTCATTGACATTGGATTAAGAAAAACTTACCGACTGGATTGCTCTCTGGATCGGATTGCTTAACAACAACAGTGGCCAGCGGAGATCCTTTGTTGCGGCCGAGGCAAGGAAAAGGCGCGACGGCGAGGAAGAAGAGCTGGGGTCCGAAACAGATTGAGATCCAAGCGACACAGAACCACATTGCCCAGCATATTGTTGGCCAATGTGCAATCGATAGGAAACAAACTGGACGACATCAGAGCACGGATCCAATTCCAGAGGGACATTTGGGACTGCAACGTCCTCTGTTTCACCGAGACTTGGTTGTCTCCGGACGTCCCAAACCATGCAATAGAACCGGCAGATCACTTCTTCGTTCTCCGTAAGGACCGAACGACAGAAGAATCACTAAAGACGAGAGGAGGCGGCATAGCTTTCATGGTAAACAAGGAGTGGTGCGATATAGGCAACGCAAAGGAATTGTCTAACCACTGCTCCCCAGACCTGGAGTTTATCACCATCAAATGCCAACCCTTCTTTCTCCCGAGGGAGTTAACGTCCATCATCATGATTGGAGTGTACATCCCACCACAAGCAAGCACTGGGGCCACACTCTCGAAGCTACACAACGAGGTAAACAAACAACAGACAGCTAACGTAGACGCTGCTATTTTGGTTCTGGGCGATTTCAACAGATCGCGTCTTAAAAAGGTGTTGCCGAATTTCTATCAGCATGTGACCTGTCCCACCAGAGGCGAGAACATATTAGACCATGTATACTCGCAATTTAAGAATGGGTACAAGTCACAGGCTCTTAGTCCATTCGGTAAGTCCGATCACGCCGCCATCTTTCTTTTGCCAAAGTATAAACAGAGTCTCAACCGCACGCCGGTAGTATCGTGAGAGGTTAAGCGTTGGACTGTGACGTCAGAGGAGACACTACAGGCTGCGCTGGAATGCACAGACTGGAATGTGTTTCGTGATAACACAGACAACCTCAACGAATACACTGAAATGGTGCTTGACTTTGTCTGTACTCTGGTAGAAGAAACAATCCCCTCTACCACAATTAGAATTTACCCAAATCAAAAGCCTTGGGTAGATAAATCCGTCCGTGAGGCTCTGAAAGTGCGCACCTCAGCATACAACACCGGGCTTGTGACAGGTAACATGGATGAACACAAGACGGCAAGATACAACGTCAGGAGAGCAGTAATAGAGGCAAAACAGCGTTATAGGGACAAAGTTGAACTTCAGTTTGAACAGGCTGACTCTAGAGGCATGTGGCAGGGCCTCAGAACAATGACAGACTACAAAGGCACCTCCCTCAAGCTGAACAGTGACATCTCCTTAGCAAATGAACTCAATACCTTCTATGCGAGGTTTGAGGCGGTGAATAACAACACCAGCCTACAAACCACTGCAATGGAGGGGGGGGGGGGGGGGGGGGGGGGCGCTGCTGATGGAGATTCAGTGTTCAGAATAACAGAACATGAGGTGAGGAGGACCTTTAAGAAAGTGAATATCAGGAAGGCAGCAGGACCGGACGGTATCCCCGGCCGCGTCCTAGAAGTCTGTCCCGCCAACTGGCCCCGGTATTCACTGACATCTTTAACCTGTCCTTAGAACAGGCTGTCATCCCCACCTGTTTGAAGAAGTCCACCATCATCCCTGTACCCAAAAAAATCTACGCCCACTTGCCTCAACGACTACCGCCCTGTAGCTCTCACCTCCATAGCCATGAAGTGCTTTGAGAAGCTAGTGAAGGGCTACATCTGTTCCTCCCTCCCCATCAACCTGGACCCCCTGCAATTTGCATACCGCCCCAACAGGTCCACGGAGGACGCCATAGCCCATGTGCTGCACACAGCAGCATCACACCTGGACAAGAGGCAGGGGAACTATGTGAGAATGCTATTGATCGACTACAGCTCAGCATTCAATACCATAGTCCCCTCCAAACTCATAGCCAAGCTCAGGGACCTGGGCTTGAACTATGACCTCTGCCAGTGGGTCTTGGACTTCCTGACGGGCAGAACCCAGGTGGTGAGAGCAGGCAACTGCACCTCCTCATCCATCACCCTCAACATAGGGGCCCCACAGGGCTGTGTTCTGAGTCCCCTCCTCTACTCCCTGTACACACATAACTGTGTGACTCAGCGGAGCAACAACACAATCATCAAATTAGCTGACGACACAGTAGTGGTGGGCCTGATCTCTGCAAACGACGAGAGGGCCTACCTGGAAGAGGTCAAGGTCCTGGCGGGATGGTGCCAGGAGAACAGACTCTCCCTGAACGTCAGCAAAATAAAGGAGATGATTGTGGACTTTAGGAGGTCGGGGGTCAAGGATTACAGCCCCCTCAGCATCGACGGGGCACCGGTTGAGAGAGTGAACAGTTTTAAGTACCTCGGAGCCCACATATCCGAGGACTTGACATGGACCACAGACATTGACAGTGTTGTGAAGAAGGCACGACAACGCCTCTACTTCCTCAGGCGCCTAAGGAAGTTCCAAGTCAGTCAGAAGATCCTTAAGAACTTCTACTCATGTACAATAGAGAGCATTCTGACTGGCAACATCACCTCCTGGTTTGGGAATAGCACTGCACAAGACCGAAGCAGACTACAAAGAGTGACACGTTCAGCGGAATGCACAATTGGAGGGGGGCTTCCCACCCTCCAGAACATTTACAACAAGCGGTGCAGGGGTAAGGCTAAGAGAATCATCAAGGACTCCAGCCACCCGAACAACTGCCTCTTTGAACTGCTGCGGTCAGGCAAGCGATACCGGAGTCTCAAAGTGAGCACAGAAAGACTCAGAAGAAGCTTCTATCCCCAGGCCATCAGGCTGCTCAACGAACAATAAACACTATGCAGCAACGATCAAATGCACACAGCACACACATCCACACGCACACACTCACTTTAAACAAACAACACACTGCAGCACCCACTCTCCACACTTTAGATCACCTAAACACACTTTATATTTATTGGTAAAGGATTTGCACTATAACTCGTACACCTTACTGTAAATTGTACCTAAATTGTACATCATCCCATTTCTGCTTTGCACTATATAGTATTGTATATTAGTATATTGCATAGTATATTGTATGGTAACTCAGTTACTTCTAGTCTGCATCGAACATTGTACATATGTCTATACTGAACACTGGGACCTCTATTTTGACTTCTTTTTACATGCTACTTTATTTTATTTCATACTTATCTTGTCTAGCACAGTCTCTGGAGCGTAACAGTAAGAAGCATTTTGTATAAAAGTATTCTGTACTTCTGTATGACAACTATTAAAGAAACTTGAAACTTGAAACTGTTATTGTGTACTGATTTGGTAAGCTACTACTACTGTTATAGTGTACTGATTTGGTAAGCTACTGCTATAGTGTACAGATTTGGTAAGCTGCTACTACTACTGTTATAGTGATGGTAAGCTACTACTACTGTTATTGTGTACTGATTTGGTAAGCTACTACTACTGTTATTGTGTACTGATTTGGTAAGCTACTAGTACTGTTATTGTGTACTGATTTGGTAAGCTACTACTACTGTTATTGTGTACTCATTTGGTAAGCTACTACTACTGTTATTGTGTACTGATTTGGTAAGCTACTACTACTGTTATTGTGTACTGATTTGGTAAGCTACTAGTACTGTTATTGTGTACTGATTTGGTAAGCTACTACTACTGTTATTGTGTACTCATTTGGTAAGCTACTACTACTGTTATTGTGTACCGATTTGGTAAGCTACTACTACTGTTATAGTGTACTGATTTGGTAAGCTACTAGTACTGTTATTGTGTACTGATTTGGTAAGCTACTAGTACTGTTAGTGTACTGATTTGGTAAGCTACTACTACTGTTATAGTGTACTGATTTGGTAAGCTACTACTACTGTTATAGTGTACTGATTTGGTAAGCTACTACTACTGTTATAGTGTACTGATTTGGTAAGCTACTAGTACTGTTATTGTGTACTGATTTGGTAAGCTACTACTACTGTTATAGTGTACTGATTTGGTAAGCTACTACTACTTTTATTGTGTAGTGATTTGGTAAGCTACTACTACTGTTATTGTGTGTACTGATTTGGTAAGTTACTACTACTGTTATAATGTACTGATTTGGTAAGCTACTACTACTGTTATTGTGTACTGATTTGGTAAGCTACTACTACTGTTATAGTGTACTGATTTGGTAAGCTACTACTACTGTTATAGTGTACTGATTTGGTAAGCTACTACTACTGTTATTGTGTGTACTGATTTGGTAAGCTACTACTACTGTTATTGTGTGTACTGATTTGGTAAGCTACTACTACTGTTATAGTGTACTGATTTGGTAAGCTACTACTACTGTTATAGTGTACTGATTTGGTAAGCTACTACTACTGTTATTGTGTGTACTGATTTGGTAAGCTACTACTACTGTTATTGTGTGTACTGATTTGGTAAGCTACTAGTACTGTTATTGTGTACAGATTTGGTAAGCTACTACTACTGTTATTGTGTACTGATTTGGTAAGCTACTAGTACTGTTATTGTGTGTACTGATTTGGTAATCTACTATTACTGTTATTGTGTGTACTGATTTGGTAAGCTACTAGTACTGTTATTGTGTACTGATTTGGTAAGCTACTACTACTGTTATTGTGTACTGATTTGGTAAGCTACTAGTACTGTTATTGTGTACTGATTTGGTAAGCTACTACTACTGTTATTGTGTACTGATTTGGTAAGCTACTAGTACTGTTATTGTGTACTGATTTGGTAAGCTACTACTACTGTTATTGTGTACTGATTTGGTAAGCTACTACTACTGTTATAGTGTACTGATTTGGTAAGCTACTACTACTGTTATAGTGTACTGATTTGGTAAGCTACTACTACTGTTATTGTGTGTACTGATTTGGTAAGCTACTACTACTGTTATTGTGTGTACTGATTTGGTAAGCTACTACTACTGTTATTGTGTGTACTGATTTGGTAAGCTACTACTACCGTTATAGTGTACTGATTTGGTAAGCTACTACTACTGTTATTGTGTACTGATTTGGTAAGCTACTACTACTGTTATTGTGTACTGATTTGGTAAGCTACTACTACTGTTATTGTGTGTACTGATTTGGTAAGCTACTAGTACTGTTATTGTGTACTGATTTGGTAAGCTACTACTACTGTTATTGTGTACTGATTTGGTAAGCTACTAGTACTGTTATTGTGTGTACTGATTTGGTAAGCTACTATTACTGTTATAGTGTACAGATTTGGTAAGCTACTAGTACTGTTATAGTTTACTGATTTGGTAAGCTACTACTACTGTTATAGTGTACTGATTTGGTAAGGTACTACTACTGTTATAGTGTACTGATTTGGTAAGCTACTAGTACTGTTATTGTGTACTGATTTGGTAAGCTACTACTACTGTTATTGTGTACTGATTTGGTAAGCTACTACTACTGTTATTGTGTGTACTGATTTGGTAAGCTACTAGTACTGTTATTGTGTACTGATTTGGTAAGCTACTGCTACTGTTATTGTGTACTGACTTGGTAAGCTACTGCTTTTATTGTGTACTGATTTGGTAAGCTACTACTACTGTTGTGTACTGATTTGGTAAGCTACTACTAGTTATTTTTTACTGATTTGGTAAGCTACTGCTACTGTTATAGTGTACTGATTTGGTAAGCTACTGCTACTGTTATTGTGTATTGATTTGGTAAGCTACTACTGTTATTGTGTACTGATTTGGTAAGCTACTGCTTTTATTGTGTACTGATTTGGTAAGCTACTAGTACTGTTATTGTGTACTGATTTGGTAAGCTACTACTACTGTTATAGTGTACTGATTTGGTAAGCTACTGCTACTGTTATTGTGTACTGATTTGGTAAGCTACTAGTACTGTTATTGTGTACTGATTTGGTAAGCTACTACTACTGTTATAGTGTACTGATTTGGTAAGCTACTGCTACTGTTATTGTGTACTGATTTGGTAAGCTACTAGTACTGTTATTGTGTACTGATTTGGTAAGCTACTGCTACTGTTATTGTGTACTGATTTGGTAAGCTACTGCTACTGTTATTGTGTACTGATTTGGTAAGCTACTGCTACTGTTCTTTCTCTTTTTTTTTGTGAAAACCAGACCATCTATTCCGTTTCCCCTCGTCTTTCCCTTGAAATAAAATAGCAGAGAAGAAACACTGCAAAAAATATATATAAATAACCAATAAAATAAATCAAAATGTTGCACATGTGAGATTAAAACAAGCTTATTCTAAAATTAGTCAGGCAGAGGACTGGAAACGTGACGGGACATCTCTTAATCTCTTATCTTCACACTGTGAAGCAGTGGTCTAGCTGTGCCATCTAACTCATTGTCCTTTATTATGCATGTGCACAAACACTCACTCTCACTCTCACACACAGTTGTCACTCTAAATAATGTTATACAAATCTGTCCACTGTTATTACTGCAATTTGTCATGTTTTTTTGTAGCCTAGATAGGCCTGTAATTATCTCCAATTGCTCTGGAGAAGATTTAAAGAAGAGCTCTTCTCTCTCTGGCTCTTCTCCCCCTGGCTCTTATCCCTCCCTACTTGAGACCAGAGCAACAGTGTAGTAGTTTAGTAGTTCAGTCGTGTAGTTTTATGAAAAGTCCATTTACAGTCCATATCAGTGGCGTTGTTAGCCCTATTTTTCTCCTAGCGCCGGATCATAAAAAAATTATTATAATAATTTTTAAGATGGCAGCATCCCCATTGTCTGTGCTGAATGTTTGTTAGTGTTTGGTATTTTTCTTTGGTTTTTAGTACTTTTTTAGTACGTTTTTAGGGACTGCATCTCTGCCTGTCCTGGCCAGGAAACACTTTGCAACTGTGATCTCCTCTGGCAGTAGTTGAATATTGTAATGTGTGGCAAGGGGTTGCAGCAATTACACTGAGAGAAACTGGTCTGAGGCTGGATAACATGCCTGTATGCCTCTCATAAGTTGTTCTCCAACTCATGAGAACCTGCTCTCAAGCTCTTGCAGCATTCTGTCGAGGACTGGATAGAACAGTCTCTGTCTCAGCTGATCTCCTGAGCTGAGGTCTGAGCTTGTGCCACAAGATGACTCTGGACTCACTACATCCTCCTTTGGCTGGTAGTATGTTCCTCAATCCCAAGGCCATTACATATGGCCTTTGTCCTGTCATACATATCCACTGCCATCTCTGAGGTGCGATAACCTTTGAGTGTGTCCTGCACTGTGCTTTTAAATAGTACAGATAGGTATTGAAGATGTGCACTTTAACGCAGCACCTGGAGCCATCCATACCCATGTCCACTGACAAAGACATGCTCATGATACTGTGATAAACTATAATAAGCTTTAATCGAACCCTGGTTCATTTCCTCGGATAGTCAGTTGGTTTGGGGTGGTGTGAAAGCTCATTCACTCTTGCAAGTGAACCCTGCTGCGGTTAATTTGAGATGTGAATGTAAAGCGGACCAAAGGCAGGAAAATACCCAAAAATCTAATTTTTTTTATGAGAAGACATATGAATATAATGAAACACACAATACAGTTTTTTTTAGATTGCTTAAGCACGATTTTGAAAACAGGGCCCGGTGTTTCAAAACACTACAGACAATTAGCACAACCACACACACAATTATCAGAACACCTCAGATCCTTTGCTAAATTAAACACAAACTATACACTCATTTATAAAAACTACATTTTGTTACCATAACACATGTTTTATATGACTTAATTATGTTTGAACCAGTTACACACTGCTGTGCTTAACCTAAAACACATTTAGCTATTCTACTTCTCGGTGATTAGAGTACTGTAAGTGAAGTACACAGAGAATGTGCAAATGTACAATAAACACTACACAAGACCAATGATGTAGACTGATGAAAATATAATTGAGTTATCTCCATATACCCAAATCAATGATGCAGACTGATGAAAAAAAGAAATCTCTCTCCATATACCCAAATCAATGATGCGGACTGATGAAAATATAAATGCTCTCCATATAACCAAATCAGTCAACATTTCAACATGGAGAATCACAACAAAACATGTCCCAGTTTTCATGCTACTACAGTGTGTGCATAACACTGTAAGCTCAGCAAATATCAGACAAACATAAAATACTGTATCCAGTACAGGTTAAAATTACAGTAAAACAAAAACAAAAATAGAAAAAATTTAAATAGAGTACAGAAACTACTAGACATTATCTCTTTGCCTAGCTGGATCTGGCAAGAGACATTTTTGTTGTGATTCTCCATGTTGACATGTTGACTGATTTAGGTATATGGAGAGAAAATGTATATTTTCATCAGTCTGCATCATTGGTTGTCTTGTGTAGTGTTTGGTGAATGTATTGTATATATTTTTTTTTTAAACTTTATTTGTTAGCGTTTATCGCTTTCCTGGTCAAGCATGACCGACAGTTGCAGGGTGAAACGGGAGAGAGAGCAGGGGGAGACATTCGGCAAATGACGGCGGGTCCGGGAATCGAACTCGGAGTCAACCAGATCCGTGACGCAGCACGGAGTCCCGCGCGAGCGCGGTAACATGGTGTGCTACTGGAGCACCCGTATTGTATATTTTCACGTTCTCTGTGTACAGTACTTCACTCTCCTTCCATTTTGGTTGAAGACAGGTGAACTCACCTGCTGCATTTTTTATAGTGCTTAAACCTGATTGGTGTATCTACAATTAAGCAATGGTGTGTTTGTGCATCTGATGGCTGTGTTTAACCAATTGGCTCATATGTGTGGTAATTTTACATTCTGTGTGTAATGTAATGCAAGTGTGTTTATGTTTTGCAAATCACTGTGTATTGTTTTGCAAAAAGTGAGAGGCTGACTTTGTGCTTATAGGAGGTGCAAATCTGGGCCTATGTTTTGCTCCTTGAGTGTAAGGTTTTGATAATTGTGTAATACTTTTGATTTGAATGTTTATGCAATCAAAGAAAACTGTAAAGACTCGAGATTAACTGTTTATTTCTTTTGTACATAGGCTGTGCATATGTTTGTTTGTTTATTTGCTTATGTGTATGATTCTTAACTGTATTTTTATTTTGTTATTGGTGTATATGTATGTATGTATATGTATATATATATATGTATGTATGCATGTATGCATGTATGCATGCATGTATGTATGTATGTATGTATGTATGTATGTATGTATGTATGTGTATATATGTATATTTGTACTCTCGTTGTTGCCTCTTGGACCAGATCAATGTTTTATCTGGCTAAATAAAGGTTAAATAAATAAATAAGAAACTGATGATTTGGTCCCGTTAACTTTGAATTTTCTATGGGGACTGCCCAGATCCCTCTCATGGACCTGGACCTCATTACTCTAAAATTGCTGAAGCCCCCAATGTTTTCTAACCCTAAAAACGCCCCTGGTCTAAATCATCCGGTTTCCGAGGCAATGCACAGAGATTTTTATAAGCTCATATTCCGCTATTATAACATTTACCAAATCATTGGTAAACAAACGTAGTGCTGAAAATATATACTTTGACTGCTGTTTTGATAGGGTTAGGGTCTTTACTCTTTGCTACATTTGAAAAAGAAACGCAACATTACTTAACACAGACTGTATTGATCTATTTATGACGTGAAATAAATCTCGGTCGGGATCGGGGTTAAGCATCTACTAGAGACCAGAGCGACAGCCAGTGTTTAAACCTTTTAGCTGCACCATCAAATCATGTATTCTTCATGTGTCGAGTAAGCGCGTTGTATAATCATCATTAAGAGAATTTGCCTCAATACTTTTTAGTAATCAAGTTACTCTAGTTTCTTCAGGAAATGTTTCAGCTTTAATAACTTCCAAACAGCAGCAGTGAATCTTAGTTCAGCGAGTTTAGTCAAGGTCAAACAGGGCTTAACCAAAAAAGGGCTGAACAATAATGACAGCTATGAGAGATGATTCAATCCCTGAAAAAAGGAAACAACACCTTTGAATCTGAAAAGGAGATATCCAGCGAGTCATAAAAGGTCTATGACTTTATCCAATGCCTTAAATTTGCATCGAGAACAAAATCCTTTAGCGAGATAGCATCTGAAATGTCCCAATTCATGAACAAACCTTTTGTCAAAGTGCACAGTACGATATCCTCCTCCTGGCCAGGGCGATGTGTGTAATGACCCGTTTGCAGAGCGCATTGCCACGCAGCGGGAGGCTAATGGCGAAGAGCGTTCATATTCAACTAAACTGGGGCCGTGGTGAGTCACGTTCAGGAGACAAGACGGCAGGAACTCACTCACTTAACCCTTTCAACACTGTCTGTAGTGCGGTAGTGAAAGGGTTAACCTTCTGTAATGTGGTAGTGAAAGGTTAACCTTCTGTATTGTCGCATGAAAGGGTTAACCTTCTGTTGTGTGGCAGTGAAAGGGTTAACTTTCTGTAGTGTGGTAGTGAAAGGGTTACCGGCCACGCTTCCATCCAAATGGAAGAGTTGATTCAGAGAGAACTTTTGAAACATCGGCAAAAGAGTGAATGCGAACTACTTTTCCTTAAGTTAAAGGGGAGATGAAGCAGTGAACAATGTGATCCTAGTTTGTTTGTTGTGTACCTTGTGTAAGACAGGGTCCTATAATAAAATGTGAAATCCTGCTTATTTGTCGGAAAAATCAAATATAATTTCCCTGTTTTCACCATGGGCGGCGCCATTTTGTTGCTGACGTCACGGTGTTGGTTTGGTGTATACACTGCTGGTTAGCTGCATAGTAAACATGGACTGTCGGGTCAGTCAAATGTGGCCTACCAAACAACGGGACCGCAGTGGTTCTTTTTGTATTGCTCCTGGCTGTTCAAACAAATTTTACTGTGTGAAAGAGAGAGGAAAGTTGGTTAATTTCCACAAACTACCAGTGAAAAAAACAGTGTTGTTGGCACGTTGGCTCAGGCTGGCTGCACTCAGGCGGCGCGATCAGCCTGTTGGACAGGGAATGAAGATCCCCAGAGAACACTTCATTGCCTCGGATTATGTTGTTGGGGGTGGGAGGTTTGTCCAGAAGACCACTAATCAGCTGAAGTCTGATGCGGTTCCCTCGGTCTTCGACAGACAGACCGGCGCAGGCAGTTCAGCGTCGGGAGCATTTAGCCTGCTGGCTACCTAGCTCCAGTTCAACCAGCCGAGCGTCGGGAGCATTTAGCCTGCTGGCTACCTAGCTCCAGTTCAACCAGCCGAGCGTCGGGACCATTTAGCCTGCAGGCTACCTAGCGCCAGGTACCAGCGTTAGCTCCCGGAGCGATGGCTAGCTAGTTAGCACCAGCCGGGTACCGGCGTTAGCTCCCGGAGCGATGGCTAGCTAGTTAGCACCAGCTGGGTACCAGCGTTAGCTCCCGGAGCGATGGCTAGCTAGTTAGCACCAGCCGGGTACCGGCGTTAGCTCCCGGAGCGATGGCTAGTTAGTTAGCACCAGCCGGGTACCAGCGTTAGCTCCCGGAGCGATGGCTAGCTAGTTAGCACCAGCCGGGTACCGGCGTTAGCTCCCGGAGCGATGGCTAGATAGTTAGCACCAGCCGGGCGGTTAGGTGGTCGAGCGGAGATTGCGTTCGTCACCAGCCCCGGAGCTGTGAGCTTGGTTCGCCTGTTCGAATCCAGCTCACAGCTCCGGGGTTGTCACCAGCTTGGCTGGCCGTCTGCACTGATACAATTGGCTGTATCAGAGGGTGGGAGAAGCTGGCGGGGTGGGTCCGGGTCGTTGTAAACAGCGACTCCTACAGTTCGGTCGGGGCGCCTGCTAAGCGCGGATTGGACGTGAGGGGGATAGTGTGGTCCTCCCACACGCTACGCCCTCTCAATGAGAATCCGCGCTGCCAGGTGAAAAAGAAGCGGTGATTGGCTGGACGTGTGTCGGAGGAAGCACGTGGTAGCCTCCACTCTCCCAAATGATCTGACTGTGGGGGGTAAAGCGCAGCGACCAGGAAGGGACTGGGAATTGGCATACGACTAACATTGGGATGGGAGAAAATCGGAGGAAAATGGAGGGGGAAAAAGACCAATAAAAAAATAAAAAAAAAAAGCACCAGCCGGGTACCAGCGTTAGCTCCCGGAGCGATGGCTAGCTAGTTAGCACCAGCCGGGTACCGGCGTTAGCTCCCGGAGCGATGGCCAGTTAGTTAGCACCAGCCAGGTACCGGCTACTGGTTGAACTGGAGCTAGGTAGCCAGCAGGCTAAATGGTCCCGACGCTCGGCTGGTTGAACTGGAGCTAGGTAGCCAGCAGGCTAAATGGTCCCGACGCTCGGCTGGTTGAACTGGAGCTAGGTAGCCAGCAGGCTAAATGCTCCCGACGCTGAACTGCCTGCGCCGGTCTGTCTGTCGAAGACCGAGGGAACCGCATCAGGCTTCAGCTGATTAGTGGTCTTCTGGACAAACCTCCCACCCCCAACCACATAATCCGAGGCAATGAAGTGTTCTCTGGGGATCTTCATTCCCTGTCAAACAGGCTGATCGCGCCGCCTGAGTGCAGCCAGCCTGAGCCAACGTGCCAACAACACTGTTTTTTTCACTGGTAGTTTGTGGAAATTAACCAACTTTCCTCTCTCTTTCACACGGTAAAATTAGTTTGAACAGCCAGGAGCAATACAAAAAGAACCACCGCGGTCCCGTTGTTTGGTAGGCAACATTTGACTGACCCGACAGTCCATGTTTACTATGCAGCTAACCAGCAGTGTATACACCAAACCAACACCGTGACGTCAGCAACAAAATGGCGGCGCACATGTTCATAAATGCTACATAAATGGACATTACAAATAGTTTTTTCTTAGAAACGCCTTATTTTTATAACGTGATTTTTTCTGTGGTTTATCTAAATACTAATTTGATGCTATGACTATGTGTTTATCGCTATGCTTCATCTCCCCTTTAAGTTGGGTTGAGGTCAATAAACGCTCTACTGGGGCGACAGTGGCTCGGGGGGTAGAGCCGTCGTCTGGTAATCCGGAGGTTCCCAGTTCGATTCCCGCTCCTCCCGGGCAGCACGTCGAAGTGTCCTTGAGCAAGACACTTAACCCCTAACTGCTCCCGATGAGCAGATTGGCATCTTGCATGGTCGCCTCCGTTGTCGGTGTGTGAGCGAATGGGTAAATGGGTGAGTAACAAATTGTAAAGCGCTTTGGATAAAAGCTCTATATGAGGAGCTAGCCAGAATGAAGAGCTCTTGTTTCGTCTTGTAACTCGAGACTGGAAGCATGCAATAGGTCGAGTGGGGATGAAGATCGAACAGCGACAAATTCAACTTTACAACAATGTATTGGTTGATCTGCAAAAACGCAGCCCGGAGCCAGCAGACGAGAGCAAATTGCCGCGACGTGCGCGTGCGTGATGGACCGCCATCGGGCAGTCCGATGCTTAACCCTTTCACTGCTGCACTACCAAACGGTTAACCCTTTCACTGCGACAACACACAGAAGGTTAACCCTTTCACTGCCACACAACAGCAGGTTAACCCTTTCACTGCCACACTACAGAAGGTTAACCATTTACTATCAGTGTGATAGTAAAGGGTTAACCTTCTGTAGTGTGGCAGTGAAAGGGTTAAGTGGTTAACAGGACTTCGAAAGAAAAGATTACCAGCATATGGCTCAAGAGATAATGATGAAGGTGCTATAGATAACATTCAGCGACTAGATGTCGCACTAGAGCACCAGCACATCATTTATCCAATCAGGTCCGTTCCACATGGAGAAATTGGAAAAAAGAATACTCTACATAAATTGTTTATCTATAGCACATTAAATTGTTCGACAATTATTATTATTATTAGTATTTAGTGCATAAACTCTTCATCGACAATTGCAAACATCACCTCAAGTGTTTTTTTTGCAATGTTGAGGAAGTCTCCATTTCCATCCAGCTTTTTCTAATGCGATACTTCAAAATGCACAAAAAGAAATACTTGAATGGCAACATGGCTACTGTGATAAGAGAAAACAGCAGAAAACACTGCTTTGATTAGATCCCCAGTGTGTTATCCCCCACAATGCACCGCCCCTCTCAACGCACCGGTGTGAAGAGGATAACTGTACCGGCTCGATACTACACAACATTGGACGGGTAGGGTTTGGTTGCCTAGCAACCCCTGTGGCAGCTCATGACGATTTAGTCATTTTCAAAGCTTTTATTATTATTTAAAAAAAGATTTCATTACTTATTTTCTTTGCCCTCTAAATCTCCTCCCGGTTGCTCAGGGTGTGAATTAATCTTCAGATGAAAAACAAGCTGTACATGTACAAAGTGTTTCTCCACTTCAAAGTTATGGACCGAAAGAAATATGGATTTTTATTTTATATAAATAAATTATTAATAATTATTAATTAATTAATTAAATAATTGTATAAATAATGTTCCATGTTCTGTTGTCTAATATTATATCCCATTACTTTAGGTTATTGCCGTGGTATAATTTTAGAACCGGTATCAGTATCAAGGTCAAAATATTGCTATCGTGACATCACTACACGGCGGCGAAGTCGCCACTCCAACCAATCACAACTTTCTCCTCTGACAGATTCCTATCCACTCAGCGCTGCATGCATTCTCTGGCCCCGCCCTAATCGTGATGTCAGAGTACCTCCAGAGAGGGGTGGGGCCAGGGTGTGCAGCAGGTTTCAACCACTAGATGGCAGCACAAAGATACTTCTCTGCCTTTTTTTATGTCCCAGAAGTGTTGACACAATGCTCAGGATTAATGCTTTTCACCACAATAAAGGCTTAGAGGTTTTAGCAGCTCAAACAGCTCTGTTTAATTACTTTTTAAACACCACAAGCCATGATTTAAGAGGCTCTGATTTAAGACCTCACTCTTTTAAAACCAGTTTCTGTGTAAATTGCTTCAACACATACTGTATACTTAAATATATATATCCATATACATGCATATAATCCTTCTATTGACCTACTTATACACCTGCATATAACCCATATAACTCTGTACAATAGCATGTACAATAATGCTGTATATACCGTATATATATATAAAAAAATACTGTATATATAATGTATCGACATCTGTCTGTACATACCTGCATATAATCCTGTTCACATATCTGTAGATACTATATCTATATCTGTACATATCTCTTACCTACTCTTACTAGTTACGCTGCTGGCCAGTATGACTTACTACCATAGTGTCTTTATACCTGTATCACTGTACATATTAATACTACAACTCTGTACATACATCTGATTAGCACTATTACCCAGTAGTGCCAATTTATATATTTTATACCCAGTTTAATCACGTGTACATTGTTGGATGCCAAACGTCTTTTGGTTGTACCGTACTTGTGCTGTATGATGACAATACATTTTAATCTAATAATATAATCTCATAACTAACACAACCAGATTTGCCCGCTCTCCTTTCCTCTTTAGAAGACTGGCCTAAACCAGAGCCGGACAAATAAATGGGGCTTTGATATAAAAGACAAGAGAGCACTGTGACATCTAAAGTAGGCCTGTGTTAGAATAGAACAGTTTGACATCACAGTTGAGAGCTGTTTAAGTCATGGGGACCTGATCGCAATTGGGAACCATCTATTCCATCTTACCCAATTTTCCAGCAGGGAAAAGAAACATCACATGTTTCCATGGGAACGATTCAGTGCATAGCTTGACCTGGAACTGTAGGTGCTTACTAAAGAGCTGTATGTGCTTACTAAAGAGCTGTATGTTAGGGATGCCCCGATCACGTTTTTTGCCACCGATACCGATCACCGATCGTCGTGAGCCATATCGGCCGATACCGATCCGATACCGATCGTTTTTGATTAAAAAGAAATTAAAAATTATTTTATATAAAAAGTTTTTTTTTTTTTTTTTTTTTAATAAAATATATATATTATATAATTAGACTTGTACTTGTATTATCTGCGAGACATCGCCACCACGCAACAAGTCAAAATGCTCGCTATCTGCAAACAGCTCCACTGTCTGTGTGTACTCTAGTAGCTCCAAAAAGGATTCTCCGGCGCTGCAGCGGGACCCTATTGTATTGGTAACGTTATGCTTTGGTCATTTCACATTCAGCAAGACCTCAGCTCGAATACGCATTCAATCAATGTTATAAGACATTGATATCAGGAGCTATCTGTAGCTACTGCTAGCCGGCTAGATGACGTTAAGACAACTATTTAGTTCAATCGGACATTTCGTTTTGAACTGTGAAGTAACGTCAGCTAACGCAAGCTAACGCAAGCTAACGGAGATATCAACATGGACTAATAGACTTCCTGGGGCATTTGTTGATATCCGGAGCTATCAGTAGCTAGCCGGCTAAATACCGTTAGACAATGCCTACTAAAAGTGAATAGTTGACTGGGTAATTTTGTTTAAACAGTAACGATAGCTAGGTAGCTAACGTTAGCTCAGGTCGAATGCACTATCTAGACTCAGCAGAGGAGGTCCGCCTCCTCTGTGTTTACAAACTCTACACGGGTACGGGCGGGGCTAGGGAGGAGGAGCAGTTTGCAGGTCCTGTGCGTCTGAGACAAGCGAGTGAGATATCCACTTGATCAGTTTCCGCGATCGGCGAATATGACTCATTATCGGAATTCCCCGATCGCATATTTATACTGATTATCGGCCGATAACGATCGATGGCCGATCGATCGGGGCATCCCTACTGTATGTGCTTATTAAAGAGCTGCATGTGCTTATTAAAGAGCTGCATGTGCTTATTAAAGAGCTGCATGTGCTTATTAAAGAGCTGTATGTGCTTACCGTATTAAAGAGCTGTAGGTGCTTATTAAAGAGCTGTAGGTGCTTACTAGCAAACTGTATAAAAAAAACTCAGCCACGCCCCCTCACAGTCAAACCAAGCAGCAACACAACCTCAGCCACGCCCCATCACAGCAACACAACCTCAGCCACGCCCCCTCACACCAATCCCACCTATCACACCTCTCACACCTATCCCACCTATCACACCTATCACACCTCTCACACCGATCCCACCTATCACACCTATCACACCTCTCACACCTATCACACCGATCCCACCTATCACACCTCTCACACCTATCACACCTCTCACACCGATCCCACCGATCCCACCTATCACACCTCTCACACCTCTCACACCTATCACCCCGATCCCATCTATCACACCTATCACACCTCTCACACCTATCACACCTCTCACACCTATCCCACCTATCACACCGATCCCACCTATCACACCTATCACACCTCTCACACCTATCACACCTATCACACCTATCACACCTCTCACACCTATCACACCTCTATACCCATTCTGCAATCTGTTAATAAAGTTTTCAATCAATCAATCAATCCGGGCCTGTGATGTCACTGTACCCATTCTGCAATCTGTTAATAAAGTTTTCAATCAATCAATCAATCAATCAATCAATCCGGGCCTGTGACGTCACTGTACCCATTCTGCAATCTGTTAATAAAGTTTTCAATCAATCAATCAATCAATCAATCAATCCGGGCCTGTCACGGTCGCGTTTTCCTTAATGCCAAGCAAACAGTGCAAAAATGCTTCCGCATTCGTCACCGCACGCGAGTGCGGTAAAGCGCCCTTCTTTTCAGACAAATGCTACCGTGCGTGCACCGGCGGCGGCGTGCTCGCTCAGGTGCGTGCGTGCGCCGGCGTGCTCGCGCGAGGTGCCCGCGCATGCGCATGAGATCCCGCCTTGGTTCGACACGAGCGGAGCTCAATATATATAAGTCACCGCCCCTAAATCAGTATCTAGAAATAGCTCAATTGGCAAGGCCACATGGCTGTGGATCCTATGGCTCGTTTGCTGGCGAGTTCGAATCCCATCGAAAATATTTTTTAACGTGATTTTTTTTTTAACGTGTATTCTTTCGCCGGTTAAGGTTAGGCATGGTTAAGGTTAAGGTTAAGGTTAGGCATTGTTTCGGAGTTGGTTAAGGTTAGAACGGTTAAGTTTAGGCGCTGTTAAGGAGCTGGTTAAGGTTAGAGTTTGTCAAAGAGAATGGCAATATAATTTCTATGGTTAAGGTTAGGCATGGTTAAGGTTAAGGTTAAGGTTAGGCATTGTTTCGGAGTTGGTTAAGGTTAGAACGGTTAAGTTTAGGCGCTGTTAAGGAGCTGGTTAAGGTTAGAGTTTGTCAAAGAGAATGGCAATAGACAGCCTATTTCCGCGCGACCTGGGCGCTGGGCGGCGGAAAATGAAAGGCGCATTACTGCACGCCACTACGGTAAATTTTTGCACTGCTTGCTTGGCATAAAGCTACACGCGTCACGGTCACTGTACCCATTCTGCAATCTGTTAATAAAGTTTTCAATCAATCAATCAATCAATCAATCCGGGCCTGTCACGGTCACTGTACCCATTCTGCAATCTGTTAATAAAGTTTTCAATCAATCAATCAATCAATCAATCGGTCACTGTACCCATTCTACAATCTGTTAATAAAGTTTTCAATCAATCAGGGCCTGTGGCGGTCACGTGTACCCATTCTGCAATCTGTTAATAAAGTTTTCAATCAATCAATCAATCAATCAATCCTGCAGTGCAACGTGACCCAAATCAGCCAATGCCCGCAGTGCAACACTCCAATTCAGCCATTGGGTGGGACGGTCACGTGACCCAAATCAGCCAATGGAAGCGTGCGGGACCTCAGCCTGCGGGACCTCAGCCTGCGGGACCCCAGCCTGCTGGTGCTGTGGTTCTGCAGCTAGATACTATTGAAACCAAGCAGCAACACAACCTCAGCCACGCCCCCTCACAGCCTCAGCCACGCCCCTCACAGCAACACAACCTCAGCCACGCCCCCTCACAGTCAAACCAAGCAACACCACAACCTCAGCCACGCCCCCTCACAGCCTCAGCCACACCCCCTCACAGCAACACAACCTCAGCCACGCCCCCTCACAGCAACACAACCTCAGCCACGCCCCCTCACAGCCAAACCAAGCAGCCATATCGATGGACCACAACACGTCTCCAGAGTAATGGCAGGACACGCTCTGAATCTTAAACATCAACTTATCTTCAGGGAGGCCATAATTGCTTTACTACAGGAGATAAAAGGATGTTAATGGCTACGGCAACATGGCCCCATCGCTTTATTGGCCTCAATATGTAGGCTATTCATAGATAATATATCCACAGTGATGTACCTGAACGCGTTCAATGAACGATCGTTCATGAACACGTTCGTATTTTGGGCGAACGTGAACTGAACGTACTGATTATCCACTAAATGAACGTTATTGAGAACGTGTTCATTCTCAGCGCTGTATAACGGCGTTTGTAACTGAGGGGTACAATTCCCTGACTGTATTACTAGATATGATACTTACTACCACTACCTTTGTACTTTATATTCGGCCACCCAGTACTCGGCATAAATATATTATGATAAACACTCTCACGTAGATGAAACGGATCCAACACAAATGTACGAAGTCGAAGTATGTATTTATTCCTACACAGCAATGGTGTGTAGAGCAAGCACTTAATCACTTAATTACATTTATGAATTGAAATAGTATGCACTTTTATGGCAAAGAGTATTCGTCGGTATATCAATAGAGAATGTCCAATCTCTGATGGCGCAGGTGGTAAATATACGACCTGGAATAGTTAAGGAATAACAGCAATGATACTTTAATGATTATAAGACTGGATACACTAGGGGGGTAATCCGGTCGCTTGTAAGACAACAGGAGTAGGAGGGGGGGGGGGGTAGAGTCTGGCTGCCTCGTCCGGCCAAGGGTATCCTGGGTGAACCCACAGTTGTGCAGCTCGGTGCGCCAGCGATCCTTGGACCACGGATGAAAGCAGTTGGACTCTCTGTGAGCCGGCTCTCTCCGGTCCACGGGGGAGAGACGTGAAGCGACCTCGTCTTGCAGAGCGTCTCCTCACCTTGCGTCCTCTCCAGGGGGGGGGGGTTCCAACACACGGCAGTGTCGGGGGTCTTTATCCATGGAATAATCACTGTACACAAAGCATAATCCGTGCCTGGGAAGGCGGGCTGTCGTCGGTAGAATAATCCGGTATACAGGTCCACTCGCTCGTCGGCTCTGGGGCTCCTCGGATGCAGTCTCACCTGGGGTCGACCATCCTGGATAAGCAGCCAGTTCTCTGCCCGAAACGATGGGGTACTGACTACGGTAGTATTCTCACCGCACGAAGCACTATATATTAACAGACTATTATTAGCTTAATAGACTACGTCCAACTCGACGATATAGTGCCAAATATGACTATTCAAATATTAATATACACGATGTCTCAATACCGATGGTAGGCCGAACTTGGCCTTACTCCCACACGTGGCGTCGCGGGGAGGCTTTACGTCTGTGACTCTATTGGAGGGTAAGAAACTGGACTGAAAAAGGAAGTCCTACTTTAGTAGCGCAGTATATATACGCACTATGAACAAATAGTACCGTTAGTGGTGCGGTAGCCAGATTCCTACGCGGAACTAGGACTTGTTCGTACATGTTGAGTGGTACGTTTGAACTGGGTCTGGGGGGTATGGCAGCCTGGCACCAAGGTCTCGACCAATAGTAGAATGGAGACTATTATGGGATGTTCAGTAGGCTAGAATGGATATTCAATGCATATTGTACAAGGAATATACAAGGGATATCAGGGAATATTAGAGAATATACAAATACAATTAAATATATATATATAAATAAATATATATATTCGGTTTAATCTGGCCCTTCACAACAGCCACCCCCTGATTGGTCCCAGACCTAATCAGTTAAGCAGAGACAGATTAATCGCGTTGTCTATTTACACATAAGGGTTTGCTGTAGGGGTCAGTCAACTTCACAAAGTCATAGGGTTATAGGGTCATGGTCATCATCGATTGTGTCTGGGAGTCGGGGCAGTTCTATGAGCCTCGCCACGGGACGGGTGTAAGTGCGACCCTGGACAAGCACTTCAGCTGCTCGGACCTTGCCGTCGGCACCGGTGATCACTTTGCTTACGCGGCCGGCCGGCCACATAGCTCTGGGCAGTGATTGTACATCCTCATCGTATTTCTTTATAATCAGCTCTGTGACCTTGTGTCGGCTGTTCAATACGATCGGGTATTTAATGTCATCCGGTAGATTGGGGGCTCTGCGTAGGCGACCACCCACTCTGATGAGGGTATGAGCGTCGCTCTCGGGGGCCAGATGAATTAATCTGCTGTCGGATGGGACGGGCTTTCCTCCCTGTAGACAGGCCAATTCATCGGGGAACGAGTCTCTCTGGGCTCGCTGCAGTAGAAGCAATTCTGCTTCCTCGTAGTTAGCTGCTGACATTTCAGCGGGGGACTTACACTCCGGGTGGTGCCGCAGGAATGTCCTCTGCTGTGCACTCTCTATGGTAGTGCAATCATCCATGTTGGGGTCTGCGGAGATAACAGTGCTCAATCCACAGAACACAGGCTTCTTATTCTCAGCCTCCTCCTGACTGGCTTCCCTCGGGATAGGCGTGGGCCACTCTCCTTCCGGGAGCTTTAGGAATGCTGGGCCGTCACTGTAGACATTGCGACGGGTGAGGTCATCTAGGGGCATTCCCCGGGTGATGACGTCAGCTGGGTTCTGTTTTGTATCAACGTAGCGCCACTCTGTTTCTCCGGTTAACTCTTCGGTTAAGTCTTGAATCTCGGTGACTCTGACTCCCACGAAGACTTTGTACTTGCATGAGTCCGATTTGATCCAGGCGAGTACTGTCGTGGAATCTGACCACAGGATTGTTCTAGACACCGGTATGGTGAGCTCACGTTGGATGAGCGTGGCTAGGTGCGCTCCGGCTAGGGCTGCGCAGAGCTCTAGGCGTGGGATAGATTGTTGCTTGCGTGGGGCTATTCTCGAGCGGGCGAGGACAAATGCTGTGTAGATCTCTCCCCCCTCTTCTTGGGCCCGCAAGTAGGCTACTGATCCGTATGCGACCTCTGAGGCGTCACTGAAGACGTGTAAGTCCATTTTACATGTCTCTGGCCTCACCGTGGGTGGGAAGTAGCTTCGGCGCATATTAACGCCTGGGAGTGAGTGGAGCTCCATCTCCCACTCTCTCCAGGTGGATGCAAGGTGTGCGGGAATGGGGTCGTCCCAGCCCTGGTCCTTGTCCCACAATGCTCGTACAATCATTTTTGCCCTGGTGGTGTACGGTAGAATACATCCTAGCGGGTCATATTGTCGGGCGAGTGTTGTGTACACACTCCGTCTGGTGGTCGGCGCCGCCGCCGGCCTTCCCTGCTCCGTAGTCAGGGGCTTGTGTCTGTAGTGAAGCGAATCTGTTTTGAATCGCCACACCAATCCCAGGGTCATCTCCTGGGCTTCTCCCGGGATTGTAGCCATCCAGGTCTCGCTGCTGGCTGCCTTGTCCTCGGAGGAGAGGCTGCGCAGTACTTGCGGATCGCTGCTGGCCCACTGCCTGAGATCAAAGCCGCCTTTGATCAATGAGGCGCGGAGTTTAATCAGGAGAGCCTCGGCTTCTTCCTGGGTTGAAAGGCTTTGTAGACAGTTGTCTACGTAGAAGCTGTTCTTTACGCTGTGTCGGACCTCTTCGTCCGCTGCTGGGTCCTCTGCTACATGTTTCTGTAGTGCAAATGTAGCACAGCAGGGGCTGCACGTCGTTCCGAAGGGGAGGACTTCCCATTGGTAGATGGCTGGGTGCTCATCTCCTGGCTTCTCTCTCCATAGGAACCGTAACAGGGGCTTGTCCTCCTCTACTAATCTCACCTGCAGGAACATTCCTTTAATGTCCCCGCTGATGGCCACCTTTTCCTGGCGGAAGCGGAGTAGAACGCCGAGTAGGGAGGGGCCGAGTGTGGGACCGGGCAGTAACTCTTTATTCAGATTTTGGGATCCGATCTGGTAGCTGCAGTTAAATACTATGCGGTCTTTACCGTTGTGATGGACCTTGTGGTGAGGCACGTACCACGATTCAGTGGTCTGGTCAGCCTCTTTAATGTCCATCTTTGTGACGTGTCCCGCTGTGATGAGCTTCTCAATCTCAGCGCGGTATACACTCTCTTGGGCGGGGTTCTTGGCTAAGCGCCGCTCCGTGTTCAGCAGGTACCGTTCTGTGGCGTCTGTCTTGGCGTGGAAAGTAGGCATTCCTTCTCGCCGCAGGAGTGGCGTGGCGTATCTCAACACGCCGTTGACCGGGACTCTCTTGGTCCCTGTCTCGAGGAGGTGAATGGCGTAAATGTCATCTTTAGAGCGAATGTCTTTCTTTCCGTTCTTAAAGGGCATTTGTTCCAAGGTCCATAACCGCTCTACGTGTTGCAGGAGTGCGGTTTCTCCCTCTGTGACTCGGGAGTGGAGACATCTAGTGGCTGTACTTCGGTTGAGAGATTTGGCGAGCGGGCCTTGGAGAGTCCATCCCAAACGGGTCTCGACTGCTGCAGGACAGCCTCGGGGTCCGGTATGAACCCGGTCTATCGGGACAATGAGGTCTGCATGGTCGGAGCCTATCAACAGGGTCGGCATAGCATTGTCTATGAGCGGGATCGGTAACTTGCGCAGATGTGCATATTTCTCCATCAGCTTGGCGACGGGGTATGTGTACCGCGACAGTCCTATTTCTTGGCTGGTGAAAGCGTCTGTAATCTGGTACCGTCGCTCAGGCTGGCCGCTTGCTGCGATAGAGAATGAGACATTCTCGCCCTTTATCGTCTTCAAATCTCGTCTTATTGTCCGAATTGTCATTTGGGTTTCGCTTCCCCGCAGCCCTAGCTGGGCCGCAGCGGAGGCGAGCAGAAGGGTCTTCTCTGACCCATCATCGAGGACGGCGTAAGTGTCCAGGACTTTATTCTGGTAGCTTAGTGTCACACGCACTACTTTTAGGAGTACTCGGGCTCCACTGCTGCTGGCGGGATCGATGTACATGACGCTCGCTTTGCTGCTGGATGGTGCGGGTGAAGGGCGCCGTCTGTTACTGTCGTGAAGTATGTCCAGATGGGCTCCATCGCACTTGGTGCACCTTTTCTTTAAGCGGCATTCGGCTGCCATGTGTGAGCGCGCACAGCGAAAACAGCGCTTGTTGGACTTTATCCATTGACTTGCTTCCTCCGCGTTCAGCTTGGGGAAGGAGTCACATTGCGCTAGCCAGTGTTCTTTCTCACAGTAGGGGCACACTATCTTCCACTTCTCCGTTCTGGAGGGGGTACTGTGGCTCCTGCTGCTCGGTACTGACTCCGATTGGTGCATCACAGTCACCGATCTTCTTCCCTTATTAGGTCGTCTGGTTCCTTCTCTGGAGCCAGGGGTGCTCCGTCCGAATGTATCTAGCCGTAGGCTGCTGACTTCTCTCGCCAGGAAGTCTGCTAGATCGAGGAGGTTCGGTTCGGGGCCATTCGGGTCTCGGTGGTCTCTCTGCCGCCTAAAACGCTCCTGTCGAGCGGGCGGCAGCTTCTCCAAGATCCTTTCCACATTTGAGTTGGCGTAAAGTTCATGCCTCCCCTTCTCTCTCTGCGCTCCCAACATCCCTACCAGGGACTGCACTCTGATGGACAGGTCGTCCAGTGCTCGATTGTCTATTGCTGGGGGTAAGCGGTCGATGTGTCGGATCTCCTGGATCACGTAATCCCATATGCGCCCATACCTCTGGTCCAATGCTACCAGCGCTGCTGTGTATGGGGTGGTGGAAGTCGCGTAGGCGAGCGCTATATTATGTGCGCGGGGTACCTTTAAGTGCTTCAGTAGGATGGCGTATTTCTGGCGTTCCTCCAATACATCCACCAACATGGTCTCCAGACACATGCGGAGTTCTGTATACTGGGCCCGGTTCTCTTGGGTGAAGTCGGGTACCATAGGCGTGCCAATGTATGACGCTGACTGTGGATACATCGGCGAGCGTTGGGGGAGAGGCCTCCTAGGCGAGTCTCCTCCCGCTCCTTGGTATGGGCTGGTACCGGCAGTGTACCATGGCCCGCTTGTCCAGGTGCTGTTCCTCGGTGCGGGTCGTGCGTCGTGCTCACCCGGGTATAGAGTCGGGGGTCTGTAGCGCAGCTCCGCGGGAGTATAGCCTGGGCTGTACCGGACCTCCTGGTCCGGTAGAGTACTGTGCTGTCGTCGGGCGTGGTTCTCCTCCTCTTCCTCTTCGTCTTCAGTTAGGTCATCCAGTGCTTGTAGTCTCTGGTTTAGCCTCTCCACAGGATATGCTGCTCCTTCCCGGTTGCTAGGTCTCGCTTGGACCGGTGGGGGGAGGTGGTCTGTGGGGGGTATAGACCTCGTCTGTTGGTCAAGTTCAGGGTTGTTTACTCGGCTAGGGGATGCCGCCCTGGAGGTGTGTCTAGACGAGTTCCTGGAGCCTCTGGCGGAGGGAGGGGGTGTTGTCCGTCTGATCAGCTGTTCTATTAGTTGCGCTTGCTGTCTGTCGCGCTCTGCGTCCCGTAGAGCACCAGCAGCTGCTCGCTGGCTGTCTGCTCGGTCTCGGGCCACATTCTCTTCCCTCTGAATGCGTCTTATTTCTAGACGTATATGCTCTTCTTCGCTCCGCTGCTGGATCTGCAGTCGGTCGCGTTCAGCAGCGGCGTTCAGGCTGATGAGGAAGGCCTGCTGTAGGGTCCTCTCTGCCTCGCTGGGGGAAGGCGGTTGTATAGGGGAGCCTTCCCTCGGGGTACTCCTTGCGGAGCCTTGGAGCTCTATCTCCACGGTGCTCTCCCCGTCTTCTTCCGTGCCGAGTTCTGTCTCGGTAGCGTTGTATTCCTCCCGGGACTCATCGGGGACTACTTCTTCAGTACTGGCGGGGTGTGAAGTCATGTCTGGTTCCCACTGGTCCCCACCGTGAACTTGGTCAGTTACATTAGAACCCGTAGGGGCCTCTATGGTCGGGGTAGTCTGGGCGTTGGGGTTAGACATACTTTTACTTTCTAGTTTTACCGCGTTTACTGTTAGTAGAAGACTAGGTTGTTGACTGACAGCGTAAGGCTCTAAGTACTGAGGGAGCCGTCGTTCGCGCTGCGGGCGTTGGTTAGGAGGATCGTTTCGTGGAGTGTTCATCATAGGCCATTTCAATATTAATAACACTATATTAATATTACACTAATTACCCTCCGGCTCGAAGGACCAATTGTAACTGAGGGGTACAATTCCCTGACTGTATTACTAGATATGATACTTACTACCACTACCTTTGTACTTTATATTCGGCCACCCAGTACTCGGCATAAATATATTATGATAAACACTCTCACGTAGATGAAACGGATCCAACACAAATGTACGAAGTCGAAGTATGTATTTATTCCTACACAGCAATGGTGTGTAGAGCAAGCACTTAATCACTTAATTACATTTATGAATTGAAATAGTATGCACTTTTATGGCAAAGAGTATTCGTCGGTATATCAATAGAGAATGTCCAATCTCTGATGGCGCAGGTGGTAAATATACGACCTGGAATAGTTAAGGAATAACAGCAATGATACTTTAATGATTATAAGACTGGATACACTAGGGGGGTAATCCGGTCGCTTGTAAGACAACAGGAGTAGGAGGGGGGGGGGGTAGAGTCTGGCTGCCTCGTCCGGCCAAGGGTATCCTGGGTGAACCCACAGTTGTGCAGCTCGGTGCGCCAGCGATCCTTGGACCACGGATGAAAGCAGTTGGACTCTCTGTGAGCCGGCTCTCTCCGGTCCACGGGGGAGAGACGTGAAGCGACCTCGTCTTGCAGAGCGTCTCCTCACCTTGCGTCCTCTCCAGGGGGGGGGGTTCCAACACACGGCAGTGTCGGGGGTCTTTATCCATGGAATAATCACTGTACACAAAGCATAATCCGTGCCTGGGAAGGCGGGCTGTCGTCGGTAGAATAATCCGGTATACAGGTCCACTCGCTCGTCGGCTCTGGGGCTCCTCGGATGCAGTCTCACCTGGGGTCGACCATCCTGGATAAGCAGCCAGTTCTCTGCCCGAAACGATGGGGTACTGACTACGGTAGTATTCTCACCGCACGAAGCACTATATATTAACAGACTATTATTAGCTTAATAGACTACGTCCAACTCGACGATATAGTGCCAAATATGACTATTCAAATATTAATATACACGATGTCTCAATACCGATGGTAGGCCGAACTTGGCCTTACTCCCACACGTGGCGTCGCGGGGAGGCTTTACGTCTGTGACTCTATTGGAGGGTAAGAAACTGGACTGAAAAAGGAAGTCCTACTTTAGTAGCGCAGTATATATACGCACTATGAACAAATAGTACCGTTAGTGGTGCGGTAGCCAGATTCCTACGCGGAACTAGGACTTGTTCGTACATGTTGAGCGGTACGTTTGAACTGGGTCTGGGGGGTATGGCAGCCTGGCACCAAGGTCTCGACCAATAGTAGAATGGAGACTATTATGGGATGTTCAGTAGGCTAGAATGGATATTCAATGCATATTGTACAAGGAATATACAAGGGATATCAGGGAATATTAGAGAATATACAAATACAATTAAATATATATATATAAATAAATATATATATTCGGTTTAATCTGGCCCTTCACAACAGCGTTCAAACGTGCGTTCATTCTCAGCACTCTATTATAACGGCTTTCAAAGGTGTGCCAGATTTCATATGCATTTCAGCCGAAAACCCAGTTAAAACACACCGTAAACAGGCTTCAAATGTATGCGTAAAACCACCCGATCTGGCAACGCGCCTGTCACCCCCTGGCTACGTCATCAGACTCCTCCTCACAACAAACAGTGGAACAGCGGAATCTGCGAGCAGAAGCCGAGAGCTGCAGCAGCACTCGCTCACAGTCAGACTCTCCCTCTACGCCGTCAGCGTATGAGCATTTAAAAGAGTTTAACGTTAAAGTCAGTACTGACTCAGACGGAAACAATCTAACGTTTGTCTGTAAACTTTGTCCACCCGGTTTGAAGAAGCAAGTCCGCACATTGACGACGTCAACAGCAAACCTTTTTTGTATTTTATTTTTTTATTATTTTTTAAACAAACACATAAACAAACATGACAACACACGATAAGATATACAAGCATTAGTTGACAGTGCACATCCAATGAAATCACCATTTAGTTAATTGTCTTATACAGGATATACCCTTAATACCTGTTATCTAAAAACCTACACACATATGCTCTAGCTCGTACCCCCCCCTCCCGGACCCCCCATTGGATAATCCATCCATTATCCCTCGCTCCTAACCAGACACTACCATTATATGCTAGCTTTTATTTTCTCCACCACTTCTAACCACAATGTCATTTTGGATTCATTGAGACCCAAAATTCTTGCTGTAGATATTTAAGCATTACATCACGCGCAGGAGTGGTTTGTGACCAATAAACCATGCCTAGGGGTGGTCGTTAGGCCCGAGGCGCAGCCGAGGGTCGTTAGACCCCCCTAGGCATGGTTTATTGGTCACAAATCACGACTAAAAGTGGTGTAAAGCTTTTATACAACTGCCAGATTCATCCAACCTTATTTCTATACAATAAACACACATTAATCGAAGATTTATTGAAAAAACCATCCGCCAGAAAAAGTAGTTCCCACAACTACAAAAAAGACAAGTTGCCTCCATGTGGAAGCAGCTTGAAGTGCATCCAACCAAACTAACACATCCAACTGTGTATTATTGGAATGATTGAGAGAAGTTGCCTCATGTGGAAGCAGCTTGAAGTGCATCCAACCAACTAACACATCCAACTGTGTATTATTGGAATGATTGATTGAAAATTTTATTACCAGATGCAGAATGGGTACAATACAGTACGGCTCAATACACACAATTGTTAAGGGAATGCAGACCTACTTTCCATAGAACTTCATTCTTAGATGCTTCTATATAAAGTAGGTAAAACAAATTAAAACGTTTTCTTTGCCCTATAGGAAAAAAACGTTTTCTTCGCCCTATTTTTTTATTTATTTCTTTTAGCCTAAACTTAACCAGTTGGAAACCAGGGGTACAGTAATAAAATTAGCAATCAACCAATCAATCAATTCAATAGACCATGCTCACTCAAAACAGCGCTGCTTCTCTCTCAGTCTGACTCCCCCGCTGTTGCAGACAGGAGTGTGTGTGTGTGTGTGTGTGTCACAGTGTGTGTGTGTGTGTGTGTGTGTATGTGTGTGTGTGTGTGTGTGTGTGTGTGTATGTGTGTGTGTGTGTTTGTGGGTACGCCAGCGTCGGACAGTGTGAGAGTGAACGCTGCAGTCAGTGGGAAGGAAGTAGAAATTTAAATCAATCAATTAATCAATCAATCAATCCGCGATTTTTCTTTTGTTCTAGATTGACTCAAGACCCATCAATTACATCATCCAACATTGTTTAAAGGACTAACACATTCCCCTTGACAGAATCGCTTCATATTTCGTCGTTATGGTGCTATCAACATATCCATTTGTTGTCCGCGATCTTGTTTTCTCCCGGAGTGAGCCGGGGAGTGATATGTGATTCGGTTGTGGGCGGGTCCTGAGCCCAGGACCGTGGATTGTTGCCAATAAAGACGTGTAAATGGCCAATCAGAATCGAGAAATTTGCATGCCGTTGTATAATTCTTGATAGATCACATCGAGATATGTAATAATCCAGACCTTTCGGCAAATTTTTTCCGGTTGGAACCATCGTGATGCTATCAGCTTTTTAGCCACTGTGATACCCGATAAAACCAATCTCTTTAGCTGTGGATGTACTGCACACTCAAAAACATCATTCAGCAGTAATACAGAGGGGTGTACAGGTATATTCCAAGTTAAGAGATTTGATAATTGCTGGGTCACCTCTTTCCAGAATATCTTAACTGGTGGGCAGTCCCAGTACATGTGCATAAATGTCCCCTCGTCCCCATTTGTACATAAGGAGCATTTGGAGTCTTGTATAAGACCCATTTTTTCAGTCTTATAGGAGTCAAGTATGTCCTGTGAATATAGTTAAGATTGATTTGTTGATGGTCCGGGTTCCTTGATGTGAGTCGAACATTTGCCCAGGCTTCTTGCCAATCAAAATCACTTTCCAGGTCTGGTATATCCCTCCTCCAGACGGAGTCTAGGTGGAGGGTTTCATACGAGGACGTTAGTAATTGATGATAAAAATATGAAACAAAACCTCTCGATGTCTCTCTTTCATAGAAGAATTTGTGGTATCTGTGGTGTTCAATTGGTATCTTTAATGGAACACCTTGAGACTTCAAACATAACAATAACTGTATGTAAAAAAAGATGTGTGGACTTGGTGAGATTACATTTTTTGCGTATTTCTTCATAACTTCAAAAACCCTGTTTGTTAAAAACATCCCCTAATGAGTGTATGCCTTGCTTTTCCCATATAGGGAATCTTATAGGTCGTTTTCCAATCAAGAGTGCATTGTTATTGAATAAGGGAGTATGATTATGCCATTTATGTGGGTTAGGATATTTTTTTTGTGTTTCACGCCATATCCGGATCGCATGAGTAATTATGGGGCCAAATTTCCGTTCGCAATGCTTAATTGATAGTTTAGTGTATGCTATGTCCTTCAGTCTATGTGGGGCTACTATATTTTCTTCTAATTTTCTCCAGGATACTAATGCTTGGGATCAAACCATGTTGTCAATGGTCTTAAAGTGTACGCCTTAAAATAGTGGAAAAAATCTGGAAATGGAATTTCTCTGTGCGGTGGATCTTTTTATACGTGGTGGTTTGTTATTCCAAATGAATTTGTATGTGGAGGAGTGTAATTTTTTCCAGTAACCCTCTGGAGGGGGTAACGGTAGCATTGAGCTGAAGAAGTTGATTCTAGGTAGTACGTCCATCTTAACTATTGATATCCGTGCCTGTACCGAGTTTTTAAGTTTTGCCCACCTATCAAGGGCGTCTTTGATTTTGTTTTGGATTTTTGTGTAATTGTGCTTCACCGTTTGTCTTATGGTGGGGAATATTTCCACTCCCAAACATCTAAAGTGTTTTACCATAGGTATCTCTTCTGGGAGGGTTATATCTTTTTTTGCAGGGGCGTTAAGTGGAAGGAAAGCCGACTTCGGCCAATTTATCTTAAATCCCGATAAATCTCCAAAGTTCTCAATCAACTTGAATCTTGTGAAAAAATTATACATAAAAATAGGGATGCACCGAAATTTCGGCACCGAAAATGGCAAAAATTGGCCTTTCGGCTTTCGGCCGAAAGAGTTTTTTCACCGAAAATATATCACCGAAACAGAAACAACCTAACAACCTCGCGTGTTGTTGTGATGATGTCGCGCTGTCGGGAGTCGCGCTGTTTCTATGTAAACTCTGCGCGCAACGCGTCCAATAAATGCGTCTTTAACATGCTTTTATATCCTTATTTACTATATGCCCGTCACGGTAGGAGTGATCTAATATGAATATTATTCGCGTGTTGTTGTGATGATGTCGCGCTGTCGGGAGTCGCGCTGTTTCTATGTAAACTCTGCGTGCAACGCGTCCAATAAATGAGTCTTTAACATGCTTTTATATCCTTATTTACTATATTATTTACTTTGCCCGTCGCGGTTAATCACTGAGTGATCTAATATGCATATTATTCAGAGCGAGAGGGGGGGGGGGATTGTGTTTCTCACATTGACGCTGTCTGTCGCGCGTCTACTGTGCCAAAGTCAAGCGAGCACATTCAGCTGGGGACTAGAAAGGTGCGCTCAGTAGAGCACAGATGTCCGCTGCGGCAGCCAGAGAAAAGATGGAATTAATGTACTGTATGCATTCAGAAGTGCTGAATAAATGTTTTATGGACCCATAATAGTGATTATTTATTATTTAAGTTAAGTTTTGCCATAATCATATATTTTTCCATAATCATAATGTTCCACAACATTGGTAAAAAAATCTATTCTATGAATCATTTTCGGCCTTTCGGCTTTCGGTTTTCGGCCAACTGTTTTCTATTTTCGGTATCGGTTTCGGCCAAGAATTTCCCATTCGGTGCATCCCTACATAAAAATAAAGAAATAAAGAAAAAAATGTATCACAAAAAAAAGAATAGGTGAACCCGCCCTTTAACTATGCTGAGTTCAAACACAGACGGTCTGAGAGGGACGAGGATCAGAGACGGTTCAGAGTCCTTCACTGTGTCCCGCTCAAATATAGCCCTGTATTGTCCTGGACCGCTTAATAACCAACAGCTATGTGAAAGACACATTCTATATATATTTTTTATTATTTGAATTGAGCGAATACCCGTTTGAAAACGCTGTCTGGATATCGTTCGCTTCGACGCAATAATAGACAACTGGCAGCCGGATAAAGGCATCTATTTGATATGCAGACAACAAGTGTCTGAAGAGCATCTGTTGGAAGGAGATATGAAAAGGAACAGACAACGGAAATCTTCAAAGGCCGCTGCTGAAGGAAGGAAATTGGCAGCGTTTGTTTTGGTGCAGCCAGGTTTCAGCAGAGAGGGGAGAGAAACACCAGATTGTGACGCTCAAAGAGTGTCTGAAGGAACGTCCGTCTCTTCCTGAGCCGAGGCGACACGGTAGGGCTGGGCGATATGGCGATGTGTAATAATCGATAATGAAAATTATATATCGATAATAAAAAATTTTAATAAAAAATCTTTGTATTGTGACCTGCAACAGGGCAGCTTTAAAACCAGAGACAGTGGACAGACTTGTCTTTCTTGCCTGCAACTTAAAGGGGACCTGCATTGCTATTCCTAGCACTATTTGGGCAAGTTTTCACAATTCCTGTGAGTCTATCTGTAAGGTTTATTTAAAAAAAATATATATATTGTTTTATATTTCTAATAGAGTACTCAAAAGCATCATTTTCCAGCCTCAAGATTTCAGCCTGTTATTGGCCTGGCTCCGCCCATAAGCACTTTCAGTGGCAGTCATCCACACAGTCTGCGAGTGGCAGACACAGAGAGAGAGAGAGAGAGAGAGAGAGAGAGAGAGAGACAGAGAGAGAGACAGAGACAGACAAGTGGAGGAAGAGAAACAAAAGGTGGAGGAGAGAGAGAGAGAGAGAAACACTCTGCGTGCAGGTCCCCTTTTCTCTATCTCGATTCGGGAGCATAAGCTGTATGTAGCGCGGCACAGTGGTAGACTTCCTCGAACGGGAGAGAGAGAACTGTGTAAACACTCTGCGTGCAG